>NC_082672.1:103883668-104483668 GCF_025265405.1 Mesoplodon densirostris
GTCCCTCTGATCTTGAGTGGGTGGGCTGGCAGGACACTTGGAGAGGAGGCGTTTCGTCCCCTGATCTTGAGTGGCCTTTGGAAAATGACACGCCACAGGGAAATTTACACAGAAGTCCGGTGATTCCAGAAATGCAGGGTGTCCGGCCAGGTGGGCGCCCGGCCTCTCGTCCCCTGTGGCGGCGTGGTGCGCGTGTACCTTGTCTCAGGGTTTACGCTTGGGCCCCTCAGCCCACCTTCCGGAGGGAAAGCGCAGCGGGCGCCTTGGGCCGGCGCCTTTGGGACGCCCTTTCGTGCGCTCAGCTTGCGGGGGACCGGCCTCCAGGCGACCCGGCGGGGAAGCCCGCGCGACCCGCCCCTCGCGCGGGCTCCGTGTGTGTCAGTTTTGTGGAAACTGTGTCGCGACCGGGGTTGGGGTTGGGACGCTGGGACCGCCTGGGAGCCGATGTTGACGCCGAGGCCCGGTTCTCCGCAGTTATCTGAGGTCCGAGGGTTTCCAGCCCTCCACTGCGCACTGGCGCTTTCTATTTTTGCCCTTCCTGTGCCTGGAGGCGTGGCTGAGCCTGGGCTCTGGCTTTTCCGGTTGGGTAACTCCAGTTGGCCCGGGTGGGCGGCCTGAGCAGCAGTGGGCCAGGCGGGGAGACATGCCAGGGGAGGGAAACTGAAAGTGGGGAGAACCTTCAGAACTCCAGCTGATCCACTTGCCTCGCCTCCCCGCCCCTCTTACTGCACTTGTCATGCACGGAATGGCTGGCCGGCGCATTTTTCAAAATGTAATAATTTGTGTGTCCTTAGTAGCCGTGAAGCATAGTTCACTTGTAGTGCACAGTTGTAGGAGTTTTGATCGCCATCAGGCGGCAGAGCAATCCTGTCATCCCATTTGCTGCCCTTTGGCGCCAGGGTGCCTCTAGCCTCTTGGCCACTAATCTGCTCTCTGTCCCTAAGGTTTTGGCTTTTCCAGAAAGTCAGATAAGCGGAACAACAGCATGTAGCTTTTTGATTCTGGCTGCTTTGGCTCAGCAAAACCTATGCGAGATTCCTCCCGGGTTTGTTTTTTTTTGTTGTTGTTTTAAATATTTATTTAGTTAGTTATTTACTTGGCTGTGCTGGGTCTTAGTTGCGGCACATGGGATCTTCATTGCCACGTGCAGTATGTTTTAGTTTCGGCATGGGGGATCTAGTTCCCTGAGCAGGGATGGACCCCGGGCCCCCTGCATTGGGAACGTGGAGTCTTAATCACTGGACCACCAGGGAAGTCCGTCATCCCTGCTGTTGCGGGTATGAGAAGCCACTCCTTTTTCTGGCTGTGTTGTATTCCATTTTCCGTTTGTCCATTCGCCTGCGGGTGGCAGGACTTGTGGGATGTTTCCAGTTTTGAGGGGATCAGGAATAAAGCTGCTGTAAACATCCCAGGGCAGTTTTCCATGTGAACTTGGGTTTTTACCTCACTTGAGAAAATACTCAGGAGTGGGACTGGGGTCTGTGCTAAGTGTGTGTTTAACAACTCTCCTGCATCTTAGAAATGGATATTTTTGAATATTGGAAGAGTTTAGAAATCCACTGTGACCCAGCACCCAGGCACTTGAAACGAAGTTGGAAGTTCATCTGGAGATGGTCACGTTGTCCCCGTCACTGTCTTTTACTCGAGGCAGAGCAAGGCCACAGATGTGTAACCCTTGTAAGGAAGGCCTTGTGTGTCCAGGCCCTGGCAGGACCTGGCTTTCTAGTGGTGGGCGGTTCTGCAGTGGAGAGCGTCTTTCCTTTGCTGGCCAGACCTCGCTTGGCAGGGTGCGGGGTGTGCTGCCTGCGTGGCCGGGCGCTCTTTCTGCCGGTCAGCAGCCATTCCTGGTGTGTCTGTCCTACTACCAGGCGGGCATTCAGGGGCCCTAGTGAAGTGCTCAGCGAGCCGCAGCCTTCCTAAAGTTTGTGGGTAATGTCTGCTACCCTCCCATTTCCCTGCTGAGGAATTTTGCTCTCTCATGGGAGGTGAGGGGGCAGTACTTTATAAGAGTTCATGTTTTGTGATGACTCGATGCTGAATACATTAAGAAAATGGGCTCCTTCCAGAAGCTTAACTTCTCAGAAGGTCAGATTACGCATGTGACTGCACCTTTGAAATGAGTGAGCTTGTTTGTTCATTGATTCATTCATTCTGCAAGCACCTCCTGGATATTTACAGTGAGTGTTCCAGGGGGCGTGGAGGACAGTAGACAGTATTCTTCTTTTTTTTGATTTTTGAATTTTACTTTATTTTTTTATACAGCATGTTCTTATTAGTCATCAATTTTATACACATCAGTGTATACATGTCAATCCGACTCGCCCAGCTCAGCACACCACCATCCCCACCCCCCCGCGGCTTTCCTCCCTTGGTGTCCATACGTTTGTTCTCTACATCTGTGTCTCAACTTCTGCCCTGCAAACTGGTTCATCTGTTTGAGACAGCTTTGTACTTCCCGCTTCCAGGGGCTCTCATGTGGGCGCTGCAAAGCGGGGTTTTAGATGGTGCAAGGTGGAGGGTGGGCACTAGAACCGGTGCCCAGTGCCCGGGTGTGTGTGTGCTGGATGGGGCGTGCGGCCTAGGACTCCTGCCTGCTCGGTGACCCCGGCCGAGTGCCTTAAGGCTTCTAGGTCTCAGTGTTCTCATCTGTAGCATGGGCTGAACAGGACTCACTCTCTCTGGAGGTTACAAGGTCGCACTGTGTTAATGTTTGTAGACCCTACAATGTAGAACACTTAGGACAGTTTGGAGCATCATTAATTGTTCCACAGATGTTACCTGGTCTGTTGAACGACTTTGCCTGGTACACGCCAAAGCGATTAGGAAATTGGTATCTCCCAGCTTCATTTCCTTTCCATTAAAACAGGGTTCAGGAAAAAAAAATCTGTTTTTCAGTAGTCGTATCATATAGTGGAAAGAGCACTGGTGTGAAGGCAGCTTAGGGTTTGAATTCCAGGGCTTATGCTGTCTGTGGCCTGGGCAGGTTACTTTTGAACTGCAATCCCCACACTTCTAAAATGACATTAAAAACCACTCTTTCTGTGGGTTCTTAGAATGAATTAAGCAGGTTATGTGTGTAAAGTAGCCTGGCACTTGAATGAGTTGTCAGAACCAAGGGCTGCTGGAGACGATGCTTCTGCCCTAGGTAATCTCCCCTTCTACTGGGCGGCAGGTAAACACAAGCACAGTAGTCAGTGCTCTGGAAGAAGTGAGTGCTGGTGCTACAGAGCACAGAATCTTTTTTTTTAATTTAATTATTATTTTATATTGGAGGTTAGTTGATGTACAATATTGTGTTAGTTTCAGGTGTACAGCAAAGTGATTTAGTTATTCATGTATCCATTCTTTTTCAGATTCTTATCCCGTACAGTTTGTTACAGGATATAGAGTAGAGTTCCCTGTGCTATGCAGTAGGTCCCTGTTGATTATCTATTTTATATAGAGTCGTGTGTCTATGTTAATGCCAAACTCCTAATTTATCCCTCCCCCCGATCTTTCCCCTTTGCAGAGCATAGAATCTTGGAAGGGAAAGTTCAGGGTAGGCTTCTTGGAGGAGGTGCCATCCTTTCTAAGGATATGTAGAAGCTCCTGGGGTGGCAGGAGGGAGCAGTGTGTGTCAAAGTTTGAGAAATATAAGAAAATACGGCAAAACTAAGGTATAGGACTGGAACTCAGGGTTTGGGAAAGAAATGAGAGTTGATACTGGAAACTAACTTAGTGGGGCCCAAGAGAAGGGGGCCTTGTTTGTCCTGTCAGAAGTTTAGATGTTTATCCTGAAGGCTGTGGGAAATCCTAAAGAACAGTGAGATGGGCTTCTGGTTTAGAGACTCACTCGGACCTCCATGTGCAAGGCACTTGATTGGGTGCAGGGTGAATTGTAATCTTAAGGTTCCCACTTAAGTTATAAAAGGTTGGACTGCATTTTGCAGATCTGAGAGAGAATGGGTGAGGCCTGGTGACCAGTTAGAAAAGGGAGGGCAGCAAACGTGGGTGACAGTTTACAGCTGCATCTTTTTGTGAGATACAGAGCACAGTAGGAAGGTATTGGGGGTGGGGAGAGGATCTTACTTCATCTTCAGTGCTTTAGAGGGGCCTGGTAGACAGGTCTGGGCCCAAGGTTCAGATCTGGGCTTTTTGGGAGGAGAGGTGTTTGAAGGCATGGGAGAGACTCAGGTTACCCACAAGAAGATCCAAAGAATCATAGGTCTGAGGGCTTTTTAAGTGGGTATATTGAGGAAGTTTATAAGCTGAAAGAAAGCAGCCAGCAGAGAAAGGGTGTGAAGATGTAGGAGAGGAAATGATTGTTCATTTGTTTTCAAAAAGCTGAATACTTATCGTGTGCCTGGCCCTTTTCTAGGATCTGGGGTTCTCAGCATGTGTTACCTCTTCTGCAAGGACAGTTCAACTCATCCCCTGGTGAAGAGAAGTCAGATTATTCTTTGCATCCCAATCAGATGTAGGAACTGTTCTGTACCTCTGAAGGGACTTTACTTAACCAGAGTAATAAGTTAGAAATCAAAAGAAATTAGAGCTGGAAGGGACCTTAAAAGCCACTGTACTTAATTTTGCCTAATGTTTTACATTGATTGTAAGAAAAATGCAGAGCCCATTCTCTTCAGAATTCCTTCACTGAACTTTCTTTATGACTTTCATCCAGTGGGTCTAGCTTGTAAATTTTGGCCTCCTCCTAAATTTGCTTCTTCACCCACATTACATTTTGCCCCGACTATGGTAGAAACTCCTGGGTGGTTTCGCGGCCCCTGGTCTCAGTTCGTCTAAGTTCATCTGCCTACTCGGGTTGAGTGATCTTCTAACATGACAAGATATGCCTAAAATAATGCTGCTAATGGCTTTCCCACACAGAGTTACTGCATACTAGCCGCCCAGTGTGTGCTCTGCACAGAGGCCTGTAATCTGAACTGTGCTTTGCCAAGCCTCCTGTGCTCTGTGGCCCTGAGGAAGGGGAGCGTTTTGTGATCACTCCCTTTATCTAGTCGGTCCTTCAGCAGCGGGGCGCCTTTTTCTAATCAGCGGAGGCACCCTTACTCAGCCAGTGGTAGCCCCAGGTCTCACCACCTGTGGGATACAAGCCATGCTTTCTCCCAGGCTTGCTTGGGCCAACATCACTTTCATTTCTGTCTCTTCTCACACTTGGACCCCTGGTCTTTAGTCATCCCCACCTGCAGTATTTACAGTGCCCAGCAGGTGTCAGGCTTGAGTGTCTTTGCACAGGTGCTCCCTGTGCAGTTAATGCACCTCCTACTCCAACTCTGAATAGCCTCATCTGTCTTGATTGTACTTCAGGGTTATCATGAAGCCGTCACTTCGATATATCTTTTGGCCTCCATAGGCACCTCTGTGCATAAAGGTTATGGTTCTTTATGTCATGTCATTGAAATTTTGAGTTTTTAGATCTTCCTCCTTAATGAGGCTTTAAGGACAGGAGTCATTTCTAATCCTTCGCACAGAGCAGATGCTTTTTAATGGTGATAAAATGTATGGTTTAAATGACTAATTTTACAATAATTTTGCTTTATCTTCTGATAGCAATAAAGTTTCCAGATATTGTGTTCCTGCGGTAAGAAATAAAGATGTGACCTTCCAGTTGTTTAAAGCTCATCAATGCTGTGTAAGTGCGTCGGGTGTGCTAAGGAACGTGGAGCCAAGTGGGCTAGTTGTGTGAGAGAGAGACTTAACTATGTTAACAAAGGTAAGCCTTCATTGTGTCCTGCCAACATTTGATAGTTGCTTTTGGGGCAAACTAAAGCAATAAAATTTTAAACTGTTCCTCCCCATTAAAGGGATTGAATATTTGGCTACTTTGGTGCACCTGTGTCTTGCGAATTGTCCAGTTGGAGATGGAGGTTTAGAAAGTGAGTTTCAGTCTTGTTTAAGTCTCTTCCCATCGCACTGGTCTTGTGATTTCCTACACACCATGTCTGTCTACCTTTCCTTGGTGTTGTTCATGCCTGGATTGTCTCCTGTACCTGCTCAAACCTTGGTCCATTCTCATTTGTACCATGGAGGTTTGTCATGCCGGATACTGTCAGAACTAATTTTACTTAAGTTTGTGTTAAGGTGCAAAGCACACGTTTTGTATATTATCTGTTTTTTGTGTTTGTTTATATTTTTATTGTTTCTCTTCAAGAAGTATTATGAGTAGGGAAATAACAAGATGTAAAGAGCAAAAAAGTCATCATTCTATTTTAAGTTGTTAGAACATCTATCTGCAATCATAATGCACTGTGGTATGTGTTAAAATAGGAAATATATGTCATGTCCCGTAGGAGCAGGAAAGTCAGTGGTGTTAGTGGGGGTGTGTCATGGAAGTAATCACAAAGCAGGTGACTGCTGGGTGGGGTCCTGAAACATCAGTGTGTGTTCCCTGTGTCCAGTAGTGGTCTGGAGGGGTCAGGAAGCGTGCCTTTCAATTTGAGGGAACAGAGGGTTTGAGGTCCTCTCTGTTCTATTGCTCTAGTATAGCATACTGCATAGCAGCTCATAAAATACTGTGTTTATGGTTGACATTTAAATCGCTGATTGATCATCAAGATTGGGATGTATCATTGGAAATGAAAATAGGAAGAGTCTTATGCTTTTTAGGTTTTTCCTTTTTTCCCAATGTCTCAGAAGGCTCTTTGACGGGGGACTTTTTATTCTCCCGTATAATTCCATGAACACTTATACCCTGGCACCTATTTTAATGGCATTTTCAATTTATAAATGTCTTTGAAACACATACTGTAGACTATTTGAGGGTAATGACCATGGCCATTGATGGCACATCTTAAATGTGCATCGTGTTAATGTTTGAGTGTCAAGTGGTCTACCATCAGTGCTTCCTTCTTTCACCCAGTTTTCTTCCTCATTTCCTTCCCCAAATTTGTCTCATTTTTCTACTCTCCCTTTCGCTTCTCTATTCTTGCTTTCTCTTTCCCATTGCGTGTGTCATTCTTCTTCTTCCTCTTCTTCTTCTTCTTCTTCTCCTTTTGACTTCATTATTATGGCCAACCAAAACCTTTTCTAGGATTGACTCTATCTTCCTTTCCTCTTCATTGCCATCCACAAACTCTGAGAGAATATTCTTGCTTGACTCCCTTACTTCCTAGCATACCCATGTACTTCCTGATCACTTTAGAACATTGAAAAGGGTTTTAATTTTTAAAAATAGGTAAATATAATCAGTCTTCTTTCAACTCTGGCATAAGACTCTTCTTCCTCAATCTGACCATTCTTAAATCTAGAAGTACTCCAGCTCATTGGTCTCCCTTACCCCCATGTTTAGGCCAAAGAACTTGTGAAACCTTAGCCCTGTTTAATACTTGAATTTACCCAACAGAAGAGGGTTAATTCTGCCTAAGGGCAGCAAAGAAGAATAAAGATGCCACAGATAAACGTTTCGTCCAGATTTATAATGGAGTCTTAAGTGCCTAGTTGAGTGCTAACCGTTAACTCACTTGAACACCAGGGAGGTCATGACACACACTAACATGTTAGTTGTATAGACACTTCACTTCAGCATTCCTCAAGGTAGCTGATAAACTGCATCCAGTTAGCTTCAATAACATGAATGATGAATTCCCCTGCGTATATAAATCGGGAGTTCCTAAAGTTCTCTTTTTCCCTTTGTACAACTACTGACTGCCACCTCGCTTGGTCAGTGCAATAGAAAATGATGACTAAGAAACACATTGTCTCAATATCAGTGGACATAATGTCCTAGTATTCTATAAAAATCTCAAAATTCTTAATCTAAAAGGTAGGTCTGCCAATATCTTATATCCTTTTCCTTTGTTAATATAAATATCCAATCTATGAAGGTCTCAGTTTCCATACTTAGAATATGAGGTGGATAGATTTGCTACTATCTAGGGACCTTTCCAATTTTAATATTCCCTAGTTATAAGGGCTGAGCCAAATACAATGGCTCCCTTAATCATTAACCTCGCTCATGATGAAAGTTATCAGTAAGTTCTACTTGTAAGAGATCAAACATTCATATCCATGTATATTGTAGCACATTGACCTTTACAGAACTCAAAGTAACACAACATAGTTATATTCACAGATTTAAGGTCATTGTGATATACTTTACAATTTTTCTTTTCCCTAGGAAGGAAATGTAGATCCCTAGGAAGGGATTTCTTTCTCTGCCTTTCAGTAATGTAAGCCTTTTATTATCTCTTGGATCCTAAAAATGGGTAGGGTTTTGGCAGGTGGAGCTTAGGACAGACATTCCAGGTGACAGGGACAACACGAGAAAGGGCAGAAGGAAGAATGGATTTTCAGAAGGACTTGATATCTTACATGATGAGAGCAGCGTTTCACAATCTCTGTCCTGCAGAACACTGGTTTTAGATGATGTTAATGTAGTTACAAGACAGAAGCATTTGGGAAGAGCCGTACTCTACATCCCGACCTGAAATTCAAGTTTCACTTTGTTACATTACATACTCTGAAAAGTTTTGGAGGAAGGAATTGATTTATTTTTGTTTAATTCAGTCTTACTCACAGTTACTTGACAAACCTATATTCAGCTGATGGGACTGTATTTTGTGAAAGGCCAATCGGAGAAATGGTGAGATGGAGCTTAGGCTATTTCTCTGTTGGGACAGGCATGTGATTATTTTTCTTATAATTCTTTACTGTTTGTCCTAACGATTGTTACTTTGAAGGAGTCAGTTTTTTTGTTTTTTTTTTTTACATCTTTATTGGAGTCTAATTTTTTTTACATCTTTATTGGAGTCTAATTGCTTTACAGTGTGGTGTTAGTTTATATAACTGCTGTATAACAAAGTGAATCAGCTATATGCATCCATATATCCCCAGGATTCAGTTTTAAGCCCTCTGTTTTTACCTGAGTTATTGGGACTCTTAGAAAGCTCAACAATCCTGGAGTCTTCATCTCTGATGGAGTTTCCAGAAGCTCCTGGCACTTAACCACTATTTCCTCTTGATTCTTTTCCTCCGACTTCAGACTTCTTACGATTATGAGCTGATGGTTTTCTCAGCCTCTAGTGTCAAAACCAGCTACCTCACTCATCTTCATTGTCTCAGTTACAAGGTGCAATATTCCCCATGTTTATATGTGTCAAAATATAAGTCAGGGATTGATACATAGCATATGCGTAATAAAAATTGTATTTCTTTTTTTTTCTTTGTTCAAAGGTATCCAAACACTGGCCAAGTTCTTAAATTGAAAGTAGAGTGATCTAACTTATTCAGCTCATCCAACCATCAATATTCAATACTTGTTTTTTTTCTTACACATATTTCTTGTATTCCAATTGTGACATTCTAGAGCACAGTGAGTACATTTATAACTTATTACTGCATTACTACCTTGGCTATTCCTTGACCAAAATTTACTTCATACAACTGACAGCCTAATTAACCTACTAGAGTTTTTTTTAATGTACGCATACATTAAAAAAAACTCTAGTAGGTTAACTGCATTGCTAATAACTGAATTTTTACATCTCTATGCACCCATGTATCCAACACCAGATCAAGATATTATAAAATATTTCTAACAGCCTACACGGTTCTCTGTTACTTCTTTCTGTTCCATACTCTCCCAGGGCAACACCTAAGCTGACCTCTATCTATCACCATATATGACATACGTGGAAACACACAGTGTGTATTTTTGGTATCTGGCCTCTGGTTACATATCATTATATCAGTAGTTTATTCTTTTATTGTGTTTTCCTGATTTTTTAAACCTAGACATTCATACAGTGTCAAAGTACCACTGAGTTCTTCATATTATTATGCTGACCTCCATCTTCAGGGGCTTTCCACAGTCTTCCATGTGTCTTTCCACCTACTTTCTCTTCCATCTAATTATGTTTCATTTAACCAACCTCAGCCAGCCTTCCCCCATATTCCCCAACACGTAGCACTCCTGTGTTCAGCCAGTTTTGTCCCCTATTCCATAAGGCCTTTGTGCCATTCCTGACACTGTGCCTGTTCCCTGCCCGGAAGGCCTGTTCCCTACCCTCTATATACTTGTTCAAGACTCGGTTTAAATGCTACCTGTTCTGAGAAGTCTTCTCAGAAGAAGCCAGTACTTTTTGGAATCCTTCTTTAATGAAATCCCATAACAAGTGTAATCTGTCCTCCCTGATCTGGTAATTAATTATCCATTGTTCCTATCATATAGTGTTTGTTTTCCTTGTGTGCTGTTATTATTTATTGAAGCAGATTACAGGGACTTGAACCAGGAACTGGGTCATTTTCCTCTTCATTTTAGTGCAAGTTTCTGTGATATGAAGTTAAACTCTTTTTCCCTCACTTCCCATTCACCCTCAGCAGTTGTTAAACATGAAGTACAAGTGAAACTTACTGGTTCACAGGTTTTTGTGGTCCTTGGTTCTGGTCCCTAGGTCTAAGCTGCACTTCTGTAGGGCTAATTTGACTGATTTCTTATTGTCACGTAACTCAGGAATTAACTAAATCATTACAAATTTAGATACATATAAGATAGTATAAAAAAACCCCAGTGGATATCAAAAGTTTTGGCCTGGAGGAGAGTGTTGTATGAGCCCTAATTTGGTGGGGCTCACACTTAATGATCGAGCCTTCCAATATTCCACTGTAAGTAAGAAAGAGGTATGCAAATATATGGTTAATATTTAACAGTGTTGATAAAAAAGAGAAGAGAGAAAGGGACAACAGATATTTTGAGGGCCTTTTGGAATTCATGAACAATTATGATTGGATGGGGAAAAAGAAGAACCGAGGGCTAACCTCCCACAAGTGAAGTCAGGAAAGAGAGAAGGGCTCATCTGGTATGCAGGTAGAGAGGTTTGACCTACAGAATCTTAGAAAACCTCAACAATCTGAGCAGCATTTGCAAGAGGCAAACTAAAGGGCTAACAAAAGTCTGCAAAAGTCTCACACAAAGAACTCTGGCTTGATGTTCAACATCTAGCTAATCCTAACATGCAGACATTGATGAGAGTAAAGTCAGGTCTTTACCAGAGTGGGTTTCTTATTTGGGCAACTGGGTCAAATGAAGAAAGGCAGGTGTAGGCTGCCAGAGTAATAAATAAGGAGAGGAAAAAACAAAAAGAACGAGACATATCATTCATCAGTGATTTCCCCCCAGTATTCTTAGCCTCCACCTTATCTCCATCTTACTGCTAACACAGGAACTAGACCGAACAGTGAGGTAAAAGGCCTCTACAGAAACTGAGGTAATATAGAAAATAAAAAAATAAAACATAAAATTGTAAATTTTCTTCCTAGGGGTAATTGAGATGATAGTTCAGTAATAACATAAGATCAGGTGAAGTCTAAAGAAATTTTAGAAAAGCTGGATAAAGTAAGAAAACATCTGTTTGCTGGCATCTGAATGTTAGAGAGACACCAAGACATGTGGGCCAAGTTGTGGAGAGAAGGGAAACACAGACGCAAGCTTGATACTTGGTGCAGCTTTTGTCCTTGGGGCATTTGCTGATTCAGCTCATACAGCCTAGGAGCTGAAAAGCCAAAGAGTTCAAAAGACTGTAACCACAGAAGCCAATGGGCAACAGCTCAAGCTAAAGGCAACAACTAATGGAATGACAAGCTAAGTGTATCTTTAGTCTCACAGGGCTGCGGGAACCATTACATTTAAAGCCTAACAAATACAAGGGTAGTTGGGAATAGGGAGAATCCAAACATTCACATTGTAATCCCAAAGGGCAACACCCGTAGAGGAAGGACAAGACAGAAATAGACCAACCTTCACACAGACTGAAAAACGGCTTTGAATGAGCTCAAACTGAGAATGGACTAAGGTTACCAGTCCCTATAGTAACTGTCTGCCATGGGCCAAAGTAAATCTTTTCAAGAGAAAGATAACAACATCCAGAATGTGGAGGTATCTTTATAGTTTCCTAAAATAATTTAAGCCCAATTTTAGTATAAAAAATAATAGGACATAACCAGGAAAAAGACTAAATGATCAAATGTTCAAAAAAAGAAGAAAGAAAGGGCCTCCCTGGTGGCGCAGTGGTTGAGAGTCCGCCTGCCGATGCAGGGGATACGGGTTCGTGCCCCGGTCTGGGAGGATCCCATATGCCGCGGAGCGGCTGGGCCCGTGAGCCATGGCCGCTGGGCCTGCGCATCCGGAGCCCGTGCTCCGCAACGGGAGAGGCCACAACAGTGAGAGGCCCGCATACCGCAAAAAGAAAAAAAAAAAAAGAAGAAAGAAAGAAAAAAGACAACATCAGTAGACACAGGAGGACAAGAGTTAGCAGGCCTTGGTTTAAAAAAAACAACAAAACTACTATGGTTAAACAAAGAAAATAGACACATGGCAAATAAGCATATGAAAAGATGCTGCACATTCCATGTCATCAGTGAATTTTGAATTAGAACAATAATGAGATACCACTACACACCTATTTAAATGGCTAAAATCCCAAAACTGAAATACCGAAGTTGGTGATAATGCAGAACAATTGGAATTCTCATTTGTGGCTAGCGGGATACTTGGCAGTTGCTTACAAAATAAACGTACTTTTACCATACAGTGATCTAGTAATCCTGCTCTTTGGTATTTACCCATAGGAACTGAAAAGTTATGAAAAGTTATGAAAGTAAGAGCCTTTACAGTGAGAAAATTCTATGATTCTATGGTTTTTCAACTCATTAATTTGTGTAGTTCATCCATTTTACTCATTGTATACACTTAAGTATATTGTTCCTTGAAATGGCCATTCAAAGTTGTTTCCTGTGCCACACACTATGAATGTTAGGGTTGGTCCTATGTAAATCTTACCCCCATTGAATTAGTATTATCCCTAAACAAGCAACTTTCTTCCATAAGGAAACAAAAAAGAGGTTCAGAAATGTCCAAACTAAGTTTTTATAAAACTGTGTTATCAAATCTTATTTATCAAAAAACTTCAAACATAGCAGTATGAGTTCCCACATACCCTTTACTCAGCTTCCCCAAATGTTAACATTTTATATTACTAGAGTATAATTATTGAAAGCAGAAAGTTTACATTGTCACAATGCTACTAATGATTTATAGACTTGTATTCAAATATTGCCTATTGTCTTGTGGTCCAGATTCAAATCTAGGATCCCTTATTGCATTTGCTTGTCATATCTCCCCATTCTTCTCTAATCTGGGATAGTTCCTCAGTCTTTTTTTGTCTGTTATGACCTTGAACTAATGGAAAATCTTATCCAGTCATTTTGTAGAATTTTTCTCAAATAGGGTTTGTTTGATATTTTCTCATGGTTAGACTGAGGATATGAATTTCTTGACAAGAACACTTCAGGAGAGATATTATGCCATTTTCAGTACATATTAAAGGTACAAACAAATCTGTATGTCTCACTACTGGGGGATGCTAACTTTGATGACTTAGTTATAATGATAGCTGCAAAATCACTATTTTTCCCTTTGTAATTATTTGAGATTGTTCAAATATTCTGCTTCTTGTTTAATTTTCCCATACTAATTTTAGCATCCATCAATAATTTTTGACTCCACCAGTTACTGTGGTGTTTGATGATTGTTCATTTTCTATTCCTATCATTCCCTCTACATTTATTAACTATAATTTGAGTATAAGAAAGAGCTGTTCTTCTCATTCATTTGTGTATTTATCTGGTTATTTG
Source organism: Mesoplodon densirostris (assembly GCF_025265405.1). Classification (NCBI taxonomy): domain Eukaryota; kingdom Metazoa; phylum Chordata; class Mammalia; order Artiodactyla; family Ziphiidae; genus Mesoplodon; species Mesoplodon densirostris. The sequence goes on from NC_082672.1 coordinate 103,897,295, forward strand.
TTTATATATATACATACATCAGTGTGAACTTGTGGATATTTATTTTATTCTACGGGTTAAAATTTATTACTATCATTAATAGTTTTGTTTCTCAAAGTGTTCCATATTTGGTCACTGGTACTCCTTCCAGCTGTCTCCTATATTTTTCCTACATGGCCATACAATTTTTGGATTAATATCTTACTTTCTGACACCACAACATGCTCCAGACCCATCTTTTACTTTCCTCTGTCTCAGCCTTGAATCAGTCATTTCTCCATGGAGTTCTTGTTCCTTGCATTAATAATGGTATTCAGAAACCAGACTCTTGGTATGAGGTGGATTTATCACTATCCAAGCTACCTCATTGTGTTTTCAGCAGAGAGAGCTAAAAATATATATACGAATACATAAAAATATACAAGTATCTCTATTTTCATATTATCTATCTGGGTGTGTGTGTATACACACACACGTGTGCGCACACACAGCTTATCTATCATCTATCTACATATATATATAACTTCAAATTGATATATGAATTCAAATTGATACCTTGATTCCAATCCAGCACCACAGAGTTTATTCTAGCCTCCCTTACCCTTTCCTTATTTGTCACTCTTTAACAATTAGAAACCTGATTCTCATTATTTGCAGTCTATTTAGTCATTTGCTCAATTCTGGAATACACATAAAATATTTAAAAATCATTAACCTGTACACGTGTGAAAAATAAATTTACTAACAAGTTCAATATTTGTGTACATTTCTTTTTGTCTTTAGCTTTTCAGTATATATTGTGCATGGTTAATTACAGTATATTAAAATACTGTTTTCCAAAGTTACTTAGGTTAGCTCTTTCCCACCTCCTTCAGTGTGTTTTTTTTCTTCTGCAGTGTGAGAAAATCCAGTACTTTGTGTTCAACTCAGACTACCAAACCAGAAGTTCTAGCAGAAAAGGTGATAATCCATATGTGCAATAAGATCCCCAGGTGATTCTTTTCATTGGAGAAATATGAGGAACACTGCTTGACGTCTCTACAACTAACATGTCTAAAATGAAACTTCAATTATTCCTTCTTCCAAACTGTCCCATCCTGCAAATCTTTTCTTCCTCAGTGAATGGTGCCATGATTCACACAAAAAGTAACTCAATGCAAAAACCTGGGAAAGATCCTCAATTCCTTCCTTTTCTTCACTTTCTGCATAGACTGCATCATTAGGTTCTCTGGAATCTCATCTCTCTCTCTCTCTCTCTCTCTCTCTCTCTTTTCACATATATAATGTTTCTCTTCATCTTCATTGCCACCATCTTAGCCACTACCATTTCTCCTTTGCTCTACTTGAACAGCCTAGTATCTACACAACTGTCTTTTCATTTAATTGCTTTCTCTTGTGTCTAAGATAAAGTCAAAATCCTTAGCCTTATAGATTCTGGCCTTGCTTTTTCTTGTAAGTTGTATTTTCATACTTATAAGTACAGGCCCACTCACACACACACACGTATAGTTGGTATTGTTAGTTTAGGTTTTGTTTGCCCTCCCATCCTAGCATGAGAAAATTAAGAAACAAAGTCAAACCAAAAAAAAATACTTTAAAAATAAATTTGAATAATATCCTTTCCCTCCAGAACATTTCTCTAAAGCAGTATTATCATTAATGGCAGTACAGACCAGATTTTTTTCCTTAGACATAAAGGCATGGTGAAGAAGTCTCATTAAAAACTGGAATCTAAGCTTTCAATGTCAAATTCTGTCTCTAATCTTCTGCAGTAAGCCATAATGATTAAAGTATAGGAATCTGAATCAGAGGTCTGGTTTAGTATAATCTTTTTTGTAATAAGCTTTGTACCTTAGACAAGTCATTTATCTCTCCATTCCTTAATTTCTTCATTTATAAACGGAGATGTTAAAGAGTATTGATATTCAAGGCTAATGAGAAAAGAATGCATCTAAGTACTGTATCAAACACTTTAAAAAGTAACCAGTTCAGGTTCTCTGCCCATTTTTAAATTGGAATATCTGGGGGGTTTTGATATTAAATTGTATGATTTCTTTAGATAATTTGGATATTAACTCCTTATCAGATATATCATTTGAAAAAATCTTTCTTTCAGTAAGTTACCTTTTCATTTTGTGATGGTTTTCTCCTCTCTGCAAAAGCTTTTCAGTTTGATATAATCACACTTGTTTAATTTTACTTCTGTTGGCCATGCCTGAGCAGATAGACCCCCAAAAATATTGCTAAGATCGATGTCAGTGTATTTTTCCTAGGGGTTTTATGGTTTCAGGTCTTAAATGTGAGTCTTTAATCCATTTTAAATTTATTTTTATGTATGGTATAAGGAAATAATTCAGTTTCACTCTTTTGCAAGTAGTTGTCCAATTTTCCTAACACCATTTATTGCCTTTATTTCATTGTATGTTCTTGCCTCCTTTGTTGTAGATTAATTGATCACATAACTGTGGGTTCATTTCTGGGCTCTCTATTCTATTCCACTGACCTATGTGTCTGTTGTTATGCTAATACCATAGTGTTTTGATTACTATAGCTTTGTAGTATAGTCTGAGATCAGTGCATGTCATACCACCAGCTTTGTTTTTCTTTCTCAATATAGCTTTGGTTATTGGAGGTTTTTTGTTTGTTTGCGTGGATGATTCTATACAAATTTTAGGATTATTTGTTCTAATTCTGTGAAAAATACCATTGGTATTTTGATCGGGGTTACATTGCTTTGGGAATACATACAAATGACCAAAAGACACATGAAAAGATGCTCAATATCACTAATCATCTGGGAAATGCAAATCAAAACCACAGTGAGATATCACCTTACACCTGTCAGAATGGCCATCACCAAAAAGGGAACCCTTGTGCACTGTTAGTGGGAATGTAAATTGGTGCAGCCACTATGGAAACCAGTACAGAGGTTCCCCCAAATGTTAAAGATAGAATTACCATATGATCCAACAATTCAACTTCTGAGTATCTATCCAAAGAAAACAAAAACACTAATAAGAAAGGATGTATGCACCCCTCTGTTCATTGGAGCATTACTTATAATAGCCAAGATATGGAAGAAACTAGTGTCCATAAATAGATGAATGGATAAAGAAGATGTGGTGTATATATACACATATATATAATGAAATATTACTTCGTCATAAAAAAGAATGAAATATCTTCACTTGCAACAACATGGATTGACCTAGAGTACTAGGTGTGCTAAGTGAAATGAGTCAGAGAAGAACAAATACTGTATGATTTCACTTATATGTGAAATCTAAAAAATAAAACAAAGAAAACAAAAGAGAAACAAGCTTGTAGATACAGAGAACAAACTGGTGATTACTAGAGGGGACGGGGGATAGGGGACTGAGAGAAATAGGTGAAGGGGATTAAGTGGTACAAATTTCCAGTTATAAAATAAATGTCTTGGGGATGCAATATACCACATAAGGAATATAGTCAGTAATACTGCAATAACTTTGTATGGTGATATATGGTTACTAGACTTATCATGGTGACCAATTCAAATGTATTTAGATGTTGGATCACTATGTTGAATACTTGAAACTAACATAATATTGTATGTCAACTCTACTTCAATAAAAAAGTGACCAGTTAGCATTAATTGGTATTATAATTACATTTTCTCTGCATAAAGGCACATTTTATTGATTTTTTCATTATAAAGTATAAAAGTACCTTTTACTTTCAAGATGAGTTCTAAGATTACTTGTTAATGTTAATATGGTAATTTAAAATATGTCTAGATATAATTTAATTTTAATTGCCTAACACAAATATGTCTGATATTCACCATTATGAATTCAAACCTATTAGTAAAGATGTCAAATGAGTCACCAAAACATTTTTGTTTATTGCCTCTCATTGAACCCTAAATGCTAACAAGACTTTTTGTTGGAATGAGGGATCAAAATTTTATACTCTTTAAGAACTAATGCCATAGCTGTTTTATTTTTATAAATAAAGCTCTTTCCATTTACTTTGTAGTGTACAATTTTTGAATGGCCTGGAAAGAGAAAAATTATTCTTTGGGCTGACAAAAATGATAAAGAGGCTCATTGCTGATGAAGGGAAGAAGACAAAGAAGAATAGAGAAAGAAGGATTAGTTCCTCTTTCAAAAGGGGGGCAAGATACTAGAGCTTTCTGCAGGGAAACTGAAGCACACCTTTCTTTCTGAGATTTGAAAGGAAGAGATGCCCTACATTTAAATATTTAGAGTATATCTTTCATTTAAAAATGAACCTAGCTAATCATCCAGTGAGGAAGAAAAGAGTAAAATAGCCTTTGATCAAGTCCTTTCTGTGGTGTTAAATGCAACTAATTATAATGAATATCACATATCTAATGAGTTCAAGAATTCCCCTTGGGGATGTGGGAACAGGTGTATATGTATGACTGATTCACTTTGTTATAAAGCAGAAACTAATAAAAAAAAAAAGACTTCCCCTTGGAAGAATTGGTCTGTCCTTTACAAAAAAGAGAGTTCAAGTGAGTTATTTGCATTTGGTAGGGAAGCTCTACTGTCTAAATCATACTCATTTAAAAGTGAAGTTCAGGGCTTCCCTGGTGGCGCAGTGGTTGAGAGTCCGCCTGCCGATGCAGAGGACACGGGTTCGCGCCCTGGTTTGGGAAGCTCCCACATGCCTTGGAGTGGCTAGGCCTGTGAGCCATGGCCACTGAGCCTGCGTGTCCGGAGCCTGTGCTCTGCAACAGTAGAGCCCACAACAGTGAGAGGCCTGCGTACCGAAAAAAAAAAAAAAGGTCCAGTTCAAAGTCTGCCATAATTTGTTATTATATATGTAATTTTTGAATGTAATATACAGTTATATATGTATATAACATCAACAAGAAAGTGACCCACTTTAGAGTCAAGAAAATATATAGGTGAAGTGTAAAAGGGTTGGAATAGATATACCATAACAGTAACAACACAACAAAACAAGACAACAACAACAAGACTGGAGTGGCTAAGAAAATATCAGAAAAAATATATTTTAAGATGAAAATTTTTACTAGAGACAAAGATATTTTAAAATGATAAAATGATTATACCATCTAGAATGTATAATAATTATAAACTTATATGCACCTAACAACAGAACTTCAAAATACAATGAAGCAAAATCAACACAAAGGAAAAGAGAAACAGACAGTTCTACAATAATAGTTGGATACTTTAATACCTTTCTTTCAATAGCAGAACAGACAGAAAATCAACAAGAAAATAAAAAAACTTGCACAACATTATCAGTCAACTAGACCTAACAGCCATCTATAAAACATTCCACCCAACAGCATCAGAATATACATTCTTTTCAAATGCACATGGATATACTATATGCTAGGCCATAAAACAAATTTCAGTACATTTTAAAGGATATAAACAATAAAAAGAGTGCTCTCAGATGACAACAGAATGCAATAAGAAATCGTTAACAGAAAGAAATTTGTTGAAAATCACAAATGGAAATTCAACAATATATTCCTAAATAATTCATGGGTCAAGTAAGAACTCATAAGGGGAATAAGAAATAATTTGAGATGAATTAAAATGAAAGTATGACATATTAATACTTGATTGGTCGCACATAGTCTTTTGAAAAGCAGAGGGGTTAGATAAAGATCTAAATTAATTAAAAAATCATTTATTATTCTGGGAATAAAAAGAACTGGGCTTAGTCTCAGTTTTGCCTTTCTTTATCTTTGTGTCTGTTGATCATCTTGGAATAGTCATTACATAGTCAGAATACAGTTGCCATCTCAGGAATCAAATACTGTTATCTCTAGGGCTACCATAACAAGATACCACAAACTTGTTAGCTTAAGAGAACAGAAATTTATTTGATCACAGCTCTAGAGGCCAGAAGATCAAACTCAGAGTGTTGAGAGGGCCATGTTCTTTCTGACGCCTCGAGGGGAGGATCCTTCTTTGTCTTAACCAGATTCTCGTGGTGGCCATCAATCACTGGTGTTGGCATTTTTTGATTTGCAGCTGCATCACTCTGGTCTCTTCCACTGTTGTCACATGGAATTGTCTCTGTGTGTTTCTGTCTCTGGAAACAATTTAAATAGAAATTTCTATGTTTAAAAAACAAACTGTTGATTACTATGCTCTATTTAGATAGTTCCTCTAACCCACACCCACCTCCATTTCCCCATATGTATTTGAGAAGGAAAGAGGAACTCCTGTGAGCTATCCTATTGGAAAAAATCAATGATACAGTGTTTTACTAGAGATGCCTCTTATCTAAAATATTTGAATTAAATATAAAATCTGGGGAAATTATCACCCAGTTTCCCTCTTCTAGAGGCATGATCTAAATGATAGGCAGCAGAATATTTTATACCCATGAGGTTTGCTGACATTATTATTATTATTATTATTTTTAATTTTGCTGTACGCGGGCCTCTCACTGTTGTGGCCTCTCCCGTTGTGGAGCACAGGCTCCGGACACGCAGGCTCAGCGGCCATGGCTCACGGGCCCAGCCGCTCCGTGGCGTGTGGGATCTTCCTGGACCAGGGCACGAACCGTGTCCTCTAGCATCGGTAGGCGGACTCTCAACCACTGCACCACCAGGGAAGCCCTGCTGACATTATTGATTTGATCCAGAATCTGTATTTTCTCTCTAAAGAAAACAGTATTCTCTCTTTCCTTTCTTTAATTTATAATGTTGATGTCTTAAGATTATTGTCAGAGAGGATGCTTGTAGTTCAAATGATTTGGCTGTATTTCACCAGTATTATTACAAGGTAGTCAAACAATCGCTGGGCTCCAGTATAGACCTCGGTCCCTTTGTTCCACTGGGATACAGATGTGAAAGCCACTGTTTCCTTATATTCCAAAGACCAAATAAATAAACACAAAAAAACAAGTAAATGAAACTATCTTAAAACCAACTCCCTTTTCTTCCTCATCCATGTTAATTCTCTTCTACCTAAAATTACTTCCTGGAAGTGATTTTTATGTTTCTTAGAGCCTCTTTATGTATATATCCACACTAATGCATATAAAACTGTTCCTTGTATATCTTTTACTTTTTCCATTTGAATAATTATTTTCACATGTCATATAGAGTTTATCCATTGTCCTAGATATGCATTTTTCCTGTGTATTTGAGCATCATAGGAAGATAAATTCTACTCTTGAAAATGTTAACTGGTGACTGAGACACAGAAAGCTATTCTTCTTACCATTTTTCAATAGTGAGTAGTAGATTCTGTAGGGGTGGAATTTTAAGATGTAAGTATACGGTTTTTCTACACTCCAATTACGTTCCCCTTATCATAGAAATTGACCAGTGAAGTGTGCTGCTGACTTTTCAGAATCCATGTACATACAATCCATTAAGTTATTAGATATAACGTTGGTCAGAAAAGCATACTGTGAAATGTTGCTTTTATTTAAACTCCCACTATTTTCACTGCATGGTTTCAAGATTTGACTTCTTTATTGCCCTCTGGTGGTGGGCTCTGTGAACTGCATATTTACGGGTCTGGAGCACGTATCTTCCCGGAGGTATTCAACTCCTCAGGTACAAGCTAAAGAGTAGATGATAAGAAGCATTCAGATTTATTGAAACTAATTAAGAATATCAGTAGCCTGACTGTTGTTTCCAAAAATATAAAATATTTATCCTTCTGTTGTCAAACAACCATATTTCATGAAAAGAAGTATAAATCCTTTTTTGCTTGCAATAAAAGAACAATAATTGAAGGTATTCTTCATTTGGACCAAATACCTTCTCTGAAAATATAAGTGAAAATAGGAGTTGAACTTTCCAAAATATTCTTTAGTAAATAAAACTCCACATATAATTTCATATCATTTAATTTTACCTTAAATTTAAATATCTATATTGACTTAAATGCTGTCCTCTGTAATTTCGGATGATTCCCTCCTTTATATCTTCTTCCTCTCTTCAACAAATAAAATACATATGAATGCCTAACATGAGGTAGGGTATTCTCTGTGAAATAATGATGTTGGTATACTTGATTTTGACTTAGCAGAGGGATTGAGCCTCTTTGTTGGTGAATTCTCCCCAGATGGTGCGTGGGGAGAGGGTCAGGCATATCTCTGTGCTCCTGAAGTTTTCTCTGTGAAACTGTCAACCTCCAATATCAGAAATAACTTCCTTCGTGAGAAGGGATTTTCAGACATGAAAAGTTTTCTCTTAAAGTGCAAGTATTTTTAAAATCTATAAAATATAGAGCATTATACATTTTCTTTAGTTACTACAAGCTGAATTTTAACTGAGAAGACTGGGGACTCCATGTATGTGTACATGCATACATGTGTGCATGTTTGTGTGCTACACGTGTGTGTGTGTGTGTGTGTGTGTGTAGGTCTACTGAGGATACAGAACATATTCTGGACATGACAGAGCAGTGGTGTATCAGAAGGGAAAAGAGTATAAAGGACCAGCTTCACCTGCTTAATTTGTCCCCTGACCTGGTGTCGTCTTATTTTCCACCATCCTTTGCTGATCTGTATACTGAATACCCAGGGCTCCTGGGTACCTCCAGGTACCTCTGTAAGTTTTACAAACCTATCAATATCCCATGTACAGTGGATGGAACCTGGGCTTTTTGCCCATATAGTTTTCCTTTCCCTCAGAGTTTTCGTCTGAGCTATGTCATGGGGTAGGTAATGTTGTGAAAATTTGTGCTCACTTGTTAAATCGAAACTACTCATTGAACTGTTTAAACAAATAAACAGTATCTTGAGTCAATTGCAGGGCACCTCCAGTCTCCACAAAGCAGAGTTACTTTGGGACAGGAAGGTCTTTTAGTTTCCTCTTAAATCAAAATACAAAGTTATTGAGCAAGTCTAGGACCGACCCTATAGTTGCAAACTTGGGAAGAGATCACAGGATTCTGTAATCATCTGCTTATCCCCTTACTGGGACAGCAAATAGCTCAATAGTTCTTATACTGAAGTCAAAACGAAGAATAATACCGGAACAAAGTCTGCATTGAAAGTCTGTGTCTTATTTTTATTTTCTCTTGGCACATAGTAGGTAACTGTTAAATGTTCTCTTGATAAATATTAAAAACACACAAGATACTTCATATACTAGGGGTCATAAAATTTCAACTTTTCTTTTGGTGTAGGGGTTGATGATGAAAAGTTTGGAAACTTCTGATCCATGTTAATGTTCCTGCTTTGAGAACTGCAGGGTGCAGCTTTTAGATGAAAAAGTTGCCAAGAGGACCAAAAGTAGAATAAAGGCATTTATGTAATTCTTCCTTATAATTTCATTTATTGGTTTTCAGCATCCAACTTTGAAAAGTTGCCTGAGGCTGCCTAGGGTCTGCAGTAAGGATCACAGCTGTGCTGTCCTACCCCTCCCCACACGTGGGAACAGAACCTACCCAGCAGTGCTAATAGAGGCCCATGGCTTTCCGCCCACCTCGGTACTGCTCAAGGCAGTGGCTTTTTTCTACCAGCCTCACCCTTCTCCATGTGAATCTTTTTCTTCTTTCCAGTTTTATTGAGATGTAATTGACATATAACACTGTATAAGTTTAAGGTGTACAACATCATAATTTGATACACGTATATATTGCAAAATGATTACCACAATAAAGTTAGTTAACACATCCATGACCTTACACAATTAATTACCTTTTGTGTGTGTGTGTGTGTGTGATGAGAACATGTAAGATCTACTGTCTCAGAAACTTTTGAGTATGCAATAGAGTGTTGTTAACTATAGTCGCCATGCTGTATATCAGACTCCCAGGATTTATTCATCTTATAACCGGAAGGTTATACCCTTTGACCAACAACTCCCCATTTCCTCCACTCCCCACCCCTTGACGGCCACCATTCTACTCAGTTTCTGTGAGAGCAGCGTTTTTAGATTACACGTAAAAGTGAGATTATGCAGTGTTTGTCTTTCTCTCTCTGACGTATTTCACTTAGCATAATGCCCTCAAGGTTCATCCAAGTTGTTGCAAATGGCAAGATTCCCATATTTTTTAAGGCTGAATAACATTCCATTCTACATATGTGCCATATTTTCTTTATTCATTTGTCTGTCAATGGACACTATAGAAATAGAAACTCACTCAGTTCCTACAAGTGTCCAAGGTAACAATAGACAAAATATGGATGTTGGTGGGTGTAGATCCAGGCAGTAGGTTAGACTACATCCCACAGGCAGGAAGGCCGCTATTTTAGGAGGAGCTGCTTTGAATATGAATCAAATAATAATTGATTTATATATCACCAGTTCAGAACTAACTCATCTGTTTTCGACACCTCACCATAGATATGAAATGAGAATGAGTGGAAAAAGAGGCTTCTGAAGGCAAACAGTCATAAAACCCATTATTATTCTGTAAAAAGGAGACTATACAGTCTTACCTTTAGAACCTCAACTCAAACAAAGACATGTAGCAGCCTCAGTAGGATATAATCGCAACAGAAAAAATACAAGCAGAAGGCAGAGGAAAAAGAAGTGCCATTTGGTATGGGAATAAATAGCTCTGTATGTCTCAAAAGCCTCCTATAAACATGTCTGGGTGTCAATATAGTGTAATAATTAATATCCATAAACCCTGAGTCTTAAGAAAAAAGAACTGTATCTTTTGCTTTCTTTTAGAAAGGGACAGAAAGGTAACTATATTTGCTTTAATAAATACAGAGACTTAGTGCACTTAAATATTTGATCAAATAATTTTAAAAATGTTTCTTACAGTATACATCATTTTCTGATGAAACGGGGGTAAAATAAGGTTCTAGGGTGTGAGGAGGGCATGAGGTATTATACACATTTTCTTTTCTGTCCTTTTGTAGCTGAATATCCTTTTCCAGGCCTAAAGAAGTAGTAAAATTATGCGCCTAAGGTTGAATAAAAGGTTTCATAGACATATTTTACATATATGCCATTAGATTTCCACAGAGTTATTTCAGGCTGCTGACAGGTTGCTTGCTTGAGCTGAGACCCCTCTAAACAAAGCCCAGGAAGAAGCTAACAAATGTGAAAGCCAACTTATTTATTCTGTGAGTAACTTGGCTGCAGAGCAGACTAATTACCCCTTTAACCACACTGTTTGAACTCATTGTACTTATCTGGGAATCACTATTCTGAAAGTAGAGAAGGGGACTAGGGAAGTTAAAAGAGACAAAAGATCTAAATATGGTCTCTTTGCAGAATCTCAAAGGTCAGGCAACAGGCTTATTTCTGATGGTTTTAAAAAGAGAAGATGAGCTGTGGTTTGAAGGTCCACTTTGGAATTCAAGTTCTACCTCAGGTGTAGCCTGAATGCTAGTCTCCACCTTGAGTGAATCACTGAAGGATCATTTCTCAGCACATAGTCAGTGTTTGTTAAATTTTCATATTATTTTATCCCAGTGAATAATATTGATGAGGGATTTTGAAACTATTAAATTCCGCCAAAGGACTTGATTCTGTAATGATACCAAACCTTGGAAAATAAAGGAAGTAGAGAGTGGTGAATCCTTGACAAATTATTAGAGTTGTAACTGATTGTTTCATAAGGAAAGATAGGGAATGGATCACTTAGGAAACTGAATGAATACTTTGAATCTCATCTATTTCTGTTAAAACTACAGGTTAGTTGAGCTCAAACATTGTAGGTATAAAAATTGTGTTTTTTGGTAATAAAATTTGTTTTAACCCTTCTCTCAATTATGCATTTAAATGTTGACCAATTCACAAGTAACTGTTTACAGTCGATGGATTGGCCAGTGGCTTTGGGATCATTCATTTTATAGTCTGGGATTTCCAGTGTGATCTTTATTTTCCTATTTATACTCTTTCATACATTTTATTAGCAGTAATAGTAGAAATAGTAGTAGTAGTATCATCATTATTTAGTTAGAGTAGAATTGTTTCTATAACTTCTTACGATCAGACATATACTAAGCAACACATATTTTGAAAGCACTGGTGTTGGAGTAAATTCGATGTTGATGAGACTAGTCACTGCCCTTAAAGGAGCTTGTCTTCTAGTTGGAAAGATGTGACATATACAATAATCTGAGGCATTAAGTAAATACATGGGTCTGAGGGCAGAAGATCCTGAAGGAAGCAAGCTACAAAGAACTCATTTTGAATCCTGGCATTAATATTGGCAGATTTCCTCACACCTTTTTACGGCAGTTATAGACAAAGCAAGTAAGACTGGAGAATACACTGCAATGGCCAAAATAAGATTTAATGTCATTTCAGCCTAGGGGATTCTTTCTAGGCTTTGAGTATATGATAATTTAAATGCTACCTAAATAGTAAATTTACTTTAATGCTGACAATGTAGAAAAGATACTTTGCTGCAAAAGTATACACAGGAGTAACAAGTGGATTTTGGAAGAAACTAATATTTTGTCTTATACTGGTAACTACACTATTGCCCCAGACCTAGCAGCAGCCTTTACTCTTTGTTGTTTTTTTCTAAGACTAAAGAGCCTCTTTATTGTTTGTGCTGATTTTTTTCCCACCAACAGATCTCAGAGCAATCTGAGTGCACTGGCCAGTTGGGACAAAATTATCATTAGAATTCTTGGCTAGAGAAGAAAGCTCCTAATTTAAGAATGGCTTTTTGCCTTCTGAGAGCTCAGAAGAGCAAATTGCAAGCCATCTACATTTATAAAACATGTTTTAGTATGGAAAATTTCAAACATCTACAGAAGTAAAAAGAAAGAAGTAGAAACTTTCATCAATTGTTCTCATCAAATGTCAATTTCAGGCCAATAGATTTTCTCTACACCCTCTCTTACTACTACCACCATCATCCCCAGCAATTTTAAAGCAAATCCCAGATTTCTTTTTCGCAGTGAAAACGTCAGTATCCATATTTCTAAAATGCAAGAACTGCCCTTTTTAAGCTCAACTATGTCATTATCACACATCCGCAAATAATAATGATTCCTTAATATCAACAAATAGCCAGTCAGTTCATGTTTCCTTGATTGTCCTATAAATGTATTTTTATTTTAATAACCATTATTTATTTGATTGCTGATCCAAACACAATTTCTTTTAAAGTATAGGTTTAAAAGAACTCAATTTGCTCATTTTTCTTGCAAGTATTTGTCCTTGAATTCAAAGCATTCATCCAGTAGGGTTCCCAACTGTCTGGATTATGCTGATTGCATCCCCTTTCTGCTTATATATTTATCATGCTCCTTTGGCCCATGTATTTACTGTCAGTTGGTAGATAGATCTAGAGCACTGACATAATTCAGGTGTGATTTTTTTGTCAAGTTTACTTCATAGATAATATTGATGAATTCCAAAAGGAACTATAAAGTGTCTGTCTTACTGTGACGTTGCAGCCATTAATGATCAATGTCTAGATCCATTAATTTATTAAGGGTACCAAATGGTGATATTCTACTAACTAGATGATTATTCATTTACTAGCTAGAACATTATTTCATCAACTATTTGGTTGCCCTGAGTTACAGTTTAATTAGGAAAGGAAGAATAAATGTTTCTTTTATTTTATTTACCAGTTTTACAAAAAAAGAAAAAACAAGAGAGAGAAAGGTTGATTCTTCCAAAGATGACTAATGAGGTATTTTCTTTCTTTGTTGTTGTTTTCAGTGAGGTTGTTATAAATATCGATGCAGAGATTGTCCCCTCTTAGGTTCACGGATCCTGTTCAAGTTGGCTCCTGAGTCCTTTCCACAGAACCACAGTAGTCTTTGAAGTCTTCCCAGCTGTCTTGTATGACAAGATGTAAAAGGAACATCTTGTTCGTTTGTTATGCTGGATTTGAAATCAGCTGTTTCTCCAAGGAGACATTATCCACTGTGTTTATTCAAACTTGTGTTCCTTCTAGTTTAACCTTCTCTCAAGACATGATTTTTTTTAAACAAATTACTTACTGAATTTTTCACCTTTTCAAATCTTGCTATTCTCCAATCACTTCATTTCTGAATTTTTCTAATTTCTTTTATGTTTTTCTTAAAACCAGTTTCTATTCCTTTGAAAATTTCTTTTACTTTTTCCGCAATATCAGGCAATAAATTTCATTTGTTCTGTGGACGTGTCTTTCTGTGACGTTTTCAGGATTTGCTGGAACTTTCTTTTCACCCTTCTTTTTTCTTTTTTTTTTCTCACTGATTTTCTACAGGATATGAATGGAATACTCTTCTGTCACTCATTTTTAAATGAAATAAGTTTCCACTTTAGGAGGGAAACATAGATCAGAATATAATTTCTAGCTTCAGAACTCCAGGGCTCACTATCTTCTATTATTTTCACAACATAATTTTATTTATTTATTTATTTATTTATTTATTTATTTATTTATTTATTGCGGTACGCGGGCTTCTCACTGCTGTGGCCTCTCCCGTTGCGGAGCACAGGCTCCGGATGCGCAGGCTCAGCGGCCATGGCGCACGGACCCAGCCGCTCCGCGGCATGTGGGATCTTCCCAGACCGGGGCACGAACCCGTATCCCCTACATCGGCAGGTGGACTCTCAACCACTGCGCCACCAGGGAAGCCCCACAACATAATTTTTAAAAATGACCTTAAAATTTCTAAAATCTTCCTCCTCGGCCCTCCTATGCCCATTTACCCAGGCCTCCTCTTTCCTGTCCTTGTTGAGTATGGGGATTTGTTCTGGAATGGTGCTTTGGTTTGATAGGTGTCAAGGTTTCACAGACCCCAGAACACTTGGCATCCTCAGAACATTTCAAAGTTCTTGCACTCAGCTGCAAAGTGGAGCCTGCAACATTCAATCCCGGTTTCTGCCGCTGTTCTCAGTGAGTTTTTCAATCTCACTGAGTTCGTGAACCATAGTAACCTTTGGCTCTCCTGAAAGAGAGAGAGAGTCCTTCCCTCATCTTCCTCCCACACACCTTGGGATACACATATGTAGGTCTTTTTCCTGTTGTTGGTTTGTTCCTACCTGGCTGTATGTTGCAGTTCATGTGGACACCTTGTTGTAAATGTTGTCTGTGGGTTTTTGATCTTGCTATCCTAGATGCTTTTCTTTCTTCTTTGTGGGGGTGGGGGGTTGTGTATTTAGGGGAGGGGTGGCATATTCAGGGATAAAAATCTTCTCTGTAGCCACCACCATTTCCCCAGAATCCTCTGCCATTAATATTTAAAACAAAATCATGGGAATCATTATCCGGATCCTTAGGATAATCATTACACTGTATCTGTCTTTTTTCCAGGCTTCAAGCTGCCTGTGGCTCGCCACGTTAGTATACTGACATGACTGGGCAATGCCTAATTTGACGGGCTCTTTCTGTACTACCTTCCTCCTAATCATGACAGTCTTGTACGCTAGACATAGTCTTCTTCACTGATAGGGAATTTAGAAAATACAGGAAGCCATGGGTTTAATAGCTGAAAGTGGAATTAATGTGTTCTTTTTCTCAGGTAAAATATCATAAGACTCCTTAGGCCAAAGTTGTAAAATGAAATCGCAACTTTCCTGGAATCATTTTGCAAACGTGAATGCCCACATAAAGTACACTAGGACTTGAATCCAAGGAATAACACATTTTTAGAGCCTCCAAATGTATAAACTTAGTACAATTCTGCATTACTTCTTAAGGCAACTGAAGAAAATAATTTTGTGATCAAATAAATATTGATTTTATTAACATAGTTATTTTAAAAGTTTACAAAACTTTTAAAAAATGTTAAGGCTCTATCAGCCTCATCAGTTGTTATTTCTTTTCTAGAATCTTGGATAAAGGAACAGTCGTTTGAGGGGAAACATGGTATAAAATGGGAAGATAATCTAACAGTGAAGATAGTTATATCTCTTCCTGTGTGATGAACTACTCCTAAGCTTGGTGGTTTAAAACAGCAGGCACTTTATCTCCTCACAGTTTGCGAATCAGCAGAATGGGCTGGGATCCCCTGGGTGGATCTATCTTGCTTTCACCTGAGGTGACTACTGAGGCTGCCATCATCTGGTTGCTGGACTGGGGCTGGTTGCATTCACATGTCTGGCCATTGGTGCTGGCTGTGGCCTGTGCCTAGTCTCCACTAGGTTAGCCAGGCTTCCTAACATGTCAGGTTTCCATGAGGACAAGCCCTAAAGCACGAGTACTCTCCAAGCTTCAGCTCTTGATATGCCGCTGGGCCAAAGCAAGTCACGTGACCAAGCCCAGGTCAAGGTGAACAAAACTACACAGGGTAAGAAAACGGGGGGGAGGGGCATTTGCCCTGGGGGTCAGTAGTCTAACAAACTGCTGCAATAACTATATAAAGAAAAACACCCCGGAGGACAACTGGTAAAAAATAAATGTGTGCGGGGTGGTGTGGGGTTTGGCATGGGGGGGGGCAAAGGCAGTAAACAGGGGCTACCAAAATCTGAAGATTCTGGAATTTTTGGAAAATCCACTGGGATTAAAGGAGTTACACAACCATGTTCTGACACCAGAAGAAAGGTGCCAGTGGAGCATCAGGGAAGTCTAGCACTCTTCCTCCATCGCATCAATTTTCACATTTCTTTACTCAGCATATTTGTAGAATGACTTTCTATAAATTTTTAATTCAGTTTTTCAAAGAAATAGTGACCTTGCTTCTATCTGCTGTGCCACAAAAATGCCGTAGAAAAAAATTCCTTCTGTTAAATCGCTCACTAGGTGAAATTGTATGTGTAACCTAGTACCAAAGAGGTATTAAGAATCGCCACAGCCGAGCCGGCCCTCCGCATCACGCACCCTATAGCAGCCAGTGGGTGAGCCGGGAGTCGAGGAGGTCACCGTGGGAAGGAGGGGCGCGGGCAGCGTGGCAGCCTCCTTCCGTCTCCGTGGAGCCACCTCCGGCCTCCGGTACAGGGAGTCGTCTGCAGCAGCCAGTGGTGGCCAGCCTTGCAGCACTGTGTTCTAGGTCAGTAGCTTCCAAGACTCCAGTTGGATTCATTGGAGTAGGCAACGTGGGGAATCCAGTGGCAAAAGAGCTCATGAAACATGGCTAGCCACTCACTGTTGTTGATGTGTTCCCTGATTCATGCAAAGAGCTTCTAGATGCAAGTGAACCCAGTAGTGTCTTCTGCAGGGGATGTAGCCGAAAAAGGTGACAGAATTATTACAATGCATCAACGTGCTAGAAGCTTATTGTGGAGCAAATGGAATTCAAAAAAAAGTGAAGAAAGACTCACTATTAATAGATTCCAGTACTGTTGATCCTATGGTTTTCAGAGAATTGGCCAAAGAAGTTGAGAAAATGGGAGCGGTTTTCACGGATGCCCCTGTTTCTGGTAGTGTGGGAATGGCTCAATCTGGCCACCTCACACTTAGGATGGGAGGGGTTGAGCTGCTGTGGTGCATGGGCTCCCATGTGGTGCATCGTGGAGCTGTTGGGACTGGCCAGGCTTCGAAGATCTGCAAAAACTTGCTGTTAGCTATTAGTAGGATTGGAACTGCTGAAGCTATGAATCTGGGACTCAGATTAGGGTTTGACCCAAAACTCTTGGCTAAAATCCTAAATACGAGCTCAGGACAATGTTGGTCAAGTGACACTTATAATCCTGTACCTGGGGTGATGGATGGAGTTCCCTCGGCTAATTACTATCAGGGCAGATTCGGAGCAACACTCATGGCTAAGGATCTGGGATTAGCATGAGACTCTGCTACTAGCACGAAGAGCCCAGTCCTTCTGGGCAGTCAAGCCCATCAGATCTGCAGGGATGTTGTGCGTGAAGGGCTACTCAAAAAAAAAAAGACTTCTCATCCGTGGTTCAGTTTTTGCAAGAGGAGGAGACATTCTGAGTTTGCCCTCTGGCTGTGAACACTGAAACATTGAAACCAAACTGTGTCTTGGAGCCCCTTATGGCTCACTCCACAGGAAAATGGGCTTAATCAAAGGTCAACTGTCTGCTTTAGAGTGTGTAGGTCAGGGTTTCCCAACCCCTTGGCCTTGGACGGGTACCAGTCCACAGCCTCTTAGGAACCGGGCTGCACAGCAGGAGGTGAGTCGCAAGCAAGCCAACTAAGCTTCATCTGCTGCTCCCTATGGCTCACATTACCGCCTGAACCTCACACACCCTGCCCCCCCTCCCTGGAAAAATTTGCTTCCAGGAAACCGGTCCCTGGTTCCAAAAAGGTTAGGGACCTCTGGTCTAGGTCACAATAGATCCTGGGATTTTTCACCCATTCTAAACTGCTTATTCTTTTTATCTATGTAGCAAACATATCATCTGTAATTTTTTTTTCTGCAAGCCACTGATGGTAACTGCTAGCTAGCTAGCTGATTGGCCTTTTTCAAAAGTTTGATTCCTGAGCATCTTCAGCTAAAACGCTGCCTACTTCACTCAGGATATTATTTACTCCACTTTACAAATAAAACTAAAATTGTTTCCAACAGGATAAAATCTATCCTCGAGGAAAGAAAAGAAATTGGTGTGAGAAAAGATATTAGAGAAAGGGGAAGTATAGTGAATTACTACCTGTGTCCCTCAGAAAATTTGTCCTGTTAAATAACCCAGTGGTGATATTCTTGCATTGAGATTACTGGTTTATTTTCTAGGAGTTGTTAAAGCAAGAGAACTCCTTGCTGCATGTTATGTAATTTGGACTCTGTTACATTATCTTGTTGTGCCCCTCTTGTAACAACTTCCCATACTCAGCAAACTTGTTTTTTTTCATATTTTTGCTTCCTTGTCCATTTTTACTGCATATTTTTTGACTTCAAAAGAATGACATCTTTAGAACTGTTTCAGAGCCAACGATGATATGTGCTTTAGATAATTATTACACTATGCTAAATATAACCATGTTCTTTTGAATTCAAATAAATTTCTGTGCTGATAAAAAAAGAGAGGCACATTTCATCAATGTTTAAATACTATCCTTCCTCCTCTAAAACTTAAAATAGGATTCAGTCTGATTCCTAAAGGGTTATTTTCTTCAACAACAAGAGCTGACTTAGGCCATTTCTTGGCAGTGGAATCTGAGCATAGGGGTCCCTGTCTGACTGCCCTTTGATTCTCACTCACAGTATCCTGGGTGAGTGTAATAGATGGGCATGCCCTTATGACTTAGCCCACTGCTACTGCTCCTGATGAGGTTAACGGTGTGGGCCACTTTAAATCTTGCCCAGCAAAGTGCTGACATCTGGGGTTTCCTATCAAGTTTACCAGATATTCCACAGTAATTTCATAATTTACACAACATAAAAACACTGATCTTGAGCTTAGGAAAGCATTTCATTTAAACAGATACAGAACACTACTCTACAAAATGGTTTAAAATTTGTGAGCAATTGCATTAAATAAACTCTAATATAAATTAATCTAATACAAGTAAACTAATAGTTGCAAAGCTACTGGTCGCTTCAGAAGCGGTGGCTACGGATAACTTCAAAGTTGTTTCCTCAGTTCATTAAGAGGAGAAACTATTTGCTGTCAGCTTCTTCTTGGGGAAGCTTAGTTTGATGCTGATTCGCGTTATGAATGTATAGGAACCATTACTGGTTCTTCCTTTCCATATTCAGTGCACCATTATACTTCTATCCTCTTAAGATCTGGATATCTGTTACTGCTACTGTTGGCTGGAGCCTGGGAGGAGGAAAGCTATCAAGAAAAAAGGTCAACAAGTGTTAAAGATTTTTAGCATACCACTGAGACATTTTATCAACCATAATCATAAGAAATAATATTTAAAATTACTTATAGCCTGGTCAGTGAGACCTTGAGGAAATTGTGGAAGCATCCATGTTTCATACAGTTTCAGGGGATGGATATTTCCTGTTATTAACTCTATATCCTCTTCAACTGGAACAGAGAGACCTTTCTCTGTTGAAGCAGTTTTGTGTTTTTCCTGGGCATTTTCAGTTTTCTCTTATGAGAGACTTGTAAAGCTTACATATACAAACTTACACATATAAAGCAAAGAAGGGATAGAGCAGTCTTGAGAGGACACGGTTTTGTAGCAGGCACACAAGACAGAGCTAATACTCCCTGATTGCATTTGCCTCCCTAGCCCCATCTCCTTTGTGGAAAGCATCAGCATTCTGACTGGTCTCTGCACCCCACTAACTGGACGGATCACTGCATTGGCATTCTTAGGGAGCACTGATGGTCGCTCCGGAAACTGTGGTTAGAGCTTGTGCAGCCAAAGTGCACAGGAAAGAATCAAATATACTTCATATAACATGCTTACTCTGTTTTGCTTAATTAGCACTTATTCCCTGTAAGAGGCCGATTTCTGCTTTGACAGGGAGTAATCGAACTCGGTATTCACCCAAACCATAAAATTAAAGTTAACATACCTCAGCTTTTCATCCTACTGGAAGAAATGTATGAAATCTAAAGTTATTTTTTAATTGCTGCTGTTTAGAATGCCTGAAGCCCATTTGCTGAACTTGTTAAAGAGCAGTGTTAATGAGGGTATTTTTTGTTTCTTTCTTTTCTGACCACAGTATGAATTCTCAGCCCAAAGTGTGACCTGTTTCCCACAATAGAGCCAGGGGAAAAAGTGTGAGTCTCTCACCACAAAGCATGAGACAACTACAAATACTTCTCTCCCAGAGTTAACATTGATGAGAGTCTTTGTGGAAAGAACTTCCTCTTTCTGCGGGAATACAGTAGAAATGCAAGATGTATTCTCCACAATTTCACTACTGGAAAAATAATTTCATAGTCTGTCTGTCTCTCTCTCTCTCTCTCTCTATATATATATAGATATATATATAGATATAGATATATATAGAGATATATATATATATCTATCTATATATATATATATATATTTTTTTTGCAGTACGCGGGCCTCTCACTGCTGTGGCCTCTCCCGTTGTGGAGCACAGGCTCCGCACACTCAGTCTCAGCGGCCCTGGCTCACGGGCCCAGCTGCTCCGTGGCATGTGGGATCTTCCCGGACCAGGGCACGAACCCGTGTCCCCTGCATCAGCAGGCGGACTCTCAACCACTGCGCCACCAGGGAAGCCCCATAGTCCATATTTTTTATTGGTCTTCTTAAAAGCATATACAGTGTTTACAATAAGGAGTAAAAGAGAAGATTTTCAATGTGATGTTTCAGGGAGCATTTTGTAAAGGCAGGATCCAGTCCCAACTTTGGAAAATTAACACACACCTATGAGATCAAAGAGTCACCTGCAAAAAATTTTATTATGTTTTTCTTTCATACTAGTTTCCTAAAGGTGCACTGTTACTTCTTGGTAATGTAATAGTCAGAAATGACTATATGGTGGCCATTTGAGGAAGAAGTAGCTCTTACATAAGTGTCTAGTGACCTTATCTCTTTTGATACAATACCTCTTGGTTTCAGAGGCTTGCACAGATTTTCTCTAAATGAATAAACTTAGTAAGATTTTTCTAACTATCAATCTAAAAGTAGATTTAGAAATCTACTTCTGAAGCAGTTTTGTTAAGTAATTATTGGTCAGTTCTCTTTCTGATTGGTACTTCTTTCTGCAAAACAAATCCCTGTACTTAGAACAATTAATACCACCATCCCTGGCTCCTTGATTATTACACAGTGATGTTTCTTGAGAAAAAAGCTTACCCTTTTTTGGGGGGAAACTTCAGTCCATGAAGTAAAACTTCATTAAAACTAGATCTGCTTCTAATGCCAGTGTGATGCAGATCAGTATCCCCTTTCTTTTGACTTTCCAGGATGTGTGAAGAGAATGGTATGGTTTGGTTTAGGAAGGGTTGTAGCTTAAGAGGATTGCATTATGTTTCTGTGTCACTTTGGGGGATTTTATTTCCATATTATATCCTGTTCTGTAAAAACACCCTAGTCATTCTCTTACTTATTATTAAATAATTAAATGCTGCCCTTTGTTTACTTTCCCCTTCTGATCAGAAGACTCCTCTCCACTCTAGGCCTTGACCTGAGTTCCAATTCATCAGCTTGTAGTAGCTACACTTCTGGTTTCTGAAGTCAGACAGATATGGGTCCCATTTCTGTCTTCATCAGTTATAATTTAGCCTCTGATATATGCATACCAGAGCTGGCAGTGACAAACATTTTGCTTCTCCTTATTTTCCCAGGGTTCTGTGCATTTTAATAGAGGATCACAATATTTTAAGTAGAGCTGGGATGGGGTGGAACGAAAGAGCAGGAAAACATGCTTTTAGGAAGGTCTGATGTACAAATCACATGGAGGTAACTGCTTGAGAGAAAACCACCCCTACCTGAATATTGTAGCACAGGGAGGCAAACGAATCAATTGTTCACTAAAAACATTCTTCTTTAGAAGAATAAAATTCACAAGAAAGCCTCATTGCAAATAAAATATATTTGTTTTCCTAAAGGAAGATATTTGGAAAGTCGTAGTAAATACCTCCTTTGACCTTCTGTGTCCCTAGTGTTCTATCTCCACTAAGTTTTATGAACACTACATAGAGGAGGAGGCTGAGTCTCAAAGACCATAAGTAAGAGATGGATTTCAGAGCCTTTGCAAGGTCCATTATGCCCCATGACTTCCCATTGCTTGTGCTTTTCATCCAGATAGGTGCTTAGGATACCAGAATGAATACATCTCTTTCGAGAGGTTTTTAACAGACATTAGATCCTAAACAAGTACAACACCTAACAAATAGAACAGAATGCTTTATTTAAAGCAGAAACAGAATAAATGCTCACCTCGTATCATTTAAATCCCCATTAAATTATTTTTTGAATCAACATGTTTATATTTGAGGGTATTTTCTTATTTTTTCCTAGTTCCCTTTACTTGCACCTCCTTTCTTTTTCACTTTTCCCAACTGAAATGTTTATGGTTTCAAAAGTAATTAGTTCTTGAAGAAAGTTTTCATGTATACTAAGTGCTACCTAATGGAAGCCATAAGCATAGAGTCTGCTAGCATTTAGAGTGGTATAATACATAGCCAGGTTGAATCAAGTGGGAGAGAAGGTTAATCATTCTTTTAAACTGGCAGTGTTGCCAGAGGTGGATTAATATGCTTTTTGAATCTCTTATGTGCTGTAAGTCTCCTTGATCACAATCACTACATTAATGGTTGAGGTTTTGAATTAGAGGTGTCTCCTGGGCTCAGCTGGGCCAAGTCCCTTCACCTCTCTGGCCATATTAGGTGATAGTTTTCTCATTTCAATACATGATCTATGTTAGAGGGAGTGTTGACTATACCAGACTTTTAACGTGGGCACCCAGAAAGTGGAAGAATCTCTCTACTGTTGATGAATCATAACTCTTTTCATTGTGAATATAGTCCTTCCCTTAGGTAAGGTAGGAAGACCATGAAAAATAGAAAGTTCTCGGGTGTCTGTGGAAGTTGGAGTGCTCTCGACCTGTCAGCTCACTGGCAGAGCAGGCTTCGTCCAGACACTAGGGAACAAAATGTGAAATTGGCACCAGCCAGCCTCTCCATTGCACAGGATATCCCTATTTAAATTTGACAATCGGGATATTTTACAATTTGAAATTCTTGTCATCTGGTTTTCTTTAGTTTTTTCTTTGGGTTGAAAAGACTGAGAAGCTTGTTAAAAAATCTGGAATTCTGATGGTGAGGCTTAACCAGATCTATTGAGTCATCAATCAGCAAACATTGACCAATGCTTACCATTCCCCCAGTTACTATACTAAGGACCCAGACACGTCTCAGATAGTGGCCTTGCTCATTCACTGTATTTACAGTACTTTTTTCTAAATGTAACCAGAGCTCAGGTAAAGACAAGACATTGATTTGAGTCTGAAGTAAACAAAACTGACTGGTCTGACGCCTTCAGTTTCCAGAATTCTTTTGTTTCAGGTAGTAATTTCCCCAGACCAATAGAACAAAGTCCTATCGTCTATTTATTTAATATTTTATCACAATAGTCCTTGCCCCTTTGACCTCTAGTGAGGAAACTTGCATAAGAAACTGAAATATGCTTAGGTTCTATGGGTAAGTGCAGATAATGATATGAATGAAATTGAAAATGAAAGCCAAAGGTAGAAAAGCCAGTTCTGAATAGATGAAGTAAGACAGAGGTATTTGAAAAATCAAGTAGAAAAGATACAATAAGGAATGGAGAGCTTCTGGAAGTTTTCCAATAGGTGAGGGGTTGGTACATCTTTTTTTTTTAAGAACATGTCTGGCTGTTGTATGCCAGAGAAAGTTATAAGGGGGTTGACTATATGCATGAAGTCCAGTGAGAACACTGTTTCTGTAGGCCACTGACAGTGTTCTGAGTGTACATTCTATAGTACTAGAAATTAAGTTAGGAAACAAAGGGTAATCTGATGTCATTTTAAATGACATTTCACAAATGATTAGAGCTACAAAGTGTCTTTTTTCACTCAGCCAACACGTTGAGCATGTACTATGGGGCAAGCACTGTGCTTATGGGTAAGAGATAAAAGAAAAAATAAAGGCCGAGGAACTCAAAAGAGAGTGTGAGAGATGCATAAGCAACTCATTACAATCAAATAGGGAGAGGCTATTAAATAAATAGATCATAAAAATGTAACTTTGTAAAACAGAACTTGGAGTCACTAACCCTGCTAGGGGATATTAAAGAGAATGCCAACAATGAGGGGGTTTGGAATTAGGTTTTGAATGTCAGTAGGAATGTTCCACGTGGAGAGAAGGTCAGGGGCATACCAGGCAGAAGGAACATCCTGGACTTGAGAACCAACACAATATGTTTAAGTGATTGTAAAGGAGATTGTTTTGACTAGAGCGTAGGGTATAAGTTGCCAAATGGTAGAAAATAGAGTATAAAAGTTAGGCTGGAATAAAAGTATAAAGTGTCATAATTCTTATGATGAAAGTTAGGTGTTTTCCTACAAAATGGGTTACTTATAAATATTTTAAAAATAGAGACTGCTGCGTAAGGCTTGAAAAAACACTAAATCAGAGTTGTACAGAGCTCAGGCTTAGTGGTGAAAATTTCTGTATTTTGTTTTCCAGGTTGGATACTGTTACAATTCTTTAACATTTCTTTTTCCTAAGTAAAGGCATCTGGTGAAAATATGGGATCCATTTTATCCTGGGGAAGTTTTGTCTTAACCTTTCTTCTATGAATTTTTCCTATTTAAAATGCTTTTGCAGAATCTAATCATACGAAGTTCGGATACTTGAAGTACCTGCTCATGTTCTCTCTTGGACATAATGGGAATAATTGGGAAGTCTTCTCTAATTTTGAGACTACCATGACTACTCTCTTATGTTGGTTATTCCTGTAGATGAACCAATTTTAGGTTCATCTGAGTGATTAGTTAAACTCACTCCTCACAGATTGATTCAGCAGGTCTGAGAAGATATCTCAGAATATGTATATAGAGAGATAAACAATAAGAAATTACAGTAAGCACAAAAACAGATGAAGATCATTCATAATTTTTCATAAGATCTTATTTTCTCTCATTTCTCTCTTATTTTTTCGTAACTTTTCTTTAATCATATGAAAAAGAAGGGAATTTACATGGAATAACAAAAGATATGCAAAACTTAAGGAAACACAACTTTCTTAAATTTCTCAAACTTATTTGTATAGGATTCAGAATGCACTTAAAGTGATTAAATGACTTAAGCTAAATCTTTTTTATTGCAAACTGTTTTAACCCAGTTAACCAAGCAAGAAACTGAGAGTCATTCTTGACTCTTCTCCCCTCCCTTAAACTCTGGAACAATCCCTAAGAGTTGTCATAATTATACTATATATATATATATATATATATATATATATACACACACACACACATACATATATATGCACACATATATGTGTGTATGTATGTATACACACACACACACACACACACACACACACATATGTCCATTCTTCTCTATGTCCATTGTCATATCTTTTACATTTCTTACTCAGATGTAACATCCCAGTTCACTTTTTCCCTGACTCCAGTATTATTTCTGTCTTGTTTATTCTCTGCATTGCAACCTAAATTTCACTCAACGGCTTAGAGCTCTTTGATAGCTTCTCTTTAATTTTGGGGAAAAGGCTTCAAGCACTGTGCTCTTGCCTACTAGTCCACCCTCATCTGCTTTCTCTATCCTTACTTAGCATCTCCTTCTTCCATAGATTTTCAGCAATACTCAGTAAACTTCAGGGTTAGACTTCTCTTACTGCTGAACTTTCTCCAGGTAATGTCATCAATTTGTATCATACTTTACTCATTCAATCCTTGGTTAATGCACTCTCATCATACAAGTTTCAAAATAAACATTGAATCTCTGGCTTTTCATGACTTCCATTAGAGATTAAATTCCCTTTCTACGTGTTCTTATAAAACTTGGCTGTCCAGTTACCTATGAGAGGTATAGTTCTATTTTATAGTTCATTGTCCCTACTACATTGTAAACTGCATGTGAACAATGTCCTTATTTACCAGTGTTGTAGGTACTCAATGAATATTTATTCTGTTAAAAGATTTATTCTGTTAAAAGTTAAGAGACTGTTTATGTTCCATAAATAAGAGAAAATGTAGCTCAGAACCGAGTAGTGGCAAGAGGCTTGAATACAAGTAGACAATATTGAGAGATAGTAGGAATTTAGGTTAGAGAGTACTTGGTTACTGAATTAATTGTGAAGGTGAGGGATGATTATACAGAGTCCAGAGTTTTATTATTCCTTTAAATTAATTTTTATTACAGTATAGTTGCTTTACAACGTTGTGGTAGTTTCTGCTGTACAGCAAAGTGAATCAGTTATACCTATACATATATTTCCTCTTTTTAATATTTCTAACCATTTAGGTCACCAGAGAGCATTGAGTAGCGTTCCCTGTGCTGTACCATAGTTTATCATTAGTTATCTATTTTATACATACTGGTGTATATATGTCAATCCAAATCTCCAAATTGATCCCCCCCTTCCCCCCGCCTTGGTATCCATGTGTTTCTTCTCTACATCTGGGTCTCTATTTCTGCTTTGCGAATAAGTTCATCTGTACCATATTTCTAGGTTCCACATATAAGTGATATTATACGGTATTTGTTTTTTTGGTATTGATCTGCTTGAGTTGCTTATATATTTTACAAATTTATTTATGTTTATATTTTTTGGAGATGAATCCGTTGTCAGTTGCTTCATTTGCAACTATTTTCTCCCATTCTGAGGGTTGTCAGAGTCCAGAGTCTTCAGTGTTCCCCCAGTATCCAACTTGGACAAGTGTACAAATGGTGGTATAAATGACGTACAGAGATGAATAGTGGAAATAAATATCGAAGGTAAAATTAATCGTTCAGTAACATCACATAATTAATTTGAAGTGTCCATGTTACATTTGGGCAGAGTTGTTCAGTTGGCAATTAGTTAAGTTTGTAAGAGACTCAGGAGAGAGAGATGTAAGTTTTAGGTCAAGATCTGTGATATATATGGTGGCTGGAATCACAAGAGTAGATGAGACCATCTATCAAAGGCAGAAGAGAGCTTCTGAGAAATACACATCTCTTGGCAGAGGGCAAAGTGAGAGTGCCCAATGAAAGAGATAAGGATGTCCAGAGGCAGGAGGAAGAAGTAGCAGGTTAAGATGCTACTGTTGTTAAGGTGAAAGATTTTTCTGAGATGACAAGTTTGATCAACAAAATCAAATATTGCTGAAAGGTGACAGAATGACCAAACAACATTCACTCAGTTTAATCACAAATTAAATGTTGGTGAATGCAATTCCAGTGCAGATAAGTAAGAAGAAAAGAGCAAAATTGTGTGAGTCACGAGGTACATAAAGATAAGAAAATACAGACAATGAGAATAAATACAATTTTTGATCAACTGCACTGTGAAATTAGGAAGAGAGAAAAGGTAACTAGAGAATTACTTGGCATCAAGCAAGAGTAATTTTTAATGGAAGGGGGGCAGCTTTTTAATGGGAGGGGGCCAAAATAAAATCTCTAAAGAGGAAAACCTTAACAATACCAATGAGGTGTGAAAATGAATGGAAGATACTGAGGAAGTGAGAATAGGTATTTATAAACTATGTCAAAAAGCTATTCTTGGACGTAAAGAGAAGAAGGTAGTTTGGGGTGTTTTTGCTTTATAGTCTGTGTTTTCTCTGTGAAATAAAAGTTTGATGGGAGGTGATGTCACCTCGAGACAGTGCTCATCAAATATCCTATGTGCTTATCTACATTTTTCGTCCTCCTTTGTAGTTCAACTGTTTTCCTTTGATTCGTTGTGGCCAGTGGCAAAGAAGCAGAATCAAGTGTATCACTTCTGAGCTGAGGTCATTAGGAGCCAGTGTCCCTCTTGTCTGGTCCTCTGCTATTGTGACATGGGAGGGCAATTAGTCCAGATGACGTGGCTGCAAGATGGATCAGGACCATGTGATCTGTAAGGGCTTTACTCAGTAGAAAAATAACATACTCGTATTTTCCACTGAGATTCCTGTGTTCAATAGATCTGCCTGCGAGAGCTGAGAGAGCATAGCGAAGGCTGAAATGACAAAGACAGAGGGAGAGATGTTGGTAACAGATGGAAGGCGCCTGGCAGATAATATATTAAATGGTAAACAAAGCTGCTGGAGTAAGAGAGAGAGTATATAAGAGGTGAGAAGAAGGCCAACTGTATGTAGTATCTAACGCTAAGGAGTGAGGAGAGTAACAACTGAAAAATAAAAATAAAAAGAATGATCAGAAAGAAGCTAGGTGGTATGCCAACAGAAAACATAAGATTGCTATAAAACATAAAGGAAGGTAGTTTTAAAAGAAGCACCATTTAATGGAGTCAGTTGTTTCCCAAAGGCAAAATGCTATGGGAACTGAAAATAAAGCATCTGATTGGATGGCTAAACTTTTATGAACAAAAGTGGAACCATTTCGGGAAAGTCATGGGAGAAGACGCTGTGTTACAGTGGGGAGAGTAATCAATATATTGTGAGGAAAGGTGCCTTCATTTGCAAGAAATGCCAATTAAGAAGTGAAGACAGCATTTAAAGGGAAGGGATAATGTAAGAAAATTTAAAAAAAAATTTAAGGAAACTTGAATAACTCGTAGACAAAGAGGGAGGTATTAGTGAAAGACTGAAAATCAGAGAAAGCTATCTTAAGTTGTTGTTATGGACTGAATTGTGTCCCCCGAAAAATTATATGTTGAAGCCCCTCCTAATTTGACTGTAGAAGATAGGAGATAGGTCCTTTAGGGAGGTAACTGAAGTTAACTGAAGTCATAAGGGTGAGGTAATAATCTGACAGGGACTGATGGTGTCCTTATAAGAAGGGGAATAGATTCCAGAGATCTCTCTCCCTCTGCTCGTAGAGGAAAGGCCGTGTGAGGACACTGCAAGAAGACAGCCGTCAGCAAGCCAGGAAGATTATTCTCACCAGAAACCAATTCTTATGGTATTCAATGCCTTAATCTTGGACTTCCACCCTCCAGAACTGTGAGAAAATAAATTTCTGCTGTTTAAGTCATTCAGTCTATAGTATTTCACTCTAACAGCCCAACCAGACTAATACAGACCTTTATGTACACTGCAATATACAGAAGCTAAACAATGATTGTGAGCCTGAGATTACATCTTGAACAGAAGTGTAATGACGCTTGTGGTACTCACAACGTCACGAATTTTGTCAGAAAGATGTGAAAAAAAGTCAGTCAACCAACGGTTCTGATAGTGGATACCTTCTTTATGTGTTTGACATAAAGCAGTGTCTGACAGCCTCCCTGATACCCATCCGTATCGCAGTTTTGATTCTGTGGCTCCAGTTCCACGTGGCACCAAGGTGCTGTGTACTGTCCATTCTTGGGTTTTTGGGTGCTGTACCTATTGCCAGTAGGTGGGTCAAACCACTGGGGCTCTTCTGAAATCCTCCCTAAATTTGGACCCAGCTTCAGCTCCAAATCCGAGTTTTCAGAGAGCCCAGGGTGAGGCTCACCTGCCACAGTAGACACGTTGGCTAACGGGTTGCACTGCAGCACCCACTCGGACAAGGGCACCATCAGGATGCCACCGTTCTTCTT
Source organism: Mesoplodon densirostris (assembly GCF_025265405.1). Lineage (NCBI taxonomy): Eukaryota > Metazoa > Chordata > Mammalia > Artiodactyla > Ziphiidae > Mesoplodon > Mesoplodon densirostris. The sequence continues at coordinate 103,927,144 of NC_082672.1, forward strand.
CTGCAGGGGCGGACCCGTAGACAGTCAGCTTGGCCCCCAGCACAGCCAGCTGCCTGTTCACTCTCTCGGCCCCTGTGAGGAAGGTGTTCATCCCTGGCTTTTTTTTTTTTTTTTTTTTTTTTTTTTTTTAGTTTTTATTTTTTATTTATTTTTTTTTTTTTTTTTAAGTTTTTTTTTTTATTACAAATTTAATCAGTTATACATATACATATGTTCCCATATCCCCTCCCTTTTGCGTCTCCCTCCCACCCTCCCTATCCCACCCCTCCAGGCGGTCACAAAGAACCGAGCTGATCTCCCTGTGCTATGCGGCTGCTTCCCACTAGCTATCTACCTTACGTTTGGTAGTGTATATATGTCCATGCCGCTCTTTCACTTTGTCACAGCTTACCCTTCCCCCTCCCCATATCCCCAAGTCCATTCTCTAGTAGGTCTGTGTCTTTATTCCTGTCTTACCCCTAGGTTCTTCATGACATTTTTTTTCTTCAATTCCATATATATATATATATGTGTGTGTGTGTGTGTGTTAGCCTACGGTATTTGTCTTTCTCTTTCTGACTTCCTTCACTCTGTATGACAGACTCTAGGTCCATCCACCTCATTACAAATAGCTCAATTTCGTTTCTTTTTATGGCTGAGTAATATTCCATTGTATATATGTGCCACATCTTCTTTATCCATTCATCCGACGATGGACACTGAGGTTGTTTCCATCTCCTGGCTATTGTAAATAGAGCTGCAGTGAACATTTTGGTACATGACTCCTTTTGAATTATGGTTTTCTCAGGGTATAGGCCCAGTAGTGGGATTGTTGGGTCATATGGTAGTTCTATTTGTAGTTTTTTTAAGGAACCTCCATACTGCTCTCCCTAGTGGCTGTACCAATTTACACTCCCACCAACAGTGTAGGAGCGTTCCGTTTTCTCCACATCCTCTCCAGCATTTATTGTTTGTAGATTTTTTGATGATGGCCATTCTGACCGGTGTGAGGTGATACCTCCTTGTAGTGTTGATTTGCATTTCTCTCATAACTCGTGATGTCGAGCATCTTTTCATGTGTTTGTTGGCCATCTTTGGAGAAATGTCTATTTACGTCTTCCGTCCATTGTTTCATTGGGTTGTTTTTGTGGATATTGATCTGCATGAGTTGCTTATATAGTTTACAAATTTATTTATGTTTATATTTTTTGGAGATGAATCCCTTGTCAGTTGCTTCGTTTGCAACTATTTTCTCCCATTCTGAGGGTTGTCAGAGTCCAGAGTCTTGCGTGTTCCCCCAGTATCCAACTTGGACAAGTGTACAAATAGTGGTGGTCTAAATGATGTAGAGAGATGAATAGTGGAAGTAAGTATTGAAGGTAAAATTAATCGTTCAGTAACGTCACATAATTAATTTGAAGTGTCCATGTTATATTTGGGCAGAGTTGTTCAGTTGGCAATTAGCTAAGTTTGTAAGAGACTCAGGAGAGAGAGATGTAAGTTTTAGGTCAAGATCTGTGATATATATGGTGGCTGGAATCACAAGAGTAGATGAGACCATCTATCAAGGGCAGAAGAGAGCTTCTGAGAAATACACATCTTTTGGCAGAGGGCAGAGTGAGAGTGCCCAATGAAAGAGATAAGGATGTCCAGAGGCAGGAGGAAGAAGTAGCAGGTTAAGATGCTACTGTTGTTAAGGTGAAAGATTTTTCTGAGATGACAAGTTTGATCAACAAAATCAAACATTGCTGAAAGGTGACAGAATGACCAAACAATATTCACTCAATTTAATCACAAATTAAATGTTGGTGAATGCAATTCCAGTGCAGATAAGTAAGAAGAAAAGAGCAGGGCTTCCCTGGTGGCGCAGTGGTTGGGAGTCCGCCTGCCGATGCAGGGGACATGGGTTTGTGCCCTGGTCCGGGAAGATCCCAAATGCCGTGGAGCGGCTGGGCCCGTGAGCCGTGGTGGCTGGGCCTGCGCCACCGGAGCCTGTGCTCCACAATGGGAAACAACAGTGAAAGGCCTGCATACCGCAAAAAAAAAAAAAAAAAGAAAAGAGCAAAATTGTGTGAGTCACGAGGTACATAAAGATAAGAAAATACAGACAATGAGAATAAATACAATTTTTGATCAACTGCACTGTGAAATTAGGAAGAGAGAAAAGGTAACTAGAGAGTTACTTGGCATCAAGCAAGAGTAATTTTTAATGGAAGGGGGGCAGCTTTTTAATGGGAGGGGGCCAAAATAAAATCTCTAAAGAGGAAAACCTTAACAATACCAATGAGGTGTGAAAATGAATGGAAGATACTGAGGAAGTGAGAATAGGTATTTATAAACTATGTCAAAAAGCTATTCTTGGACGTAAAGAGAAGAAGGTAGTTTGGGGTGTTTTTGCTTTATAGTCTGTGTTTTCTCTGTGAAATAAAAGTTTGATGGGAGGTGATGTCACCTCGAGATAGTGCTCATCAAATATCCTATGTGCTTATCTACATTTTTCGTCCTCCTTTGTAGTTCAACTGTTTTCCTTTGATTCGTTGTGGCCAGTGGCAAAGAAGCAGAATCAAGTGTATCACTTCTGAGCTGAGGTCATTAGGAGCCAGTGTCCCTCTTGTCTGGTCCTCTGCTATTGTGACATGGGAGGGCAAATAGTCCAGATGACGTGGCTGCAAGATGGATCAGGACCATGTGATCTGTAAGGGCTTTACTCAGTAGAAAAATAACGTACTCGTATTTTCCACTGAGATTCCTGTGTTCAATAGATCTGCCTGCGAGAGCTGAGAGAGCATAGCGAAGGCGGAAATGACAAAGACAGAGGGAGAGATGTTGGTAACAGATGGAAGGCGCCTGGCAGATAATATATTAAATGGTAAACAAAGCTGCTGGAGTAAGAGAGAGAGTATATAAGAGGTGAGAAGAAGGCCAACTGTATGTAGTATCTAACGCTAAGGAGTGAGGAGAGTAACAACTGAAAAATAAAAATAAAAAGAATGATCAGAAAGAAGCTAGGTGGTATGCCAACAGAAATCATAAGATTGCTATAAAACATAAAGGAAGGTAGTTTTAAAAGAAGCACCATTTAATGGAGTCAGTTGTTTCCCAAAGGCAAAATGCTATGGGAACTGAAAATAAAGCATCTGATTGGATGGCTAAACATTTATGAACAAAAGTGGAACCATTTCAGGAAAGTCATGGGAGAAGACGCTGTGTTACAGTGGGGAGAGTAATCAATATATTGTGAGGAAAGGTGCCTTCATTTGCAAGAAATGCCAATTAAGAAGTGAAGACAGCATTTAAAGGGAAGGGATAATGTAAGAAAATTTAAAAAAAATTAAGGAAACTTGAATAACTCGTAGACAAAGAGGGAGGTATTAGTGAAAGACTGAAAATCAGAGAAAGCTATCTTAAGTTGTTGTTATGGACTGAATTGTGTCCCCCGAAAAATTATATGTTGAAGCCCCTCCTAATTTGACTGTAGAAGATAGGAGATAGGTCCTTTAGGGAGGTAACTGAAGTTAACTGAAGTCATAAGGGTGAGGTAATAATCTGACAGGGACTGATGGTGTCCTTATAAGAAGGGGAATAGATTCCAGAGATCTCTCTCCCTCTGCTCGTAGAGGAAAGGCCGTGTGAGGACACTGCAAGAAGACAGCCGTCAGCAAGCCAGGAAGATTATTCTCACCAGAAACCAATTCTTATGGTATTCAATGCCTTAATCTTGGACTTCCACCCTCCAGAACTGTGAGAAAATAAATTTCTGCTGTTTAAGTCATTCAGTCTATAGTATTTCACTCTAACAGCCCAACCAGACTAATACAGACCTTTATGTACACTGCAATATACAGAAGCTAAACAATGATTGTGAGCCTGAGATTACATCTTGAACAGAAGTGTAATGACGCTTGTGGTACTCACAACGTCACGAATTTTGTCAGAAAGATGTGAAAAAAAGTCAGTCAACCAACGGTTCTGATAGTGGATACCTTCTTTATGTGTTTGACATAAAGCAGTGTCTGACAGCCTCCCTGATACCCATCCGTATCGCAGTTTTGATTCTGTGGCTCCAGTTCCACGTGGCACCAAGGTGCTGTGTACTGTCCATTCTTGGGTTTTTGGGTGCTGTACCTATTGCCAGTAGGTGGGTCAAACCACTGGGGCTCTTCTGAAATCCTCCCTAAATTTGGACCCAGCTTCAGCTCCAAATCCGAGTTTTCAGAGAGCCCAGGGTGAGGCTCACCTGCCACAGTAGACACGTTGGCTAACGGGTTGCACTGCAGCACCCACTCGGACAAGGGCACCATCAGGATGCCACCGTTCTTCTTCTGCAGGGGCGGACCCGTGGACAGTCAGCTTGGCCCCCAGCACAGCCAGCTGCCTGTTCACTCTCTCGGCCCCTGTGAGGAAGGTGTTCATCCCTGGCTTTGAGGTCAGAGTCATCTCCTCTCTGGGTTTGTGTGAATGGAGGAGCCGCAGCCCTGGCCTGGGTGGTGTGTTGGCCCTGGGTTTCCGGGTTTGGAGGAGTATCTTACCACCTAGACCCCCACCTAGGGCTGAAGAGTTCAGGGGCTGTGGACCGTGGGTTTTGGGGGCAGAAGATATTTAACCTGGCGTTTGAGGAAATGGAGAGAGAAGAGGCTCAGGTTCAAGGGCTCCTGGTTTGAATCTCTTGCTTTAGGTTTGAGGGCCAGGGCAGTCTCTCACCAGAAGCTGCAGGATATCATCAGGAACATTGCGAGTGTTCTTGCACATACCCCGGGCAGCTGAGTGGGAGAAGATGACAGGTGCCTGTGACACTTGTAGGGCTCGCCGTGCCACAGCATCCGAGACATGGGCCAAGTCCACCATCGTGCCCAGGCGGTTCATTTCTGCCACCACCTTCTGCAGGGACAGGATGGGGAGAGGGCATGAGGGCTGCATTTATCTTGTGTGTATTTATCTGTAGGGAACAGGCGGGGCTGTACATTCATGTGGGGCAGGGTACGGAAGCCGGGTCCTTACCTCGCCAAAGCCGGTGAGCCGACTGACATTGCTGTAGAAGGGGTGGATACCCTTTGCTGAGCTCTGTGCCCTGCAGGATGGCCAGGAGGCAGTCTGACTGGTGGCCATGACTTGGCTACAAGAGCGTAGAAAGAGGTTCTGTCGAACCGTCTACACCTGCAACTCCCTGATGCAAGAGGAGGGACCCAAACTGGGCTGTGCCTGGCAGTAGGAGGGCCCTTCTGGGGATTCAGTCTTGTTCTGCAAACCTCCATTCCCCTCCCAACCCCAGGTTCAGGGCTGGATCCCAGGGGTAAACTTGCTTTGGGCCCCAGCGTGATCTTGGGCAGATCCCTGCCTCACTGGGCCCTTACCATCTGCACTGTGCTCACCAGGGCGTGTTGCAGGTGTGGGTGAGTGTCACGTAGCGCACACCCAGCGCATAGAAGGTACGCAAGATGGAGAGGCCCCTGTCCAGTGAGTGGCCGCCCTCCACACCAATGAGGCTAGCCAACTTCCAGGTATTGTTGAGAGCTGGGGGCAGGTAGGTCAGATGATCATTTTCAGAGGCAGGGGTAGCTAACTGAAGTCCCTAACACCTACCACCACCAGTCACTTTACCATTTTGTTTTGTTTTTTTGGCCGTGCCGCGCAGCATGAGGGCTCTTAGTTCCCCCACTGGGGATCAAACCCGAGGCCCCTGCAGTGGAAGCGTGGAGTCTTCACCTCTGGACTACCAGGGAAGTCCCCCGTCTACCTTTAACTGAGGTCACAAGCTCCAGCTCAGAATAGGAGGCACATGTGAGGCAGATGAGGTGAAGTTGCTCCAGGGTGAGGCGCACAGCATCGCGTTCGTGGGTCCGGCATGGGATGTAGGCTCACCAGAACTGAGGGAAGGCAAGGGCTTAGTTTGGGCTTTGGAGCTCCTTGGGCTTCTCATCGCCTCCTCAGCTGGCACAACACTCAGTGTGCCCAGAAGTCACATGTAATGCGTTGCTTTTTCTGTGGTACTTGGATGCCCATCAGGTTGGCTCACTGTGACCCCTGTTCCCCCAGCATCCATGGCATGGCACTTTCTAGGTCACTATGGTAACTTAGTTCCAATGTGACTAACCTGTGGTCTCTGAGGCCCCCAAACTGCCCCACATTCCCCAGCAGCCATGGTGGCACCTTGTGTGTCCCTTTGGTACCTGGGCACCCACGAGATCATTTTTCAGCCTGTCCACGCTGGTCTGGCCATGGCAGAAATTGCGCAGATTAACATCCTGTATCCCGTGGTGGTAAAACTGCCTCAGGACCAGGGGCATGTCGTTGTGGCTGGAGGGAGGTCAAGGCAAATAGGTGGGCTCCTTAGGTCTTGGGATGAGGCAGGACACATTGCCTGGCCTGGGCCAGCCTGTGGGTCCCCCACCTCCCACTGTCACACAGACCAAACTAGGAGCAGCTGAGGCCTGGGCTGAGGGGTTCCCACCAGGGAGGGGATGACAGAGAAGGGGAAGGGCATCCATAGATGATGGAGAGGACATCCAGGGGTGGTGTGAGGGAACCTCCCCACTAGCTCTGCATGCTCCGGACCTCCTGCCCTGCCCGGGGCCGGGCTAGGCCCCCAGCGGCCCCCAGCAGCCTGCACACACTGCAGCCACCCGTCCACAAGCAGGAAGTCCCGCATCAGGGCCCGCGTGCGCTCCCGCGGACTTGGGGTGCTGGAGGTGCCCGGCGTGGTCTTCACGGGTAACCGGACGCAGCAGCAGACCCAGCAGGAGCAGCAGACACAGCAGAGGCCGCTGGCTGAGTGCGCGGGGACCATCGAGGCGGGCCGAGGCGGGTCTGAGAGGGGCGGGCAGTGGGGTTCTGCCTGTCGACACAGGGCACCCAGCGGCGCGGCCTCGCGAGGGGGGCGGTTTGAGGGAGGGGATACAGAGTCACAGGACCCTGCGACCCGTGCGCAGAGAGCCGCGATCCGGGAAGCCCAGCAGCCACAGGGCGGCAGTGCCCTCCCGCCCCCTGCTAACAGGCAGCTCCTGCGGGCTAAGCTGGCCTCTGCGGAGAGCCCACTCGCCTCCCATCGCGGGTTCCCTCCACCCCTGCCCCTCTTCCCACTCCCACTGCTCCGAGGGGGCACCCTAGGTTGCTCTCCCCGGCCTTTAACCTTCCTGTCCAAGCTGTGGTGCTTCTCTCAGAGGGCCACGTTCAGCAGGAGGCCTCCCGGGAGCACACCTTGTCCCCAGCTGCCTGCAGCCGGCCCCGCACACCCTGAGGGCTGCGTGCCAGTGTCTCTGTGGCCACAAGTGCTCTGGGCTCCCGGTTTCCCGGGACTGGGCCATGGGGGCTGGTGTGGGGGAAGAGATAGTTTCTGGAAATGGGGGGGTAACCATGTGAACTCGGGATTCAGGAAGGGGCCCTCTGCGCCCGACCTTCTCTCTCCACCTACTTGACTCCCCAACCTTCATAACCATTCTCTGGGGACTTCAACCAGCGCCTGGGAACTGTCAGGAACCTCTCCCACTTCTGTCAGCCAGCCTCAGGAAAGAGCGCCCTCAGGAGTCGCTACACCTCCCCAGGGCCTGAATAGAGGGACTTTGGGGATGTGAACTGAACGACCTTCTGGGGAGAGTCAGCGACCCTTTTACTCAACAGAGCAGGAACCCAGTCAGCAGGCTATTTGAGTGGAAGGAAATGAAGTGATTTCCATGGCAGCAGAGCCCCCACCGCAGCAACCTTCCTCCCAGAGCTGCTGGCTGACCTTCTGGCCAGGATCCCTCCTACCTCAGCGTGGAAGGCCCGGCCTCGTGGAGAAGTATAGGTTCTGAGGAAAGACCTGGCACCTGGGTTCTGCTGCTACACTTGCCTTATCTCGTGGCCCTCGTGGCTCTAGCTTTCCCAGAAACCTCAAGGGCTTAAGTGCCTGTGCTTACTCAGAGGCCACACGCCATTCCCCATTTCCAGCCTCAGGCCCTCCCCGTAGCTGCCTCCTCTAGAGACCCCCTCTCCTCAACACTCTCTCTCTCTCTCTCTCTCTCTCTCTCTCTCTCTGGGGATGTGCCTTCTCACAGAAGCTCAACCACAGAGATGCTTTAGGGACTGTGCCCAAACTCCTTCATCCCCAGCCTCTCAAGTTTTTGCTCTGATCCCTGGCACCCCCTGGAGCTGTTCCACCTTTGGAACCTTTCCCAGGTGGCAGGAGTGCCTAGCACAGGGGTAGTGACCTAAGTCTGAGCACTGGCGACCCTAGAAATCTGTTACACACCAACATTTTATTGAGCAGTAAGGGACCCCACTGGGGACAGAAAGGGCTGGCAGTAAAGGAGCATGTGAACCTCGGGGCAGGGTGCATGCTGCCTGACTCTCCATCCTGTTCTTGCTTCAGGGAGCAGGTCCACCATGCTCCAGTCGCCGGTTTTTGGGTCTGGAGCAGCCCAGCTCTTCGTCCGAACTTTCTGAAGAGTGCTTTCGTTTGGGAGCACGTCTGGGGACTGGCTTCACTGCTTCCACCTTTGCTGGTGGGGCCAAAGGAACATCCCCGTAGGCCCGGTAGCCACCAACCAGGCAGTATGTCTCCCCATGCCAGCCCAACTGCGTTTCTCCACACCCTCGGTAGAGGACATGGTAGTGCCCGGGTGTGGGAGGACAAACGGGAGCCACTGCTGCTGCAGAGAAAACCAGAACTGATCAGTCACTTGTGCTGTGCACAGCCTCCTGCCACAATTTCCCCCTCTCATGTCTCTCCCAGTTTCTGGCTGAAGACCTTTAATCTACTTGACATCCAAAACACAGCCTTGGCCCATCACCTCTATGAGTCCCTAGAGAAGGGACACTGGCTGCAAAAGCAATCCCTAGAGCCTATGGCTGCAGCAGATGAGGAAGTCTCTTCACCGTTTCCAGGGAAAACAGTAGAACCCGAAAGAAATTGCACTCATGATCCTCTCCATCTCTCCCTTCCATAACAGAGAAAACATTTCTTGCAGTCTGTCACTTCTGAGGCTTTAATGGAAATGTCTTTCAAGTTTTGGAAAGAAATAATCTAATACAAATCTGTTAAGAACCCCTCTCACCTTGGCAACCCCTCTTGGGCCCCAGTTATACTGCCTGTTTCAACCACACTGAACTCTAGCCCTCTGGTACTTTTATCTAGATTAGAACAAGGCTAAATACTGAGGCAGAGTGATCAGGAGACTCAGAACCGGGGTCTGGGTACCAAGTCTAGGCTCACATCAACGCAGCCTCCTGGGACACCATCTCCTCAGCCCTCCAGTCTCATTAGCACTTCATCACCCCCCCCGCTTCATTCTTCCGGTCTTCCCATCAATATGGCACCACCCTGTCCCCGAGTACTCAGCAACTCAGTATGGGATGTGTCTGAGAGGACCGATAGAGATGTCTGCATGACAGCACAGAGGTGCCTGGGTTTGAAGGTGTGCTTCTAATTGTGGCCCTCTTCCTCAAACTGCTCCATTTACCGTTTGCCAACAAAAATGCACTTGTCTTTTGCTGAGAGGCCATTCAGGAAAGGGTCTGAATGGAAGCATCCTGTAGCCCAAAGGGGAAGGCTACATTATAAAGCTTAGAACCGTCCTGCACACTTGTCCAGGGATGACCTTTCACTTGTCCTCAGCAGTGAGCCCTGTGGGTCCCTGAAGGTGTCCCAGGTCACTGGTATTACTTACATGTGGGAGTGTGCTCAGTTGTACATAGTTGGCAGGCCCCACAAAAACATGTGCCAGCCAGGTGAGGTGGATTGTATCCCATACCTCCTGTGGAGGTGGCCGGTCTGGGTGTACCTGCTGCACTGCCCACCCAGGGAACAGAGCACAGGGTTGAGTATATATAGCCTATGAAGTCCGACATTGTCTCTGACAGTCAGAGAAACTTCCCTACCAGTTCTCCACCAGATGCGAATCTGTTTGGTTGTCAGTTACCATGGAATCTGTTACCATGGAATCTGTGAGAAGGCCTGTGAGGGCATCACTACCCAGTGAGGTCATATATGGAACCTGTGACTTGAGGGGCAGGCTTCAGGAGGAGGGGCAGTTTTTTGGAGGAGAACAGGGTAGAGGCAGAGGTACTCTGCCTGGCCCCTCACACCTGGGCCTCCCCACCAATGCCGTAGTCTAGTAGACACCCCAGGTGGGGCGTGCTGGTGGTCTGGCACAGCCCCAGGGGCCACAGGAGGGCAAGAGAGACCCACATTCTGTGATTGGCTTGAGAGGCAAGATTAACGTAAGAGACGAGACAGCTAGGTTGTATGGCACTTACCCTAAGAGGCAGAGATTTGTGTGGACTGGGGAATCAGGGAAGGCTCCTTTGCAGTGGGCCTGAAGGACAAGTGAGATTTGGACCCATGGGGAAGAGAGGGAAGACATTCCAGTTTGGAAGAATAAAAGCAAAGACACACTCTTCTCGACCTTGTCCTGCCCCCAATATAAATTCATCGCACCCTGAAATTTTTACAACTGAGGACTTAAAAAAACCAAGAGGTTAAGGGGCCTTCGCAGTGGTACACAGGTAGTGGAGAGGTGTTCTGCTCAATGGTTAGGTTCATGTCGGGGCTCCGGGTTTACAGCTGATAGGAATGTGAGGACAAGCTCCTGCCATTTCAAACATTTCCAAGTGATACTGAGAGAGATGTTAAAGGTGCAAAATGCGGGTGCTGAATGACCTCACAAAGTGGGAATGGTGGGCCCATTTTAACATGAAATTGAAAACAAATTCATGACAAAAGGACATAATACAAAATGACAACATAATCGCTACAGGCCCCTCTCCCCTAGAAGTAAAAGTCATTAGAATCCTCTCTCTCCACCATGAAAGGATGAGATAAAGACTCAGCAGCAGCCCCCGTGAGAAGCATGGTCAACAGTGTGAAGAGGTGTTACTAAGGCGATTCGGTCCGCCTCAGAGCAGGAAAGAGACAACTCTGCCCTTAGCCTGATCAGGCCCACAGGAAGCAAGCACATTCGGGGCAGCCTCTGATAGTGTGGCAATGAGAGAGAACCTTCTTGAGGAGGGGACTCCCCGTTGGCCGACCCTGAAAAAGCAAAGATGGGACATTCGTTTAATGGGGCTGTTGCAGAGGCGTTGTTCCCAGGAGGTAGAGACTGCTTCGACTACCATTTTAGAGGTTGGGCCACCGTGGTTGAGAAGCACAGCACCTTCTCTTCCTAAACTGCTTGAATCAGCGGGTACACGTTAGGACAGACGAAGTCAGGCCTCATTGGAGCGGACTGCCTTTGGGAGTGGTAGAATGTAAACTGTGAAGGGGAATGCTCTGGAGGAGGTTTGTCATGGCAGGTGGGCCAGCATGAGACCATTCAGATTCTCCACGGCTCCAGAGATTACTTGACTGGGAGCATCCCTGTGATGTGGCGGGGGGACTCCTACCTTAACAGGACCTGGCTGGGCATCTGGGGAAGGCGGAATAAATGGTTTATTAACTTACGAGAGCGAGAGACTCACAAAAGCACTGAAAAAGACTTGTACCTGGATTCTTGAGCCAACCCTAAGAAAACTTCTCTAGATCTGGAGTAGGGCTCGGGAGGCTGCACTTTTAAGCTTCCTGGGCAGTCCCACCACAGTGGTCCATGGATAGAGTGACCAAATTATTGTGTGTTCTCGGTTGCTTTGGGGAGTCAAAGTGGGCAATATTAAAAACTGCAGCAGGCATACGTATAAACAGGGAATAGTCAAGGCAAACAGAGGTGTATAGTTATTCTGTGCATGCATCAGGTTTGGGAAAAGCTAGCCTGGTGGTTAAAGAACACAACCCTTACGACAGACAGACCAGATTCTGTCCTACTTGCTTGTGTGATTTTGACCAAGTTCTTTTATCCTTCTGACTGTTTCTTCATATGGAAAAGAGCTATGGCTGTACATTTAGCACAATATTCTCTTTTGGCAAAAGTTGCTCTGGGTCCATTTGTGTTCTCTGCAACTGAATCCTTTCCAGTGTGCAAGCATTTTTAAGTTGTTTGGTGAAGTATTACGTTGGACTTTCAACTGTTCATTACTTTGGGCAAAGCTTATGTAGTGCTGCAGAGACTAGAACCCATGCAGAGCTAGTGAGAGGATGTTATAAGCTTATTCTGCCGGTTGATACAAAAGTTTTAACCTTTTCTCCTCTTCCTCCACCTGCCGCCAAGACATGAGAAAGAAGGCAGAGCCTGGAAATGCACACCAGGCAATACTTCTGTGTCAGTTTGCCTTTTATTCCTCTGCCAGTACTTCCCAGAGAGATTTCACCAAAAGTGCCTAAGCTTGCCATGGCCATTGTTGTGAAGAAAGTTTCTCTCTATTGCTAGTCACATCCCCTTTTTCCTTCTCCTGGGGGCTTAATGGATGTTTGGGGGCAGGAACTAAAATTTAAACTAAAAGGTAAAAAACAAAAAACAAAACAAAAGAAAAAACAAGTGTTCTTTTTTTAACATCTTTATTGGAGTATAATGGCTTTACAATGGTGTGTTAGTTTCTGCTTTATACCAAAGTGAATCAGTTATACATAAGTTCCCATATCTTTCCCTCTTGCATCTCCCTCCCTCCCACCCTCCCTATCCCACCCCTCTAGGTGGTCACAAAGCACCGAGCTGATCTCTCTGTGCTATGCGGCTGCTTCCCACTAGCTATCCATTTTACGTTTGGTAGTGTATATATGTCCATGCCACTCTCTCACTTTGTCATGGCTTACCCTTCGCCCTCCCCATATCCCCAAGTCCATTCTCTAGTAGGTCTGTGTCTTTATTCCTGTCTTACCCCTAGGTTCTTCATGACATTTTTTTTCTTAAATTCCATATATATATATATATGTGTGTGTGTGTTAGCCTACGGTATTTGTCTTTCTCTTTCTGACTTACTTCACTGTGTATGACAGACTCTAGGTCCATCCACCTCATTACAAATAGCTCAATTTCGTTTCTTTTTATGGCTGAGTAATATTCCACTGTATATGTGTGCCACATCTTCTTTATCCATTCATCCGACGATGGACACTGAGGTTGTTTCCATCTCCTGGCTATTGTAAATAGAGCTGCAATGAACATTTTGGTACATGACTCCTTTTGAATTATGGTTTTCTCAGGGTATAGGCCCAGTAGTGGGATTGCTGGGTCATATGGTAGTTCTATTTGTAGTTTTTTTTTTTTTTTTTTTTTTTTTTTTTTTTTTTTTTTTTTATTAGTTTCTGCTTTATAACAAAGTGAATCAGTCATACATATACATCTGTTCCCACATCCCCTCCCTCATGCATCTCCCTCCCTCCCACCCTCCCTATCCCTCCCCTCCAGGCAGTCACAAAGCACCGAGCTGATCTCCCTGTGCTCTGCGGCTGCTTCCCACTATCTTTCTAGCCTACGTTTGGTAGTGTATATATGTCCATGCCTCTCTTTCGCTTTGTCACAGCTTACCCTTCCCCCTCCCCATAACCTCAAGTCCATTCTCAAGTAGGTCTGTGTCTTTATTCCCGTTTTACCCCTAGGTTCTTCATGACATTTTTTTTCTTATATTCCATATATATGTGTTAGCATACGGTATTTGTCTTTCTCTTTCTGACTTACTTCACTCTGTATGACAGACTCTAGGTCTATCCACCTCATTACAAAAAGCTCAGTTTCGTTTCTTTTTATGGCTGAGTAATATTCCATTGTATATATGTGCCACATCTTCTTTATCCATTCATCCGATGATGGACACTTAGGTTGTTTCCAGCTCCGGGCTATTGTGAATAGAGCTGCAATGAACATTTTGGTACATGTCTCTTTTTGAATTATGGTTTTCTCTGGGTATATGCCTAGTAGTGGGATTGCTGGATCATATGGTAGTTCTATTTTTAGTTTTTTAAGGAACCTCCATACTGTTCTCCATAGTGGCTGTACCAATTCACATTCCCACCAGCAGTGCAAGAGTGTTCCCTTTTCTCCACACCCTCTCCAGCATTTATTGTTTCTAGATTTCTTGATGATGGCCATTCTGACTGGTGTGAGATGATATCTCATTGTAGTTTTGATTTGCATTTCTCTAATGATTAATGATGTTGAGCATTCTTTCATGTGTTTGTTGGCAGTCTGTATATCTTCTTTGGAGAAATGCCTATTTAAGTCTTCTGCCCATTTTTGGATTGGGTTGTTTGTTTTTTTGTTATTGAGCTGCATGAGCTGTTTATAAATTTTGGAGATTAATCCTTTGTCAGTTGCTTCATTTGCAAATATTTTCTCCCATTCTGAGGGTTGTCTTTTGGTCTTGCTTATGGTTTCCTTTGCTGTGCAAAAGCTTTGAAGTTTCATTAGGTCCCATGTGTTTATCTTTGTTTTTATTTCCATTTCTCTAGGAGGTGGGTCCAAAAGGATCTTGCTGTGATTTATGTCATAGAGTGTTCTACCTATGTTTTCCTCTAAGAGTTTGATAGTTTCTGGCCTTACATTTAAGTCTTTAATCCATTTTGAGCTTTTTAAGGAACCTCCATACTGCTCTCCCTAGTGGCTGTACCAATTTACACTCCCACCAACAGTGTAGGAGCGTTCCGTTTTCTCCACATCCTCTCCAGCATTTATTGTTTGTAGATTTTTTGATGATGGCCATTCTGACCGGTGTGAGGTGATACCTCCTTGTAGTGTTGATTTGCATTTCTCTCATAACTCGTGATGTCGAGCATCTTTTCATGTGTTTGTTGGCCATCTTTGGAGAAATGTCTATTTACGTCTTCCGTCCATTGTTTCATTGGGTTGTTTTTGTGGATATTGATCTGCATGAGTTGCTTATATAGTTTACAAATTTATTTATGTTTATATTTTTTGGAGATGAATCCCTTGTCAGTTGCTTCGTTTGCAACTATTTTCTCCCATTCTGAGGGTTGTCAGAGTCCAGAGTCTTGCGTGTTCCCCCAGTATCCAACTTGGACAAGTGTACAAATAGTGGTGGTCTAAATGATGTAGAGAGATGAATAGTGGAAGTAAGTATTGAAGGTAAAATTAATCGTTCAGTAACGTCACATAATTAATTTGAAGTGTCCATGTTATATTTGGGCAGAGTTGTTCAGTTGGCAATTAGCTAAGTTTGTAAGAGACTCAGGAGAGAGAGATGTAAGTTTTAGGTCAAGATCTGTGATATATATGGTGGCTGGAATCACAAGAGTAGATGAGACCATCTATCAAGGGCAGAAGAGAGCTTCTGAGAAATACACATCTTTTGGCAGAGGGCAGAGTGAGAGTGCCCAATGAAAGAGATAAGGATGTCCAGAGGCAGGAGGAAGAAGTAGCAGGTTAAGATGCTACTGTTGTTAAGGTGAAAGATTTTTCTGAGATGACAAGTTTGATCAACAAAATCAAACATTGCTGAAAGGTGACAGAATGACCAAACAATATTCACTCAATTTAATCACAAATTAAATGTTGGTGAATGCAATTCCAGTGCAGATAAGTAAGAAGAAAAGAGCAGGGCTTCCCTGGTGGCGCAGTGGTTGGGAGTCCGCCTGCCGATGCAGGGGACATGGGTTTGTGCCCTGGTCCGGGAAGATCCCAAATGCCGTGGAGCGGCTGGGCCCGTGAGCCGTGGTGGCTGGGCCTGCGCCACCGGAGCCTGTGCTCCACAATGGGAAACAACAGTGAAAGGCCTGCATACCGCAAAAAAAAAAAAAAAAAGAAAAGAGCAAAATTGTGTGAGTCACGAGGTACATAAAGATAAGAAAATACAGACAATGAGAATAAATACAATTTTTGATCAACTGCACTGTGAAATTAGGAAGAGAGAAAAGGTAACTAGAGAGTTACTTGGCATCAAGCAAGAGTAATTTTTAATGGAAGGGGGGCAGCTTTTTAATGGGAGGGGGCCAAAATAAAATCTCTAAAGAGGAAAACCTTAACAATACCAATGAGGTGTGAAAATGAATGGAAGATACTGAGGAAGTGAGAATAGGTATTTATAAACTATGTCAAAAAGCTATTCTTGGACGTAAAGAGAAGAAGGTAGTTTGGGGTGTTTTTGCTTTATAGTCTGTGTTTTCTCTGTGAAATAAAAGTTTGATGGGAGGTGATGTCACCTCGAGATAGTGCTCATCAAATATCCTATGTGCTTATCTACATTTTTCGTCCTCCTTTGTAGTTCAACTGTTTTCCTTTGATTCGTTGTGGCCAGTGGCAAAGAAGCAGAATCAAGTGTATCACTTCTGAGCTGAGGTCATTAGGAGCCAGTGTCCCTCTTGTCTGGTCCTCTGCTATTGTGACATGGGAGGGCAAATAGTCCAGATGACGTGGCTGCAAGATGGATCAGGACCATGTGATCTGTAAGGGCTTTACTCAGTAGAAAAATAACGTACTCGTATTTTCCACTGAGATTCCTGTGTTCAATAGATCTGCCTGCGAGAGCTGAGAGAGCATAGCGAAGGCGGAAATGACAAAGACAGAGGGAGAGATGTTGGTAACAGATGGAAGGCGCCTGGCAGATAATATATTAAATGGTAAACAAAGCTGCTGGAGTAAGAGAGAGAGTATATAAGAGGTGAGAAGAAGGCCAACTGTATGTAGTATCTAACGCTAAGGAGTGAGGAGAGTAACAACTGAAAAATAAAAATAAAAAGAATGATCAGAAAGAAGCTAGGTGGTATGCCAACAGAAATCATAAGATTGCTATAAAACATAAAGGAAGGTAGTTTTAAAAGAAGCACCATTTAATGGAGTCAGTTGTTTCCCAAAGGCAAAATGCTATGGGAACTGAAAATAAAGCATCTGATTGGATGGCTAAACATTTATGAACAAAAGTGGAACCATTTCAGGAAAGTCATGGGAGAAGACGCTGTGTTACAGTGGGGAGAGTAATCAATATATTGTGAGGAAAGGTGCCTTCATTTGCAAGAAATGCCAATTAAGAAGTGAAGACAGCATTTAAAGGGAAGGGATAATGTAAGAAAATTTAAAAAAAATTAAGGAAACTTGAATAACTCGTAGACAAAGAGGGAGGTATTAGTGAAAGACTGAAAATCAGAGAAAGCTATCTTAAGTTGTTGTTATGGACTGAATTGTGTCCCCCGAAAAATTATATGTTGAAGCCCCTCCTAATTTGACTGTAGAAGATAGGAGATAGGTCCTTTAGGGAGGTAACTGAAGTTAACTGAAGTCATAAGGGTGAGGTAATAATCTGACAGGGACTGATGGTGTCCTTATAAGAAGGGGAATAGATTCCAGAGATCTCTCTCCCTCTGCTCGTAGAGGAAAGGCCGTGTGAGGACACTGCAAGAAGACAGCCGTCAGCAAGCCAGGAAGATTATTCTCACCAGAAACCAATTCTTATGGTATTCAATGCCTTAATCTTGGACTTCCACCCTCCAGAACTGTGAGAAAATAAATTTCTGCTGTTTAAGTCATTCAGTCTATAGTATTTCACTCTAACAGCCCAACCAGACTAATACAGACCTTTATGTACACTGCAATATACAGAAGCTAAACAATGATTGTGAGCCTGAGATTACATCTTGAACAGAAGTGTAATGACGCTTGTGGTACTCACAACGTCACGAATTTTGTCAGAAAGATGTGAAAAAAAGTCAGTCAACCAACGGTTCTGATAGTGGATACCTTCTTTATGTGTTTGACATAAAGCAGTGTCTGACAGCCTCCCTGATACCCATCCGTATCGCAGTTTTGATTCTGTGGCTCCAGTTCCACGTGGCACCAAGGTGCTGTGTACTGTCCATTCTTGGGTTTTTGGGTGCTGTACCTATTGCCAGTAGGTGGGTCAAACCACTGGGGCTCTTCTGAAATCCTCCCTAAATTTGGACCCAGCTTCAGCTCCAAATCCGAGTTTTCAGAGAGCCCAGGGTGAGGCTCACCTGCCACAGTAGACACGTTGGCTAACGGGTTGCACTGCAGCACCCACTCGGACAAGGGCACCATCAGGATGCCACCGTTCTTCTTCTGCAGGGGCGGACCCGTGGACAGTCAGCTTGGCCCCCAGCACAGCCAGCTGCCTGTTCACTCTCTCGGCCCCTGTGAGGAAGGTGTTCATCCCTGGCTTTGAGGTCAGAGTCATCTCCTCTCTGGGTTTGTGTGAATGGAGGAGCCGCAGCCCTGGCCTGGGTGGTGTGTTGGCCCTGGGTTTCCGGGTTTGGAGGAGTATCTTACCACCTAGACCCCCACCTAGGGCTGAAGAGTTCAGGGGCTGTGGACCGTGGGTTTTGGGGGCAGAAGATATTTAACCTGGCGTTTGAGGAAATGGAGAGAGAAGAGGCTCAGGTTCAAGGGCTCCTGGTTTGAATCTCTTGCTTTAGGTTTGAGGGCCAGGGCAGTCTCTCACCAGAAGCTGCAGGATATCATCAGGAACATTGCGAGTGTTCTTGCACATACCCCGGGCAGCTGAGTGGGAGAAGATGACAGGTGCCTGTGACACTTGTAGGGCTCGCCGTGCCACAGCATCCGAGACATGGGCCAAGTCCACCATCGTGCCCAGGCGGTTCATTTCTGCCACCACCTTCTGCAGGGACAGGATGGGGAGAGGGCATGAGGGCTGCATTTATCTTGTGTGTATTTATCTGTAGGGAACAGGCGGGGCTGTACATTCATGTGGGGCAGGGTACGGAAGCCGGGTCCTTACCTCGCCAAAGCCGGTGAGCCGACTGACATTGCTGTAGAAGGGGTGGATACCCTTTGCTGAGCTCTGTGCCCTGCAGGATGGCCAGGAGGCAGTCTGACTGGTGGCCATGACTTGGCTACAAGAGCGTAGAAAGAGGTTCTGTCGAACCGTCTACACCTGCAACTCCCTGATGCAAGAGGAGGGACCCAAACTGGGCTGTGCCTGGCAGTAGGAGGGCCCTTCTGGGGATTCAGTCTTGTTCTGCAAACCTCCATTCCCCTCCCAACCCCAGGTTCAGGGCTGGATCCCAGGGGTAAACTTGCTTTGGGCCCCAGCGTGATCTTGGGCAGATCCCTGCCTCACTGGGCCCTTACCATCTGCACTGTGCTCACCAGGGCGTGTTGCAGGTGTGGGTGAGTGTCACGTAGCGCACACCCAGCGCATAGAAGGTACGCAAGATGGAGAGGCCCCTGTCCAGTGAGTGGCCGCCCTCCACACCAATGAGGCTAGCCAACTTCCAGGTATTGTTGAGAGCTGGGGGCAGGTAGGTCAGATGATCATTTTCAGAGGCAGGGGTAGCTAACTGAAGTCCCTAACACCTACCACCACCAGTCACTTTACCATTTTGTTTTGTTTTTTTGGCCGTGCCGCGCAGCATGAGGGCTCTTAGTTCCCCCACTGGGGATCAAACCCGAGGCCCCTGCAGTGGAAGCGTGGAGTCTTCACCTCTGGACTACCAGGGAAGTCCCCCGTCTACCTTTAACTGAGGTCACAAGCTCCAGCTCAGAATAGGAGGCACATGTGAGGCAGATGAGGTGAAGTTGCTCCAGGGTGAGGCGCACAGCATCGCGTTCGTGGGTCCGGCATGGGATGTAGGCTCACCAGAACTGAGGGAAGGCAAGGGCTTAGTTTGGGCTTTGGAGCTCCTTGGGCTTCTCATCGCCTCCTCAGCTGGCACAACACTCAGTGTGCCCAGAAGTCACATGTAATGCGTTGCTTTTTCTGTGGTACTTGGATGCCCATCAGGTTGGCTCACTGTGACCCCTGTTCCCCCAGCATCCATGGCATGGCACTTTCTAGGTCACTATGGTAACTTAGTTCCAATGTGACTAACCTGTGGTCTCTGAGGCCCCCAAACTGCCCCACATTCCCCAGCAGCCATGGTGGCACCTTGTGTGTCCCTTTGGTACCTGGGCACCCACGAGATCATTTTTCAGCCTGTCCACGCTGGTCTGGCCATGGCAGAAATTGCGCAGATTAACATCCTGTATCCCGTGGTGGTAAAACTGCCTCAGGACCAGGGGCATGTCGTTGTGGCTGGAGGGAGGTCAAGGCAAATAGGTGGGCTCCTTAGGTCTTGGGATGAGGCAGGACACATTGCCTGGCCTGGGCCAGCCTGTGGGTCCCCCACCTCCCACTGTCACACAGACCAAACTAGGAGCAGCTGAGGCCTGGGCTGAGGGGTTCCCACCAGGGAGGGGATGACAGAGAAGGGGAAGGGCATCCATAGATGATGGAGAGGACATCCAGGGGTGGTGTGAGGGAACCTCCCCACTAGCTCTGCATGCTCCGGACCTCCTGCCCTGCCCGGGGCCGGGCTAGGCCCCCAGCGGCCCCCAGCAGCCTGCACACACTGCAGCCACCCGTCCACAAGCAGGAAGTCCCGCATCAGGGCCCGCGTGCGCTCCCGCGGACTTGGGGTGCTGGAGGTGCCCGGCGTGGTCTTCACGGGTAACCGGACGCAGCAGCAGACCCAGCAGGAGCAGCAGACACAGCAGAGGCCGCTGGCTGAGTGCGCGGGGACCATCGAGGCGGGCCGAGGCGGGTCTGAGAGGGGCGGGCAGTGGGGTTCTGCCTGTCGACACAGGGCACCCAGCGGCGCGGCCTCGCGAGGGGGGCGGTTTGAGGGAGGGGATACAGAGTCACAGGACCCTGCGACCCGTGCGCAGAGAGCCGCGATCCGGGAAGCCCAGCAGCCACAGGGCGGCAGTGCCCTCCCGCCCCCTGCTCACAGGCAGCTCCTGCGGGCTAAGCTGGCCTCTGCGGAGAGCCCACTCGCCTCCCATCGCGGGTTCCCTCCACCCCTGCCCCTCTTCCCACTCCCACTGCTCCGAGGGGGCGCCCTAGGTTGCTCTCCCCGGCCTTTAACCTTCCTGTCCAAGCTGTGGTGCTTCTCTCAGAGGGCCACGTTCAGCAGGAGGCCTCCCGGGAGCACACCTTGTCCCCAGCTGCCTGCAGCCGGCCCCGCACACCCTGAGGGCTGCGTGCCAGTGTCTCTGTGGCCACAAGTGCTCTGGGCTCCCGGTTTCCCGGGACTGGGCCATGGGGGCTGGTGTGGGGGAAGAGATAGTTTCTGGAAATGGGGGGGTAACCATGTGAACTCGGGATTCAGGAAGGGGCCCTCTGCGCCCGACCTTCTCTCTCCACCTACTTGACTCCCCAACCTTCATAACCATTCTCTGGGGACTTCAACCAGCGCCTGGGAACTGTCAGGAACCTCTCCCACTTCTGTCAGCCAGCCTCAGGAAAGAGCGCCCTCAGGAGTCGCTACACCTCCCCAGGGCCTGAATAGAGGGACTTTGGGGATGTGAACTGAACGACCTTCTGGGGAGAGTCAGCGACCCTTTTACTCAACAGAGCAGGAACCCAGTCAGCAGGCTATTTGAGTGGAAGGAAATGAAGTGATTTCCATGGCAGCAGAGCCCCCACCGCAGCAACCTTCCTCCCAGAGCTGCTGGCTGACCTTCTGGCCAGGATCCCTCCTACCTCAGCGTGGAAGGCCCGGCCTCGTGGAGAAGTATAGGTTCTGAGGAAAGACCTGGCACCTGGGTTCTGCTGCTACACTTGCCTTATCTCGTGGCCCTCGTGGCTCTAGCTTTCCCAGAAACCTCAAGGGCTTAAGTGCCTGTGCTTACTCAGAGGCCACACGCCATTCCCCATTTCCAGCCTCAGGCCCTCCCCGTAGCTGCCTCCTCTAGAGATCCCCTCTCCTCAACACTCTCTCTCTCTCTCTCTCTCTCTCTCTCTCTCTCTCTCTGGGGATGTGCCTTCTCACAGAAGCTCAACCACAGAGATGCTTTAGGGACTGTGCCCAAACTCCTTCATCCCCAGCCTCTCAAGTTTTTGCTCTGATCCCTGGCACCCCCTGGAGCTGTTCCACCTTTGGAACCTTTCCCAGGTGGCAGGAGTGCCTAGCACAGGGGTAGTGACCTAAGTCTGAGCACTGGCGACCCTAGAAATCTGTTACACACCAACATTTTATTGAGCAGTAAGGGACCCCACTGGGGACAGAAAGGGCTGGCAGTAAAGGAGCATGTGAACCTCGGGGCAGGGTGCATGCTGCCTGACTCTCCATCCTGTTCTTGCTTCAGGGAGCAGGTCCACCATGCTCCAGTCGCCGGTTTTTGGGTCTGGAGCAGCCCAGCTCTTCGTCCGAACTTTCTGAAGAGTGCTTTCGTTTGGGAGCACGTCTGGGGACTGGCTTCACTGCTTCCACCTTTGCTGGTGGGGCCAAAGGAACATCCCCGTAGGCCCGGTAGCCACCAACCAGGCAGTATGTCTCCCCATGCCAGCCCAACTGCGTTTCTCCACACCCTCGGTAGAGGACATGGTAGTGCCCGGGTGTGGGAGGACAAACGGGAGCCACTGCTGCTGCAGAGAAAACCAGAACTGATCAGTCACTTGTGCTGTGCACAGTCTCCTGCCACAATTTCCCCCTCTCATGTCTCTCCCAGTTTCTGGCTGAAGACCTTTAATCTACTTGACATCCAAAACACAGCCTTGGCCCATCACCTCTATGAGTCCCTAGAGAAGGGACACTGGCTGCAAAAGCAATCCCTAGAGCCTATGGCTGCAGCAGATGAGGAAGTCTCTTCACCGTTTCCAGGGAAAACAGTAGAACCCGAAAGAAATTGCACTCATGATCCTCTCCATCTCTCCCTTCCATAACAGAGAAAACATTTCTTGCAGTCTGTCACTTCTGAGGCTTTAATGGAAATGTCTTTCAAGTTTTGGAAAGAAATAATCTAATACAAATCTGTTAAGAACCCCTCTCACCTTGGCAACCCCTCTTGGGCCCCAGTTATACTGCCTGTTTCAACCACACTGAACTCTAGCCCTCTGGTACTTTTATCTAGATTAGAACAAGGCTAAATACTGAGGCAGAGTGATCAGGAGACTCAGAACCGGGGTCTGGGTACCAAGTTTAGGCTCACATCAACGCAGCCTCCTGGGACACCATCTCCTCAGCCCTCCAGTCTCATTAGCACTTCATCACCCCCCCGCCTTCATTCTTCCGGTCTTCCCATCAATATGGCACCACCCTGTCCCCGAGTACTCAGCAACTCAGTATGGGATGTGTCTGAGAGGACCGATAGAGATGTCTGCATGACAGCACAGAGGTGCCTGGGTTTGAAGGTGTGCTTCTAATTGTGGCCCTCTTCCTCAAACTGCTCCATTTACCGTTTGCCAACAAAAATGCACTTGTCTTTTGCTGAGAGGCCATTCAGGAAAGGGTCTGAATGGAAGCATCCTGTAGCCCAAAGGGGAAGGCTACATTATAAAGCTTAGAACCGTCCTGCACACTTGTCCAGGGATGACCTTTCACTTGTCCTCAGCAGTGAGCCCTGTGGGTCCCTGAAGGTGTCCCAGGTCACTGGTATTACTTACATGTGGGAGTGTGCTCAGTTGTACATAGTTGGCAGGCCCCACAAAAACATGTGCCAGCCAGGTGAGGTGGATTGTATCCCATACCTCCTGTGGAGGTGGCCGGTCTGGGTGTACCTGCTGCACTGCCCACCCAGGGAACAGAGCACAGGGTTGAGTATATATAGCCTATGAAGTCCGACATTGTCTCTGACAGTCAGAGAAACTTCCCTACCAGTTCTCCACCAGATGCGAATCTGTTTGGTTGTCAGTTACCATGGAATCTGTTACCATGGAATCTGTGAGAAGGCCTGTGAGGGCATCACTACCCAGTGAGGTCATATATGGAACCTGTGACTTGAGGGGCAGGCTTCAGGAGGAGGGGCAGTTTTTTGGAGGAGAACAGGGTAGAGGCAGAGGTACTCTGCCTGGCCCCTCACACCTGGGCCTCCCCACCAATGCCGTAGTCTAGTAGACACCCCAGGTGGGGCGTGCTGGTGGTCTGGCACAGCCCCAGGGGCCACAGGAGGGCAAGAGAGACCCACATTCTGTGATTGGCTTGAGAGGCAAGATTAACGTAAGAGACGAGACAGCTAGGTTGTATGGCACTTACCCTAAGAGGCAGAGATTTGTGTGGACTGGGGAATCAGGGAAGGCTCCTTTGCAGTGGGCCTGAAGGACAAGTGAGATTTGGACCCATGGGGAAGAGAGGGAAGACATTCCAGTTTGGAAGAATAAAAGCAAAGACACACTCTTCTCGACCTTGTCCTGCCCCCAATATAAATTCATCGCACCCTGAAATTTTTACAACTGAGGACTTAAAAAAACCAAGAGGTTAAGGGGCCTTCGCAGTGGTACACAGGTAGTGGAGAGGTGTTCTGCTCAATGGTTAGGTTCATGTCGGGGCTCCGGGTTTACAGCTGATAGGAATGTGAGGACAAGCTCCTGCCATTTCAAACATTTCCAAGTGATACTGAGAGAGATGTTAAAGGTGCAAAATGCGGGTGCTGAATGACCTCACAAAGTGGGAATGGTGGGCCCATTTTAACATGAAATTGAAAACAAATTCATGACAAAAGGACATAATACAAAATGACAACATAATCGCTACAGGCCCCTCTCCCCTAGAAGTAAAAGTCATTAGAATCCTCTCTCTCCACCATGAAAGGATGAGATAAAGACTCAGCAGCAGCCCCCGTGAGAAGCATGGTCAACAGTGTGAAGAGGTGTTACTAAGGCGATTCGGTCCGCCTCAGAGCAGGAAAGAGACAACTCTGCCCTTAGCCTGATCAGGCCCACAGGAAGCAAGCACATTCGGGGCAGCCTCTGATAGTGTGGCAATGAGAGAGAACCTTCTTGAGGAGGGGACTCCCCGTTGGCCGACCCTGAAAAAGCAAAGATGGGACATTCGTTTAATGGGGCTGTTGCAGAGGCGTTGTTCCCAGGAGGTAGAGACTGCTTCGACTACCATTTTAGAGGTTGGGCCACCGTGGTTGAGAAGCACAGCACCTTCTCTTCCTAAACTGCTTGAATCAGCGGGTACACGTTAGGACAGACGAAGTCAGGCCTCATTGGAGCGGACTGCCTTTGGGAGTGGTAGAATGTAAACTGTGAAGGGGAATGCTCTGGAGGAGGTTTGTCATGGCAGGTGGGCCAGCATGAGACCATTCAGATTCTCCACGGCTCCAGAGATTACTTGACTGGGAGCATCCCTGTGATGTGGCGGGGGGACTCCTACCTTAACAGGACCTGGCTGGGCATCTGGGGAAGGCGGAATAAATGGTTTATTAACTTACGAGAGCGAGAGACTCACAAAAGCACTGAAAAAGACTTGTACCTGGATTCTTGAGCCAACCCTAAGAAAACTTCTCTAGATCTGGAGTAGGGCTCGGGAGGCTGCACTTTTAAGCTTCCTGGGCAGTCCCACCACAGTGGTCCATGGATAGAGTGACCAAATTATTGTGTGTTCTCGGTTGCTTTGGGGAGTCAAAGTGGGCAATATTAAAAACTGCAGCAGGCATACGTATAAACAGGGAATAGTCAAGGCAAACAGAGGTGTATAGTTATTCTGTGCATGCATCAGGTTTGGGAAAAGCTAGCCTGGTGGTTAAAGAACACAACCCTTACGACAGACAGACCAGATTCTGTCCTACTTGCTTGTGTGATTTTGACCAAGTTCTTTTATCCTTCTGACTGTTTCTTCATATGGAAAAGAGCTATGGCTGTACATTTAGCACAATATTCTCTTTTGGCAAAAGTTGCTCTGGGTCCATTTGTGTTCTCTGCAACTGAATCCTTTCCAGTGTGCAAGCATTTTTAAGTTGTTTGGTGAAGTATTACGTTGGACTTTCAACTGTTCATTACTTTGGGCAAAGCTTATGTAGTGCTGCAGAGACTAGAACCCATGCAGAGCTAGTGAGAGGATGTTATAAGCTTATTCTGCCGGTTGATACAAAAGTTTTAACCTTTTCTCCTCTTCCTCCACCTGCCGCCAAGACATGAGAAAGAAGGCAGAGCCTGGAAATGCACACCAGGCAATACTTCTGTGTCAGTTTGCCTTTTATTCCTCTGCCAGTACTTCCCAGAGAGATTTCACCAAAAGTGCCTAAGCTTGCCATGGCCATTGTTGTGAAGAAAGTTTCTCTCTATTGCTAGTCACATCCCCTTTTCCTTCTCCTGGGGGCTTAATGGATGTTTGGGGGCAGGAACTAAAATTTAAACTAAAAGGTAAAAAACAAAAAACAAAACAAAAGAAAAAACAAGTGTTCTTTTTTTAACATCTTTATTGGAGTATAATGGCTTTACAATGGTGTGTTAGTTTCTGCTTTATACCAAAGTGAATCAGTTATACATAAGTTCCCATATCTTTCCCTCTTGCATCTCCCTCCCTCCCACCCTCCCTATCCCACCCCTCTAGGTGGTCACAAAGCACCGAGCTGATCTCTCTGTGCTATGCGGCTGCTTCCCACTAGCTATCCATTTTACGTTTGGTAGTGTATATATGTCCATGCCACTCTCTCACTTTGTCATGGCTTACCCTTCGCCCTCCCCATATCCCCAAGTCCATTCTCTAGTAGGTCTGTGTCTTTATTCCTGTCTTACCCCTAGGTTCTTCATGACATTTTTTTTCTTAAATTCCATATATATATATATATATGTGTGTGTGTGTTAGCCTACGGTATTTGTCTTTCTCTTTCTGACTTCCTTCACTCTGTATGACAGACTCTAGGTCCATCCACCTCATTACAAATAGCTCAATTTAGTTTCTTTTTATGGCTGAGTAATATTCCACTGTATATGTGTGCCACATCTTCTTTATCCATTCATCCGACGATGGACACTGAGGTTGTTTCCATCTCCTGGCTATTGTAAATAGAGCTGCAATGAACATTTTGGTACATGACTCCTTTTGAATTATGGTTTTCTCAGGGTATAGGCCCAGTAGTGGGATTGCTGGGTCATATGGTAGTTCTATTTGTAGTTTTTTTAAGGAACCTCCATACTGCTCTCCCTAGTGGCTGTACCAATTTACACTCCCACCAACAGTGTAGGAGCGTTCCGTTTTCTCCACATCCTCTCCAGCATTTATTGTTTGTAGATTTTTTGATGATGGCCATTCTGACCGGTGTGAGGTGATACCTCCTTGTAGTGTTGATTTGCATTTCTCTCATAACTCGTGATGTTGAGCATCTTTTCATGTGTTTGTTGGCCATCTTTGGAGAAATGTCTATTTACGTCTTCCGTCCATTGTTTCATTGGGTTGTTTTTGTGGATATTGATCTGCATGAGTTGCTTATATAGTTTACAAATTTATTTATGTTTATATTTTTTGGAGATGAATCCCTTGTCAGTTGCTTCGTTTGCAACTATTTTCTCCCATTCTGAGGGTTGTCAGAGTCCAGAGTCTTGCGTGTTCCCCCAGTATCCAACTTGGACAAGTGTACAAATAGTGGTGGTCTAAATGATGTAGAGAGATGAATAGTGGAAGTAAGTATTGAAGGTAAAATTAATCGTTCAGTAACGTCACATAATTAATTTGAAGTGTCCATGTTATATTTGGGCAGAGTTGTTCAGTTGGCAATTAGCTAAGTTTGTAAGAGACTCAGGAGAGAGAGATGTAAGTTTTAGGTCAAGATCTGTGATATATATGGTGGCTGGAATCACAAGAGTAGATGAGACCATCTATCAAGGGCAGAAGAGAGCTTCTGAGAAATACACATCTTTTGGCAGAGGGCAGAGTGAGAGTGCCCAATGAAAGAGATAAGGATGTCCAGAGGCAGGAGGAAGAAGTAGCAGGTTAAGATGCTACTGTTGTTAAGGTGAAAGATTTTTCTGAGATGACAAGTTTGATCAACAAAATCAAACATTGCTGAAAGGTGACAGAATGACCAAACAATATTCACTCAATTTAATCACAAATTAAATGTTGGTGAATGCAATTCCAGTGCAGATAAGTAAGAAGAAAAGAGCAGGGCTTCCCTGGTGGCGCAGTGGTTGGGAGTCCGCCTGCCGATGCAGGGGACATGGGTTTGTGCCCTGGTCCGGGAAGATCCCAAATGCCGCGGAGCGGCTGGGCCCGTGAGCCGTGGTGGCTGGGCCTGCGCCACCGGAGCCTGTGCTCCACAATGGGAAACAACAGTGAAAGGCCTGCATACCGCAAAAAAAAAAAAAAAAAGAAAAGAGCAAAATTGTGTGAGTCACGAGGTACATAAAGATAAGAAAATACAGACAATGAGAATAAATACAATTTTTGATCAACTGCACTGTGAAATTAGGAAGAGAGAAAAGGTAACTAGAGAGTTACTTGGCATCAAGCAAGAGTAATTTTTAATGGAAGGGGGGCAGCTTTTTAATGGGAGGGGGCCAAAATAAAATCTCTAAAGAGGAAAACCTTAACAATACCAATGAGGTGTGAAAATGAATGGAAGATACTGAGGAAGTGAGAATAGGTATTTATAAACTATGTCAAAAAGCTATTCTTGGACGTAAAGAGAAGAAGGTAGTTTGGGGTGTTTTTGCTTTATAGTCTGTGTTTTCTCTGTGAAATAAAAGTTTGATGGGAGGTGATGTCACCTCGAGATAGTGCTCATCAAATATCCTATGTGCTTATCTACATTTTTCGTCCTCCTTTGTAGTTCAACTGTTTTCCTTTGATTCGTTGTGGCCAGTGGCAAAGAAGCAGAATCAAGTGTATCACTTCTGAGCTGAGGTCATTAGGAGCCAGTGTCCCTCTTGTCTGGTCCTCTGCTATTGTGACATGGGAGGGCAAATAGTCCAGATGACGTGGCTGCAAGATGGATCAGGACCATGTGATCTGTAAGGGCTTTACTCAGTAGAAAAATAACGTACTCGTATTTTCCACTGAGATTCCTGTGTTCAATAGATCTGCCTGCGAGAGCTGAGAGAGCATAGCGAAGGCGGAAATGACAAAGACAGAGGGAGAGATGTTGGTAACAGATGGAAGGCGCCTGGCAGATAATATATTAAATGGTAAACAAAGCTGCTGGAGTAAGAGAGAGAGTATATAAGAGGTGAGAAGAAGGCCAACTGTATGTAGTATCTAACGCTAAGGAGTGAGGAGAGTAACAACTGAAAAATAAAAATAAAAAGAATGATCAGAAAGAAGCTAGGTGGTATGCCAACAGAAATCATAAGATTGCTATAAAACATAAAGGAAGGTAGTTTTAAAAGAAGCACCATTTAATGGAGTCAGTTGTTTCCCAAAGGCAACATGCTGTGGGAACTGAAAATAAAGCATCTGATTGGATGGCTAAACTTTTATGAACAAAAGTGGAACCATTTCAGGAAAGTCATGGGAGAAGACGCTGTGTTACAGTGGGGAGAGTAATCAATATATTGTGAGGAAAGGTGCCTTCATTTGCAAGAAATGCCAATTAAGAAGTGAAGACAGCATTTAAAGGGAAGGGATAATGTAAGAAAATTAAAAAAAAAAATTTAAGGAAACTTGAATAACTCGTAGACAAAGAGGGAGGTATTAGTGAAAGACTGAAAATCAGAGAAAGCTATCTTAAGTTGTTGTTATGGACTGAATTGTGTCCCCCGAAAAATTGTATGTTGAAGCCCCTCCTAATTTGACTGTAGAAGATAGGAGATAGGTCCTTTAGGGAGGTAACTGAAGTTAACTGAAGTCATAAGGGTGAGGTAATAATCTGACAGGGACTGATGGTGTCCTTATAAGAAGGGGAATAGATTCCAGAGATCTCTCTCCCTCTGCTCGTAGAGGAAAGGCCGTGTGAGGACACTGCAAGAAGACAGCCGTCAGCAAGCCAGGAAGATTATTCTCACCAGAAACCAATTCTTATGGTATTCAATGCCTTAATCTTGGACTTCCACCCTCCAGAACTGTGAGAAAATAAATTTCTGCTGTTTAAGTCATTCAGTCTATAGTATTTCACTCTAACAGCCCAACCAGACTAATACAGACCTTTATGTACACTGCAATATACAGAAGCTAAACAATGATTGTGAGCCTGAGATTACATCTTGAACAGAAGTGTAATGACGCTTGTGGTACTCACAACGTCACGAATTTTGTCAGAAAGATGTGAAAAAAAGTCAGTCAACCAACGGTTCTGATAGTGGATACCTTCTTTATGTGTTTGACATAAAGCAGTGTCTGACAGCCTCCCTGATACCCATCCGTATCGCAGTTTTGATTCTGTGGCTCCAGTTCCACGTGGCACCAAGGTGCTGTGTACTGTCCATTCTTGGGTTTTTGGGTGCTGTACCTATTGCCAGTAGGTGGGTCAAACCACTGGGGCTCTTCTGAAATCCTCCCTAAATTTGGACCCAGCTTCAGCTCCAAATCCGAGTTTTCAGAGAGCCCAGGGTGAGGCTCACCTGCCACAGTAGACACGTTGGCTAACGGGTTGCACTGCAGCACCCACTCGGACAAGGGCACCATCAGGATGCCACCGTTCTTCTTCTGCAGGGGCGGACCCGTGGACAGTCAGCTTGGCCCCCAGCACAGCCAGCTGCCTGTTCACTCTCTCGGCCCCTGTGAGGAAGGTGTTCATCCCTGGCTTTGAGGTCAGAGTCATCTCCTCTCTGGGTTTGTGTGAATGGAGGAGCCGCAGCCCTGGCCTGGGTGGTGTGTTGGCCCTGGGTTTCCGGGTTTGGAGGAGTATCTTACCACCTAGACCCCCACCTAGGGCTGGAGAGTTCAGGGGCTGTGGACCGTGGGTTTTGGGGGCAGAAGGTATTTAACCTGGCGTTTGAGGAAATGGAGAGAGAAGAGGCTCAGGTTCAAGGGCTCCTGGTTTGAATCTCTTGCTTTAGGTTTGAGGGCCAGGGCAGTCTCTCACCAGAAGCTGCAGGATATCATCAGGAACATTGCGAGTGTTCTTGCACATACCCCGGGCAGCTGAGTGGGAGAAGATGACAGGTGCCTGTGACACTTGTAGGGCTCGCCGTGCCACAGCATCCGAGACATGGGCCAAGTCCACCATCGTGCCCAGGCGGTTCATTTCTGCCACCACCTTCTGCAGGGACAGGATGGGGAGAGGGCATGAGGGCTGCATTTATCTTGTGTGTATTTATCTGTAGGGAACAGGCGGGGCTGTACATTCATGTGGGGCAGGGTACGGAAGCCGGGTCCTTACCTCGCCAAAGCCGGTGAGCCGACTGACATTGCTGTAGAAGGGGTGGATACCCTTTGCTGAGCTCTGTGCCCTGCAGGATGGCCAGGAGGCAGTCTGACTGGTGGCCATGACTTGGCTACAAGAGCGTAGAAAGAGGTTCTGTCGAACCGTCTACACCTGCAACTCCCTGATGCAAGAGGAGGGACCCAAACTGGGCTGTGCCTGGCAGTAGGAGGGCCCTTCTGGGGATTCAGTCTTGTTCTGCAAACCTCCATTCCCCTCCCAACCCCAGGTTCAGGGCTGGATCCCAGGGGTAAACTTGCTTTGGGCCCCAGCGTGATCTTGGGCAGATCCCTGCCTCACTGGGCCCTTACCATCTGCACTGTGCTCACCAGGGCGTGTTGCAGGTGTGGGTGAGTGTCACGTAGCGCACACCCAGCGCATAGAAGGTACGCAAGATGGAGAGGCCCCTGTCCAGTGAGTGGCCGCCCTCCACACCAATGAGGCTAGCCAACTTCCAGGTATTGTTGAGAGCTGGGAGCAGGTAGGTCAGATGATCATTTTCAGAGGCAGGGGTAGCTAACTGAAGTCCCTAACACCTACCACCACCAGTCACTTTACCATTTTGTTTTGTTTTTTTGGCCGTGCCACGCAGCATGAGGGCTCTTAGTTCCCCCACTGGGGATCAAACCCGAGGCCCCTGCAGTGGAAGCGTGGAGTCTTCACCTCTGGACTACCAGGGAAGTCCCCCGTCTACCTTTAACTGAGGTCACAAGCTCCAGCTCAGAATAGGAGGCACATGTGAGGCAGATGAGGTGAAGTTGCTCCAGGGTGAGGCGCACAGCATCGCGTTCGTGGGTCCGGCATGGGATGTAGGCTCACCAGAACTGAGGGAAGGCAAGGGCTTAGTTTGGGCTTTGGAGCTCCTTGGGCTTCTCATCGCCTCCTCAGCTGGCACAACACTCAGTGTGCCCAGAAGTCACATGTAATGCGTTGCTTTTTCTGTGGTACTTGGATGCCCATCAGGTTGGCTCACTGTGACCCCTGTTCCCCCAGCATCCATGGCATGGCACTTTCTAGGTCACTATGGTAACTTAGTTCCAATGTGACTAACCTGTGGTCTCTGAGGCCCCCAAACTGCCCCACATTCCCCAGCAGCCATGGTGGCACCTTGTGTGTCCCTTTGGTACCTGGGCACCCACGAGATCATTTTTCAGCCTGTCCACGCTGGTCTGGCCATGGCAGAAATTGCGCAGATTAACATCCTGTATCCCGTGGTGGTAAAACTGCCTCAGGACCAGGGGCATGTCGTTGTGGCTGGAGGGAGGTCAAGGCAAATAGGTGGGCTCCTTAGGTCTTGGGATGAGGCAGGACACATTGCCTGGCCTGGGCCAGCCTGTGGGTCCCCCACCTCCCACTGTCACACAGACCAAACTAGGAGCAGCTGAGGCCTGGGCTGAGGGGTTCCCACCAGGGAGGGGATGACAGAGAAGGGGAAGGGCATCCATAGATGATGGAGAGGACATCCAGGGGTGGTGTGAGGGAACCTCCCCACTAGCTCTGCATGCTCCGGACCTCCTGCCCTGCCCGGGGCCGGGCTAGGCCCCCAGCGGCCCCCAGCAGCCTGCACACACTGCAGCCACCCGTCCACAAGCAGGAAGTCCCGCATCAGGGCCCGCGTGCGCTCCCGCGGACTTGGGGTGCTGGAGGTGCCCGGCGTGGTCTTCACGGGTAACCGGACGCAGCAGCAGACCCAGCAGGAGCAGCAGACACAGCAGAGGCCGCTGGCTGAGTGCGCGGGGACCATCGAGGCGGGCCGAGGCGGGTCTGAGAGGGGCGGGCAGTGGGGTTCTGCCTGTCGACACAGGGCACCCAGCGGCGCGGCCTCGCGAGGGGGGCGGTTTGAGGGAGGGGATACAGAGTCACAGGACCCTGCGACCCGTGCGCAGAGAGCCGCGATCCGGGAAGCCCAGCAGCCACAGGGCGGCAGTGCCCTCCCGCCCCCTGCTCACAGGCAGCTCCTGCGGGCTAAGCTGGCCTCTGCGGAGAGCCCACTCGCCTCCCATCGCGGGTTCCCTCCACCCCTGCCCCTCTTCCCACTCCCACTGCTCCGAGGGGGCGCCCTAGGTTGCTCTCCCCGGCCTTTAACCTTCCTGTCCAAGCTGTGGTGCTTCTCTCAGAGGGCCACGTTCAGCAGGAGGCCTCCCGGGAGCACACCTTGTCCCCAGCTGCCTGCAGCCGGCCCCGCACACCCTGAGGGCTGCGTGCCAGTGTCTCTGTGGCCACAAGTGCTCTGGGCTCCCGGTTTCCCGGGACTGGGCCATGGGGGCTGGTGTGGGGGAAGAGATAGTTTCTGGAAATGGGGGGGTAACCATGTGAACTCGGGATTCAGGAAGGGGCCCTCTGCGCCCGACCTTCTCTCTCCACCTACTTGACTCCCCAACCTTCATAACCATTCTCTGGGGACTTCAACCAGCGCCTGGGAACTGTCAGGAACCTCTCCCACTTCTGTCAGCCAGCCTCAGGAAAGAGCGCCCTCAGGAGTCGCTACACCTCCCCAGGGCCTGAATAGAGGGACTTTGGGGATGTGAACTGAACGACCTTCTGGGGAGAGTCAGCGACCCTTTTACTCAACAGAGCAGGAACCCAGTCAGCAGGCTATTTGAGTGGAAGGAAATGAAGTGATTTCCATGGCAGCAGAGCCCCCACCGCAGCAACCTTCCTCCCAGAGCTGCTGGCTGACCTTCTGGCCAGGATCCCTCCTACCTCAGCGTGGAAGGCCCGGCCTCGTGGAGAAGTATAGGTTCTGAGGAAAGACCTGGCACCTGGGTTCTGCTGCTACACTTGCCTTATCTCGTGGCCCTCGTGGCTCTAGCTTTCCCAGAAACCTCAAGGGCTTAAGTGCCTGTGCTTACTCAGAGGCCACACGCCATTCCCCATTTCCAGCCTCAGGCCCTCCCCGTAGCTGCCTCCTCTAGAGACCCCCTCTCCTCAACACTCTCTCTCTCTCTCTCTCTCTCTCTCTCTCTCTCTCTCTCTGGGGATGTGCCTTCTCACAGAAGCTCAACCACAGAGATGCTTTAGGGACTGTGCCCAAACTCCTTCATCCCCAGCCTCTCAAGTTTTTGCTCTGATCCCTGGCACCCCCTGGAGCTGTTCCACCTTTGGAACCTTTCCCAGGTGGCAGGAGTGCCTAGCACAGGGGTAGTGACCTAAGTCTGAGCACTGGCGACCCTAGAAATCTGTTACACACCAACATTTTATTGAGCAGTAAGGGACCCCACTGGGGACAGAAAGGGCTGGCAGTAAAGGAGCATGTGAACCTCGGGGCAGGGTGCATGCTGCCTGACTCTCCATCCTGTTCTTGCTTCAGGGAGCAGGTCCACCATGCTCCAGTCGCCGGTTTTTGGGTCTGGAGCAGCCCAGCTCTTCGTCCGAACTTTCTGAAGAGTGCTTTCGTTTGGGAGCACGTCTGGGGACTGGCTTCACTGCTTCCACCTTTGCTGGTGGGGCCAAAGGAACATCCCCGTAGGCCCGGTAGCCACCAACCAGGCAGTATGTCTCCCCATGCCAGCCCAACTGCGTTTCTCCACACCCTCGGTAGAGGACATGGTAGTGCCCGGGTGTGGGAGGACAAACGGGAGCCACTGCTGCTGCAGAGAAAACCAGAACTGATCAGTCACTTGTGCTGTGCACAGCCTCCTGCCACAATTTCCCCCTCTCAT
Source organism: Mesoplodon densirostris (assembly GCF_025265405.1). Taxonomy (NCBI): domain Eukaryota; kingdom Metazoa; phylum Chordata; class Mammalia; order Artiodactyla; family Ziphiidae; genus Mesoplodon; species Mesoplodon densirostris. The sequence goes on from NC_082672.1 coordinate 103,961,615, forward strand.
GTCTCTCCCAGTTTCTGGCTGAAGACCTTTAATCTACTTGACATCCAAAACACAGCCTTGGCCCATCACCTCTATGAGTCCCTAGAGAAGGGACACTGGCTGCAAAAGCAATCCCTAGAGCCTACGGCTGCAGCAGATGAGGAAGTCTCTTCACCGTTTCCAGGGAAAACAGTAGAACCCGAAAGAAATTGCACTCATGATCCTCTCCATCTCTCCCTTCCATAACAGAGAAAACATTTCTTGCAGTCTGTCACTTCTGAGGCTTTAATGGAAATGTCTTTCAAGTTTTGGAAAGAAATAATCTAATACAAATCTGTTAAGAACCCCTCTCACCTTGGCAACCCCTCTTGGGCCCCAGTTATACTGCCTGTTTCAACCACACTGAACTCTAGCCCTCTGGTACTTTTATCTAGATTAGAACAAGGCTAAATACTGAGGCAGAGTGATCAGGAGACTCAGAACCGGGGTCTGGGTACCAAGTCTAGGCTCACATCAACGCAGCCTCCTGGGACACCATCTCCTCAGCCCTCCAGTCTCATTAGCACTTCATCACCCCCCCCGCTTCATTCTTCCGGTCTTCCCATCAATATGGCACCACCCTGTCCCCGAGTACTCAGCAACTCAGTATGGGATGTGTCTGAGAGGACCGATAGAGATGTCTGCATGACAGCACAGAGGTGCCTGGGTTTGAAGGTGTGCTTCTAATTGTGGCCCTCTTCCTCAAACTGCTCCATTTACCGTTTGCCAACAAAAATGCACTTGTCTTTTGCTGAGAGGCCATTCAGGAAAGGGTCTGAATGGAAGCATCCTGTAGCCCAAAGGGGAAGGCTACATTATAAAGCTTAGAACCGTCCTGCACACTTGTCCAGGGATGACCTTTCACTTGTCCTCAGCAGTGAGCCCTGTGGGTCCCTGAAGTTGTCCCAGGTCACTGGTATTACTTACATGTGGGAGTGTGCTCAGTTGTACATAGTTGGCAGGCCCCACAAAAACATGTGCCAGCCAGGTGAGGTGGATTGTATCCCATACCTCCTGTGGAGGTGGCCGGTCTGGGTGTACCTGCTGCACTGCCCACCCAGGGAACAGAGCACAGGGTTGAGTATATATAGCCTATGAAGTCCGACATTGTCTCTGACAGTCAGAGAAACTTCCCTACCAGTTCTCCACCAGATGCGAATCTGTTTGGTTGTCAGTTACCATGGAATCTGTTACCATGGAATCTGTGAGAAGGCCTGTGAGGGCATCACTACCCAGTGAGGTCATATATGGAACCTGTGACTTGAGGGGCAGGCTTCAGGAGGAGGGGCAGTTTTTTGGAGGAGAACAGGGTAGAGGCAGAGGTACTCTGCCTGGCCCCTCACACCTGGGCCTCCCCACCAATGCCGTAGTCTAGTAGACACCCCAGGTGGGGCGTGCTGGTGGTCTGGCACAGCCCCAGGGGCCACAGGAGGGCAAGAGAGACCCACATTCTGTGATTGGCTTGAGAGGCAAGATTAACGTAAGAGACGAGACAGCTAGGTTGTATGGCACTTACCCTAAGAGGCAGAGATTTGTGTGGACTGGGGAATCAGGGAAGGCTCCTTTGCAGTGGGCCTGAAGGACAAGTGAGATTTGGACCCATGGGGAAGAGAGGGAAGACATTCCAGTTTGGAAGAATAAAAGCAAAGACACACTCTTCTCGACCTTGTCCTGCCCCCAATATAAATTCATCGCACCCTGAAATTTTTACAACTGAGGACTTAAAAAAACCAAGAGGTTAAGGGGCCTTCGCAGTGGTACACAGGTAGTGGAGAGGTGTTCTGCTCAATGGTTAGGTTCATGTCGGGGCTCCGGGTTTACAGCTGATAGGAATGTGAGGACAAGCTCCTGCCATTTCAAACATTTCCAAGTGATACTGAGAGAGATGTTAAAGGTGCAAAATGCGGGTGCTGAATGACCTCACAAAGTGGGAATGGTGGGCCCATTTTAACATGAAATTGAAAACAAATTCATGACAAAAGGACATAATACAAAATGACAACATAATCGCTACAGGCCCCTCTCCCCTAGAAGTAAAAGTCATTAGAATCCTCTCTCTCCACCATGAAAGGATGAGATAAAGACTCAGCAGCAGCCCCCGTGAGAAGCATGGTCAACAGTGTGAAGAGGTGTTACTAAGGCGATTCGGTCCGCCTCAGAGCAGGAAAGAGACAACTCTGCCCTTAGCCTGATCAGGCCCACAGGAAGCAAGCACATTCGGGGCAGCCTCTGATAGTGTGGCAATGAGAGAGAACCTTCTTGAGGAGGGGACTCCCCGTTGGCCGACCCTGAAAAAGCAAAGATGGGACATTCGTTTAATGGGGCTGTTGCAGAGGCGTTGTTCCCAGGAGGTAGAGACTGCTTCGACTACCATTTTAGAGGTTGGGCCACCGTGGTTGAGAAGCACAGCACCTTCTCTTCCTAAACTGCTTGAATCAGCGGGTACACGTTAGGACAGACGAAGTCAGGCCTCATTGGAGCGGACTGCCTTTGGGAGTGGTAGAATGTAAACTGTGAAGGGGAATGCTCTGGAGGAGGTTTGTCATGGCAGGTGGGCCAGCATGAGACCATTCAGATTCTCCACGGCTCCAGAGATTACTTGACTGGGAGCATCCCTGTGATGTGGCGGGGGGACTCCTACCTTAACAGGACCTGGCTGGGCATCTGGGGAAGGCGGAATAAATGGTTTATTAACTTACGAGAGCGAGAGACTCACAAAAGCACTGAAAAAGACTTGTACCTGGATTCTTGAGCCAACCCTAAGAAAACTTCTCTAGATCTGGAGTAGGGCTCGGGAGGCTGCACTTTTAAGCTTCCTGGGCAGTCCCACCACAGTGGTCCATGGATAGAGTGACCAAATTATTGTGTGTTCTCGGTTGCTTTGGGGAGTCAAAGTGGGCAATATTAAAAACTGCAGCAGGCATACGTATAAACAGGGAATAGTCAAGGCAAACAGAGGTGTATAGTTATTCTGTGCATGCATCAGGTTTGGGAAAAGCTAGCCTGGTGGTTAAAGAACACAACCCTTACGACAGACAGACCAGATTCTGTCCTACTTGCTTGTGTGATTTTGACCAAGTTCTTTTATCCTTCTGACTGTTTCTTCATATGGAAAAGAGCTATGGCTGTACATTTAGCACAATATTCTCTTTTGGCAAAAGTTGCTCTGGGTCCATTTGTGTTCTCTGCAACTGAATCCTTTCCAGTGTGCAAGCATTTTTAAGTTGTTTGGTGAAGTATTACGTTGGACTTTCAACTGTTCATTACTTTGGGCAAAGCTTATGTAGTGCTGCAGAGACTAGAACCCATGCAGAGCTAGTGAGAGGATGTTATAAGCTTATTCTGCCGGTTGATACAAAAGTTTTAACCTTTTCTCCTCTTCCTCCACCTGCCGCCAAGACATGAGAAAGAAGGCAGAGCCTGGAAATGCACACCAGGCAATACTTCTGTGTCAGTTTGCCTTTTATTCCTCTGCCAGTACTTCCCAGAGAGATTTCACCAAAAGTGCCTAAGCTTGCCATGGCCATTGTTGTGAAGAAAGTTTCTCTCTATTGCTAGTCACATCCCCTTTTCCTTCTCCTGGGGGCTTAATGGATGTTTGGGGGCAGGAACTAAAATTTAAACTAAAAGGTAAAAAACAAAAAACAAAACAAAAGAAAAAACAAGTGTTCTTTTTTTAACATCTTTATTGGAGTATAATGGCTTTACAATGGTGTGTTAGTTTCTGCTTTATACCAAAGTGAATCAGTTATACATAAGTTCCCATATCTTTCCCTCTTGCATCTCCCTCCCTCCCACCCTCCCTATCCCACCCCTCTAGGTGGTCACAAAGCACCGAGCTGATCTCTCTGTGCTATGCGGCTGCTTCCCACTAGCTATCCATTTTACGTTTGGTAGTGTATATATGTCCATGCCACTCTCTCACTTTGTCATGGCTTACCCTTCGCCCTCCCCATATCCCCAAGTCCATTCTCTAGTAGGTCTGTGTCTTTATTCCTGTCTTACCCCTAGGTTCTTCATGACATTTTTTTTCTTAAATTCCATATATATATATATATGTGTGTGTGTGTTAGCCTACGGTATTTGTCTTTCTCTTTCTGACTTACTTCACTCTGTATGACAGACTCTAGGTCCATCCACCTCATTACAAATAGCTCAATTTCGTTTCTTTTTATGGCTGAGTAATATTCCACTGTATATGTGTGCCACATCTTCTTTATCCATTCATCCGACGATGGACACTGAGGTTGTTTCCATCTCCTGGCTATTGTAAATAGAGCTGCAATGAACATTTTGGTACATGACTCCTTTTGAATTATGGTTTTCTCAGGGTATAGGCCCAGTAGTGGGATTGCTGGGTCATATGGTAGTTCTATTTGTAGTTTTTTTAAGGAACCTCCATACTGCTCTCCCTAGTGGCTGTACCAATTTACACTCCCACCAACAGTGTAGGAGCGTTCCGTTTTCTCCACATCCTCTCCAGCATTTATTGTTTGTAGATTTTTTGATGATGGCCATTCTGACCGGTGTGAGGTGATACCTCCTTGTAGTGTTGATTTGCATTTCTCTCATAACTCGTGATGTTGAGCATCTTTTCATGTGTTTGTTGGCCATCTTTGGAGAAATGTCTATTTACGTCTTCCGTCCATTGTTTCATTGGGTTGTTTTTGTGGATATTGATCTGCATGAGTTGCTTATATAGTTTACAAATTTATTTATGTTTATATTTTTTGGAGATGAATCCCTTGTCAGTTGCTTCGTTTGCAACTATTTTCTCCCATTCTGAGGGTTGTCAGAGTCCAGAGTCTTGCGTGTTCCCCCAGTATCCAACTTGGACAAGTGTACAAATAGTGGTGGTCTAAATGATGTAGAGAGATGAATAGTGGAAGTAAGTATTGAAGGTAAAATTAATCGTTCAGTAACGTCACATAATTAATTTGAAGTGTCCATGTTATATTTGGGCAGAGTTGTTCAGTTGGCAATTAGCTAAGTTTGTAAGAGACTCAGGAGAGAGAGATGTAAGTTTTAGGTCAAGATCTGTGATATATATGGTGGCTGGAATCACAAGAGTAGATGAGACCATCTATCAAGGGCAGAAGAGAGCTTCTGAGAAATACACATCTTTTGGCAGAGGGCAGAGTGAGAGTGCCCAATGAAAGAGATAAGGATGTCCAGAGGCAGGAGGAAGAAGTAGCAGGTTAAGATGCTACTGTTGTTAAGGTGAAAGATTTTTCTGAGATGACAAGTTTGATCAACAAAATCAAACATTGCTGAAAGGTGACAGAATGACCAAACAATATTCACTCAATTTAATCACAAATTAAATGTTGGTGAATGCAATTCCAGTGCAGATAAGTAAGAAGAAAAGAGCAGGGCTTCCCTGGTGGCGCAGTGGTTGGGAGTCCGCCTGCCGATGCAGGGGACATGGGTTTGTGCCCTGGTCCGGGAAGATCCCAAATGCCGCGGAGCGGCTGGGCCCGTGAGCCGTGGTGGCTGGGCCTGCGCCACCAGAGCCTGTGCTCCACAATGGGAAACAACAGTGAAAGGCCTGCATACCGCAAAAAAAAAAAAAAAGAAAAGAGCAAAATTGTGTGAGTCACGAGGTACATAAAGATAAGAAAATACAGACAATGAGAATAAATACAATTTTTGATCAACTGCACTGTGAAATTAGGAAGAGAGAAAAGGTAACTAGAGAGTTACTTGGCATCAAGCAAGAGTAATTTTTAATGGAAGGGGGGCAGCTTTTTAATGGGAGGGGGCCAAAATAAAATCTCTAAAGAGGAAAACCTTAACAATACCAATGAGGTGTGAAAATGAATGGAAGATACTGAGGAAGTGAGAATAGGTATTTATAAACTATGTCAAAAAGCTATTCTTGGACGTAAAGAGAAGAAGGTAGTTTGGGGTGTTTTTGCTTTATAGTCTGTGTTTTCTCTGTGAAATAAAAGTTTGATGGGAGGTGATGTCACCTCGAGATAGTGCTCATCAAATATCCTATGTGCTTATCTACATTTTTCGTCCTCCTTTGTAGTTCAACTGTTTTCCTTTGATTCGTTGTGGCCAGTGGCAAAGAAGCAGAATCAAGTGTATCACTTCTGAGCTGAGGTCATTAGGAGCCAGTGTCCCTCTTGTCTGGTCCTCTGCTATTGTGACATGGGAGGGCAAATAGTCCAGATGACGTGGCTGCAAGATGGATCAGGACCATGTGATCTGTAAGGGCTTTACTCAGTAGAAAAATAACGTACTCGTATTTTCCACTGAGATTCCTGTGTTCAATAGATCTGCCTGCGAGAGCTGAGAGAGCATAGCGAAGGCGGAAATGACAAAGACAGAGGGAGAGATGTTGGTAACAGATGGAAGGCGCCTGGCAGATAATATATTAAATGGTAAACAAAGCTGCTGGAGTAAGAGAGAGAGTATATAAGAGGTGAGAAGAAGGCCAACTGTATGTAGTATCTAACGCTAAGGAGTGAGGAGAGTAACAACTGAAAAATAAAAATAAAAAGAATGATCAGAAAGAAGCTAGGTGGTATGCCAACAGAAATCATAAGATTGCTATAAAACATAAAGGAAGGTAGTTTTAAAAGAAGCACCATTTAATGGAGTCAGTTGTTTCCCAAAGGCAACATGCTGTGGGAACTGAAAATAAAGCATCTGATTGGATGGCTAAACTTTTATGAACAAAAGTGGAACCATTTCAGGAAAGTCATGGGAGAAGACGCTGTGTTACAGTGGGGAGAGTAATCAATATATTGTGAGGAAAGGTGCCTTCATTTGCAAGAAATGCCAATTAAGAAGTGAAGACAGCATTTAAAGGGAAGGGATAATGTAAGAAAATTAAAAAAAAAAATTTAAGGAAACTTGAATAACTCGTAGACAAAGAGGGAGGTATTAGTGAAAGACTGAAAATCAGAGAAAGCTATCTTAAGTTGTTGTTATGGACTGAATTGTGTCCCCCGAAAAATTGTATGTTGGAGCCCCTCCTAATTTGACTGTAGAAGATAGGAGATAGGTCCTTTAGGGAGGTAACTGAAGTTAACTGAAGTCATAAGGGTGAGGTAATAATCTGACAGGGACTGATGGTGTCCTTATAAGAAGGGGAATAGATTCCAGAGATCTCTCTCCCTCTGCTCGTAGAGGAAAGGCCGTGTGAGGACACTGCAAGAAGACAGCCGTCAGCAAGCCAGGAAGATTATTCTCACCAGAAACCAATTCTTATGGTATTCAATGCCTTAATCTTGGACTTCCACCCTCCAGAACTGTGAGAAAATAAATTTCTGCTGTTTAAGTCATTCAGTCTATAGTATTTCACTCTAACAGCCCAACCAGACTAATACAGACCTTTATGTACACTGCAATATACAGAAGCTAAACAATGATTGTGAGCCTGAGATTACATCTTGAACAGAAGTGTAATGACGCTTGTGGTACTCACAACGTCACGAATTTTGTCAGAAAGATGTGAAAAAAAGTCAGTCAACCAACGGTTCTGATAGTGGATACCTTCTTTATGTGTTTGACATAAAGCAGTGTCTGACAGCCTCCCTGATACCCATCCGTATCGCAGTTTTGATTCTGTGGCTCCAGTTCCACGTGGCACCAAGGTGCTGTGTACTGTCCATTCTTGGGTTTTTGGGTGCTGTACCTATTGCCAGTAGGTGGGTCAAACCACTGGGGCTCTTCTGAAATCCTCCCTAAATTTGGACCCAGCTTCAGCTCCAAATCCGAGTTTTCAGAGAGCCCAGGGTGAGGCTCACCTGCCACAGTAGACACGTTGGCTAACGGGTTGCACTGCAGCACCCACTCGGACAAGGGCACCATCAGGATGCCACCGTTCTTCTTCTGCAGGGGCGGACCCGTGGACAGTCAGCTTGGCCCCCAGCACAGCCAGCTGCCTGTTCACTCTCTCGGCCCCTGTGAGGAAGGTGTTCATCCCTGGCTTTGAGGTCAGAGTCATCTCCTCTCTGGGTTTGTGTGAATGGAGGAGCCGCAGCCCTGGCCTGGGTGGTGTGTTGGCCCTGGGTTTCCGGGTTTGGAGGAGTATCTTACCACCTAGACCCCCACCTAGGGCTGGAGAGTTCAGGGGCTGTGGACCGTGGGTTTTGGGGGCAGAAGATATTTAACCTGGCGTTTGAGGAAATGGAGAGAGAAGAGGCTCAGGTTCAAGGGCTCCTGGTTTGAATCTCTTGCTTTAGGTTTGAGGGCCAGGGCAGTCTCTCACCAGAAGCTGCAGGATATCATCAGGAACATTGCGAGTGTTCTTGCACATACCCCGGGCAGCTGAGTGGGAGAAGATGACAGGTGCCTGTGACACTTGTAGGGCTCGCCGTGCCACAGCATCCGAGACATGGGCCAAGTCCACCATCGTGCCCAGGCGGTTCATTTCTGCCACCACCTTCTGCAGGGACAGGATGGGGAGAGGGCATGAGGGCTGCATTTATCTTGTGTGTATTTATCTGTAGGGAACAGGCGGGGCTGTACATTCATGTGGGGCAGGGTACGGAAGCCGGGTCCTTACCTCGCCAAAGCCGGTGAGCCGACTGACATTGCTGTAGAAGGGGTGGATACCCTTTGCTGAGCTCTGTGCCCTGCAGGATGGCCAGGAGGCAGTCTGACTGGTGGCCATGACTTGGCTACAAGAGCGTAGAAAGAGGTTCTGTCGAACCGTCTACACCTGCAACTCCCTGATGCAAGAGGAGGGACCCAAACTGGGCTGTGCCTGGCAGTAGGAGGGCCCTTCTGGGGATTCAGTCTTGTTCTGCAAACCTCCATTCCCCTCCCAACCCCAGGTTCAGGGCTGGATCCCAGGGGTAAACTTGCTTTGGGCCCCAGCGTGATCTTGGGCAGATCCCTGCCTCACTGGGCCCTTACCATCTGCACTGTGCTCACCAGGGCGTGTTGCAGGTGTGGGTGAGTGTCACGTAGCGCACACCCAGCGCATAGAAGGTACGCAAGATGGAGAGGCCCCTGTCCAGTGAGTGGCCGCCCTCCACACCAATGAGGCTAGCCAACTTCCAGGTATTGTTGAGAGCTGGGGGCAGGTAGGTCAGATGATCATTTTCAGAGGCAGGGGTAGCTAACTGAAGTCCCTAACACCTACCACCACCAGTCACTTTACCATTTTGTTTTGTTTTTTTGGCCGTGCCGCGCAGCATGAGGGCTCTTAGTTCCCCCACTGGGGATCAAACCCGAGGCCCCTGCAGTGGAAGCGTGGAGTCTTCACCTCTGGACTACCAGGGAAGTCCCCCGTCTACCTTTAACTGAGGTCACAAGCTCCAGCTCAGAATAGGAGGCACATGTGAGGCAGATGAGGTGAAGTTGCTCCAGGGTGAGGCGCACAGCATCGCGTTCGTGGGTCCGGCATGGGATGTAGGCTCACCAGAACTGAGGGAAGGCAAGGGCTTAGTTTGGGCTTTGGAGCTCCTTGGGCTTCTCATCGCCTCCTCAGCTGGCACAACACTCAGTGTGCCCAGAAGTCACATGTAATGCGTTGCTTTTTCTGTGGTACTTGGATGCCCATCAGGTTGGCTCACTGTGACCCCTGTTCCCCCAGCATCCATGGCATGGCACTTTCTAGGTCACTATGGTAACTTAGTTCCAATGTGACTAACCTGTGGTCTCTGAGGCCCCCAAACTGCCCCACATTCCCCAGCAGCCATGGTGGCACCTTGTGTGTCCCTTTGGTACCTGGGCACCCACGAGATCATTTTTCAGCCTGTCCACGCTGGTCTGGCCATGGCAGAAATTGCGCAGATTAACATCCTGTATCCCGTGGTGGTAAAACTGCCTCAGGACCAGGGGCATGTCGTTGTGGCTGGAGGGAGGTCAAGGCAAATAGGTGGGCTCCTTAGGTCTTGGGATGAGGCAGGACACATTGCCTGGCCTGGGCCAGCCTGTGGGTCCCCCACCTCCCACTGTCACACAGACCAAACTAGGAGCAGCTGAGGCCTGGGCTGAGGGGTTCCCACCAGGGAGGGGATGACAGAGAAGGGGAAGGGCATCCATAGATGATGGAGAGGACATCCAGGGGTGGTGTGAGGGAACCTCCCCACTAGCTCTGCATGCTCCGGACCTCCTGCCCTGCCCGGGGCCGGGCTAGGCCCCCAGCGGCCCCCAGCAGCCTGCACACACTGCAGCCACCCGTCCACAAGCAGGAAGTCCCGCATCAGGGCCCGCGTGCGCTCCCGCGGACTTGGGGTGCTGGAGGTGCCCGGCGTGGTCTTCACGGGTAACCGGACGCAGCAGCAGACCCAGCAGGAGCAGCAGACACAGCAGAGGCCGCTGGCTGAGTGCGCGGGGACCATCGAGGCGGGCCGAGGCGGGTCTGAGAGGGGCGGGCAGTGGGGTTCTGCCTGTCGACACAGGGCACCCAGCGGCGCGGCCTCGCGAGGGGGGCGGTTTGAGGGAGGGGATACAGAGTCACAGGACCCTGCGACCCGTGCGCAGAGAGCCGCGATCCGGGAAGCCCAGCAGCCACAGGGCGGCAGTGCCCTCCCGCCCCCTGCTCACAGGCAGCTCCTGCGGGCTAAGCTGGCCTCTGCGGAGAGCCCACTCGCCTCCCATCGCGGGTTCCCTCCACCCCTGCCCCTCTTCCCACTCCCACTGCTCCGAGGGGGCGCCCTAGGTTGCTCTCCCCGGCCTTTAACCTTCCTGTCCAAGCTGTGGTGCTTCTCTCAGAGGGCCACGTTCAGCAGGAGGCCTCCCGGGAGCACACCTTGTCCCCAGCTGCCTGCAGCCGGCCCCGCACACCCTGAGGGCTGCGTGCCAGTGTCTCTGTGGCCACAAGTGCTCTGGGCTCCCGGTTTCCCGGGACTGGGCCATGGGGGCTGGTGTGGGGGAAGAGATAGTTTCTGGAAATGGGGGGGTAACCATGTGAACTCGGGATTCAGGAAGGGGCCCTCTGCGCCCGACCTTCTCTCTCCACCTACTTGACTCCCCAACCTTCATAACCATTCTCTGGGGACTTCAACCAGCGCCTGGGAACTGTCAGGAACCTCTCCCACTTCTGTCAGCCAGCCTCAGGAAAGAGCGCCCTCAGGAGTCGCTACACCTCCCCAGGGCCTGAATAGAGGGACTTTGGGGATGTGAACTGAACGACCTTCTGGGGAGAGTCAGCGACCCTTTTACTCAACAGAGCAGGAACCCAGTCAGCAGGCTATTTGAGTGGAAGGAAATGAAGTGATTTCCATGGCAGCAGAGCCCCCACCGCAGCAACCTTCCTCCCAGAGCTGCTGGCTGACCTTCTGGCCAGGATCCCTCCTACCTCAGCGTGGAAGGCCCGGCCTCGTGGAGAAGTATAGGTTCTGAGGAAAGACCTGGCACCTGGGTTCTGCTGCTACACTTGCCTTATCTCGTGGCCCTCGTGGCTCTAGCTTTCCCAGAAACCTCAAGGGCTTAAGTGCCTGTGCTTACTCAGAGGCCACACGCCATTCCCCATTTCCAGCCTCAGGCCCTCCCCGTAGCTGCCTCCTCTAGAGACCCCCTCTCCTCAACACTCTCTCTCTCTCTCTCTCTCTCTCTCTCTCTCTCTCTCTCTCTCTGGGGATGTGCCTTCTCACAGAAGCTCAACCACAGAGATGCTTTAGGGACTGTGCCCAAACTCATTCATCCCCAGCCTCTCAAGTTTTTGCTCTGATCCCTGGCACCCCCTGGAGCTGTCCCACCTTTGGAACCTTTCCCAGGTGGCAGGAGTGCCTAGCACAGGGGTAGTGACCTAAGTCTGAGCACTGGCGACCCTAGAAATCTGTTACACACCAACATTTTATTGAGCAGTAAGGGACCCCACTGGGGACAGAAAGGGCTGGCAGTAAAGGAGCATGTGAACCTCGGGGCAGGGTGCATGCTGCCTGACTCTCCATCCTGTTCTTGCTTCAGGGAGCAGGTCCACCATGCTCCAGTCGCCGGTTTTTGGGTCTGGAGCAGCCCAGCTCTTCGTCCGAACTTTCTGAAGAGTGCTTTCGTTTGGGAGCACGTCTGGGGACTGGCTTCACTGCTTCCACCTTTGCTGGTGGGGCCAAAGGAACATCCCCGTAGGCCCGGTAGCCACCAACCAGGCAGTATGTCTCCCCATGCCAGCCCAACTGCGTTTCTCCACACCCTCGGTAGAGGACATGGTAGTGCCCGGGTGTGGGAGGACAAACGGGAGCCACTGCTGCTGCAGAGAAAACCAGAACTGATCAGTCACTTGTGCTGTGCACAGCCTCCTGCCACAATTTCCCCCTCTCATGTCTCTCCCAGTTTCTGGCTGAAGACCTTTAATCTACTTGACATCCAAAACACAGCCTTGGCCCATCACCTCTATGAGTCCCTAGAGAAGGGACACTGGCTGCAAAAGCAATCCCTAGAGCCTATGGCTGCAGCAGATGAGGAAGTCTCTTCACCGTTTCCAGGGAAAACAGTAGAACCCGAAAGAAATTGCACTCATGATCCTCTCCATCTCTCCCTTCCATAACAGAGAAAACATTTCTTGCAGTCTGTCACTTCTGAGGCTTTAATGGAAATGTCTTTCAAGTTTTGGAAAGAAATAATCTAATACAAATCTGTTAAGAACCCCTCTCACCTTGGCAACCCCTCTTGGGCCCCAGTTATACTGCCTGTTTCAACCACACTGAACTCTAGCCCTCTGGTACTTTTATCTAGATTAGAACAAGGCTAAATACTGAGGCAGAGTGATCAGGAGACTCAGAACCGGGGTCTGGGTACCAAGTCTAGGCTCACATCAACGCAGCCTCCTGGGACACCATCTCCTCAGCCCTCCAGTCTCATTAGCACTTCATCACCCCCCCGCCTTCATTCTTCCGGTCTTCCCATCAATATGGCACCACCCTGTCCCCGAGTACTCAGCAACTCAGTATGGGATGTGTCTGAGAGGACCGATAGAGATGTCTGCATGACAGCACAGAGGTGCCTGGGTTTGAAGGTGTGCTTCTAATTGTGGCCCTCTTCCTCAAACTGCTCCATTTACCGTTTGCCAACAAAAATGCACTTGTCTTTTGCTGAGAGGCCATTCAGGAAAGGGTCTGAATGGAAGCATCCTGTAGCCCAAAGGGGAAGGCTACATTATAAAGCTTAGAACCGTCCTGCACACTTGTCCAGGGATGACCTTTCACTTGTCCTCAGCAGTGAGCCCTGTGGGTCCCTGAAGGTGTCCCAGGTCACTGGTATTACTTACATGTGGGAGTGTGCTCAGTTGTACATAGTTGGCAGGCCCCACAAAAACATGTGCCAGCCAGGTGAGGTGGATTGTATCCCATACCTCCTGTGGAGGTGGCCGGTCTGGGTGTACCTGCTGCACTGCCCACCCAGGGAACAGAGCACAGGGTTGAGTATATATAGCCTATGAAGTCCGACATTGTCTCTGACAGTCAGAGAAACTTCCCTACCAGTTCTCCACCAGATGCGAATCTGTTTGGTTGTCAGTTACCATGGAATCTGTTACCATGGAATCTGTGAGAAGGCCTGTGAGGGCATCACTACCCAGTGAGGTCATATATGGAACCTGTGACTTGAGGGGCAGGCTTCAGGAGGAGGGGCAGTTTTTTGGAGGAGAACAGGGTAGAGGCAGAGGTACTCTGCCTGGCCCCTCACACCTGGGCCTCCCCACCAATGCCGTAGTCTAGTAGACACCCCAGGTGGGGCGTGCTGGTGGTCTGGCACAGCCCCAGGGGCCACAGGAGGGCAAGAGAGACCCACATTCTGTGATTGGCTTGAGAGGCAAGATTAACGTAAGAGACGAGACAGCTAGGTTGTATGGCACTTACCCTAAGAGGCAGAGATTTGTGTGGACTGGGGAATCAGGGAAGGCTCCTTTGCAGTGGGCCTGAAGGACAAGTGAGATTTGGACCCATGGGGAAGAGAGGGAAGACATTCCAGTTTGGAAGAATAAAAGCAAAGACACACTCTTCTCGACCTTGTCCTGCCCCCAATATAAATTCATCGCACCCTGAAATTTTTACAACTGAGGACTTAAAAAAACCAAGAGGTTAAGGGGCCTTCGCAGTGGTACACAGGTAGTGGAGAGGCGTTCTGCTCAATGGTTAGGTTCATGTCGGGGCTCCGGGTTTACAGCTGATAGGAATGTGAGGACAAGCTCCTGCCATTTCAAACATTTCCAAGTGATACTGAGAGAGATGTTAAAGGTGCAAAATGCGGGTGCTGAATGACCTCACAAAGTGGGAATGGTGGGCCCATTTTAACATGAAATTGAAAACAAATTCATGACAAAAGGACATAACACAAAATGACAACATAATCGCTACAGGCCCCTCTCCCCTAGAAGTAAAAGTCATTAGAATCCTCTCTCTCCACCATGAAAGGATGAGATAAAGACTCAGCAGCAGCCCCCGTGAGAAACATGGTCAACAGTGTGAAGAGGTGTTACTAAGGCGATTCGGTCCGCCTCAGAGCAGGAAAGAGACAACTCTGCCCTTAGCCTGATCAGGCCCACAGGAAGCAAGCACATTCGGGGCAGCCTCTGATAGTGTGGCAATGAGAGAGAACCTTCTTGAGGAGGGGACTCCCCGTTGGCCGACCCTGAAAAAGCAAAGATGGGACATTCGTTTAATGGGGCTGTTGCAGAGGCGTTGTTCCCAGGAGGTAGAGACTGCTTCGACTACCATTTTAGAGGTTGGGCCACCGTGGTTGAGAAGCACAGCACCTTCTCTTCCTAAACTGCTTGAATCAGCGGGTACACGTTAGGACAGACGAAGTCAGGCCTCATTGGAGCGGACTGCCTTTGGGAGTGGTAGAATGTAAACTGTGAAGGGGAATGCTCTGGAGGAGGTTTGTCATGGCAGGTGGGCCAGCATGAGACCATTCAGATTCTCCACGGCTCCAGAGATTACTTGACTGGGAGCATCCCTGTGATGTGGCGGGGGGACTCCTACCTTAACAGGACCTGGCTGGGCATCTGGGGAAGGCGGAATAAATGGTTTATTAACTTACGAGAGCGAGAGACTCACAAAAGCACTGAAAAAGACTTGTACCTGGATTCTTGAGCCAACCCTAAGAAAACTTCTCTAGATCTGGAGTAGGGCTCGGGAGGCTGCACTTTTAAGCTTCCTGGGCAGTCCCACCACAGTGGTCCATGGATAGAGTGACCAAATTATTGTGTGTTCTCGGTTGCTTTGGGGAGTCAAAGTGGGCAATATTAAAAACTGCAGCAGGCATACGTATAAACAGGGAATAGTCAAGGCAAACAGAGGTGTATAGTTATTCTGTGCATGCATCAGGTTTGGGAAAAGCTAGCCTGGTGGTTAAAGAACACAACCCTTACGACAGACAGACCAGATTCTGTCCTACTTGCTTGTGTGATTTTGACCAAGTTCTTTTATCCTTCTGACTGTTTCTTCATATGGAAAAGAGCTATGGCTGTACATTTAGCACAATATTCTCTTTTGGCAAAAGTTGCTCTGGGTCCATTTGTGTTCTCTGCAACTGAATCCTTTCCAGTGTGCAAGCATTTTTAAGTTGTTTGGTGAAGTATTACGTTGGACTTTCAACTGTTCATTACTTTGGGCAAAGCTTATGTAGTGCTGCAGAGACTAGAACCCATGCAGAGCTAGTGAGAGGATGTTATAAGCTTATTCTGCCGGTTGATACAAAAGTTTTAACCTTTTCTCCTCTTCCTCCACCTGCCGCCAAGACATGAGAAAGAAGGCAGAGCCTGGAAATGCACACCAGGCAATACTTCTGTGTCAGTTTGCCTTTTATTCCTCTGCCAGTACTTCCCAGAGAGATTTCACCAAAAGTGCCTAAGCTTGCCATGGCCATTGTTGTGAAGAAAGTTTCTCTCTATTGCTAGTCACATCCCCTTTTCCTTCTCCTGGGGGCTTAATGGATGTTTGGGGGCAGGAACTAAAATTTAAACTAAAAGGTAAAAAACAAAAAACAAAACAAAAGAAAAAACAAGTGTTCTTTTTTTAACATCTTTATTGGAGTATAATGGCTTTACAATGGTGTGTTAGTTTCTGCTTTATACCAAAGTGAATCAGTTATACATAAGTTCCCATATCTTTCCCTCTTGCATCTCCCTCCCTCCCACCCTCCCTATCCCACCCCTCTAGGTGGTCACAAAGCACCGAGCTGATCTCTCTGTGCTATGCGGCTGCTTCCCACTAGCTATCCATTTTACGTTTGGTAGTGTATATATGTCCATGCCACTCTCTCACTTTGTCATGGCTTACCCTTCGCCCTCCCCATATCCCCAAGTCCATTCTCTAGTAGGTCTGTGTCTTTATTCCTGTCTTACCCCTAGGTTCTTCATGACATTTTTTTTCTTAAATTCCATATATATATATATATATATATATATGTGTGTGTGTGTTAGCCTACGGTATTTGTCTTTCTCTTTCTGACTTCCTTCACTCTGTATGACAGACTCTAGGTCCATCCACCTCATTACAAATAGCTCAGTTTCGTTTCTTTTTATGGCTGAGTAATATTCCACTGTATATGTGTGCCACATCTTCTTTATCCATTCATCCGACGATGGACACTGAGGTTGTTTCCATCTCCTGGCTATTGTAAATAGAGCTGCAATGAACATTTTGGTACATGACTCCTTTTGAATTATGGTTTTCTCAGGGTATAGGCCCAGTAGTGGGATTGCTGGGTCATATGGTAGTTCTATTTGTAGTTTTTTTAAGGAACCTCCATACTGCTCTCCCTAGTGGCTGTACCAATTTACACTCCCACCAACAGTGTAGGAGCATTCCGTTTTCTCCACATCCTCTCCAGCATTTATTGTTTGTAGATTTTTTGATGATGGCCATTCTGACCGGTGTGAGGTGATACCTCCTTGTAGTGTTGATTTGCATTTCTCTCATAACTCGTGATGTTGAGCATCTTTTCATGTGTTTGTTGGCCATCTTTGGAGAAATGTCTATTTACGTCTTCCGTCCATTGTTTCATTGGGTTGTTTTTGTGGATATTGATCTGCATGAGTTGCTTATATAGTTTACAAATTTATTTATGTTTATATTTTTTGGAGATGAATCCCTTGTCAGTTGCTTCGTTTGCAACTATTTTCTCCCATTCTGAGGGTTGTCAGAGTCCAGAGTCTTGCGTGTTCCCCCAGTATCCAACTTGGACAAGTGTACAAATAGTGGTGGTCTAAATGATGTAGAGAGATGAATAGTGGAAGTAAGTATTGAAGGTAAAATTAATCGTTCAGTAACGTCACATAATTAATTTGAAGTGTCCATGTTATATTTGGGCAGAGTTGTTCAGTTGGCAATTAGCTAAGTTTGTAAGAGACTCAGGAGAGAGAGATGTAAGTTTTAGGTCAAGATCTGTGATATATATGGTGGCTGGAATCACAAGAGTAGATGAGACCATCTATCAAGGGCAGAAGAGAGCTTCTGAGAAATACACATCTTTTGGCAGAGGGCAGAGTGAGAGTGCCCAATGAAAGAGATAAGGATGTCCAGAGGCAGGAGGAAGAAGTAGCAGGTTAAGATGCTACTGTTGTTAAGGTGAAAGATTTTTCTGAGATGACAAGTTTGATCAACAAAATCAAACATTGCTGAAAGGTGACAGAATGACCAAACAATATTCACTCAATTTAATCACAAATTAAATGTTGGTGAATGCAATTCCAGTGCAGATAAGTAAGAAGAAAAGAGCAGGGCTTCCCTGGTGGCGCAGTGGTTGGGAGTCCGCCTGCCGATGCAGGGGACATGGGTTTGTGCCCTGGTCCGGGAAGATCCCAAATGCCGCGGAGCGGCTGGGCCCGTGAGCCGTGGTGGCTGGGCCTGCGCCACCGGAGCCTGTGCTCCACAATGGGAAACAACAGTGAAAGGCCTGCATACCGCAAAAAAAAAAAAAAAGAAAGAAAAAGAAAAGAGCAAAATTGTGTGAGTCACGAGGTACATAAAGATAAGAAAATACAGACAATGAGAATAAATACAATTTTTGATCAACTGCACTGTGAAATTAGGAAGAGAGAAAAGGTAACTAGAGAATTACTTGGCATCAAGCAAGAGTAATTTTTAATGGAAGGGGGGCAGCTTTTTAATGGGAGGGGGCCAAAATAAAATCTCTAAAGAGGAAAACCTTAACAATACCAATGAGGTGTGAAAATGAATGGAAGATACTGAGGAAGTGAGAATAGGTATTTATAAACTATGTCAAAAAGCTATTCTTGGACGTAAAGAGAAGAAGGTAGTTTGGGGTGTTTTTGCTTTATAGTCTGTGTTTTCTCTGTGAAATAAAAGTTTGATGGGAGGTGATGTCACCTCGAGATAGTGCTCATCAAATATCCTATGTGCTTATCTACATTTTTCGTCCTCCTTTGTAGTTCAACTGTTTTCCTTTGATTCGTTGTGGCCAGTGGCAAAGAAGCAGAATCAAGTGTATCACTTCTGAGCTGAGGTCATTAGGAGCCAGTGTCCCTCTTGTCTGGTCCTCTGCTATTGTGACATGGGAGGGCAAATAGTCCAGATGACGTGGCTGCAAGATGGATCAGGACCATGTGATCTGTAAGGGCTTTACTCAGTAGAAAAATAACGTACTCGTATTTTCCACTGAGATTCCTGTGTTCAATAGATCTGCCTGCGAGAGCTGAGAGAGCATAGCGAAGGCTGAAATGACAAAGACAGAGGGAGAGATGTTGGTAACAGATGGAAGGCGCCTGGCAGATAATATATTAAATGGTAAACAAAGCTGCTGGAGTAAGAGAGAGAGTATATAAGAGGTGAGAAGAAGGCCAACTGTATGTAGTATCTAACGCTAAGGAGTGAGGAGAGTAACAACTGAAAAATAAAAATAAAAAGAATGATCAGAAAGAAGCTAGGTGGTATGCCAACAGAAATCATAAGATTGCTATAAAACATAAAGGAAGGTAGTTTTAAAAGAAGCACCATTTAATGGAGTCAGTTGTTTCCCAAAGGCAACATGCTATGGGAACTGAAAATAAAGCATCTGATTGGATGGCTAAACTTTTATGAGCAAAAGTGGAACCATTTCGGGAAAGTCATGGGAGAAGACGCTGTGTTACAGTGGGGAGAGTAATCAATATATTGTGAGGAAAGGTGCCTTCATTTGCAAGAAATGCCAATTAAGAAGTGAAGACAGCATTTAAAGGGAAGGGATAATGTAAGAAAATTAAAAAAAAAATTTAAGGAAACTTGAATAACTCGTAGACAAAGAGGGAGGTATTAGTGAAAGACTGAAAATCAGAGAAAGCTATCTTAAGTTGTTGTTATGGACTGAATTGTGTCCCCCGAAAAATTGTATGTTGAAGCCCCTCCTAATTTGACTGTAGAAGATAGGAGATAGGTCCTTTAGGGAGGTAACTGAAGTTAACTGAAGTCATAAGGGTGAGGTAATAATCTGACAGGGACTGATGGTGTCCTTATAAGAAGGGGAATAGATTCCAGAGATCTCTCTCCCTCTGCTCGTAGAGGAAAGGCCGTGTGAGGACACTGCAAGAAGACAGCCGTCAGCAAGCCAGGAAGATTATTCTCACCAGAAACCAATTCTTATGGTATTCAATGCCTTAATCTTGGACTTCCACCCTCCAGAACTGTGAGAAAATAAATTTCTGCTGTTTAAGTCATTCAGTCTATAGTATTTCACTCTAACAGCCCAACCAGACTAATACAGACCTTTATGTACACTGCAGTATACAGAAGCTAAACAATGATTGTGAGCCTGAGATTACATCTTGAACAGAAGTGTAATGACGCTTGTGGTACTCACAACGTCACGAATTTTGTCAGAAAGATGTGAAAAAAAGTCAGTCAACCAACGGTTCTGATAGTGGATACCTTCTTTATGTGTTTGACATAAAGCAGTGTCTGACAGCCTCCCTGATACCCATCCGTATCGCAGTTTTGATTCTGTGGCTCCAGTTCCACGTGGCACCAAGGTGCTGTGTACTGTCCATTCTTGGGTTTTTGGGTGCTGTACCTATTGCCAGTAGGTGGGTCAAACCACTGGGGCTCTTCTGAAATCCTCCCTAAATTTGGACCCAGCTTCAGCTCCAAATCCGAGTTTTCAGAGAGCCCAGGGTGAGGCTCACCTGCCACAGTAGACACGTTGGCTAACGGGTTGCACTGCAGCACCCACTCGGACAAGGGCACCATCAGGATGCCACCGTTCTTCTTCTGCAGGGGCGGACCCGTGGACAGTCAGCTTGGCCCCCAGCACAGCCAGCTGCCTGTTCACTCTCTCGGCCCCTGTGAGGAAGGTGTTCATCCCTGGCTTTGAGGTCAGAGTCATCTCCTCTCTGGGTTTGTGTGAATGGAGGAGCCGCAGCCCTGGCCTGGGTGGTGTGTTGGCCCTGGGTTTCCGGGTTTGGAGGAGTATCTTACCACCTAGACCCCCACCTAGGGCTGAAGAGTTCAGGGGCTGTGGACCGTGGGTTTTGGGGGCAGAAGATATTTAACCTGGCGTTTGAGGAAATGGAGAGAGAAGAGGCTCAGGTTCAAGGGCTCCTGGTTTGAATCTCTTGCTTTAGGTTTGAGGGCCAGGGCAGTCTCTCACCAGAAGCTGCAGGATATCATCAGGAACATTGCGAGTGTTCTTGCACATACCCCGGGCAGCTGAGTGGGAGAAGATGACAGGTGCCTGTGACACTTGTAGGGCTCGCCGTGCCACAGCATCCGAGACATGGGCCAAGTCCACCATCGTGCCCAGGCGGTTCATTTCTGCCACCACCTTCTGCAGGGACAGGATGGGGAGAGGGCATGAGGGCTGCATTTATCTTGTGTGTATTTATCTGTAGGGAACAGGCGGGGCTGTACATTCATGTGGGGCAGGGTACGGAAGCCGGGTCCTTACCTCGCCAAAGCCGGTGAGCCGACTGACATTGCTGTAGAAGGGGTGGATACCCTTTGCTGAGCTCTGTGCCCTGCAGGATGGCCAGGAGGCAGTCTGACTGGTGGCCATGACTTGGCTACAAGAGCGTAGAAAGAGGTTCTGTCGAACCGTCTACACCTGCAACTCCCTGATGCAAGAGGAGGGACCCAAACTGGGCTGTGCCTGGCAGTAGGAGGGCCCTTCTGGGGATTCAGTCTTGTTCTGCAAACCTCCATTCCCCTCCCAACCCCAGGTTCAGGGCTGGATCCCAGGGGTAAACTTGCTTTGGGCCCCAGCGTGATCTTGGGCAGATCCCTGCCTCACTGGGCCCTTACCATCTGCACTGTGCTCACCAGGGCGTGTTGCAGGTGTGGGTGAGTGTCACGTAGCGCACACCCAGCGCATAGAAGGTACGCAAGATGGAGAGGCTCCTGTCCAGTGAGTGGCCGCCCTCCACACCAATGAGGCTAGCCAACTTCCAGGTATTGTTGAGAGCTGGGGGCAGGTAGGTCAGATGATCATTTTCAGAGGCAGGGGTAGCTAACTGAAGTCCCTAACACCTACCACCACCAGTCACTTTACCATTTTGTTTTGTTTTTTTGGCCGTGCCGCGCAGCATGAGGGCTCTTAGTTCCCCCACTGGGGATCAAACCCGAGGCCCCTGCAGTGGAAGCGTGGAGTCTTCACCTCTGGACTACCAGGGAAGTCCCCCGTCTACCTTTAACTGAGGTCACAAGCTCCAGCTCAGAATAGGAGGCACATGTGAGGCAGATGAGGTGAAGTTGCTCCAGGGTGAGGCGCACAGCATCGCGTTCGTGGGTCCGGCATGGGATGTAGGCTCACCAGAACTGAGGGAAGGCAAGGGCTTAGTTTGGGCTTTGGAGCTCCTTGGGCTTCTCATCGCCTCCTCAGCTGGCACAACACTCAGTGTGCCCAGAAGTCACATGTAATGCGTTGCTTTTTCTGTGGTACTTGGATGCCCATCAGGTTGGCTCACTGTGACCCCTGTTCCCCCAGCATCCATGGCATGGCACTTTCTAGGTCACTATGGTAACTTAGTTCCAATGTGACTAACCTGTGGTCTCTGAGGCCCCCAAACTGCCCCACATTCCCCAGCAGCCATGGTGGCACCTTGTGTGTCCCTTTGGTACCTGGGCACCCACGAGATCATTTTTCAGCCTGTCCACGCTGGTCTGGCCATGGCAGAAATTGCGCAGATTAACATCCTGTATCCCGTGGTGGTAAAACTGCCTCAGGACCAGGGGCATGTCGTTGTGGCTGGAGGGAGGTCAAGGCAAATAGGTGGGCTCCTTAGGTCTTGGGATGAGGCAGGACACATTGCCTGGCCTGGGCCAGCCTGTGGGTCCCCCACCTCCCACTGTCACACAGACCAAACTAGGAGCAGCTGAGGCCTGGGCTGAGGGGTTCCCACCAGGGAGGGGATGACAGAGGAGGGGAAGGGCATCCATAGATGATGGAGAGGACATCCAGGGGTGGTGTGAGGGAACCTCCCCACTAGCTCTGCATGCTCCGGACCTCCTGCCCTGCCCGGGGCCGGGCTAGGCCCCCAGCGGCCCCCAGCAGCCTGCACACACTGCAGCCACCCGTCCACAAGCAGGAAGTCCCGCATCAGGGCCCGCGTGCGCTCCCGCGGACTTGGGGTGCTGGAGGTGCCCGGCGTGGTCTTCACGGGTAACCGGACGCAGCAGCAGACCCAGCAGGAGCAGCAGACACAGCAGAGGCCGCTGGCTGAGTGTGCGGGGACCATCGAGGCGGGCCGAGGCGGGTCTGAGAGGGGCGGGCAGTGGGGTTCTGCCTGTCGACACAGGGCACCCAGCGGCGCGGCCTCGCGAGGGGGGCGGTTTGAGGGAGGGGATACAGAGTCACAGGACCCTGCGACCCGTGCGCAGAGAGCCGCGATCCGGGAAGCCCAGCAGCCACAGGGCGGCAGTGCCCTCCCGCCCCCTGCTCACAGGCAGCTCCTGCGGGCTAAGCTGGCCTCTGCGGAGAGCCCACTCGCCTCCCATCGCGGGTTCCCTCCACCCCTGCCCCTCTTCCCACTCCCACTGCTCCGAGGGGGCGCCCTAGGTTGCTCTCCCCGGCCTTTAACCTTCCTGTCCAAGCTGTGGTGCTTCTCTCAGAGGGCCACGTTCAGCAGGAGGCCTCCCGGGAGCACACCTTGTCCCCAGCTGCCTGCAGCCGGCCCCGCACACCCTGAGGGCTGCGTGCCAGTGTCTCTGTGGCCACAAGTGCTCTGGGCTCCCGGTTTCCCGGGACTGGGCCATGGGGGCTGGTGTGGGGGAAGAGATAGTTTCTGGAAATGGGGGGGTAACCATGTGAACTCGGGATTCAGGAAGGGGCCCTCTGCGCCCGACCTTCTCTCTCCACCTACTTGACTCCCCAACCTTCATAACCATTCTCTGGGGACTTCAACCAGCGCCTGGGAACTGTCAGGAACCTCTCCCACTTCTGTCAGCCAGCCTCAGGAAAGAGCGCCCTCAGGAGTCGCTACACCTCCCCAGGGCCTGAATAGAGGGACTTTGGGGATGTGAACTGAACGACCTTCTGGGGAGAGTCAGCGACCCTTTTACTCAACAGAGCAGGAACCCAGTCAGCAGGCTATTTGAGTGGAAGGAAATGAAGTGATTTCCATGGCAGCAGAGCCCCCACCGCAGCAACCTTCCTCCCAGAGCTGCTGGCTGACCTTCTGGCCAGGATCCCTCCTACCTCAGCGTGGAAGGCCCGGCCTCGTGGAGAAGTATAGGTTCTGAGGAAAGACCTGGCACCTGGGTTCTGCTGCTACACTTGCCTTATCTCGTGGCCCTCGTGGCTCTAGCTTTCCCAGAAACCTCAAGGGCTTAAGTGCCTGTGCTTACTCAGAGGCCACACGCCATTCCCCATTTCCAGCCTCAGGCCCTCCCCGTAGCTGCCTCCTCTAGAGACCCCCTCTCCTCAACACTCTCTCTCTCTCTCTCTCTCTCTCTCTCTCTCTCTCTCTCTGGGGATGTGCCTTCTCACAGAAGCTCAACCACAGAGATGCTTTAGGGACTGTGCCCAAACTCCTTCATCCCCAGCCTCTCAAGTTTTTGCTCTGATCCCTGGCACCCCCTGGAGCTGTTCCACCTTTGGAACCTTTCCCAGGTGGCAGGAGTGCCTAGCACAGGGGTAGTGACCTAAGTCTGAGCACTGGCGACCCTAGAAATCTGTTACACACCAACATTTTATTGAGCAGTAAGGGACCCCACTGGGGACAGAAAGGGCTGGCAGTAAAGGAGCATGTGAACCTCGGGGCAGGGTGCATGCTGCCTGACTCTCCATCCTGTTCTTGCTTCAGGGAGCAGGTCCACCATGCTCCAGTCGCCGGTTTTTGGGTCTGGAGCAGCCCAGCTCTTCGTCCGAACTTTCTGAAGAGTGCTTTCGTTTGGGAGCACGTCTGGGGACTGGCTTCACTGCTTCCACCTTTGCTGGTGGGGCCAAAGGAACATCCCCGTAGGCCCGGTAGCCACCAACCAGGCAGTATGTCTCCCCATGCCAGCCCAACTGCGTTTCTCCACACCCTCGGTAGAGGACATGGTAGTGCCCGGGTGTGGGAGGACAAACGGGAGCCACTGCTGCTGCAGAGAAAACCAGAACTGATCAGTCACTTGTGCTGTGCACAGCCTCCTGCCACAATTTCCCCCTCTCATGTCTCTCCCAGTTTCTGGCTGAAGACCTTTAATCTACTTGACATCCAAAACACAGCCTTGGCCCATCACCTCTATGAGTCCCTAGAGAAGGGACACTGGCTGCAAAAGCAATCCCTAGAGCCTACGGCTGCAGCAGATGAGGAAGTCTCTTCACCGTTTCCAGGGAAAACAGTAGAACCCGAAAGAAATTGCACTCATGATCCTCTCCATCTCTCCCTTCCATAACAGAGAAAACATTTCTTGCAGTCTGTCACTTCTGAGGCTTTAATGGAAATGTCTTTCAAGTTTTGGAAAGAAATAATCTAATACAAATCTGTTAAGAACCCCTCTCACCTTGGCAACCCCTCTTGGGCCCCAGTTATACTGCCTGTTTCAACCACACTGAACTCTAGCCCTCTGGTACTTTTATCTAGATTAGAACAAGGCTAAATACTGAGGCAGAGTGATCAGGAGACTCAGAACCGGGGTCTGGGTACCAAGTCTAGGCTCACATCAACGCAGCCTCCTGGGACACCATCTCCTCAGCCCTCCAGTCTCATTAGCACTTCATCACCCCCCCGCCTTCATTCTTCCGGTCTTCCCATCAATATGGCACCACCCTGTCCCCGAGTACTCAGCAACTCAGTATGGGATGTGTCTGAGAGGACCGATAGAGATGTCTGCATGACAGCACAGAGGTGCCTGGGTTTGAAGGTGTGCTTCTAATTGTGGCCCTCTTCCTCAAACTGCTCCATTTACCGTTTGCCAACAAAAATGCACTTGTCTTTTGCTGAGAGGCCATTCAGGAAAGGGTCTGAATGGAAGCATCCTGTAGCCCAAAGGGGAAGGCTACATTATAAAGCTTAGAACCGTCCTGCACACTTGTCCAGGGATGACCTTTCACTTGTCCTCAGCAGTGAGCCCTGTGGGTCCCTGAAGGTGTCCCAGGTCACTGGTATTACTTACATGTGGGAGTGTGCTCAGTTGTACATAGTTGGCAGGCCCCACAAAAACATGTGCCAGCCAGGTGAGGTGGATTGTATCCCATACCTCCTGTGGAGGTGGCCGGTCTGGGTGTACCTGCTGCACTGCCCACCCAGGGAACAGAGCACAGGGTTGAGTATATATAGCCTATGAAGTCCGACATTGTCTCTGACAGTCAGAGAAACTTCCCTACCAGTTCTCCACCAGATGCGAATCTGTTTGGTTGTCAGTTACCATGGAATCTGTTACCATGGAATCTGTGAGAAGGCCTGTGAGGGCATCACTACCCAGTGAGGTCATATATGGAACCTGTGACTTGAGGGGCAGGCTTCAGGAGGAGGGGCAGTTTTTTGGAGGAGAACAGGGTAGAGGCAGAGGTACTCTGCCTGGCCCCTCACACCTGGGCCTCCCCACCAATGCCGTAGTCTAGTAGACACCCCAGGTGGGGCGTGCTGGTGGTCTGGCACAGCCCCAGGGGCCACAGGAGGGCAAGAGAGACCCACATTCTGTGATTGGCTTGAGAGGCAAGATTAACGTAAGAGATGAGACAGCTAGGTTGTATGGCACTTACCCTAAGAGGCAGAGATTTGTGTGGACTGGGGAATCAGGGAAGGCTCCTTTGCAGTGGGCCTGAAGGACAAGTGAGATTTGGACCCATGGGGAAGAGAGGGAAGACATTCCAGTTTGGAAGAATAAAAGCAAAGACACACTCTTCTCGACCTTGTCCTGCCCCCAATATAAATTCATCGCACCCTGAAATTTTTACAACTGAGGACTTAAAAAAACCAAGAGGTTAAGGGGCCTTCGCAGTGGTACACAGGTAGTGGAGAGGCGTTCTGCTCAATGGTTAGGTTCATGTCGGGGCTCCGGGTTTACAGCTGATAGGAATGTGAGGACAAGCTCCTGCCATTTCAAACATTTCCAAGTGATACTGAGAGAGATGTTAAAGGTGCAAAATGCGGGTGCTGAATGACCTCACAAAGTGGGAATGGTGGGCCCATTTTAACATGAAATTGAAAACAAATTCATGACAAAAGGACATAACACAAAATGACAACATAATCGCTACAGGCCCCTCTCCCCTAGAAGTAAAAGTCATTAGAATCCTCTCTCTCCACCATGAAAGGATGAGATAAAGACTCAGCAGCAGCCCCCGTGAGAAACATGGTCAACAGTGTGAAGAGGTGTTACTAAGGCGATTCGGTCCGCCTCAGAGCAGGAAAGAGACAACTCTGCCCTTAGCCTGATCAGGCCCACAGGAAGCAAGCACATTCGGGGCAGCCTCTGATAGTGTGGCAATGAGAGAGAACCTTCTTGAGGAGGGGACTCCCCGTTGGCCGACCCTGAAAAAGCAAAGATGGGACATTCGTTTAATGGGGCTGTTGCAGAGGCGTTGTTCCCAGGAGGTAGAGACTGCTTCGACTACCATTTTAGAGGTTGGGCCACCGTGGTTGAGAAGCACAGCACCTTCTCTTCCTAAACTGCTTGAATCAGCGGGTACACGTTAGGACAGACGAAGTCAGGCCTCATTGGAGCGGACTGCCTTTGGGAGTGGTAGAATGTAAACTGTGAAGGGGAATGCTCTGGAGGAGGTTTGTCATGGCAGGTGGGCCAGCATGAGACCATTCAGATTCTCCACGGCTCCAGAGATTACTTGACTGGGAGCATCCCTGTGATGTGGCGGGGGGACTCCTACCTTAACAGGACCTGGCTGGGCATCTGGGGAAGGCGGAATAAATGGTTTATTAACTTACGAGAGCGAGAGACTCACAAAAGCACTGAAAAAGACTTGTACCTGGATTCTTGAGCCAACCCTAAGAAAACTTCTCTAGATCTGGAGTAGGGCTCGGGAGGCTGCACTTTTAAGCTTCCTGGGCAGTCCCACCACAGTGGTCCATGGATAGAGTGACCAAATTATTGTGTGTTCTCGGTTGCTTTGGGGAGTCAAAGTGGGCAATATTAAAAACTGCAGCAGGCATACGTATAAACAGGGAATAGTCAAGGCAAACAGAGGTGTATAGTTATTCTGTGCATGCATCAGGTTTGGGAAAAGCTAGCCTGGTGGTTAAAGAACACAACCCTTACGACAGACAGACCAGATTCTGTCCTACTTGCTTGTGTGATTTTGACCAAGTTCTTTTATCCTTCTGACTGTTTCTTCATATGGAAAAGAGCTATGGCTGTACATTTAGCACAATATTCTCTTTTGGCAAAAGTTGCTCTGGGTCCATTTGTGTTCTCTGCAACTGAATCCTTTCCAGTGTGCAAGCATTTTTAAGTTGTTTGGTGAAGTATTACGTTGGACTTTCAACTGTTCATTACTTTGGGCAAAGCTTATGTAGTGCTGCAGAGACTAGAACCCATGCAGAGCTAGTGAGAGGATGTTATAAGCTTATTCTGCCGGTTGATACAAAAGTTTTAACCTTTTCTCCTCTTCCTCCACCTGCCGCCAAGACATGAGAAAGAAGGCAGAGCCTGGAAATGCACACCAGGCAATACTTCTGTGTCAGTTTGCCTTTTATTCCTCTGCCAGTACTTCCCAGAGAGATTTCACCAAAAGTGCCTAAGCTTGCCATGGCCATTGTTGTGAAGAAAGTTTCTCTCTATTGCTAGTCACATCCCCTTTTCCTTCTCCTGGGGGCTTAATGGATGTTTGGGGGCAGGAACTAAAATTTAAACTAAAAGGTAAAAAACAAAAAACAAAACAAAAGAAAAAACAAGTGTTCTTTTTTTAACATCTTTATTGGAGTATAATGGCTTTACAATGGTGTGTTAGTTTCTGCTTTATACCAAAGTGAATCAGTTATACATAAGTTCCCATATCTTTCCCTCTTGCATCTCCCTCCCTCCCACCCTCCCTATCCCACCCCTCTAGGTGGTCACAAAGCACCGAGCTGATCTCTCTGTGCTATGCGGCTGCTTCCCACTAGCTATCCATTTTACGTTTGGTAGTGTATATATGTCCATGCCACTCTCTCACTTTGTCATGGCTTACCCTTCGCCCTCCCCATATCCCCAAGTCCATTCTCTAGTAGGTCTGTGTCTTTATTCCTGTCTTACCCCTAGGTTCTTCATGACATTTTTTTTCTTAAATTCCATATATATATATATATATATATATGTGTGTGTGTGTGTGTGTTAGCCTACGGTATTTGTCTTTCTCTTTCTGACTTCCTTCACTCTGTATGACAGACTCTAGGTCCATCCACCTCATTACAAATAGCTCAGTTTCGTTTCTTTTTATGGCTGAGTAATATTCCACTGTATATGTGTGCCACATCTTCTTTATCCATTCATCCGACGATGGACACTGAGGTTGTTTCCATCTCCTGGCTATTGTAAATAGAGCTGCAATGAACATTTTGGTACATGACTCCTTTTGAATTATGGTTTTCTCAGGGTATAGGCCCAGTAGTGGGATTGCTGGGTCATATGGTAGTTCTATTTGTAGTTTTTTTAAGGAACCTCCATACTGCTCTCCCTAGTGGCTGTACCAATTTACACTCCCACCAACAGTGTAGGAGCGTTCCGTTTTCTCCACATCCTCTCCAGCATTTATTGTTTGTAGATTTTTTGATGATGGCCATTCTGACCGGTGTGAGGTGATACCTCCTTGTAGTGTTGATTTGCATTTCTCTCATAACTCGTGATGTTGAGCATCTTTTCATGTGTTTGTTGGCCATCTTTGGAGAAATGTCTATTTACGTCTTCCGTCCATTGTTTCATTGGGTTGTTTTTGTGGATATTGATCTGCATGAGTTGCTTATATAGTTTACAAATTTATTTATGTTTATATTTTTTGGAGATGAATCCCTTGTCAGTTGCTTCGTTTGCAACTATTTTCTCCCATTCTGAGGGTTGTCAGAGTCCAGAGTCTTGCGTGTTCCCCCAGTATCCAACTTGGACAAGTGTACAAATAGTGGTGGTCTAAATGATGTAGAGAGATGAATAGTGGAAGTAAGTATTGAAGGTAAAATTAATCGTTCAGTAACGTCACATAATTAATTTGAAGTGTCCATGTTATATTTGGGCAGAGTTGTTCAGTTGGCAATTAGCTAAGTTTGTAAGAGACTCAGGAGAGAGAGATGTAAGTTTTAGGTCAAGATCTGTGATATATATGGTGGCTGGAATCACAAGAGTAGATGAGACCATCTATCAAGGGCAGAAGAGAGCTTCTGAGAAATACACATCTTTTGGCAGAGGGCAGAGTGAGAGTGCCCAATGAAAGAGATAAGGATGTCCAGAGGCAGGAGGAAGAAGTAGCAGGTTAAGATGCTACTGTTGTTAAGGTGAAAGATTTTTCTGAGATGACAAGTTTGATCAACAAAATCAAACATTGCTGAAAGGTGACAGAATGACCAAACAATATTCACTCAATTTAATCACAAATTAAATGTTGGTGAATGCAATTCCAGTGCAGATAAGTAAGAAGAAAAGAGCAGGGCTTCCCTGGTGGCGCAGTGGTTGGGAGTCCGCCTGCCGATGCAGGGGACATGGGTTTGTGCCCTGGTCCGGGAAGATCCCAAATGCCGCGGAGCGGCTGGGCCCGTGAGCCGTGGTGGCTGGGCCTGCGCCACCGGAGCCTGTGCTCCACAATGGGAAACAACAGTGAAAGGCCTGCATACCGCAAAAAAAAAAAAAAAAAGAAAGAAAAAGAAAAGAGCAAAATTGTGTGAGTCACGAGGTACATAAAGATAAGAAAATACAGACAATGAGAATAAATACAATTTTTGATCAACTGCACTGTGAAATTAGGAAGAGAGAAAAGGTAACTAGAGAATTACTTGGCATCAAGCAAGAGTAATTTTTAATGGAAGGGGGGCAGCTTTTTAATGGGAGGGGGCCAAAATAAAATCTCTAAAGAGGAAAACCTTAACAATACCAATGAGGTGTGAAAATGAATGGAAGATACTGAGGAAGTGAGAATAGGTATTTATAAACTATGTCAAAAAGCTATTCTTGGACGTAAAGAGAAGAAGGTAGTTTGGGGTGTTTTTGCTTTATAGTCTGTGTTTTCTCTGTGAAATAAAAGTTTGATGGGAGGTGATGTCACCTCGAGATAGTGCTCATCAAATATCCTATGTGCTTATCTACATTTTTCGTCCTCCTTTGTAGTTCAACTGTTTTCCTTTGATTCGTTGTGGCCAGTGGCAAAGAAGCAGAATCAAGTGTATCACTTCTGAGCTGAGGTCATTAGGAGCCAGTGTCCCTCTTGTCTGGTCCTCTGCTATTGTGACATGGGAGGGCAAATAGTCCAGATGACGTGGCTGCAAGATGGATCAGGACCATGTGATCTGTAAGGGCTTTACTCAGTAGAAAAATAACGTACTCGTATTTTCCACTGAGATTCCTGTGTTCAATAGATCTGCCTGCGAGAGCTGAGAGAGCATAGCGAAGGCTGAAATGACAAAGACAGAGGGAGAGATGTTGGTAACAGATGGAAGGCGCCTGGCAGATAATATATTAAATGGTAAACAAAGCTGCTGGAGTAAGAGAGAGAGTATATAAGAGGTGAGAAGAAGGCCAACTGTATGTAGTATCTAACGCTAAGGAGTGAGGAGAGTAACAACTGAAAAATAAAAATAAAAAGAATGATCAGAAAGAAGCTAGGTGGTATGCCAACAGAAATCATAAGATTGCTATAAAACATAAAGGAAGGTAGTTTTAAAAGAAGCACCATTTAATGGAGTCAGTTGTTTCCCAAAGGCAACATGCTATGGGAACTGAAAATAAAGCATCTGATTGGATGGCTAAGCTTTTATGAACAAAAGTGGAACCATTTCGGGAAAGTCATGGGAGAAGACGCTGTGTTACAGTGGGGAGAGTAATCAATATATTGTGAGGAAAGGTGCCTTCATTTGCAAGAAATGCCAATTAAGAAGTGAAGACAGCATTTAAAGGGAAGGGATAATGTAAGAAAATTAAAAAAAAAATTTAAGGAAACTTGAATAACTCGTAGACAAAGAGGGAGGTATTAGTGAAAGACTGAAAATCAGAGAAAGCTATCTTAAGTTGTTGTTATGGACTGAATTGTGTCCCCCGAAAAATTGTATGTTGAAGCCCCTCCTAATTTGACTGTAGAAGATAGGAGATAGGTCCTTTAGGGAGGTAACTGAAGTTAACTGAAGTCATAAGGGTGAGGTAATAATCTGACAGGGACTGATGGTGTCCTTATAAGAAGGGGAATAGATTCCAGAGATCTCTCTCCCTCTGCTCGTAGAGGAAAGGCCGTGTGAGGACACTGCAAGAAGACAGCCGTCAGCAAGCCAGGAAGATTATTCTCACCAGAAACCAATTCTTATGGTATTCAATGCCTTAATCTTGGACTTCCACCCTCCAGAACTGTGAGAAAATAAATTTCTGCTGTTTAAGTCATTCAGTCTATAGTATTTCACTCTAACAGCCCAACCAGACTAATACAGACCTTTATGTACACTGCAGTATACAGAAGCTAAACAATGATTGTGAGCCTGAGATTACATCTTGAACAGAAGTGTAATGACGCTTGTGGTACTCACAACGTCACGAATTTTGTCAGAAAGATGTGAAAAAAAGTCAGTCAACCAACGGTTCTGATAGTGGATACCTTCTTTATGTGTTTGACATAAAGCAGTGTCTGACAGCCTCCCTGATACCCATCCGTATCGCAGTTTTGATTCTGTGGCTCCAGTTCCACGTGGCACCAAGGTGCTGTGTACTGTCCATTCTTGGGTTTTTGGGTGCTGTACCTATTGCCAGTAGGTGGGTCAAACCACTGGGGCTCTTCTGAAATCCTCCCTAAATTTGGACCCAGCTTCAGCTCCAAATCCGAGTTTTCAGAGAGCCCAGGGTGAGGCTCACCTGCCACAGTAGACACGTTGGCTAACGGGTTGCACTGCAGCACCCACTCGGACAAGGGCACCATCAGGATGCCACCGTTCTTCTTCTGCAGGGGCGGACCCGTGGACAGTCAGCTTGGCCCCCAGCACAGCCAGCTGCCTGTTCACTCTCTCGGCCCCTGTGAGGAAGGTGTTCATCCCTGGCTTTGAGGTCAGAGTCATCTCCTCTCTGGGTTTGTGTGAATGGAGGAGCCGCAGCCCTGGCCTGGGTGGTGTGTTGGCCCTGGGTTTCCGGGTTTGGAGGAGTATCTTACCACCTAGACCCCCACCTAGGGCTGAAGAGTTCAGGGGCTGTGGACCGTGGGTTTTGGGGGCAGAAGATATTTAACCTGGCGTTTGAGGAAATGGAGAGAGAAGAGGCTCAGGTTCAAGGGCTCCTGGTTTGAATCTCTTGCTTTAGGTTTGAGGGCCAGGGCAGTCTCTCACCAGAAGCTGCAGGATATCATCAGGAACATTGCGAGTGTTCTTGCACATACCCCGGGCAGCTGAGTGGGAGAAGATGACAGGTGCCTGTGACACTTGTAGGGCTCGCCGTGCCACAGCATCCGAGACATGGGCCAAGTCCACCATCGTGCCCAGGCGGTTCATTTCTGCCACCACCTTCTGCAGGGACAGGATGGGGAGAGGGCATGAGGGCTGCATTTATCTTGTGTGTATTTATCTGTAGGGAACAGGCGGGGCTGTACATTCATGTGGGGCAGGGTACGGAAGCCGGGTCCTTACCTCGCCAAAGCCGGTGAGCCGACTGACATTGCTGTAGAAGGGGTGGATACCCTTTGCTGAGCTCTGTGCCCTGCAGGATGGCCAGGAGGCAGTCTGACTGGTGGCCATGACTTGGCTACAAGAGCGTAGAAAGAGGTTCTGTCGAACCGTCTACACCTGCAACTCCCTGATGCAAGAGGAGGGACCCAAACTGGGCTGTGCCTGGCAGTAGGAGGGCCCTTCTGGGGATTCAGTCTTGTTCTGCAAACCTCCATTCCCCTCCCAACCCCAGGTTCAGGGCTGGATCCCAGGGGTAAACTTGCTTTGGGCCCCAGCGTGATCTTGGGCAGATCCCTGCCTCACTGGGCCCTTACCATCTGCACTGTGCTCACCAGGGCGTGTTGCAGGTGTGGGTGAGTGTCACGTAGCGCACACCCAGCGCATAGAAGGTACGCAAGATGGAGAGGCTCCTGTCCAGTGAGTGGCCGCCCTCCACACCAATGAGGCTAGCCAACTTCCAGGTATTGTTGAGAGCTGGGGGCAGGTAGGTCAGATGATCATTTTCAGAGGCAGGGGTAGCTAACTGAAGTCCCTAACACCTACCACCACCAGTCACTTTACCATTTTGTTTTGTTTTTTTGGCCGTGCCGCGCAGCATGAGGGCTCTTAGTTCCCCCACTGGGGATCAAACCCGAGGCCCCTGCAGTGGAAGCGTGGAGTCTTCACCTCTGGACTACCAGGGAAGTCCCCCGTCTACCTTTAACTGAGGTCACAAGCTCCAGCTCAGAATAGGAGGCACATGTGAGGCAGATGAGGTGAAGTTGCTCCAGGGTGAGGCGCACAGCATCGCGTTCGTGGGTCCGGCATGGGATGTAGGCTCACCAGAACTGAGGGAAGGCAAGGGCTTAGTTTGGGCTTTGGAGCTCCTTGGGCTTCTCATCGCCTCCTCAGCTGGCACAACACTCAGTGTGCCCAGAAGTCACATGTAATGCGTTGCTTTTTCTGTGGTACTTGGATGCCCATCAGGTTGGCTCACTGTGACCCCTGTTCCCCCAGCATCCATGGCATGGCACTTTCTAGGTCACTATGGTAACTTAGTTCCAATGTGACTAACCTGTGGTCTCTGAGGCCCCCAAACTGCCCCACATTCCCCAGCAGCCATGGTGGCACCTTGTGTGTCCCTTTGGTACCTGGGCACCCACGAGATCATTTTTCAGCCTGTCCACGCTGGTCTGGCCATGGCAGAAATTGCGCAGATTAACATCCTGTATCCCGTGGTGGTAAAACTGCCTCAGGACCAGGGGCATGTCGTTGTGGCTGGAGGGAGGTCAAGGCAAATAGGTGGGCTCCTTAGGTCTTGGGATGAGGCAGGACACATTGCCTGGCCTGGGCCAGCCTGTGGGTCCCCCACCTCCCACTGTCACACAGACCAAACTAGGAGCAGCTGAGGCCTGGGCTGAGGGGTTCCCACCAGGGAGGGGATGACAGAGGAGGGGAAGGGCATCCATAGATGATGGAGAGGACATCCAGGGGTGGTGTGAGGGAACCTCCCCACTAGCTCTGCATGCTCCGGACCTCCTGCCCTGCCCGGGGCCGGGCTAGGCCCCCAGCGGCCCCCAGCAGCCTGCACACACTGCAGCCACCCGTCCACAAGCAGGAAGTCCCGCATCAGGGCCCGCGTGCGCTCCCGCGGACTTGGGGTGCTGGAGGTGCCCGGCGTGGTCTTCACGGGTAACCGGACGCAGCAGCAGACCCAGCAGGAGCAGCAGACACAGCAGAGGCCGCTGGCTGAGTGCGCGGGGACCATCGAGGCGGGCCGAGGCGGGTCTGAGAGGGGCGGGCAGTGGGGTTCTGCCTGTCGACACAGGGCACCCAGCGGCGCGGCCTCGCGAGGGGGGCGGTTTGAGGGAGGGGATACAGAGTCACAGGACCCTGCGACCCGTGCGCAGAGAGCCGCGATCCGGGAAGCCCAGCAGCCACAGGGCGGCAGTGCCCTCCCGCCCCCTGCTCACAGGCAGCTCCTGCGGGCTAAGCTGGCCTCTGCGGAGAGCCCACTCGCCTCCCATCGCGGGTTCCCTCCACCCCTGCCCCTCTTCCCACTCCCACTGCTCCGAGGGGGCGCCCTAGGTTGCTCTCCCCGGCCTTTAACCTTCCTGTCCAAGCTGTGGTGCTTCTCTCAGAGGGCCACGTTCAGCAGGAGGCCTCCCGGGAGCACACCTTGTCCCCAGCTGCCTGCAGCCGGCCCCGCACACCCTGAGGGCTGCGTGCCAGTGTCTCTGTGGCCACAAGTGCTCTGGGCTCCCGGTTTCCCGGGACTGGGCCATGGGGGCTGGTGTGGGGGAAGAGATAGTTTCTGGAAATGGGGGGGTAACCATGTGAACTCGGGATTCAGGAAGGGGCCCTCTGCGCCCGACCTTCTCTCTCCACCTACTTGACTCCCCAACCTTCATAACCATTCTCTGGGGACTTCAACCAGCGCCTGGGAACTGTCAGGAACCTCTCCCACTTCTGTCAGCCAGCCTCAGGAAAGAGCGCCCTCAGGAGTCGCTACACCTCCCCAGGGCCTGAATAGAGGGACTTTGGGGATGTGAACTGAACGACCTTCTGGGGAGAGTCAGCGGCCCTTTTACTCAACAGAGCAGGAACCCAGTCAGCAGGCTATTTGAGTGGAAGGAAATGAAGTGATTTCCATGGCAGCAGAGCCCCCACCGCAGCAACCTTCCTCCCAGAGCTGCTGGCTGACCTTCTGGCCAGGATCCCTCCTACCTCAGCGTGGAAGGCCCGGCCTCGTGGAGAAGTATAGGTTCTGAGGAAAGACCTGGCACCTGGGTTCTGCTGCTACACTTGCCTTATCTCGTGGCCCTCGTGGCTCTAGCTTTCCCAGAAACCTCAAGGGCTTAAGTGCCTGTGCTTACTCAGAGGCCACACGCCATTCCCCATTTCCAGCCTCAGGCCCTCCCCGTAGCTGCCTCCTCTAGAGACCCCCTCTCCTCAACACTCTCTCTCTCTCTCTCTCTCTCTCTCTCTCTCTCTCTCTCTGGGGATGTGCCTTCTCACAGAAGCTCAACCACAGAGATGCTTTAGGGACTGTGCCCAAACTCCTTCATCCCCAGCCTCTCAAGTTTTTGCTCTGATCCCTGGCACCCCCTGGAGCTGTTCCACCTTTGGAACCTTTCCCAGGTGGCAGGAGTGCCTAGCACAGGGGTAGTGACCTAAGTCTGAGCACTGGCGACCCTAGAAATCTGTTACACACCAACATTTTATTGAGCAGTAAGGGACCCCACTGGGGACAGAAAGGGCTGGCAGTAAAGGAGCATGTGAACCTCGGGGCAGGGTGCATGCTGCCTGACTCTCCATCCTGTTCTTGCTTCAGGGAGCAGGTCCACCATGCTCCAGTCGCCGGTTTTTGGGTCTGGAGCAGCCCAGCTCTTCGTCCGAACTTTCTGAAGAGTGCTTTCGTTTGGGAGCACGTCTGGGGACTGGCTTCACTGCTTCCACCTTTGCTGGTGGGGCCAAAGGAACATCCCCGTAGGCCCGGTAGCCACCAACCAGGCAGTATGTCTCCCCATGCCAGCCCAACTGCGTTTCTCCACACCCTCGGTAGAGGACATGGTAGTGCCCGGGTGTGGGAGGACAAACGGGAGCCACTGCTGCTGCAGAGAAAACCAGAACTGATCAGTCACTTGTGCTGTGCACAGCCTCCTGCCACAATTTCCCCCTCTCATGTCTCTCCCAGTTTCTGGCTGAAGACCTTTAATCTACTTGACATCCAAAACACAGCCTTGGCCCATCACCTCTATGAGTCCCTAGAGAAGGGACACTGGCTGCAAAAGCAATCCCTAGAGCCTACGGCTGCAGCAGATGAGGAAGTCTCTTCACCGTTTCCAGGGAAAACAGTAGAACCCGAAAGAAATTGCACTCATGATCCTCTCCATCTCTCCCTTCCATAACAGAGAAAACATTTCTTGCAGTCTGTCACTTCTGAGGCTTTAATGGAAATGTCTTTCAAGTTTTGGAAAGAAATAATCTAATACAAATCTGTTAAGAACCCCTCTCACCTTGGCAACCCCTCTTGGGCCCCAGTTATACTGCCTGTTTCAACCACACTGAACTCTAGCCCTCTGGTACTTTTATCTAGATTAGAACAAGGCTAAATACTGAGGCAGAGTGATCAGGAGACTCAGAACCGGGGTCTGGGTACCAAGTCTAGGCTCACATCAACGCAGCCTCCTGGGACACCATCTCCTCAGCCCTCCAGTCTCATTAGCACTTCATCACCCCCCCGCCTTCATTCTTCCGGTCTTCCCATCAATATGGCACCACCCTGTCCCCGAGTACTCAGCAACTCAGTATGGGATGTGTCTGAGAGGACCGATAGAGATGTCTGCATGACAGCACAGAGGTGCCTGGGTTTGAAGGTGTGCTTCTAATTGTGGCCCTCTTCCTCAAACTGCTCCATTTACCGTTTGCCAACAAAAATGCACTTGTCTTTTGCTGAGAGGCCATTCAGGAAAGGGTCTGAATGGAAGCATCCTGTAGCCCAAAGGGGAAGGCTACATTATAAAGCTTAGAACCGTCCTGCACACTTGTCCAGGGATGACCTTTCACTTGTCCTCAGCAGTGAGCCCTGTGGGTCCCTGAAGGTGTCCCAGGTCACTGGTATTACTTACATGTGGGAGTGTGCTCAGTTGTACATAGTTGGCAGGCCCCACAAAAACATGTGCCAGCCAGGTGAGGTGGATTGTATCCCATACCTCCTGTGGAGGTGGCCGGTCTGGGTGTACCTGCTGCACTGCCCACCCAGGGAACAGAGCACAGGGTTGAGTATATATAGCCTATGAAGTCCGACATTGTCTCTGACAGTCAGAGAAACTTCCCTACCAGTTCTCCACCAGATGCGAATCTGTTTGGTTGTCAGTTACCATGGAATCTGTTACCATGGAATCTGTGAGAAGGCCTGTGAGGGCATCACTACCCAGTGAGGTCATATATGGAACCTGTGACTTGAGGGGCAGGCTTCAGGAGGAGGGGCAGTTTTTTGGAGGAGAACAGGGTAGAGGCAGAGGTACTCTGCCTGGCCCCTCACACCTGGGCCTCCCCACCAATGCCGTAGTCTAGTAGACACCCCAGGTGGGGCGTGCTGGTGGTCTGGCACAGCCCCAGGGGCCACAGGAGGGCAAGAGAGACCCACATTCTGTGATTGGCTTGAGAGGCAAGATTAACGTAAGAGATGAGACAGCTAGGTTGTATGGCACTTACCCTAAGAGGCAGAGATTTGTGTGGACTGGGGAATCAGGGAAGGCTCCTTTGCAGTGGGCCTGAAGGACAAGTGAGATTTGGACCCATGGGGAAGAGAGGGAAGACATTCCAGTTTGGAAGAATAAAAGCAAAGACACACTCTTCTCGACCTTGTCCTGCCCCCAATATAAATTCATCGCACCCTGAAATTTTTACAACTGAGGACTTAAAAAAACCAAGAGGTTAAGGGGCCTTCGCAGTGGTACACAGGTAGTGGAGAGGCGTTCTGCTCAATGGTTAGGTTCATGTCGGGGCTCCGGGTTTACAGCTGATAGGAATGTGAGGACAAGCTCCTGCCATTTCAAACATTTCCAAGTGATACTGAGAGAGATGTTAAAGGTGCAAAATGCGGGTGCTGAATGACCTCACAAAGTGGGAATGGTGGGCCCATTTTAACATGAAATTGAAAACAAATTCATGACAAAAGGACATAACACAAAATGACAACATAATCGCTACAGGCCCCTCTCCCCTAGAAGTAAAAGTCATTAGAATCCTCTCTCTCCACCATGAAAGGATGAGATAAAGACTCAGCAGCAGCCCCCGTGAGAAACATGGTCAACAGTGTGAAGAGGTGTTACTAAGGCGATTCGGTCCGCCTCAGAGCAGGAAAGAGACAACTCTGCCCTTAGCCTGATCAGGCCCACAGGAAGCAAGCACATTCGGGGCAGCCTCTGATAGTGTGGCAATGAGAGAGAACCTTCTTGAGGAGGGGACTCCCCGTTGGCCGACCCTGAAAAAGCAAAGATGGGACATTCGTTTAATGGGGCTGTTGCAGAGGCGTTGTTCCCAGGAGGTAGAGACTGCTTCGACTACCATTTTAGAGGTTGGGCCACCGTGGTTGAGAAGCACAGCACCTTCTCTTCCTAAACTGCTTGAATCAGCGGGTACACGTTAGGACAGACGAAGTCAGGCCTCATTGGAGCGGACTGCCTTTGGGAGTGGTAGAATGTAAACTGTGAAGGGGAATGCTCTGGAGGAGGTTTGTCATGGCAGGTGGGCCAGCATGAGACCATTCAGATTCTCCACGGCTCCAGAGATTACTTGACTGGGAGCATCCCTGTGATGTGGCGGGGGGACTCCTACCTTAACAGGACCTGGCTGGGCATCTGGGGAAGGCGGAATAAATGGTTTATTAACTTACGAGAGCGAGAGACTCACAAAAGCACTGAAAAAGACTTGTACCTGGATTCTTGAGCCAACCCTAAGAAAACTTCTCTAGATCTGGAGTAGGGCTCGGGAGGCTGCACTTTTAAGCTTCCTGGGCAGTCCCACCACAGTGGTCCATGGATAGAGTGACCAAATTATTGTGTGTTCTCGGTTGCTTTGGGGAGTCAAAGTGGGCAATATTAAAAACTGCAGCAGGCATACGTATAAACAGGGAATAGTCAAGGCAAACAGAGGTGTATAGTTATTCTGTGCATGCATCAGGTTTGGGAAAAGCTAGCCTGGTGGTTAAAGAACACAACCCTTACGACAGACAGACCAGATTCTGTCCTACTTGCTTGTGTGATTTTGACCAAGTTCTTTTATCCTTCTGACTGTTTCTTCATATGGAAAAGAGCTATGGCTGTACATTTAGCACAATATTCTCTTTTGGCAAAAGTTGCTCTGGGTCCATTTGTGTTCTCTGCAACTGAATCCTTTCCAGTGTGCAAGCATTTTTAAGTTGTTTGGTGAAGTATTACGTTGGACTTTCAACTGTTCATTACTTTGGGCAAAGCTTATGTAGTGCTGCAGAGACTAGAACCCATGCAGAGCTAGTGAGAGGATGTTATAAGCTTATTCTGCCGGTTGATACAAAAGTTTTAACCTTTTCTCCTCTTCCTCCACCTGCCGCCAAGACATGAGAAAGAAGGCAGAGCCTGGAAATGCACACCAGGCAATACTTCTGTGTCAGTTTGCCTTTTATTCCTCTGCCAGTACTTCCCAGAGAGATTTCACCAAAAGTGCCTAAGCTTGCCATGGCCATTGTTGTGAAGAAAGTTTCTCTCTATTGCTAGTCACATCCCCTTTTCCTTCTCCTGGGGGCTTAATGGATGTTTGGGGGCAGGAACTAAAATTTAAACTAAAAGGTAAAAAACAAAAAACAAAACAAAAGAAAAAACAAGTGTTCTTTTTTTAACATCTTTATTGGAGTATAATGGCTTTACAATGGTGTGTTAGTTTCTGCTTTATACCAAAGTGAATCAGTTATACATAAGTTCCCATATCTTTCCCTCTTGCATCTCCCTCCCTCCCACCCTCCCTATCCCACCCCTCTAGGTGGTCACAAAGCACCGAGCTGATCTCTCTGTGCTATGCGGCTGCTTCCCACTAGCTATCCATTTTACGTTTGGTAGTGTATATATGTCCATGCCACTCTCTCACTTTGTCATGGCTTACCCTTCGCCCTCCCCATATCCCCAAGTCCATTCTCTAGTAGGTCTGTGTCTTTATTCCTGTCTTACCCCTAGGTTCTTCATGACATTTTTTTTCTTAAATTCCATATATATATATATATGTGTGTGTGTGTTAGCCTACGGTATTTGTCTTTCTCTTTCTGACTTCCTTCACTCTGTATGACAGACTCTAGGTCCATCCACCTCATTACAAATAGCTCAATTTCGTTTCTTTTTATGGCTGAGTAATATTCCACTGTATATGTGTGCCACATCTTCTTTATCCATTCATCCGACGATGGACACTGAGGTTGTTTCCATCTCCTGGCTATTGTAAATAGAGCTGCAATGAACATTTTGGTACATGACTCCTTTTGAATTATGGTTTTCTCAGGGTATAGGCCCAGTAGTGGGATTGCTGGGTCATATGGTAGTTCTATTTGTAGTTTTTTTAAGGAACCTCCATACTGCTCTCCCTAGTGGCTGTACCAATTTACACTCCCACCAACAGTGTAGGAGCGTTCCGTTTTCTCCACATCCTCTCCAGCATTTATTGTTTGTAGATTTTTTGATGATGGCCATTCTGACCGGTGTGAGGTGATACCTCCTTGTAGTGTTGATTTGCATTTCTCTCATAACTCGTGATGTTGAGCATCTTTTCATGTGTTTGTTGGCCATCTTTGGAGAAATGTCTATTTACGTCTTCCGTCCATTGTTTCATTGGGTTGTTTTTGTGGATATTGATCTGCATGAGTTGCTTATATAGTTTACAAATTTATTTATGTTTATATTTTTTGGAGATGAATCCCTTGTCAGTTGCTTCGTTTGCAACTATTTTCTCCCATTCTGAGGGTTGTCAGAGTCCAGAGTCTTGCGTGTTCCCCCAGTATCCAACTTGGACAAGTGTACAAATAGTGGTGGTCTAAATGATGTAGAGAGATGAATAGTGGAAGTAAGTATTGAAGGTAAAATTAATCGTTCAGTAACGTCACATAATTAATTTGAAGTGTCCATGTTATATTTGGGCAGAGTTGTTCAGTTGGCAATTAGCTAAGTTTGTAAGAGACTCAGGAGAGAGAGATGTAAGTTTTAGGTCAAGATCTGTGATATATATGGTGGCTGGAATCACAAGAGTAGATGAGACCATCTATCAAGGGCAGAAGAGAGCTTCTGAGAAATACACATCTTTTGGCAGAGGGCAGAGTGAGAGTGCCCAATGAAAGAGATAAGGATGTCCAGAGGCAGGAGGAAGAAGTAGCAGGTTAAGATGCTACTGTTGTTAAGGTGAAAGATTTTTCTGAGATGACAAGTTTGATCAACAAAATCAAACATTGCTGAAAGGTGACAGAATGACCAAACAATATTCACTCAATTTAATCACAAATTAAATGTTGGTGAATGCAATTCCAGTGCAGATAAGTAAGAAGAAAAGAGCAGGGCTTCCCTGGTGGCGCAGTGGTTGGGAGTCCGCCTGCCGATGCAGGGGACATGGGTTTGTGCCCTGGTCCGGGAAGATCCCAAATGCCGCGGAGCGGCTGGGCCCGTGAGCCGTGGTGGCTGGGCCTGCGCCACCGGAGCCTGTGCTCCACAATGGGAAACAACAGTGAAAGGCCTGCATACCGCAAAAAAAAAAAAAAAAAGAAAGAAAAAGAAAAGAGCAAAATTGTGTGAGTCACGAGGTACATAAAGATAAGAAAATACAGACAATGAGAATAAATACAATTTTTGATCAACTGCACTGTGAAATTAGGAAGAGAGAAAAGGTAACTAGAGAATTACTTGGCATCAAGCAAGAGTAATTTTTAATGGAAGGGGGGCAGCTTTTTAATGGGAGGGGGCCAAAATAAAATCTCTAAAGAGGAAAACCTTAACAATACCAATGAGGTGTGAAAATGAATGGAAGATACTGAGGAAGTGAGAATAGGTATTTATAAACTATGTCAAAAAGCTATTCTTGGACGTAAAGAGAAGAAGGTAGTTTGGGGTGTTTTTGCTTTATAGTCTGTGTTTTCTCTGTGAAATAAAAGTTTGATGGGAGGTGATGTCACCTCGAGATAGTGCTCATCAAATATCCTATGTGCTTATCTACATTTTTCGTCCTCCTTTGTAGTTCAACTGTTTTCCTTTGATTCGTTGTGGCCAGTGGCAAAGAAGCAGAATCAAGTGTATCACTTCTGAGCTGAGGTCATTAGGAGCCAGTGTCCCTCTTGTCTGGTCCTCTGCTATTGTGACATGGGAGGGCAAATAGTCCAGATGACGTGGCTGCAAGATGGATCAGGACCATGTGATCTGTAAGGGCTTTACTCAGTAGAAAAATAACGTACTCGTATTTTCCACTGAGATTCCTGTGTTCAATAGATCTGCCTGCGAGAGCTGAGAGAGCATAGCGAAGGCGGAAATGACAAAGACAGAGGGAGAGATGTTGGTAACAGATGGAAGGCGCCTGGCAGATAATATATTAAATGGTAAACAAAGCTGCTGGAGTAAGAGAGAGAGTATATAAGAGGTGAGAAGAAGGCCAACTGTATGTAGTATCTAACGCTAAGGAGTGAGGAGAGTAACAACTGAAAAATAAAAATAAAAAGAATGATCAGAAAGAAGCTAGGTGGTATGCCAACAGAAATCATAAGATTGCTATAAAACATAAAGGAAGGTAGTTTTAAAAGAAGCACCATTTAATGGAGTCAGTTGTTTCCCAAAGGCAACATGCTGTGGGAACTGAAAATAAAGCATCTGATTGGATGGCTAAGCTTTTATGAACAAAAGTG
The DNA here is from genome assembly GCF_025265405.1 of Mesoplodon densirostris. NCBI lineage: Eukaryota > Metazoa > Chordata > Mammalia > Artiodactyla > Ziphiidae > Mesoplodon > Mesoplodon densirostris. The sequence continues at coordinate 104,005,114 of NC_082672.1, forward strand.
GAACCATTTCGGGAAAGTCATGGGAGAAGACGCTGTGTTACAGTGGGGAGAGTAATCAATATATTGTGAGGAAAGGTGCCTTCATTTGCAAGAAATGCCAATTAAGAAGTGAAGACAGCATTTAAAGGGAAGGGATAATGTAAGAAAATTAAAAAAAAAATTTAAGGAAACTTGAATAACTCGTAGACAAAGAGGGAGGTATTAGTGAAAGACTGAAAATCAGAGAAAGCTATCTTAAGTTGTTGTTATGGACTGAATTGTGTCCCCCGAAAAATTGTATGTTGAAGCCCCTCCTAATTTGACTGTAGAAGATAGGAGATAGGTCCTTTAGGGAGGTAACTGAAGTTAACTGAAGTCATAAGGGTGAGGTAATAATCTGACAGGGACTGATGGTGTCCTTATAAGAAGGGGAATAGATTCCAGAGATCTCTCTCCCTCTGCTCGTAGAGGAAAGGCCGTGTGAGGACACTGCAAGAAGACAGCCGTCAGCAAGCCAGGAAGATTATTCTCACCAGAAACCAATTCTTATGGTATTCAATGCCTTAATCTTGGACTTCCACCCTCCAGAACTGTGAGAAAATAAATTTCTGCTGTTTAAGTCATTCAGTCTATAGTATTTCACTCTAACAGCCCAACCAGACTAATACAGACCTTTATGTACACTGCAGTATACAGAAGCTAAACAATGATTGTGAGCCTGAGATTACATCTTGAACAGAAGTGTAATGACGCTTGTGGTACTCACAACGTCACGAATTTTGTCAGAAAGATGTGAAAAAAAGTCAGTCAACCAACGGTTCTGATAGTGGATACCTTCTTTATGTGTTTGACATAAAGCAGTGTCTGACAGCCTCCCTGATACCCATCCGTATCGCAGTTTTGATTCTGTGGCTCCAGTTCCACGTGGCACCAAGGTGCTGTGTACTGTCCATTCTTGGGTTTTTGGGTGCTGTACCTATTGCCAGTAGGTGGGTCAAACCACTGGGGCTCTTCTGAAATCCTCCCTAAATTTGGACCCAGCTTCAGCTCCAAATCCGAGTTTTCAGAGAGCCCAGGGTGAGGCTCACCTGCCACAGTAGACACGTTGGCTAACGGGTTGCACTGCAGCACCCACTCGGACAAGGGCACCATCAGGATGCCACCGTTCTTCTTCTGCAGGGGCGGACCCGTGGACAGTCAGCTTGGCCCCCAGCACAGCCAGCTGCCTGTTCACTCTCTCGGCCCCTGTGAGGAAGGTGTTCATCCCTGGCTTTGAGGTCAGAGTCATCTCCTCTCTGGGTTTGTGTGAATGGAGGAGCCGCAGCCCTGGCCTGGGTGGTGTGTTGGCCCTGGGTTTCCGGGTTTGGAGGAGTATCTTACCACCTAGACCCCCACCTAGGGCTGAAGAGTTCAGGGGCTGTGGACCGTGGGTTTTGGGGGCAGAAGATATTTAACCTGGCGTTTGAGGAAATGGAGAGAGAAGAGGCTCAGGTTCAAGGGCTCCTGGTTTGAATCTCTTGCTTTAGGTTTGAGGGCCAGGGCAGTCTCTCACCAGAAGCTGCAGGATATCATCAGGAACATTGCGAGTGTTCTTGCACATACCCCGGGCAGCTGAGTGGGAGAAGATGACAGGTGCCTGTGACACTTGTAGGGCTCGCCGTGCCACAGCATCCGAGACATGGGCCAAGTCCACCATCGTGCCCAGGCGGTTCATTTCTGCCACCACCTTCTGCAGGGACAGGATGGGGAGAGGGCATGAGGGCTGCATTTATCTTGTGTGTATTTATCTGTAGGGAACAGGCGGGGCTGTACATTCATGTGGGGCAGGGTACGGAAGCCGGGTCCTTACCTCGCCAAAGCCGGTGAGCCGACTGACATTGCTGTAGAAGGGGTGGATACCCTTTGCTGAGCTCTGTGCCCTGCAGGATGGCCAGGAGGCAGTCTGACTGGTGGCCATGACTTGGCTACAAGAGCGTAGAAAGAGGTTCTGTCGAACCGTCTACACCTGCAACTCCCTGATGCAAGAGGAGGGACCCAAACTGGGCTGTGCCTGGCAGTAGGAGGGCCCTTCTGGGGATTCAGTCTTGTTCTGCAAACCTCCATTCCCCTCCCAACCCCAGGTTCAGGGCTGGATCCCAGGGGTAAACTTGCTTTGGGCCCCAGCGTGATCTTGGGCAGATCCCTGCCTCACTGGGCCCTTACCATCTGCACTGTGCTCACCAGGGCGTGTTGCAGGTGTGGGTGAGTGTCACGTAGCGCACACCCAGCGCATAGAAGGTACGCAAGATGGAGAGGCTCCTGTCCAGTGAGTGGCCGCCCTCCACACCAATGAGGCTAGCCAACTTCCAGGTATTGTTGAGAGCTGGGGGCAGGTAGGTCAGATGATCATTTTCAGAGGCAGGGGTAGCTAACTGAAGTCCCTAACACCTACCACCACCAGTCACTTTACCATTTTGTTTTGTTTTTTTGGCCGTGCCGCGCAGCATGAGGGCTCTTAGTTCCCCCACTGGGGATCAAACCCGAGGCCCCTGCAGTGGAAGCGTGGAGTCTTCACCTCTGGACTACCAGGGAAGTCCCCCGTCTACCTTTAACTGAGGTCACAAGCTCCAGCTCAGAATAGGAGGCACATGTGAGGCAGATGAGGTGAAGTTGCTCCAGGGTGAGGCGCACAGCATCGCGTTCGTGGGTCCGGCATGGGATGTAGGCTCACCAGAACTGAGGGAAGGCAAGGGCTTAGTTTGGGCTTTGGAGCTCCTTGGGCTTCTCATCGCCTCCTCAGCTGGCACAACACTCAGTGTGCCCAGAAGTCACATGTAATGCGTTGCTTTTTCTGTGGTACTTGGATGCCCATCAGGTTGGCTCACTGTGACCCCTGTTCCCCCAGCATCCATGGCATGGCACTTTCTAGGTCACTATGGTAACTTAGTTCCAATGTGACTAACCTGTGGTCTCTGAGGCCCCCAAACTGCCCCACATTCCCCAGCAGCCATGGTGGCACCTTGTGTGTCCCTTTGGTACCTGGGCACCCACGAGATCATTTTTCAGCCTGTCCACGCTGGTCTGGCCATGGCAGAAATTGCGCAGATTAACATCCTGTATCCCGTGGTGGTAAAACTGCCTCAGGACCAGGGGCATGTCGTTGTGGCTGGAGGGAGGTCAAGGCAAATAGGTGGGCTCCTTAGGTCTTGGGATGAGGCAGGACACATTGCCTGGCCTGGGCCAGCCTGTGGGTCCCCCACCTCCCACTGTCACACAGACCAAACTAGGAGCAGCTGAGGCCTGGGCTGAGGGGTTCCCACCAGGGAGGGGATGACAGAGGAGGGGAAGGGCATCCATAGATGATGGAGAGGACATCCAGGGGTGGTGTGAGGGAACCTCCCCACTAGCTCTGCATGCTCCGGACCTCCTGCCCTGCCCGGGGCCGGGCTAGGCCCCCAGCGGCCCCCAGCAGCCTGCACACACTGCAGCCACCCGTCCACAAGCAGGAAGTCCCGCATCAGGGCCCGCGTGCGCTCCCGCGGACTTGGGGTGCTGGAGGTGCCCGGCGTGGTCTTCACGGGTAACCGGACGCAGCAGCAGACCCAGCAGGAGCAGCAGACACAGCAGAGGCCGCTGGCTGAGTGCGCGGGGACCATCGAGGCGGGCCGAGGCGGGTCTGAGAGGGGCGGGCAGTGGGGTTCTGCCTGTCGACACAGGGCACCCAGCGGCGCGGCCTCGCGAGGGGGGCGGTTTGAGGGAGGGGATACAGAGTCACAGGACCCTGCGACCCGTGCGCAGAGAGCCGCGATCCGGGAAGCCCAGCAGCCACAGGGCGGCAGTGCCCTCCCGCCCCCTGCTCACAGGCAGCTCCTGCGGGCTAAGCTGGCCTCTGCGGAGAGCCCACTCGCCTCCCATCGCGGGTTCCCTCCACCCCTGCCCCTCTTCCCACTCCCACTGCTCCGAGGGGGCGCCCTAGGTTGCTCTCCCCGGCCTTTAACCTTCCTGTCCAAGCTGTGGTGCTTCTCTCAGAGGGCCACGTTCAGCAGGAGGCCTCCCGGGAGCACACCTTGTCCCCAGCTGCCTGCAGCCGGCCCCGCACACCCTGAGGGCTGCGTGCCAGTGTCTCTGTGGCCACAAGTGCTCTGGGCTCCCGGTTTCCCGGGACTGGGCCATGGGGGCTGGTGTGGGGGAAGAGATAGTTTCTGGAAATGGGGGGGTAACCATGTGAACTCGGGATTCAGGAAGGGGCCCTCTGCGCCCGACCTTCTCTCTCCACCTACTTGACTCCCCAACCTTCATAACCATTCTCTGGGGACTTCAACCAGCGCCTGGGAACTGTCAGGAACCTCTCCCACTTCTGTCAGCCAGCCTCAGGAAAGAGCGCCCTCAGGAGTCGCTACACCTCCCCAGGGCCTGAATAGAGGGACTTTGGGGATGTGAACTGAACGACCTTCTGGGGAGAGTCAGCGGCCCTTTTACTCAACAGAGCAGGAACCCAGTCAGCAGGCTATTTGAGTGGAAGGAAATGAAGTGATTTCCATGGCAGCAGAGCCCCCACCGCAGCAACCTTCCTCCCAGAGCTGCTGGCTGACCTTCTGGCCAGGATCCCTCCTACCTCAGCGTGGAAGGCCCGGCCTCGTGGAGAAGTATAGGTTCTGAGGAAAGACCTGGCACCTGGGTTCTGCTGCTACACTTGCCTTATCTCGTGGCCCTCGTGGCTCTAGCTTTCCCAGAAACCTCAAGGGCTTAAGTGCCTGTGCTTACTCAGAGGCCACACGCCATTCCCCATTTCCAGCCTCAGGCCCTCCCCGTAGCTGCCTCCTCTAGAGACCCCCTCTCCTCAACACTCTCTCTCTCTCTCTCTCTCTCTCTCTCTCTCTCTCTCTCTGGGGATGTGCCTTCTCACAGAAGCTCAACCACAGAGATGCTTTAGGGACTGTGCCCAAACTCCTTCATCCCCAGCCTCTCAAGTTTTTGCTCTGATCCCTGGCACCCCCTGGAGCTGTTCCACCTTTGGAACCTTTCCCAGGTGGCAGGAGTGCCTAGCACAGGGGTAGTGACCTAAGTCTGAGCACTGGCGACCCTAGAAATCTGTTACACACCAACATTTTATTGAGCAGTAAGGGACCCCACTGGGGACAGAAAGGGCTGGCAGTAAAGGAGCATGTGAACCTCGGGGCAGGGTGCATGCTGCCTGACTCTCCATCCTGTTCTTGCTTCAGGGAGCAGGTCCACCATGCTCCAGTCGCCGGTTTTTGGGTCTGGAGCAGCCCAGCTCTTCGTCCGAACTTTCTGAAGAGTGCTTTCGTTTGGGAGCACGTCTGGGGACTGGCTTCACTGCTTCCACCTTTGCTGGTGGGGCCAAAGGAACATCCCCGTAGGCCCGGTAGCCACCAACCAGGCAGTATGTCTCCCCATGCCAGCCCAACTGCGTTTCTCCACACCCTCGGTAGAGGACATGGTAGTGCCCGGGTGTGGGAGGACAAACGGGAGCCACTGCTGCTGCAGAGAAAACCAGAACTGATCAGTCACTTGTGCTGTGCACAGCCTCCTGCCACAATTTCCCCCTCTCATGTCTCTCCCAGTTTCTGGCTGAAGACCTTTAATCTACTTGACATCCAAAACACAGCCTTGGCCCATCACCTCTATGAGTCCCTAGAGAAGGGACACTGGCTGCAAAAGCAATCCCTAGAGCCTACGGCTGCAGCAGATGAGGAAGTCTCTTCACCGTTTCCAGGGAAAACAGTAGAACCCGAAAGAAATTGCACTCATGATCCTCTCCATCTCTCCCTTCCATAACAGAGAAAACATTTCTTGCAGTCTGTCACTTCTGAGGCTTTAATGGAAATGTCTTTCAAGTTTTGGAAAGAAATAATCTAATACAAATCTGTTAAGAACCCCTCTCACCTTGGCAACCCCTCTTGGGCCCCAGTTATACTGCCTGTTTCAACCACACTGAACTCTAGCCCTCTGGTACTTTTATCTAGATTAGAACAAGGCTAAATACTGAGGCAGAGTGATCAGGAGACTCAGAACCGGGGTCTGGGTACCAAGTCTAGGCTCACATCAACGCAGCCTCCTGGGACACCATCTCCTCAGCCCTCCAGTCTCATTAGCACTTCATCACCCCCCCGCTTCATTCTTCCGGTCTTCCCATCAATATGGCACCACCCTGTCCCCGAGTACTCAGCAACTCAGTATGGGATGTGTCTGAGAGGACCGATAGAGATGTCTGCATGACAGCACAGAGGTGCCTGGGTTTGAAGGTGTGCTTCTAATTGTGGCCCTCTTCCTCAAACTGCTCCATTTACCGTTTGCCAACAAAAATGCACTTGTCTTTTGCTGAGAGGCCATTCAGGAAAGGGTCTGAATGGAAGCATCCTGTAGCCCAAAGGGGAAGGCTACATTATAAAGCTTAGAACCGTCCTGCACACTTGTCCAGGGATGACCTTTCACTTGTCCTCAGCAGTGAGCCCTGTGGGTCCCTGAAGTTGTCCCAGGTCACTGGTATTACTTACATGTGGGAGTGTGCTCAGTTGTACATAGTTGGCAGGCCCCACAAAAACATGTGCCAGCCAGGTGAGGTGGATTGTATCCCATACCTCCTGTGGAGGTGGCCGGTCTGGGTGTACCTGCTGCACTGCCCACCCAGGGAACAGAGCACAGGGTTGAGTATATATAGCCTATGAAGTCCGACATTGTCTCTGACAGTCAGAGAAACTTCCCTACCAGTTCTCCACCAGATGCGAATCTGTTTGGTTGTCAGTTACCATGGAATCTGTTACCATGGAATCTGTGAGAAGGCCTTTGAGGGCATCACTACCCAGTGAGGTCATATATGGAACCTGTGACTTGAGGGGCAGGCTTCAGGAGGAGGGGCAGTTTTTTGGAGGAGAACAGGGTAGAGGCAGAGGTACTCTGCCTGGCCCCTCACACCTGGGCCTCCCCACCAATGCCGTAGTCTAGTAGACACCCCAGGTGGGGCGTGCTGGTGGTCTGGCACAGCCCCAGGGGCCACAGGAGGGCAAGAGAGACCCACATTCTGTGATTGGCTTGAGAGGCAAGATTAACGTAAGAGACGAGACAGCTAGGTTGTATGGCACTAACCCTAAGAGGCAGAGATTTGTGTGGACTGGGGAATCAGGGAAGGCTCCTTTGCAGTGGGCCTGAAGGACAAGTGAGATTTGGACCCATGGGGAAGAGAGGGAAGACATTCCAGTTTAGAAGAATAAAAGCAAAGACACACTCTTCTCGACCTTGTCCTGCCCCCAATATAAATTCATCGCACCCTGAAATTTTTACAACTGAGGACTTAAAAAAACCAAGAGGTTAAGGGGCCTTCGCAGTGGTACACAGGTAGTGGAGAGGTGTTCTGCTCAATGGTTAGGTTCATGTCGGGGCTCCGGGTTTACAGCTGATAGGAATGTGAGGACAAGCTCCTGCCATTTCAAACATTTCCAAGTGATACTGAGAGAGATGTTAAAGGTGCAAAATGCGGGTGCTGAATGACCTCACAAAGTGGGAATGGTGGGCCCATTTTAACATGAAATTGAAAACAAATTCATGACAAAAGGACATAATACAAAATGACAACATAATCGCTACAGGCCCCTCTCCCCTAGAAGTAAAAGTCATTAGAATCCTCTCTCTCCACCATGAAAGGATGAGATAAAGACTCAGCAGCAGCCCCCGTGAGAAGCATGGTCAACAGTGTGAAGAGGTGTTACTAAGGCGATTCGGTCCGCCTCAGAGCAGGAAAGAGACAACTCTGCCCTTAGCCTGATCAGGCCCACAGGAAGCAAGCACATTTGGGGCAGCCTCTGATAGTGTGGCAATGAGAGAGAACCTTCTTGAGGAGGGGACTCCCCGTTGGCCGACCCTGAAAAAGCAAAGATGGGACATTCGTTTAATGGGGCTGTTGCAGAGGCGTTGTTCCCAGGAGGTAGAGACTGCTTCGACTACCATTTTAGAGGTTGGGCCACCGTGGTTGAGAAGCACAGCACCTTCTCTTCCTAAACTGCTTGAATCAGCGGGTACACGTTAGGACAGACGAAGTCAGGCCTCATTGGAGCGGACTGCCTTTGGGAGTGGTAGAATGTAAACTGTGAAGGGGAATGCTCTGGAGGAGGTTTGTCATGGCAGGTGGGCCAGCATGAGACCATTCAGATTCTCCACGGCTCCAGAGATTACTTGACTGGGAGCATCCCTGTGATGTGGCGGGGGGACTCCTACCTTAACAGGACCTGGCTGGGCATCTGGGGAAGGCGGAATAAATGGTTTATTAACTTACGAGAGCGAGAGACTCACAAAAGCACTGAAAAAGACTTGTACCTGGATTCTTGAGCCAACCCTAAGAAAACTTCTCTAGATCTGGAGTAGGGCTCGGGAGGCTGCACTTTTAAGCTTCCTGGGCAGTCCCACCACAGTGGTCCATGGATAGAGTGACCAAATTATTGTGTGTTCTCGGTTGCTTTGGGGAGTCAAAGTGGGCAATATTAAAAACTGCAGCAGGCATACGTATAAACAGGGAATAGTCAAGGCAAACAGAGGTGTATAGTTATTCTGTGCATGCATCAGGTTTGGGAAAAGCTAGCCTGGTGGTTAAAGAACACAACCCTTACGACAGACAGACCAGATTCTGTCCTACTTGCTTGTGTGATTTTGACCAAGTTCTTTTATCCTTCTGACTGTTTCTTCATATGGAAAAGAGCTATGGCTGTACATTTAGCACAATATTCTCTTTTGGCAAAAGTTGCTCTGGGTCCATTTGTGTTCTCTGCAACTGAATCCTTTCCAGTGTGCAAGCATTTTTAAGTTGTTTGGTGAAGTATTACGTTGGACTTTCAACTGTTCATTACTTTGGGCAAAGCTTATGTAGTGCTGCAGAGACTAGAACCCATGCAGAGCTAGTGAGAGGATGTTATAAGCTTATTCTGCCGGTTGATACAAAAGTTTTAACCTTTTCTCCTCTTCCTCCACCTGCCGCCAAGACATGAGAAAGAAGGCAGAGCCTGGAAATGCACACCAGGCAATACTTCTGTGTCAGTTTGCCTTTTATTCCTCTGCCAGTACTTCCCAGAGAGATTTCACCAAAAGTGCCTAAGCTTGCCATGGCCATTGTTGTGAAGAAAGTTTCTCTCTATTGCTAGTCACATCCCCTTTTCCTTCTCCTGGGGGCTTAATGGATGTTTGGGGGCAGGAACTAAAATTTAAACTAAAAGGTAAAAAACAAAAAACAAAACAAAAGAAAAAACAAGTGTTCTTTTTTTAACATCTTTATTGGAGTATAATGGCTTTACAATGGTGTGTTAGTTTCTGCTTTATACCAAAGTGAATCAGTTATACATAAGTTCCCATATCTTTCCCTCTTGCATCTCCCTCCCTCCCACCCTCCCTATCCCACCCCTCTAGGTGGTCACAAAGCACCGAGCTGATCTCTCTGTGCTATGCGGCTGCTTCCCACTAGCTATCCATTTTACGTTTGGTAGTGTATATATGTCCATGCCACTCTCTCACTTTGTCATGGCTTACCCTTCGCCCTCCCCATATCCCCAAGTCCATTCTCTAGTAGGTCTGTGTCTTTATTCCTGTCTTACCCCTAGGTTCTTCATGACATTTTTTTTCTTAAATTCCATATATATATATATATGTGTGTGTGTGTTAGCCTACGGTATTTGTCTTTCTCTTTCTGACTTCCTTCACTCTGTATGACAGACTCTAGGTCCATCCACCTCATTACAAATAGCTCAATTTCGTTTCTTTTTATGGCTGAGTAATATTCCACTGTATATGTGTGCCACATCTTCTTTATCCATTCATCCGACGATGGACACTGAGGTTGTTTCCATCTCCTGGCTATTGTAAATAGAGCTGCAATGAACATTTTGGTACATGACTCCTTTTGAATTATGGTTTTCTCAGGGTATAGGCCCAGTAGTGGGATTGCTGGGTCATATGGTAGTTCTATTTGTAGTTTTTTTAAGGAACCTCCATACTGCTCTCCCTAGTGGCTGTACCAATTTACACTCCCACCAACAGTGTAGGAGCGTTCCGTTTTCTCCACATCCTCTCCAGCATTTATTGTTTGTAGATTTTTTGATGATGGCCATTCTGACCGGTGTGAGGTGATACCTCCTTGTAGTGTTGATTTGCATTTCTCTCATAACTCGTGATGTTGAGCATCTTTTCATGTGTTTGTTGGCCATCTTTGGAGAAATGTCTATTTACGTCTTCCGTCCATTGTTTCATTGGGTTGTTTTTGTGGATATTGATCTGCATGAGTTGCTTATATAGTTTACAAATTTATTTATGTTTATATTTTTTGGAGATGAATCCCTTGTCAGTTGCTTCGTTTGCAACTATTTTCTCCCATTCTGAGGGTTGTCAGAGTCCAGAGTCTTGCGTGTTCCCCCAGTATCCAACTTGGACAAGTGTACAAATAGTGGTGGTCTAAATGATGTAGAGAGATGAATAGTGGAAGTAAGTATTGAAGGTAAAATTAATCGTTCAGTAACGTCACATAATTAATTTGAAGTGTCCATGTTATATTTGGGCAGAGTTGTTCAGTTGGCAATTAGCTAAGTTTGTAAGAGACTCAGGAGAGAGAGATGTAAGTTTTAGGTCAAGATCTGTGATATATATGGTGGCTGGAATCACAAGAGTAGATGAGACCATCTATCAAGGGCAGAAGAGAGCTTCTGAGAAATACACATCTTTTGGCAGAGGGCAGAGTGAGAGTGCCCAATGAAAGAGATAAGGATGTCCAGAGGCAGGAGGAAGAAGTAGCAGGTTAAGATGCTACTGTTGTTAAGGTGAAAGATTTTTCTGAGATGACAAGTTTGATCAACAAAATCAAACATTGCTGAAAGGTGACAGAATGACCAAACAATATTCACTCAATTTAATCACAAATTAAATGTTGGTGAATGCAATTCCAGTGCAGATAAGTAAGAAGAAAAGAGCAGGGCTTCCCTGGTGGCGCAGTGGTTGGGAGTCCGCCTGCCGATGCAGGGGACATGGGTTTGTGCCCTGGTCCGGGAAGATCCCAAATGCCGCGGAGCGGCTGGGCCCGTGAGCCGTGGTGGCTGGGCCTGCGCCACCGGAGCCTGTGCTCCACAATGGGAAACAACAGTGAAAGGCCTGCATACCGCAAAAAAAAAAAAAAAAGAAAAGAGCAAAATTGTGTGAGTCACGAGGTACATAAAGATAAGAAAATACAGACAATGAGAATAAATACAATTTTTGATCAACTGCACTGTGAAATTAGGAAGAGAGAAAAGGTAACTAGAGAGTTACTTGGCATCAAGCAAGAGTAATTTTTAATGGAAGGGGGGCAGCTTTTTAATGGGAGGGGGCCAAAATAAAATCTCTAAAGAGGAAAACCTTAACAATACCAATGAGGTGTGAAAATGAATGGAAGATACTGAGGAAGTGAGAATAGGTATTTATAAACTATGTCAAAAAGCTATTCTTGGACGTAAAGAGAAGAAGGTAGTTTGGGGTGTTTTTGCTTTATAGTCTGTGTTTTCTCTGTGAAATAAAAGTTTGATGGGAGGTGATGTCACCTCGAGATAGTGCTCATCAAATATCCTATGTGCTTATCTACATTTTTCGTCCTCCTTTGTAGTTCAACTGTTTTCCTTTGATTCGTTGTGGCCAGTGGCAAAGAAGCAGAATCAAGTGTATCACTTCTGAGCTGAGGTCATTAGGAGCCAGTGTCCCTCTTGTCTGGTCCTCTGCTATTGTGACATGGGAGGGCAAATAGTCCAGATGACGTGGCTGCAAGATGGATCAGGACCATGTGATCTGTAAGGGCTTTACTCAGTAGAAAAATAACGTACTCGTATTTTCCACTGAGATTCCTGTGTTCAATAGATCTGCCTGCGAGAGCTGAGAGAGCATAGCGAAGGCGGAAATGACAAAGACAGAGGGAGAGATGTTGGTAACAGATGGAAGGCGCCTGGCAGATAATATATTAAATGGTAAACAAAGCTGCTGGAGTAAGAGAGAGAGTATATAAGAGGTGAGAAGAAGGCCAACTGTATGTAGTATCTAACGCTAAGGAGTGAGGAGAGTAACAACTGAAAAATAAAAATAAAAAGAATGATCAGAAAGAAGCTAGGTGGTATGCCAACAGAAATCATAAGATTGCTATAAAACATAAAGGAAGGTAGTTTTAAAAGAAGCACCATTTAATGGAGTCAGTTGTTTCCCAAAGGCAACATGCTGTGGGAACTGAAAATAAAGCATCTGATTGGATGGCTAAACTTTTATGAACAAAAGTGGAACCATTTCGGGAAAGTCATGGGAGAAGACGCTGTGTTACAGTGGGGAGAGTAATCAATATATTGTGAGGAAAGGTGCCTTCATTTGCAAGAAATGCCAATTAAGAAGTGAAGACAGCATTTAAAGGGAAGGGATAATGTAAGAAAATTAAAAAAAAAAAATTAAGGAAACTTGAATAACTCGTAGACAAAGAGGGAGGTATTAGTGAAAGACTGAAAATCAGAGAAAGCTATCTTAAGTTGTTGTTATGGACTGAATTGTGTCCCCCGAAAAATTGTATGTTGAAGCCCCTCCTAATTTGACTGTAGAAGATAGGAGATAGGTCCTTTAGGGAGGTAACTGAAGTTAACTGAAGTCATAAGGGTGAGGTAATAATCTGACAGGGACTGATGGTGTCCTTATAAGAAGGGGAATAGATTCCAGAGATCTCTCTCCCTCTGCTCGTAGAGGAAAGGCCGTGTGAGGACACTGCAAGAAGACAGCCGTCAGCAAGCCAGGAAGATTATTCTCACCAGAAACCAATTCTTATGGTATTCAATGCCTTAATCTTGGACTTCCACCCTCCAGAACTGTGAGAAAATAAATTTCTGCTGTTTAAGTCATTCAGTCTATAGTATTTCACTCTAACAGCCCAACCAGACTAATACAGACCTTTATGTACACTGCAATATACAGAAGCTAAACAATGATTGTGAGCCTGAGATTACATCTTGAACAGAAGTGTAATGACGCTTGTGGTACTCACAACGTCACGAATTTTGTCAGAAAGATGTGAAAAAAAGTCAGTCAACCAACGGTTCTGATAGTGGATACCTTCTTTATGTGTTTGACATAAAGCAGTGTCTGACAGCCTCCCTGATACCCATCCGTATCGCAGTTTTGATTCTGTGGCTCCAGTTCCACGTGGCACCAAGGTGCTGTGTACTGTCCATTCTTGGGTTTTTGGGTGCTGTACCTATTGCCAGTAGGTGGGTCAAACCACTGGGGCTCTTCTGAAATCCTCCCTAAATTTGGACCCAGCTTCAGCTCCAAATCCGAGTTTTCAGAGAGCCCAGGGTGAGGCTCACCTGCCACAGTAGACACGTTGGCTAACGGGTTGCACTGCAGCACCCACTCGGACAAGGGCACCATCAGGATGCCACCGTTCTTCTTCTGCAGGGGCGGACCCGTGGACAGTCAGCTTGGCCCCCAGCACAGCCAGCTGCCTGTTCACTCTCTCGGCCCCTGTGAGGAAGGTGTTCATCCCTGGCTTTGAGGTCAGAGTCATCTCCTCTCTGGGTTTGTGTGAATGGAGGAGCCGCAGCCCTGGCCTGGGTGGTGTGTTGGCCCTGGGTTTCCGGGTTTGGAGGAGTATCTTACCACCTAGACCCCCACCTAGGGCTGAAGAGTTCAGGGGCTGTGGACCGTGGGTTTTGGGGGCAGAAGATATTTAACCTGGCGTTTGAGGAAATGGAGAGAGAAGAGGCTCAGGTTCAAGGGCTCCTGGTTTGAATCTCTTGCTTTAGGTTTGAGGGCCAGGGCAGTCTCTCACCAGAAGCTGCAGGATATCATCAGGAACATTGCGAGTGTTCTTGCACATACCCCGGGCAGCTGAGTGGGAGAAGATGACAGGTGCCTGTGACACTTGTAGGGCTCGCCGTGCCACAGCATCCGAGACATGGGCCAAGTCCACCATCGTGCCCAGGCGGTTCATTTCTGCCACCACCTTCTGCAGGGACAGGATGGGGAGAGGGCATGAGGGCTGCATTTATCTTGTGTGTATTTATCTGTAGGGAACAGGCGGGGCTGTACATTCATGTGGGGCAGGGTACGGAAGCCGGGTCCTTACCTCGCCAAAGCCGGTGAGCCGACTGACATTGCTGTAGAAGGGGTGGATACCCTTTGCTGAGCTCTGTGCCCTGCAGGATGGCCAGGAGGCAGTCTGACTGGTGGCCATGACTTGGCTACAAGAGCGTAGAAAGAGGTTCTGTCGAACCGTCTACACCTGCAACTCCCTGATGCAAGAGGAGGGACCCAAACTGGGCTGTGCCTGGCAGTAGGAGGGCCCTTCTGGGGATTCAGTCTTGTTCTGCAAACCTCCATTCCCCTCCCAACCCCAGGTTCAGGGCTGGATCCCAGGGGTAAACTTGCTTTGGGCCCCAGCGTGATCTTGGGCAGATCCCTGCCTCACTGGGCCCTTACCATCTGCACTGTGCTCACCAGGGCGTGTTGCAGGTGTGGGTGAGTGTCACGTAGCGCACACCCAGCGCATAGAAGGTACGCAAGATGGAGAGGCCCCTGTCCAGTGAGTGGCCGCCCTCCACACCAATGAGGCTAGCCAACTTCCAGGTATTGTTGAGAGCTGGGGGCAGGTAGGTCAGATGATCATTTTCAGAGGCAGGGGTAGCTAACTGAAGTCCCTAACACCTACCACCACCAGTCACTTTACCATTTTGTTTTGTTTTTTTGGCCGTGCCGCGCAGCATGAGGGCTCTTAGTTCCCCCACTGGGGATCAAACCCGAGGCCCCTGCAGTGGAAGCGTGGAGTCTTCACCTCTGGACTACCAGGGAAGTCCCCCGTCTACCTTTAACTGAGGTCACAAGCTCCAGCTCAGAATAGGAGGCACATGTGAGGCAGATGAGGTGAAGTTGCTCCAGGGTGAGGCGCACAGCATCGCGTTCGTGGGTCCGGCATGGGATGTAGGCTCACCAGAACTGAGGGAAGGCAAGGGCTTAGTTTGGGCTTTGGAGCTCCTTGGGCTTCTCATCGCCTCCTCAGCTGGCACAACACTCAGTGTGCCCAGAAGTCACATGTAATGCGTTGCTTTTTCTGTGGTACTTGGATGCCCATCAGGTTGGCTCACTGTGACCCCTGTTCCCCCAGCATCCATGGCATGGCACTTTCTAGGTCACTATGGTAACTTAGTTCCAATGTGACTAACCTGTGGTCTCTGAGGCCCCCAAACTGCCCCACATTCCCCAGCAGCCATGGTGGCACCTTGTGTGTCCCTTTGGTACCTGGGCACCCACGAGATCATTTTTCAGCCTGTCCACGCTGGTCTGGCCATGGCAGAAATTGCGCAGATTAACATCCTGTATCCCGTGGTGGTAAAACTGCCTCAGGACCAGGGGCATGTCGTTGTGGCTGGAGGGAGGTCAAGGCAAATAGGTGGGCTCCTTAGGTCTTGGGATGAGGCAGGACACATTGCCTGGCCTGGGCCAGCCTGTGGGTCCCCCACCTCCCACTGTCACACAGACCAAACTAGGAGCAGCTGAGGCCTGGGCTGAGGGGTTCCCACCAGGGAGGGGATGACAGAGAAGGGGAAGGGCATCCATAGATGATGGAGAGGACATCCAGGGGTGGTGTGAGGGAACCTCCCCACTAGCTCTGCATGCTCCGGACCTCCTGCCCTGCCCGGGGCCGGGCTAGGCCCCCAGTGGCCCCCAGCAGCCTGCACACACTGCAGCCACCCGTCCACAAGCAGGAAGTCCCGCATCAGGGCCCGCGTGCGCTCCCGCGGACTTGGGGTGCTGGAGGTGCCCGGCGTGGTCTTCACGGGTAACCGGACGCAGCAGCAGACCCAGCAGGAGCAGCAGACACAGCAGAGGCCGCTGGCTGAGTGCGCGGGGACCATCGAGGCGGGCCGAGGCGGGTCTGAGAGGGGCGGGCAGTGGGGTTCTGCCTGTCGACACAGGGCACCCAGCGGCGCGGCCTCGCGAGGGGGGCGGTTTGAGGGAGGGGATACAGAGTCACAGGACCCTGCGACCCGTGCGCAGAGAGCCGCGATCCGGGAAGCCCAGCAGCCACAGGGCGGCAGTGCCCTCCCGCCCCCTGCTCACAGGCAGCTCCTGCGGGCTAAGCTGGCCTCTGCGGAGAGCCCACTCGCCTCCCATCGCGGGTTCCCTCCACCCCTGCCCCTCTTCCCACTCCCACTGCTCCGAGGGGGCGCCCTAGGTTGCTCTCCCCGGCCTTTAACCTTCCTGTCCAAGCTGTGGTGCTTCTCTCAGAGGGCCACGTTCAGCAGGAGGCCTCCCGGGAGCACACCTTGTCCCCAGCTGCCTGCAGCCGGCCCCGCACACCCTGAGGGCAGCGTGCCAGTGTCTCTGTGGCCACAAGTGCTCTGGGCTCCCGGTTTCCCGGGACTGGGCCATGGGGGCTGGTGTGGGGGAAGAGATAGTTTCTGGAAATGGGGGGGTAACCATGTGAACTCGGGATTCAGGAAGGGGCCCTCTGCGCCCGACCTTCTCTCTCCACCTACTTGACTCCCCAACCTTCATAACCATTCTCTGGGGACTTCAACCAGCGCCTGGGAACTGTCAGGAACCTCTCCCACTTCTGTCAGCCAGCCTCAGGAAAGAGCGCCCTCAGGAGTCGCTACACCTCCCCAGGGCCTGAATAGAGGGACTTTGGGGATGTGAACTGAACGACCTTCTGGGGAGAGTCAGCGACCCTTTTACTCAACAGAGCAGGAACCCAGTCAGCAGGCTATTTGAGTGGAAGGAAATGAAGTGATTTCCATGGCAGCAGAGCCCCCACCGCAGCAACCTTCCTCCCAGAGCTGCTGGCTGACCTTCTGGCCAGGATCCCTCCTACCTCAGCGTGGAAGGCCCGGCCTCGTGGAGAAGTATAGGTTCTGAGGAAAGACCTGGCACCTGGGTTCTGCTGCTACACTTGCCTTGTCTCGTGGCCCTCGTGGCTCTAGCTTTCCCAGAAACCTCAAGGGCTTAAGTGCCTGTGCTTACTCAGAGGCCACACGCCATTCCCCATTTCCAGCCTCAGGCCCTCCCCGTAGCTGCCTCCTCTAGAGACCCCCTCTCCTCAACACTCTCTCTCTCTCTCTCTCTCTCTCTCTATCTCTCTCTCTCTGGGGATGTGCCTTCTCACAGAAGCTCAACCACAGAGATGCTTTAGGGACTGTGCCCAAACTCCTTCATCCCCAGCCTCTCAAGTTTTTGCTCTGATCCCTGGCACCCCCTGGAGCTGTTCCACCTTTGGAACCTTTCCCAGGTGGCAGGAGTGCCTAGCACAGGGGTAGTGACCTAAGTCTGAGCACTGGCGACCCTAGAAATCTGTTACACACCAACATTTTATTGAGCAGTAAGGGACCCCACTGGGGACAGAAAGGGCTGGCAGTAAAGGAGCATGTGAACCTCGGGGCAGGGTGCATGCTGCCTGACTCTCCATCCTGTTCTTGCTTCAGGGAGCAGGTCCACCATGCTCCAGTCGCCGGTTTTTGGGTCTGGAGCAGCCCAGCTCTTCGTCCGAACTTTCTGAAGAGTGCTTTCGTTTGGGAGCACGTCTGGGGACTGGCTTCACTGCTTCCACCTTTGCTGGTGGGGCCAAAGGAACATCCCCGTAGGCCCGGTAGCCACCAACCAGGCAGTATGTCTCCCCATGCCAGCCCAACTGCGTTTCTCCACACCCTCGGTAGAGGACATGGTAGTGCCCGGGTGTGGGAGGACAAACGGGAGCCACTGCTGCTGCAGAGAAAACCAGAACTGATCAGTCACTTGTGCTGTGCACAGTCTCCTGCCACAATTTCCCCCTCTCATGTCTCTCCCAGTTTCTGGCTGAAGACCTTTAATCTACTTGACATCCAAAACACAGCCTTGGCCCATCACCTCTATGAGTCCCTAGAGAAGGGACACTGGCTGCAAAAGCAATCCCTAGAGCCTATGGCTGCAGCAGATGAGGAAGTCTCTTCACCGTTTCCAGGGAAAACAGTAGAACCCGAAAGAAATTGCACTCATGATCCTCTCCATCTCTCCCTTCCATAACAGAGAAAACATTTCTTGCAGTCTGTCACTTCTGAGGCTTTAATGGAAATGTCTTTCAAGTTTTGGAAAGAAATAATCTAATACAAATCTGTTAAGAACCCCTCTCACCTTGGCAACCCCTCTTGGGCCCCAGTTATACTGCCTGTTTCAACCACACTGAACTCTAGCCCTCTGGTACTTTTATCTAGATTAGAACAAGGCTAAATACTGAGGCAGAGTGATCAGGAGACTCAGAACCGGGGTCTGGGTACCAAGTCTAGGCTCACATCAACGCAGCCTCCTGGGACACCATCTCCTCAGCCCTCCAGTCTCATTAGCACTTCATCACCCCCCCGCCTTCATTCTTCCGGTCTTCCCATCAATATGGCACCACCCTGTCCCCGAGTACTCAGCAACTCAGTATGGGATGTGTCTGAGAGGACCGATAGAGATGTCTGCATGACAGCACAGAGGTGCCTGGGTTTGAAGGTGTGCTTCTAATTGTGGCCCTCTTCCTCAAACTGCTCCATTTACCGTTTGCCAACAAAAATGCACTTGTCTTTTGCTGAGAGGCCATTCAGGAAAGGGTCTGAATGGAAGCATCCTGTAGCCCAAAGGGGAAGGCTACATTATAAAGCTTAGAACCGTCCTGCACACTTGTCCAGGGATGACCTTTCACTTGTCCTCAGCAGTGAGCCCTGTGGGTCCCTGAAGTTGTCCCAGGTCACTGGTATTACTTACATGTGGGAGTGTGCTCAGTTGTACATAGTTGGCAGGCCCCACAAAAACATGTGCCAGCCAGGTGAGGTGGATTGTATCCCATACCTCCTGTGGAGGTGGCCGGTCTGGGTGTACCTGCTGCACTGCCCACCCAGGGAACAGAGCACAGGGTTGAGTATATATAGCCTATGAAGTCCGACATTGTCTCTGACAGTCAGAGAAACTTCCCTACCAGTTCTCCACCAGATGCGAATCTGTTTGGTTGTCAGTTACCATGGAATCTGTTACCATGGAATCTGTGAGAAGGCCTGTGAGGGCATCACTACCCAGTGAGGTCATATATGGAACCTGTGACTTGAGGGGCAGGCTTCAGGAGGAGGGGCAGTTTTTTGGAGGAGAACAGGGTAGAGGCAGAGGTACTCTGCCTGGCCCCTCACACCTGGGCCTCCCCACCAATGCCGTAGTCTAGTAGACACCCCAGGTGGGGCGTGCTGGTGGTCTGGCACAGCCCCAGGGGCCACAGGAGGGCAAGAGAGACCCACATTCTGTGATTGGCTTGAGAGGCAAGATTAACGTAAGAGACGAGACAGCTAGGTTGTATGGCACTTACCCTAAGAGGCAGAGATTTGTGTGGACTGGGGAATCAGGGAAGGCTCCTTTGCAGTGGGCCTGAAGGACAAGTGAGATTTGGACCCATGGGGAAGAGAGGGAAGACATTCCAGTTTGGAAGAATAAAAGCAAAGACACACTCTTCTCGACCTTGTCCTGCCCCCAATATAAATTCATCGCACCCTGAAATTTTTACAACTGAGGACTTAAAAAAACCAAGAGGTTAAGGGGCCTTCGCAGTGGTACACAGGTAGTGGAGAGGTGTTCTGCTCAATGGTTAGGTTCATGTCGGGGCTCCGGGTTTACAGCTGATAGGAATGTGAGGACAAGCTCCTGCCATTTCAAACATTTCCAAGTGATACTGAGAGAGATGTTAAAGGTGCAAAATGCGGGTGCTGAATGACCTCACAAAGTGGGAATGGTGGGCCCATTTTAACATGAAATTGAAAACAAATTCATGACAAAAGGACATAATACAAAATGACAACATAATCGCTACAGGCCCCTCTCCCCTAGAAGTAAAAGTCATTAGAATCCTCTCTCTCCACCATGAAAGGATGAGATAAAGACTCAGCAGCAGCCCCCGTGAGAAGCATGGTCAACAGTGTGAAGAGGTGTTACTAAGGCGATTCGGTCCGCCTCAGAGCAGGAAAGAGACAACTCTGCCCTTAGCCTGATCAGGCCCACAGGAAGCAAGCACATTTGGGGCAGCCTCTGATAGTGTGGCAATGAGAGAGAACCTTCTTGAGGAGGGGACTCCCCGTTGGCCGACCCTGAAAAAGCAAAGATGGGACATTCGTTTAATGGGGCTGTTGCAGAGGCGTTGTTCCCAGGAGGTAGAGACTGCTTCGACTACCATTTTAGAGGTTGGGCCACCGTGGTTGAGAAGCACAGCACCTTCTCTTCCTAAACTGCTTGAATCAGCGGGTACACGTTAGGACAGACGAAGTCAGGCCTCATTGGAGCGGACTGCCTTTGGGAGTGGTAGAATGTAAACTGTGAAGGGGAATGCTCTGGAGGAGGTTTGTCATGGCAGGTGGGCCAGCATGAGACCATTCAGATTCTCCACGGCTCCAGAGATTACTTGACTGGGAGCATCCCTGTGATGTGGCGGGGGGACTCCTACCTTAACAGGACCTGGCTGGGCATCTGGGGAAGGCGGAATAAATGGTTTATTAACTTACGAGAGCGAGAGACTCACAAAAGCACTGAAAAAGACTTGTACCTGGATTCTTGAGCCAACCCTAAGAAAACTTCTCTAGATCTGGAGTAGGGCTCGGGAGGCTGCACTTTTAAGCTTCCTGGGCAGTCCCACCACAGTGGTCCATGGATAGAGTGACCAAATTATTGTGTGTTCTCGGTTGCTTTGGGGAGTCAAAGTGGGCAATATTAAAAACTGCAGCAGGCATACGTATAAACAGGGAATAGTCAAGGCAAACAGAGGTGTATAGTTATTCTGTGCATGCATCAGGTTTGGGAAAAGCTAGCCTGGTGGTTAAAGAACACAACCCTTACGACAGACAGACCAGATTCTGTCCTACTTGCTTGTGTGATTTTGACCAAGTTCTTTTATCCTTCTGACTGTTTCTTCATATGGAAAAGAGCTATGGCTGTACATTTAGCACAATATTCTCTTTTGGCAAAAGTTGCTCTGGGTCCATTTGTGTTCTCTGCAACTGAATCCTTTCCAGTGTGCAAGCATTTTTAAGTTGTTTGGTGAAGTATTACGTTGGACTTTCAACCGTTCATTACTTTGGGCAAAGCTTATGTAGTGCTGCAGAGACTAGAACCCATGCAGAGCTAGTGAGAGGATGTTATAAGCTTATTCTGCCGGTTGATACAAAAGTTTTAACCTTTTCTCCTCTTCCTCCACCTGCCGCCAAGACATGAGAAAGAAGGCAGAGCCTGGAAATGCACACCAGGCAATACTTCTGTGTCAGTTTGTCTTTTATTCCTCTGCCAGTACTTCCCAGAGAGATTTCACCAAAAGTGCCTAAGCTTGCCATGGCCATTGTTGTGAAGAAAGTTTCTCTCTATTGCTAGTCACATCCCCTTTTTCCTTCTCCTGGGGGCTTAATGGATGTTTGGGGGCAGGAACTAAAATTTAAACTAAAAGGTAAAAAACAAAAAACAAAACAAAAGAAAAAACAAGTGTTCTTTTTTTAACATCTTTATTGGAGTATAATGGCTTTACAATGGTGTGTTAGTTTCTGCTTTATACCAAAGTGAATCAGTTATACATAAGTTCCCATATCTTTCCCTCTTGCATCTCCCTCCCTCCCACCCTCCCTATCCCACCCCTCTAGGTGGTCACAAAGCACCGAGCTGATCTCTCTGTGCTATGCGGCTGCTTCCCACTAGCTATCCATTTTACGTTTGGTAGTGTATATATGTCCATGCCACTCTCTCACTTTGTCATGGCTTACCCTTCGCCCTCCCCATATCCCCAAGTCCATTCTCTAGTAGGTCTGTGTCTTTATTCCTGTCTTACCCCTAGGTTCTTCATGACATTTTTTTTCTTAAATTCCATATATATATATATATGTGTGTGTGTGTTAGCCTACGGTATTTGTCTTTCTCTTTCTGACTTCCTTCACTCTGTATGACAGACTCTAGGTCCATCCACCTCATTACAAATAGCTCAATTTCGTTTCTTTTTATGGCTGAGTAATATTCCACTGTATATGTGTGCCACATCTTCTTTATCCATTCATCCGACGATGGACACTGAGGTTGTTTCCATCTCCTGGCTATTGTAAATAGAGCTGCAGTGAACATTTTGGTACATGACTCCTTTTGAATTATGGTTTTCTCAGGGTATAGGCCCAGTAGTGGGATTGTTGGGTCATATGGTAGTTCTATTTGTAGTTTTTTTAAGGAACCTCCATACTGCTCTCCCTAGTGGCTGTACCAATTTACACTCCCACCAACAGTGTAGGAGCGTTCCGTTTTCTCCACATCCTCTCCAGCATTTATTGTTTGTAGATTTTTTGATGATGGCCATTCTGACCGGTGTGAGGTGATACCTCCTTGTAGTGTTGATTTGCATTTCTCTCATAACTCGTGATGTTGAGCATCTTTTCATGTGTTTGTTGGCCATCTTTGGAGAAATGTCTATTTACGTCTTCCGTCCATTGTTTCATTGGGTTGTTTTTGTGGATATTGATCTGCATGAGTTGCTTATATAGTTTACAAATTTATTTATGTTTATATTTTTTGGAGATGAATCCCTTGTCAGTTGCTTCGTTTGCAACTATTTTCTCCCATTCTGAGGGTTGTCAGAGTCCAGAGTCTTGCGTGTTCCCCCAGTATCCAACTTGGACAAGTGTACAAATAGTGGTGGTCTAAATGATGTAGAGAGATGAATAGTGGAAGTAAGTATTGAAGGTAAAATTAATCGTTCAGTAACGTCACATAATTAATTTGAAGTGTCCATGTTATATTTGGGCAGAGTTGTTCAGTTGGCAATTAGCTAAGTTTGTAAGAGACTCAGGAGAGAGAGATGTAAGTTTTAGGTCAAGATCTGTGATATATATGGTGGCTGGAATCACAAGAGTAGATGAGACCATCTATCAAGGGCAGAAGAGAGCTTCTGAGAAATACACATCTTTTGGCAGAGGGCAGAGTGAGAGTGCCCAATGAAAGAGATAAGGATGTCCAGAGGCAGGAGGAAGAAGGAGCAGGTTAAGATGCTACTGTTGTTAAGGTGAAAGATTTTTCTGAGATGACAAGTTTGATCAACAAAATCAAACATTGCTGAAAGGTGACAGAATGACCAAACAATATTCACTCAATTTAATCACAAATTAAATGTTGGTGAATGCAATTCCAGTGCAGATAAGTAAGAAGAAAAGAGCAGGGCTTCCCTGGTGGCGCAGTGGTTGGGAGTCCGCCTGCCGATGCAGGGGACATGGGTTTGTGCCCTGGTCCGGGAAGATCCCAAATGCCGCGGAGCGGCTGGGCCCGTGAGCCGTGGTGGCTGGGCCTGCGCCACCGGAGCCTGTGCTCCACAATGGGAAACAACAGTGAAAGGCCTGCATACCGCAAAAAAAAAAAAAAAAGAAAAGAGCAAAATTGTGTGAGTCACGAGGTACATAAAGATAAGAAAATACAGACAATGAGAATAAATACAATTTTTGATCAACTGCACTGTGAAATTAGGAAGAGAGAAAAGGTAACTAGAGAGTTACTTGGCATCAAGCAAGAGTAATTTTTAATGGAAGGGGGGCAGCTTTTTAATGGGAGGGGGCCAAAATAAAATCTCTAAAGAGGAAAACCTTAACAATACCAATGAGGTGTGAAAATGAATGGAAGATACTGAGGAAGTGAGAATAGGTATTTATAAACTATGTCAAAAAGCTATTCTTGGACGTAAAGAGAAGAAGGTAGTTTGGGGTGTTTTTGCTTTATAGTCTGTGTTTTCTCTGTGAAATAAAAGTTTGATGGGAGGTGATGTCACCTCGAGATAGTGCTCATCAAATATCCTATGTGCTTATCTACATTTTTCGTCCTCCTTTGTAGTTCAACTGTTTTCCTTTGATTCGTTGTGGCCAGTGGCAAAGAAGCAGAATCAAGTGTATCACTTCTGAGCTGAGGTCATTAGGAGCCAGTGTCCCTCTTGTCTGGTCCTCTGCTATTGTGACATGGGAGGGCAAATAGTCCAGATGACGTGGCTGCAAGATGGATCAGGACCATGTGATCTGTAAGGGCTTTACTCAGTAGAAAAATAACGTACTCGTATTTTCCACTGAGATTCCTGTGTTCAATAGATCTGCCTGCGAGAGCTGAGAGAGCATAGCGAAGGCGGAAATGACAAAGACAGAGGGAGAGATGTTGGTAACAGATGGAAGGCGCCTGGCAGATAATATATTAAATGGTAAACAAAGCTGCTGGAGTAAGAGAGAGAGTATATAAGAGGTGAGAAGAAGGCCAACTGTATGTAGTATCTAACGCTAAGGAGTGAGGAGAGTAACAACTGAAAAATAAAAATAAAAAGAATGATCAGAAAGAAGCTAGGTGGTATGCCAACAGAAATCATAAGATTGCTATAAAACATAAAGGAAGGTAGTTTTAAAAGAAGCACCATTTAATGGAGTCAGTTGTTTCCCAAAGGCAAAATGCTATGGGAACTGAAAATAAAGCATCTGAATGGATGGCTAAACTTTTATGAACAAAAGTGGAACCATTTCAGGAAAGTCATGGGAGAAGACGCTGTGTTACAGTGGGGAGAGTAATCAATATATTGTGAGGAAAGGTGCCTTCATTTGCAAGAAATGCCAATTAAGAAGTGAAGACAGCATTTAAAGGGAAGGGATAATGTAAGAAAATTAAAAAAAAAATTAAGGAAACTTGAATAACTCGTAGACAAAGAGGGAGGTATTAGTGAAAGACTGAAAATCAGAGAAAGCTATCTTAAGTTGTTGTTATGGACTGAATTGTGTCCCCCGAAAAATTATATGTTGGAGCCCCTCCTAATTTGACTGTAGAAGATAGGAGATAGGTCCTTTAGGGAGGTAACTGAAGTTAACTGAAGTCATATGGGTGAGGTAATAATCTGACAGGGACTGATGGTGTCCTTATAAGAAGGGGAATAGATTCCAGAGATCTCTCTCCCTCTGCTCGTAGAGGAAAGGCCGTGTGAGGACACTGCAAGAAGACAGCCGTCAGCAAGCCAGGAAGATTATTCTCACCAGAAACCAATTCTTATGGTATTCAATGCCTTAATCTTGGACTTCCACCCTCCAGAACTGTGAGAAAATAAATTTCTGCTGTTTAAGTCATTCAGTCTATAGTATTTCACTCTAACAGCCCAACCAGACTAATACAGACCTTTATGTACACTGCAATATACAGAAGCTAAACAATGATTGTGAGCCTGAGATTACATCTTGAACAGAAGTGTAATGACGCTTGTGGTACTCACAACGTCACGAATTTTGTCAGAAAGATGTGAAAAAAAGTCAGTCAACCAACGGTTCTGATAGTGGATACCTTCTTTATGTGTTTGACATAAAGCAGTGTCTGACAGCCTCCCTGATACCCATCCGTATCGCAGTTTTGATTCTGTGGCTCCAGTTCCACGTGGCACCAAGGTGCTGTGTACTGTCCATTCTTGGGTTTTTGGGTGCTGTACCTATCGCCAGTAGGTGGGTCAAACCACTGGGGCTCTTCTGAAATCCTCCCTAAATTTGGACCCAGCTTCAGCTCCAAATCCGAGTTTTCAGAGAGCCCAGGGTGAGGCTCACCTGCCACAGTAGACACGTTGGCTAACGGGTTGCACTGCAGCACCCACTCGGACAAGGGCACCATCAGGATGCCACCGTTCTTCTTCTGCAGGGGCGGACCCGTGGACAGTCAGCTTGGCCCCCAGCACAGCCAGCTGCCTGTTCACTCTCTCGGCCCCTGTGAGGAAGGTGTTCATCCCTGGCTTTGAGGTCAGAGTCATCTCCTCTCTGGGTTTGTGTGAATGGAGGAGCCGCAGCCCTGGCCTGGGTGGTGTGTTGGCCCTGGGTTTCCGGGTTTGGAGGAGTATCTTACCACCTAGACCCCCACCTAGGGCTGGAGAGTTCAGGGGCTGTGGACCGTGGGTTTTGGGGGCAGAAGATATTTAACCTGGCGTTTGAGGAAATGGAGAGAGAAGAGGCTCAGGTTCAAGGGCTCCTGGTTTGAATCTCTTGCTTTAGGTTTGAGGGCCAGGGCAGTCTCTCACCAGAAGCTGCAGGATATCATCAGGAACATTGCGAGTGTTCTTGCACATACCCCGGGCAGCTGAGTGGGAGAAGATGACAGGTGCCTGTGACACTTGTAGGGCTCGCCGTGCCACAGCATCCGAGACATGGGCCAAGTCCACCATCGTGCCCAGGCGGTTCATTTCTGCCACCACCTTCTGCAGGGACAGGATGGGGAGAGGGCATGAGGGCTGCATTTATCTTGTGTGTATTTATCTGTAGGGAACAGGCGGGGCTGTACATTCATGTGGGGCAGGGTACGGAAGCCGGGTCCTTACCTCGCCAAAGCCGGTGAGCCGACTGACATTGCTGTAGAAGGGGTGGATACCCTTTGCTGAGCTCTGTGCCCTGCAGGATGGCCAGGAGGCAGTCTGACTGGTGGCCATGACTTGGCTACAAGAGCGTAGAAAGAGGTTCTGTCGAACCGTCTACACCTGCAACTCCCTGATGCAAGAGGAGGGACCCAAACTGGGCTGTGCCTGGCAGTAGGAGGGCCCTTCTGGGGATTCAGTCTTGTTCTGCAAACCTCCATTCCCCTCCCAACCCCAGGTTCAGGGCTGGATCCCAGGGGTAAACTTGCTTTGGGCCCCAGCGTGATCTTGGGCAGATCCCTGCCTCACTGGGCCCTTACCATCTGCACTGTGCTCACCAGGGCGTGTTGCAGGTGTGGGTGAGTGTCACGTAGCGCACACCCAGCGCATAGAAGGTACGCAAGATGGAGAGGCCCCTGTCCAGTGAGTGGCCGCCCTCCACACCAATGAGGCTAGCCAACTTCCAGGTATTGTTGAGAGCTGGGGGCAGGTAGGTCAGAAGATCATTTTCAGAGGCAGGGGTAGCTAACTGAAGTCCCTAACACCTACCACCACCAGTCACTTTACCATTTTGTTTTGTTTTTTTGGCCGTGCCACGCAGCATGAGGGCTCTTAGTTCCCCCACTGGGGATCAAACCCGAGGCCCCTGCAGTGGAAGCGTGGAGTCTTCACCTCTGGACTACCAGGGAAGTCCCCCGTCTACCTTTAACTGAGGTCACAAGCTCCAGCTCAGAATAGGAGGCACATGTGAGGCAGATGAGGTGAAGTTGCTCCAGGGTGAGGCGCACAGCATCGCGTTCGTGGGTCCGGCATGGGATGTAGGCTCACCAGAACTGAGGGAAGGCAAGGGCTTAGTTTGGGCTTTGGAGCTCCTTGGGCTTCTCATCGCCTCCTCAGCTGGCACAACACTCAGTGTGCCCAGAAGTCACATGTAATGCGTTGCTTTTTCTGTGGTACTTGGATGCCCATCAGGTTGGCTCACTGTGACCCCTGTTCCCCCAGCATCCATGGCATGGCACTTTCTAGGTCACTATGGTAACTTAGTTCCAATGTGACTAACCTGTGGTCTCTGAGGCCCCCAAACTGCCCCACATTCCCCAGCAGCCATGGTGGCACCTTGTGTGTCCCTTTGGTACCTGGGCACCCACGAGATCATTTTTCAGCCTGTCCACGCTGGTCTGGCCATGGCAGAAATTGCGCAGATTAACATCCTGTATCCCGTGGTGGTAAAACTGCCTCAGGACCAGGGGCATGTCGTTGTGGCTGGAGGGAGGTCAAGGCAAATAGGTGGGCTCCTTAGGTCTTGGGATGAGGCAGGACACATTGCCTGGCCTGGGCCAGCCTGTGGGTCCCCCACCTCCCACTGTCACACAGACCAAACTAGGAGCAGCTGAGGCCTGGGCTGAGGGGTTCCCACCAGGGAGGGGATGACAGAGAAGGGGAAGGGCATCCATAGATGATGGAGAGGACATCCAGGGGTGGTGTGAGGGAACCTCCCCACTAGCTCTGCATGCTCCGGACCTCCTGCCCTGCCCGGGGCCGGGCTAGGCCCCCAGCGGCCCCCAGCAGCCTGCACACACTGCAGCCACCCGTCCACAAGCAGGAAGTCCCGCATCAGGGCCCGCGTGCGCTCCCGCGGACTTGGGGTGCTGGAGGTGCCCGGCGTGGTCTTCACGGGTAACCGGACGCAGCAGCAGACCCAGCAGGAGCAGCAGACACAGCAGAGGCCGCTGGCTGAGTGCGCGGGGACCATCGAGGCGGGCCGAGGCGGGTCTGAGAGGGGCGGGCAGTGGGGTTCTGCCTGTCGACACAGGGCACCCAGCGACGCGGCCTCGCGAGGGGGGCGGTTTGAGGGAGGGGATACAGAGTCACAGGACCCTGCGACCCGTGCGCAGAGAGCCGCGATCCGGGAAGCCCAGCAGCCACAGGGCGGCAGTGCCCTCCCGCCCACTGCTCACAGGCAGCTCCTGCGGGCTAAGCTGGCCTCTGCGGAGAGCCCACTCGCCTCCCATCGCGGGTTCCCTCCACCCCTGCCCCTCTTCCCACTCCCACTGCTCCGAGGGGGCGCCCTAGGTTGCTCTCCCCGGCCTTTAACCTTCCTGTCCAAGCTGTGGTGCTTCTCTCAGAGGGCCACGTTCAGCAGGAGGCCTCCCGGGAGCACACCTTGTCCCCAGCTGCCTGCAGCCGGCCCCGCACACCCTGAGGGCTGCGTGCCAGTGTCTCTGTGGCCACAAGTGCTCTGGGCTCCCGGTTTCCCGGGACTGGGCCATGGGGGCTGGTGTGGGGGAAGAGATAGTTTCTGGAAATGGGGGGGTAACCATGTGAACTCGGGATTCAGGAAGGGGCCCTCTGCGCCCGACCTTCTCTCTCCACCTACTTGACTCCCCAACCTTCATAACCATTCTCTGGGGACTTCAACCAGCGCCTGGGAACTGTCAGGAACCTCTCCCACTTCTGTCAGCCAGCCTCAGGAAAGAGCGCCCTCAGGAGTCGCTACACCTCCCCAGGGCCTGAATAGAGGGACTTTGGGGATGTGAACTGAACGACCTTCTGGGGAGAGTCAGCGACCCTTTTACTCAACAGAGCAGGAACCCAGTCAGCAGGCTATTTGAGTGGAAGGAAATGAAGTGATTTCCATGGCAGCAGAGCCCCCACCGCAGCAACCTTCCTCCCAGAGCTGCTGGCTGACCTTCTGGCCAGGATCCCTCCTACCTCAGCGTGGAAGGCCCGGCCTCGTGGAGAAGTATAGGTTCTGAGGAAAGACCTGGCACCTGGGTTCTGCTGCTACACTTGCCTTATCTCGTGGCCCTCGTGGCTCTAGCTTTCCCAGAAACCTCAAGGGCTTAAGTGCCTGTGCTTACTCAGAGGCCACACGCCATTCCCCATTTCCAGCCTCAGGCCCTCCCCGTAGCTGCCTCCTCTAGAGACCCCCTCTCCTCAACACACACTCTCTCTCTCTCTCTCTCTCTCTCTCTCTCTCTCTCTCTCTGGGGATGTGCCTTCTCACAGAAGCTCAACCACAGAGATGCTTTAGGGACTGTGCCCAAACTCCTTCATCCCCAGCCTCTCAAGTTTTTGCTCTGATCCCTGGCACCCCCTGGAGCTGTTCCACCTTTGGAACCTTTCCCAGGTGGCAGGAGTGCCTAGCACAGGGGTAGTGACCTAAGTCTGAGCACTGGCGACCCTAGAAATCTGTTACACACCAACATTTTATTGAGCAGTAAGGGACCCCACTGGGGACAGAAAGGGCTGGCAGTAAAGGAGCATGTGAACCTCGGGGCAGGGTGCATGCTGCCTGACTCTCCATCCTGTTCTTGCTTCAGGGAGCAGGTCCACCATGCTCCAGTCGCCGGTTTTTGGGTCTGGAGCAGCCCAGCTCTTCGTCCGAACTTTCTGAAGAGTGCTTTCGTTTGGGAGCACGTCTGGGGACTGGCTTCACTGCTTCCACCTTTGCTGGTGGGGCCAAAGGAACATCCCCGTAGGCCCGGTAGCCACCAACCAGGCAGTATGTCTCCCCATGCCAGCCCAACTGCGTTTCTCCACACCCTCGGTAGAGGACATGGTAGTGCCCGGGTGTGGGAGGACAAACGGGAGCCACTGCTGCTGCAGAGAAAACCAGAACTGATCAGTCACTTGTGCTGTGCACAGTCTCCTGCCACAATTTCCCCCTCTCATGTCTCTCCCAGTTTCTGGCTGAAGACCTTTAATCTACTTGACATCCAAAACACAGCCTTGGCCCATCACCTCTATGAGTCCCTAGAGAAGGGACACTGGCTGCAAAAGCAATCCCTAGAGCCTACGGCTGCAGCAGATGAGGAAGTCTCTTCACCGCTTCCAGGGAAAACAGTAGAACCCGAAAGAAATTGCACTCATGATCCTCTCCATCTCTCCCTTCCATAACAGAGAAAACATTTCTTGCAGTCTGTCACTTCTGAGGCTTTAATGGAAATGTCTTTCAAGTTTTGGAAAGAAATAATCTAATACAAATCTGTTAAGAACCCCTCTCACCTTGGCAACCCCTCTTGGGCCCCAGTTATACTGCCTGTTTCAACCACACTGAACTCTAGCCCTCTGGTACTTTTATCTAGATTAGAACAAGGCTAAATACTGAGGCAGAGTGATCAGGAGACTCAGAACCGGGGTCTGGGTACCAAGTCTAGGCTCACATCAACGCAGCCTCCTGGGACACCATCTCCTCAGCCCTCCAGTCTCATTAGCACTTCATCACCCCCCCCCCTTCATTCTTCCGGTCTTCCCATCAATATGGCACCACCCTGTCCCCGAGTACTCAGCAACTCAGTATGGGATGTGTCTGAGAGGACCGATAGAGATGTCTGCATGACAGCACAGAGGTGCCTGGGTTTGAAGGTGTGCTTCTAATTGTGGCCCTCTTCCTCAAACTGCTCCATTTACCGTTTGCCAACAAAAATGCACTTGTCTTTTGCTGAGAGGCCATTCAGGAAAGGGTCTGAATGGAAGCATCCTGTAGCCCAAAGGGGAAGGCTACATTATAAAGCTTAGAACCGTCCTGCACACTTGTCCAGGGATGACCTTTCACTTGTCCTCAGCAGTGAGCCCTGTGGGTCCCTGAAGGTGTCCCAGGTCACTGGTATTACTTACATGTGGGAGTGTGCTCAGTTGTACATAGTTGGCAGGCCCCACAAAAACATGTGCCAGCCAGGTGAGGTGGATTGTATCCCATACCTCCTGTGGAGGTGGCCGGTCTGGGTGTACCTGCTGCACTGCCCACCCAGGGAACAGAGCACAGGGTTGAGTATATATAGCCTATGAAATCCGACATTGTCTCTGACAGTCAGAGAAACTTCCCTACCAGTTCTCCACCAGATGCGAATCTGTTTGGTTGTCAGTTACCATGGAATCTGTTACCATGGAATCTGTGAGAAGGCCTGTGAGGGCATCACTACCCAGTGAGGTCATATATGGAACCTGTGACTTGAGGGGCAGGCTTCAGGAGGAGGGGCAGTTTTTTGGAGGAGAACAGGGTAGAGGCAGAGGTACTCTGCCTGGCCCCTCACACCTGGGCCTCCCCACCAATGCCGTAGTCTAGTAGACACCCCAGGTGGGGCGTGCTGGTGGTCTGGCACAGCCCCAGGGGCCACAGGAGGGCAAGAGAGACCCACATTCTGTGATTGGCTTGAGAGGCAAGATTAACGTAAGAGACGAGACAGCTAGGTTGTATGGCACTTACCCTAAGAGGCAGAGATTTGTGTGGACTGGGGAATCAGGGAAGGCTCCTTTGCAGTGGGCCTGAAGGACAAGTGAGATTTGGACCCATGGGGAAGAGAGGGAAGACATTCCAGTTTGGAAGAATAAAAGCAAAGACACACTCTTCTCGACCTTGTCCTGCCCCCAATATAAATTCATCGCACCCTGAAATTTTTACAACTGAGGACTTAAAAAAACCAAGAGGTTAAGGGGCCTTCGCAGTGGTACACAGGTAGTGGAGAGGCGTTCTGCTCAATGGTTAGGTTCATGTCGGGGCTCCGGGTTTACAGCTGATAGGAATGTGAGGACAAGCTCCTGCCATTTCAAACATTTCCAAGTGATACTGAGAGAGATGTTAAAGGTGCAAAATGCGGGTGCTGAATGACCTCACAAAGTGGGAATGGTGGGCCCATTTTAACATGAAATTGAAAACAAATTCATGACAAAAGGACATAATACAAAATGACAACATAATCGCTACAGGCCCCTCTCCCCTAGAAGTAAAAGTCATTAGAATCCTCTCTCTCCACCATGAAAGGATGAGATAAAGACTCAGCAGCAGCCCCCGTGAGAAGCATGGTCAACAGTGTGAAGAGGTGTTACTAAGGCGATTCGGTCCGCCTCAGAGCAGGAAAGAGACAACTCTGCCCTTAGCCTGATCAGGCCCACAGGAAGCAAGCACATTCGGGGCAGCCTCTGATAGTGTGGCAATGAGAGAGAACCTTCTTGAGGAGGGGACTCCCCGTTGGCCGACCCTGAAAAAGCAAAGATGGGACATTCGTTTAATGGGGCTGTTGCAGAGGCGTTGTTCCCAGGAGGTAGAGACTGCTTCGACTACCATTTTAGAGGTTGGGCCACCGTGGTTGAGAAGCACAGCACCTTCTCTTCCTAAACTGCTTGAATCAGCGGGTACACGTTAGGACAGACGAAGTCAGGCCTCATTGGAGCGGACTGCCTTTGGGAGTGGTAGAATGTAAACTGTGAAGGGGAATGCTCTGGAGGAGGTTTGTCATGGCAGGTGGGCCAGCATGAGACCATTCAGATTCTCCACGGCTCCAGAGATTACTTGACTGGGAGCATCCCTGTGATGTGGCGGGGGAACTCCTACCTTAACAGGACCTGGCTGGGCATCTGGGGAAGGCGGAATAAATGGTTTATTAACTTACGAGAGCGAGAGACTCACAAAAGCACTGAAAAAGACTTGTACCTGGATTCTTGAGCCAACCCTAAGAAAACTTCTCTAGATCTGGAGTAGGGCTCGGGAGGCTGCACTTTTAAGCTTCCTGGGCAGTCCCACCACAGTGGTCCATGGATAGAGTGACCAAATTATTGTGTGTTCTCGGTTGCTTTGGGGAGTCAAAGTGGGCAATATTAAAAACTGCAGCAGGCATACGTATAAACAGGGAATAGTCAAGGCAAACAGAGGTGTATAGTTATTCTGTGCATGCATCAGGTTTGGGAAAAGCTAGCCTGGTGGTTAAAGAACACAACCCTTACGACAGACAGACCAGATTCTGTCCTACTTGCTTGTGTGATTTTGACCAAGTTCTTTTATCCTTCTGACTGTTTCTTCATATGGAAAAGAGCTATGGCTGTACATTTAGCACAATATTCTCTTTTGGCAAAAGTTGCTCTGGGTCCATTTGTGTTCTCTGCAACTGAATCCTTTCCAGTGTGCAAGCATTTTTAAGTTGTTTGGTGAAGTATTACATTGGACTTTCAACTGTTCATTACTTTGGGCAAAGCTTATGTAGTGCTGCAGAGACTAGAACCCATGCAGAGCTAGTGAGAGGATGTTATAAGCTTATTCTGCCGGTTGATACAAAAGTTTTAACCTTTTCTCCTCTTCCTCCACCTGCCGCCAAGACATGAGAAAGAAGGCAGAGCCTGGAAATGCACACCAGGCAATACTTCTGTGTCAGTTTGCCTTTTATTCCTCTGCCAGTACTTCCCAGAGAGATTTCACCAAAAGTGCCTAAGCTTGCCATGGCCATTGTTGTGAAGAAAGTTTCTCTCTATTGCTAGTCACATCCCCTTTTCCTTCTCCTGGGGGCTTAATGGATGTTTGGGGGCAGGAACTAAAATTTAAACTAAAAGGTAAAAAACAAAAAACAAAACAAAAGAAAAAACAAGTGTTCTTTTTTTAACATCTTTATTGGAGTATAATGGCTTTACAATGGTGTGTTAGTTTCTGCTTTATACCAAAGTGAATCAGTTATACATAAGTTCCCATATCTTTCCCTCTTGCATCTCCCTCCCTCCCACCCTCCCTATCCCACCCCTCTAGGTGGTCACAAAGCACCGAGCTGATCTCTCTGTGCTATACGGCTGCTTCCCACTAGCTATCCATTTTACGTTTGGTAGTGTATATATGTCCATGCCACTCTCTCACTTTGTCATGGCTTACCCTTCTCTCTCCCTATATCCCCAAGTCCATTCTCTAGTAGGTCTGTGTCTTTATTCCTGTCTTACCCCTAGGTTCTTCATGACATTTTTTTTCTTCAATTCCATATATATATATATATGTTGTGTGTGTGTGTTAGCATACGGTATTTGTCTTTCTCTTTCTGACTTCCTTCACTCTGTATGACAGACTCTAGGTCCATCCACCTCATTACAAATAGCTCAATTTCGTTTCTTTTTATGGCTGAGTAATATTCCACTGTATATGTGTGCCACATCTTCTTTATCCATTCATCCGACGATGGACACTGAGGTTGTTTCCATCTCCTGGCTATTGTAAATAGAGCTGCAGTGAACATTTTGGTACATGACTCCTTTTGAATTATGGTTTTCTCAGGGTATAGGCCCAGTAGTGGGATTGCTGGGTCATATGGTAGTTCTATTTGTAGTTTTTTTAAGGAACCTCCATACTGCTCTCCCTAGTGGCTGTACCAATTTACACTCCCACCAACAGTGTAGGAGCGTTCCGTTTTCTCCACATCCTCTCCAGCATTTATTGTTTGTAGATTTTTTGATGATGGCCATTCTGACCGGTGTGAGGTGATACCTCCTTGTAGTGTTGATTTGCATTTCTCTCATAACTCGTGATGTTGAGCATCTTTTCATGTGTTTGTTGGCCATCTTTGGAGAAATGTCTATTTACGTCTTCCGTCCATTGTTTCATTGGGTTGTTTTTGTGGATATTGATCTGCATGAGTTGCTTATATAGTTTACAAATTTATTTATGTTTATATTTTTTGGAGATGAATCCCTTGTCAGTTGCTTCGTTTGCAACTATTTTCTCCCATTCTGAGGGTTGTCAGAGTCCAGAGTCTTGCGTGTTCCCCCAGTATCCAACTTGGACAAGTGTACAAATAGTGGTGGTCTAAATGATGTAGAGAGATGAATAGTGGAAGTAAGTATTGAAGGTAAAATTAATCGTTCAGTAACGTCACATAATTAATTTGAAGTGTCCATGTTATATTTGGGCAGAGTTGTTCAGTTGGCAATTAGCTAAGTTTGTAAGAGACTCAGGAGAGAGAGATGTAAGTTTTAGGTCAAGATCTGTGATATATATGGTGGCTGGAATCACAAGAGTAGATGAGACCATCTATCAAGGGCAGAAGAGAGCTTCTGAGAAATACACATCTTTTGGCAGAGGGCAGAGTGAGAGTGCCCAATGAAAGAGATAAGGATGTCCAGAGGCAGGAGGAAGAAGTAGCAGGTTAAGATGCTACTGTTGTTAAGGTGAAAGATTTTTCTGAGATGACAAGTTTGATCAACAAAATCAAACATTGCTGAAAGGTGACAGAATGACCAAACAATATTCACTCAATTTAATCACAAATTAAATGTTGGTGAATGCAATTCCAGTGCAGATAAGTAAGAAGAAAAGAGCAGGGCTTCCCTGGTGGCGCAGTGGTTGGGAGTCCGCCTGCCGATGCAGGGGACATGGGTTTGTGCCCTGGTCCGGGAAGATCCCAAATGCCGCGGAGCGGCTGGGCCCGTGAGCCGTGGTGGCTGGGCCTGCGCCACCGGAGCCTGTGCTCCACAATGGGAAACAACAGTGAAAGGCCTGCATACCGCAAAAAAAAAAAAAAAAGAAAAGAGCAAAATTGTGTGAGTCACGAGGTACATAAAGATAAGAAAATACAGACAATGAGAATAAATACAATTTTTGATCAACTGCACTGTGAAATTAGGAAGAGAGAAAAGGTAACTAGAGAGTTACTTGGCATCAAGCAAGAGTAATTTTTAATGGAAGGGGGGCAGCTTTTTAATGGGAGGGGGCCAAAATAAAATCTCTAAAGAGGAAAACCTTAACAATACCAATGAGGTGTGAAAATGAATGGAAGATACTGAGGAAGTGAGAATAGGTATTTATAAACTATGTCAAAAAGCTATTCTTGGACGTAAAGAGAAGAAGGTAGTTTGGGGTGTTTTTGCTTTATAGTCTGTGTTTTCTCTGTGAAATAAAAGTTTGATGGGAGGTGATGTCACCTCGAGATAGTGCTCATCAAATATCCTATGTGCTTATCTACATTTTTCGTCCTCCTTTGTAGTTCAACTGTTTTCCTTTGATTCGTTGTGGCCAGTGGCAAAGAAGCAGAATCAAGTGTATCACTTCTGAGCTGAGGTCATTAGGAGCCAGTGTCCCTCTTGTCTGGTCCTCTGCTATTGTGACATGGGAGGGCAAATAGTCCAGATGACGTGGCTGCAAGATGGATCAGGACCATGTGATCTGTAAGGGCTTTACTCAGTAGAAAAATAACGTACTCGTATTTTCCACTGAGATTCCTGTGTTCAATAGATCTGCCTGCGAGAGCTGAGAGAGCATAGCGAAGGCGGAAATGACAAAGACAGAGGGAGAGATGTTGGTAACAGATGGAAGGCGCCTGGCAGATAATATATTAAATGGTAAACAAAGCTGCTGGAGTAAGAGAGAGAGTATATAAGAGGTGAGAAGAAGGCCAACTGTATGTAGTATCTAACGCTAAGGAGTGAGGAGAGTAACAACTGAAAAATAAAAATAAAAAGAATGATCAGAAAGAAGCTAGGTGGTATGCCAACAGAAATCATAAGATTGCTATAAAACATAAAGGAAGGTAGTTTTAAAAGAAGCACCATTTAATGGAGTCAGTTGTTTCCCAAAGGCAAAATGCTATGGGAACTGAAAATAAAGCATCTGAATGGATGGCTAAACTTTTATGAACAAAAGTGGAACCATTTCAGGAAAGTCATGGGAGAAGACGCTGTGTTACAGTGGGGAGAGTAATCAATATATTGTGAGGAAAGGTGCCTTCATTTGCAAGAAATGCCAATTAAGAAGTGAAGACAGCATTTAAAGGGAAGGGATAATGTAAGAAAATTAAAAAAAAAATTAAGGAAACTTGAATAACTCGTAGACAAAGAGGGAGGTATTAGTGAAAGACTGAAAATCAGAGAAAGCTATCTTAAGTTGTTGTTATGGACTGAATTGTGTCCCCCGAAAAATTATATGTTGGAGCCCCTCCTAATTTGACTGTAGAAGATAGGAGATAGGTCCTTTAGGGAGGTAACTGAAGTTAACTGAAGTCATATGGGTGAGGTAATAATCTGACAGGGACTGATGGTGTCCTTATAAGAAGGGGAATAGATTCCAGAGATCTCTCTCCCTCTGCTCGTAGAGGAAAGGCCGTGTGAGGACACTGCAAGAAGACAGCCGTCAGCAAGCCAGGAAGATTATTCTCACCAGAAACCAATTCTTATGGTATTCAATGCCTTAATCTTGGACTTCCACCCTCCAGAACTGTGAGAAAATAAATTTCTGCTGTTTAAGTCATTCAGTCTATAGTATTTCACTCTAACAGCCCAACCAGACTAATACAGACCTTTATGTACACTGCAATATACAGAAGCTAAACAATGATTGTGAGCCTGAGATTACATCTTGAACAGAAGTGTAATGACGCTTGTGGTACTCACAACGTCACGAATTTTGTCAGAAAGATGTGAAAAAAAGTCAGTCAACCAACGGTTCTGATAGTGGATACCTTCTTTATGTGTTTGACATAAAGCAGTGTCTGACAGCCTCCCTGATACCCATCCGTATCGCAGTTTTGATTCTGTGGCTCCAGTTCCACGTGGCACCAAGGTGCTGTGTACTGTCCATTCTTGGGTTTTTGGGTGCTGTACCTATTGCCAGTAGGTGGGTCAAACCACTGGGGCTCTTCTGAAATCCTCCCTAAATTTGGACCCAGCTTCAGCTCCAAATCCGAGTTTTCAGAGAGCCCAGGGTGAGGCTCACCTGCCACAGTAGACACGTTGGCTAACGGGTTGCACTGCAGCACCCACTCGGACAAGGGCACCATCAGGATGCCACCGTTCTTCTTCTGCAGGGGCGGACCCGTGGACAGTCAGCTTGGCCCCCAGCACAGCCAGCTGCCTGTTCACTCTCTCGGCCCCTGTGAGGAAGGTGTTCATCCCTGGCTTTGAGGTCAGAGTCATCTCCTCTCTGGGTTTGTGTGAATGGAGGAGCCGCAGCCCTGGCCTGGGTGGTGTGTTGGCCCTGGGTTTCCGGGTTTGGAGGAGTATCTTACCACCTAGACCCCCACCTAGGGCTGAAGAGTTCAGGGGCTGTGGACCGTGGGTTTTGGGGGCAGAAGATATTTAACCTGGCGTTTGAGGAAATGGAGAGAGAAGAGGCTCAGGTTCAAGGGCTCCTGGTTTGAATCTCTTGCTTTAGGTTTGAGGGCCAGGGCAGTCTCTCACCAGAAGCTGCAGGATATCATCAGGAACATTGCGAGTGTTCTTGCACATACCCCGGGCAGCTGAGTGGGAGAAGATGACAGGTGCCTGTGACACTTGTAGGGCTCGCCGTGCCACAGAATCCGAGACATGGGCCAAGTCCACCATCGTGCCCAGGCGGTTCATTTCTGCCACCACCTTCTGCAGGGACAGGATGGGGAGAAGGCATGAGGGCTGCATTTATCTTGTGTGTATTTATCTGTAGGGAACAGGCGGGGCTGTACATTCATGTGGGGCAGGGTACGGAAGCCGGGTCCTTACCTCGCCAAAGCCGGTGAGCCGACTGACATTGCTGTAGAAGGGGTGGATACCCTTTGCTGAGCTCTGTGCCCTGCAGGATGGCCAGGAGGCAGTCTGACTGGTGGCCATGACTTGGCTACAAGAGCGTAGAAAGAGGTTCTGTCGAACCGTCTGCACCTGTAACCGTCTACACCTACCACCCGCCCTGGTGGCCGGCAGGCCCGGGGAAGCGGACCTGGCCCCTGCTTCCGCTCCCGACCTCCGCCGTGACGAAATGGCGGAGGGGGTGCTTTATCCAGATGGAGCTGTGGAGAGCCACACTGGCCGACAGGTGGCGGCGCCGGGGCTGGGCGTCGGTGGGGGCGGCCAGGTGCAGGTCGAGGGTCTCACGGGCCGCACGACGTCACCCGGGCCCGCGGCGGAGTCTGGGTCCGGGCCAGCCACCCCGGGAGCGTCTGGTTGTGCGTCCGCCTTGCAGGGCCGCCTTCTTGCCGCATTGAGCACCCCCTCTGGCGCGCTGTGGTGGGAGGGGCCGGAGCCGGTGGGGCCTGCAGCGGTGCCCGGCGGGGGACGGAGCTGGCGGCCACCGCTGCGGGCGACTAAAGGAGAATGCGGAGCCGCAACAGGAGGCAAAAAACCTACAGCACCCGGTATTCCCAGGCGGTCTCCCAAGTACTAACCGGGCCCGACCCTGCTTAGCTTCCGAGATCAGAGGAGATCGGGCGCGTTCAGGGTGGTCTGGCCGTAGACGGGGGCGGGGGCCGCGGGCTGCCTCTTGAGGCCCAGCTTCGCTTGCGCTTGCGCCTTACCGCCAGCCCCGCGGCCAGCCCGCCCCGGCAGAGCCCCGCCACCCGCCCAGGAAAGGGAACGGAGGCCTCGTGTACCAGGCCATGGCGGAGGGGGCGCGACCTCCCAGCCCAGGGCGGGCGGGACCCAGCAATCCCTTCAGCGCTTGGCGCCCCGCCCCAAATCCCGAACGTCGCTCACAGGGAAGCGGTCCCGGAGGCTTCCGGGCCCGGGGCCCGCAGTCCCTTGGCCATCCAACCCTGCCCGCCCACGGGGCGCTAGGCACAGCCCAGCCGCAGACCGGGCCGGCCCTCCTGCCTGACAGCCGTTGGCCCGAAGCCACTGGGAGCCACCATTGATTCGGCACGGCCCTTCAGCCCCAGCAAGCCCACCCTTGCCCCCACGGCACCCGCCGAGCACAGGACCCAGCGCCCTGGTGGCCGGCAGGCCCGGGGAAGCGGCCCCGGCCCCCGCTCCCGCCCCCGGCCCTGGCGAAACGGCGGATGGGGCGCTTTATCCGGAGGGAGCTGTGGAGAGGCACACTGGCGGACAGGTGGCGGCGTCGGGGCTGGGTGCGGTGGGGGCGGCTAGGTTCAGGTCGAGGGGCTCGCGGGCCACACGGACGGCACCCGGGCCCGTGGCGGAGTCTGGGTCCGGGCCAGCCACCCCGGGAGCATCTGGGGTGCGACCGCCTTGCAGGGCCGCCTTCTGGCCGCATGGAGCGCCCCCTCTGTCGGAGCCGCATCGGGAGGCAAAATGCCTACAGCACCCGGTATTCCCAGGCGGTCCCCCATCCAAGTACTAACCAGGCCCGACCCTACTTAGCTTCCGAGATCAGACGAGATCGGGCGCGTTCAGGGTGGTATGGCCGTAGACGGCGGCAGGGGCCGCGGGCTGCCTCCTGAGGGCCAGCTTCGCTGGCGCTTGCGCTGTTCTGCCAGCCCGGCGGCCAGCCCTCTCCGTCAGGGCCCTACTGCCCGCCCAGGCTGGCGACAGGAGGGCTCGGGGACCCGGGGGTGGCGGAGTGGTGGCCGACCTCGCAGCCCAGGGCGGGAGGCACCCTCCAGGCCCGTTGGCGATTGGCGCCTCGCCCCCGATCCCGCTTGACGCTCACAGGGACGCCGCCCTGGAGGCTTCAGGGCCCGGGGCCCGCGGTCCCTTGGCCATCCCCCCCTGCCCGCCCACAGGGCGCTAGGCGCAGCCCAGCCGCAGTCCTGGCCGGCCCTCCTGCCTGACAGCCGTTGGCCCGAAGCCACTGGGAGCCATCTTTGAGTCGGCACGGCCCCTCAGCCCCAGCAAGGCCACCCTTGCCCCCACGGCACCCGCCGAGCACAGGACCCAGCGCCCTGGTGGCCGGCAGGC
The DNA here is from genome assembly GCF_025265405.1 of Mesoplodon densirostris. NCBI lineage: Eukaryota > Metazoa > Chordata > Mammalia > Artiodactyla > Ziphiidae > Mesoplodon > Mesoplodon densirostris. Next base: position 104,045,804 of record NC_082672.1, read on the forward strand.
CCGGGGAAGCGGCCCCGGCCCCCGCTCCCGCCCCCGGCCGTGGCGAAACGGCGGATGGGGGCCTTTATCCGGAGGGAGCTGTGGAGAGCCACACCGGCGGACAGGTGGCGGCGCCGGGGCTGGGCGCCGGTGGGGGCGGCCAGGTGCAGGTCGAGGGGCTCGCGGACCGCACGGACAGCACCCGGGCCCGCGGCGGAGTCTGGGTCCGGGCCAGCCACCCCGGGAGCGTCTGGGGTGCGGCCGCCTTGTAGGGCCGCCTTCTGGCCGCATGGAGCGCCCCCTCTGGCGCGCTGTGGTGGGAGGGGCCGGAGGCGGTGGGGCCTGCAGCTGTGCCCGGCGGGGGGTGGAGCTGGCGGCCACCGCCGCGGGCGTCTAAAGGAGAAGGCGGAGCCGCAGCGGGAGCCAAAAAGCCTACAGCACCCAGTATTCCCAGGCGGTCTCCCATCCAAGTACTAACCGGGCCCGACCCTGCTTAGCTTCCGAGATCAGACAAGATCGGGCGCGTTCAGGGTGGTATGGCCGTAGACGGGGGCAGGGGATCATTTGAAGGGGGTCTTGAAAAGTAAGAGTTCCACAGTGGCGACAGGGCATTCTGTGCAGAGGAAACAAGATAGCCAAAGATCTCTATCCATTGACCTTGCTCTATTTTCTTCCAGCATTTAGCACCATCTGAAATTATATTTTTATCTAGCTTCTCGTTGTTTATTTTCTGTCTCCCCCATGCACTCTAATTCTCCAAGTGCAGGAAGCAGGTCTATCCTATGTGCCCAAAAGAATTCCTGGCACATGGTGGGTGCACAGTACATATTTGTAGCATGGATGAATCAGTAGGCAGTCCAAGCAAAAGGGAGAGAACGGGATTTGATGAGATCTATAAGTACTTATGTGGTTTCATTTCAACCTCACAATTTTCCTTCCTAAGAAAGATGTCATTATCTCCGTCTTACAAATAAGGAAACTGAGGTAAGACAAAGGCAAGCAACTTGACAAAGGTCACACACCCAGTAAAAGGTAAAGCTGGGATTGAAGCCTAAGCTAGCAGGTTCCAAAGTCTGGACTGTACCACAGGAAGAGGCTAACAAAGGCCTGAACTAAGTAAAGCCGTGGGAAGGGAGTCAGAGAGAAGAGTTCATGCTTAAGAGTTGCTGGGCTTAATAAAATGGACCAGACGTGGCCACAGACTGAAAGAATCCCCTGCAGATTCATCGCCATCTGAGCCGCTAGTCCTGACCTCCTTCTCAGTCTCATGGGGATAACAGAAAAAACATGCAGCATTGGCCACTAACTAGCTGTTTAACTTTGGAAGCCTTAGATATCTAATTTCTCCAAGCATGTTTCCCCCACATGAAAAAAATGGTGACAGATACTAGGTTTACGGTTGTTATGAGATGATGCAGATGAAGCACCCAGGACAGTTCCTGGCCCATAGTAGGTGTTCAATAAATATTAACTTACTTCTCTTTCCCCATGGCCTCCTGCTATCTTTTGGTCTGGGAAATACTATTCCCAAGAGGAGGACCAAAGAGGGAGGAAGTGTTAGGAGGGCATCTGCTCTGGGGCAGGTATGGAAATGGATAGTCTCAAGAAGGTAGTGAGTGACAAGCCAGGCCTGGAAGAGGTGGGTGGATAAGAGGCTAGGAAAGTACCCAGCAGTTTTGTTTTCTCTATGAGGAAAACTCTGACCCCCGCTATAATGAAGGTTCAGACAAGCAACCAGAATTCCAAGTCATGTGCCCAATCTTTTCTCTGCACAAAAGGTGTAGCCGGAGCTTGGTAAAGGGGAAGCAGGGGACCATTTGACTTGGGCCTCATATGTACAAATTTGGTTGGATTCCCAAAGGAAGTTATTCATCAAATTATTATAATTTGGGGTGTTTAAAATGTTAATTTTTAACAGTTATCTGTGAGTTTAATTATGGATTGCACCTAGTAGTGATTTTCCATTTCTTAAAACATAATGTACACTGCTCTATACAAACTGTTTCCTGAAATAAACATGTTATTTGTGGAATCATTTTTAAAAGGGGTTAACTTATAAACAATTAAAGTATACCACAAGTTTTTGTAACTGTCTTTGAATTTTCACATTTCCTATGTGTTGGAATTGTTTCAAAAAGAAGAAGAAGAAAAAAAAGAGGCTTGGATTTCTGGGTCTCTTCAGCTCAAGAGGGCACAGGGCAGTGGCAGCCCAGAGGCAGCCAGAGGGGAGGTGAAGAGCCTGTTACTGAACTTGTTTACAGCACCACCTGGTGTTTATAACTCATTAAAATGTCACACTTCCTTGTCCTTAAGCCCTGGAATTTGCTGAGTAAAATCCCCACAGCTATTTTCTGAAGCCCTCTCTCTCAAAATTTCTTTTTCACTCACTTAAAAAGAATAAGGCTTATAGACAAGAATAACCCAAAACAGAAGTTGATGCCCCACGACTTTCCTTTGTTTTCTTTTAGCTTTGTGCTGTGGGACGGAAGGTCTGTATGTAATACTAGTTCAGACTGACTGAGCAGTGACTATGTGCCAAGCAGTTCTAAGTACCCTGCATGGATTAAGTAACTTAATTATTATAACAACTCTAGAGACAGGTATTACTATTACCATAAGCCCATTTTACAGATGTGGCTACTGAGACACAGAGAGTTTAAGCAATTTCATAAAAATCACTAGAAAGTAGCAAAGCAAAGATTTGAACCCAGGCAGCCTTGCTTCAGTGTCCATGATTTTAAACACTGTTATGCTGCTTTTCCGTGTAGGTGCATGTTTCAAGAAAAGGTATCTTCTTAATTTTTATTTGGCCTGATATTAAGAATTTAATTTCCCTGGGTAAAGCTCGATGGACCAAGGATAAACAGAGCAGCAAACAAGTTAAAAATATGCCTTCAATAATCATCTGCTATATGAGGCATTAAGCTCCTCAGAAGCCTAGACCGCCCTTTAGAATGTCATACAATCCAGAAGGATGGCATACAAAACAACTTAGTGTTTGTTTATAACAACGCTACCACCACCAAGAAAGCATTATAATCCTGTCTTTTTAAGAGTTCAACAATTTCAGATTTCTCCTTTTAAAGGGGTAGTAATAATAATAGCTACAATCGAGTGCTTTTTGTTTTTGTTTTAGAGAAGCATCAACTAGTGAAAAACAATGTGGGTTTGGGGGAATCATACTACCTGGGTTCAGATCCTGTTATTTTTTTAATGAATTTTTATTGGCATATAGTTGCTTTACAATGTTGTGTTAGTATCTGCTGTACAGCAAAGTGAATCAGCTATACATGTACATATATCTCCTTTTTTGGATTTTCTTCCCATTTAGGTCACCACACAGCAATGAGGGGAGTTCCTTATGCTATACAGTATGTTCTCATTAGTTATCTATTTTATACATAGTATTAATAGTGTATATATGTCCAATGGAATATTACTCAGCCATAAAAAGAAACGAAATTGAGTTATTTGTAGTGAGGTGGATGGACCTAGAGACTGTCATACGGAGTGAATTAAGTCAGAAAGAGAAAAACAAATACCGTATGCTAATGCATATATATGGAATCTAGAAAAAAAAATTTTAATGGTTCTGAAGAACCTAGGGGCAGGACAGGAATAAAGACACAGGCGTAGAGAATGGACTTGAGGACATGGGGAGGGGGAAGGGTAAGCTGGGATGAAGTGAGAGAGTGGCATGGACATATATACACTACCAAGTGTAAAACAGATAGCTAGTGGGAAGCAGCCACATAGCACAGGGACATCAGCTCAGTGCTTCGAGACCACTTAGAGGGGTGGGATAGGGAGGGTGGGAGGGAGACGCAAGAGGGAGGAGCTATGGGGATATATGTATACGTATAGCTGATTCACTTTGTTATACAGCAGAAACTAACACACCATTGTAAAGCAATTATACTCCAATAAAGGTGTTTAAAAAAGTATTAAAAAAATAGTATATATATGTCAATCCCAATCTCCCAATTCATCCCACCACCACCCCTTCTCCCTTGGAACCATACATTTGTTCTCTACATCTGTGTCTCTATTTCTGCTTTGCACATAAGATCATCTATACCATTTTTCTAGATTCCACATATGTTAATATATATTTGTTTTTCTCTTTCTGACTTACTTCACTCTGTATGATAGTCCTGTTTTTATTTTTAACATCTTTATTGGAGTACAATTGCTTTACAATGTTGTGTTAGTTTCTGCTATATGACAAAGTGAATTAGCTATACATATACATATATCTACATATCCCCTCCCTCTTGCTTCTCCCTCCCACCCCTCTAGGTGGTCACAACGCACTGAGCTGATCTCCCTCTCAGAGACAACCTATAGGCGACTCAGGGGTCAAGCAGCAGATTGGACCACAAGACCTCTAAGTTGCTACCAAACTGGGGATCTGGACCCATTTCCTAGTTTTGCTTTGAAATACATCTAAAGAAATGAAAAACAGGTGGTCGCCAACTTTCAGAGAATTGAAGTCTGTTTTCTTGCCAGTTATTTTTCTGCCACCATCAGTTTCCATAAACCCTGTGAGGAGACATATGTCCTCCCTCATTCTTATAGATCCAGTTGGATTGGAGATGACGGAAGTGATGGCACAAAGCCAGACACGTCTTAGCGCTCACTCCGCACTGTCACCAAATGGCCAGGCGTCAACCTTGAAGCACAATCTCTATGCTGGTTCCTGCAGAGACAAGAAAAAAGAAGAAAGAATAGGCAGAGCCTTTGGACTTCAGGACTTGTGATCCCATTTTTGTCCTCTGTAGCCGTTAGAACTCGGCAATACAGCCTGAGGCCAACAATACTGCCTGGCCTCAGTGGCTGAAACAAATGAGGGATTTAGGTTTTCACAGAAAAGTGTGAAGAGAGACCATGCAGAGCTGGGATGCAGCTTCAGGATATGACCTGAGAGCCAGGCTCCTTCTGCCCTTTGGCTCCACCATCTTCTGTGCACAGAGTTCTGTCCTTTAGAGCTTCAACCATCACTTCTGTGTTGCAGGCAGGAAAAAGGGAAGAACAAGAGGAAAAAGTGGTGTTCCTACCAGTTTCAAAGAGCTCACCTAACCCTGCCCCAAGGTTAGTGCTCTTTTGCCTGGCCACACCCTACCGCAAGGGGGACTGGGCACTTTGTCACCCAATAAAATCCAGGGTCCTCTTACTAGGGAAGTAGGAGGTGAGTACAGGGCAAACAACAGCAGTCTCTTCTACTTTCTCTCATGTCCCTCTGTCAGGATAGTGGAGATTGTACCCCGCTTTCTAAAGATGAGAAAGCTGAGAGGTGGCCAGGAGGACCTGCACAGAGTCACAGTGGGTTGGTGGTAATGTTGGTGTCAGCACCCAGCTCAGGGCCGGTTTTGAAAAATGATGAACACAAAAGGCAGAAATCCATGAACATCTGTGGGCAAACAGCAGCTGTGAGCCCAGGGCCATCTCTGTGGGGAGTCAAACTGACAGATGAGAGGGGCTGCAGGGTGCAGTGAGAATGAGGGCTGCAGGACACAGGGCTCCATGTCATTCCCTGGGTTGGCAAGAGCTAGACAGCTTTGGCCTTGGCTCAGTTGGGAGAACAGATGGGCAGGAATTGGGCACAGCTTCCAAATCAGCCAAGCAGCAAAGACTGCCTTCTTTCCCCTTGTCAGCTGACGCTACAGCTCCCACCAGTCCCAGCCAGCTGCAGAGGCCCAAGCCTGAAGACCATGACAACTTGGCCCGGACTGTGCCATGCCCCACCCACTGTGGGAGCCAGGAGGACAAGCAAGTGCAGGTGTTCCGCCCAGCAGTGAGGGTGACACCTAGGTGGAGCTGCCCACCAGGTTCAGATTTCTCTGTTCAGGGCGAGCAAGCCTTGTAGCAATCCAACCTCAGCCCTGACTCCTTTGGCGCATAGGACTCTTAACTATTGAGACAGCCAGCCCGTTGGATTGAGGTCCAGACCTCTGTTCTTTCTCATGCTCTCACCTCCCACAGGAATGATGGCAACGTGGCCAGAGGTGAAAGGCAAATCCAGGAATTATACTGAAATGCAAGCAATGCAGAGAGAACTCCTTCCCACATCTGAAGAAAGGAGGGTCCTCACAGAAACAAGGCAATCGATGAGGGGATAGGAACGCGTGTTCAGCTCAGAAACAGGACATAAAATACATAGAATTTTATTGCATCTCTGGCTAGAGCATATGGTATAAGAGGAAGAACTACAAGTCTTTAGAAAGAAATGCACTTTGTGCTGTCAGCTAGACGTGGTAGGTTCACGTGGGAGGGATGGCTAGGCCCCAAGGAAAGGAGAGGGAGCTGTCTTCTCTCTTTCTCCCTCCAAAGACTACATGAATTTTGGATTATCTGTGTATCTACTCCCAATTCACTGACTCTGGTATTAAAAGCAGACTGAAATTTGTTTAGAATTGTTTAGCTAGAAAAGCCAGAAAAGCTTTTTGTGAATGGTGCAAGGATGACTACCATGACTCCTTTAAAGAGAGAAGCTGGGAAAGAGATGGGAAGGAGAGGCCGGGCCAGCTGTGAGGGCCCCACCCCCAGGAGGATGCTCCCTGAAAGCAGCAGGCTGTGCAGTGCCCACCACACCCCTCCTCCGTGAGGCTCTGGCGCCCTGCAGCCACCTGCAGGTTACACAATGAGGCTCTTCCAATGATTATAAAGAAGCCCCAACCCTGCTCCCTTACCCCAGGACTTCTATAATCTTGAGACCCTAGACTCATCAAAGCTACACTCTGCAGCCTGAAGATCTGTTCACGCAGCCAAGGGAAGGCTGGGCAGAAGGCAGCCAGCAGGCTCTCACACCACCTGCCTCCCCTCCTTCCTCAGTGGCTCCCACAAGGGCACAATCAGGGCTGGGAGGCTTCATGAGCCCCCCTTGGCCCTCTGGGATGTGAGGAGTCAGCAGGGATTCATACCCATCCTGCCGGGACCATCTGCACTCAATTATAAGCCCTTTGGAAGCCAGCAGAGGGCTGTTAAGCTGCCGCTGGTTCTCTATGATTAGCTAGTTCTTGTCTTTTGAATACTGCATATGGTGCAGCCAGCTGCAGAAAGCATTCATGACTCAAAGCTTTTTTCCCCTCAAAGAGAAAAGTGCTAAGTTGTTATTACTATGGGAAGAAAAAAAAAAGTTTAAAACTCTTACTTTCTGGTTAAGTTCCTTTTCCTACCTTAAAATTCTACCTCTTCCCAGGATTGGGACCATTCCTTTGTCTGTTTTCTACCAGCACTATATAGGTACTTGCTTGCTGAAGATGAGCCTTGCTAAGAAATATCATGATTGTGTATAATTCCAGCTCAGGTGTCATTATCCGTGGTCCAGTAGACCCTCTTCTCTCCCTTATTTTGTGTGAGAGACCTGACGTTAAGGCATGCTTTTAATGAAACCACTCCAAAAAGTCAACTCTTTGCAATCAACTCAGGAGTCAGGGCCACTGCTGAGGCTTACCTTCTTTCCCAGGTGCTGAGCCAGGAACAGAAGCAATACTGCTTGGTTCGCACTTGAAACCCTCAGTGTTCTCTGTAGGCGAGAAGCAGTTAGCTAGCTGGCTACAAGCTAGCATTAAAATCAGTAGGGATGCTTAAAAAAACATGTATTTCTGGGGCTATACATAGACTTGAAATCCAGGCTCACATGTGAGTGGAGGTCCAGAGAAGATGGAGATTTGAGAGTCTTGTGAATAGTGATAATGAAAGCCATGAATTAGCTACAATTCACAGGGAAAAGAATATGGAAATAGAAGATGGGGGTAATCAGAGTCCCTTCTTCCTCATATCTCTGAACTAGGCAAATAACTCGTTTCTTTTCTCATAATACACAGGCTCTATGGTAAACACAGCACAAATATGCCAATAACCACAGGGCACTCTATGGATAAGACAATTCTTTGTAGAGTGGATACATGTATAACTGATTTGCTTTGCTGTACACCTGAAACTAATGCAACATTGTAAATCAACTATACTCCATTTTAAACATATATATTTAAGAAAATGTTCTTTGTACCATGAGTTTGGCTGGCTTAAGCCTATAAATTTGCAAAACTTTAGGAACCCATCTATATATGGAATGAATAGTTCTACTCTCCATGTTGAGAGACAAATAAAAATGCCTATTTAAATATCTAGCAGGAAAAGTACCCCAAAAGTGATTTCACTTTTTTTTTTTTTTGATGAGCAATTTTAAGCATGTCCAAGAGGAAGAAAATCTGTACCAATATGGGTTGTTCCACTGAGCCTAATGGGAGCCACATGTCTATCTGACAAGGGAGTTACAAGTTTGGAAAGGGAGAAAAAAGGAGCCCTGTGTTGTTAGTCTGAAATTGGAGGTAAGGTGTAAATTCATGGTTTTCAATATATGGATACAGAAATAAATTTAGATATCATGGGCACATAGGTATGTGTATACATATACACACATGCAGATATTCCCAAACTCTGACCACTGAGATGGCCTGGGACCAGTGGCTCCACAACTGTACTGGGTACACTTAGCACTCAAATCTTCGCTTTAAGATAATTTTCCACTAAAGAAAGCAGGGCTGGAATAGGGAAAGTACAAGACAAACTTGGAATGTCTTATAGTGTCAGAAAATAAAGAAATGCCCAAGTTAAAGGGGGATGTGTCAAGAAGACACAGGAGCCAGCTGGAAGGTGTTCCTGCTGGCCATATCTGAAACCATTTAAGCATCTAAAGGAATAATGATAATAACCAATTACAACCCACTGAATAAAAACTGAAGAATCCATACTTGTAATATTAATATAAATTAATAAAGGGGGAATGAGTGATTCTATAGTGGAAAAGTCTGGCAAGCACCACCTTAAACAAGTGGTCAGTTAGTGTCATAATGATGGGACAGGTGGAAATCATGCACCGCTTGAAGAGATGCAGCGAGGAAGACGCAGCATTGCTTGTATGCTGCTCCTGCCAAAGATGCATAAACTAAACCTAACCTAACCTAATATGACAGGAAACACCATCCAAAGTAACTGGCCTGTAATCTTCTAAAGTGTCAATGTCCATTACTCAGCCATAAAAGGAAATGAAATTGAATTATTTGTAGTGAGGTGGATGGACATAGAGACTGTCATACAGAGTGAAGTAACTCAGAAAGAGAAAAACAAATACCATATGCTAATGCATATATATGGAATCTGAAAAAAAAAGGTTCTGAAGAACCTAGGGGCAGGCTAGGTAGACGGAGATGTAGAGAATGGACTTGAGGACACGGGGAGGGGGAAGGATAAGCTGGGACGAAGTGAGAGAGTGCCACGGATTTATAATACACTACCAAGTGTAAAATAGATAGCTAGTGGGAAGCAGCTGCATAGCACAGGGAGATCAGCTCGGTGCTTTGTGACCACCTAGAGGGGTGGGATAGGGAAGGTGGGAGGGAGACGCAAGAGGGAGGAGATATGGGGATATATGTATAGCTGATTCACTTTGTTATAAAGCAGAAACACACCATTGTAAAGCCATTATACCCTAATAAAGATGTTTAAAAAATTTTTAATTTAAAAATTAAAAAAATAAAGTGTCAAGGTCAAGAAAGCCAAGAAAAAGCTGAGGTACCATTCAGAATAAAGGCCACTACAGAGACATGACAACTCAAAGCAGTATGTAACTCTGAACTGCATCCTTTTGCTATAAAGGTTATTATTGGGACATTTGGCAAAATCTGAATGGGGCCCAAGGATTAGTGGCAATTTCCTGATTTGACGGTTGTTTTGAGGTTACATAGAAAAATGTCCTTGTTTACATGAAATACATACTAAATTCAGGAGTGATTTTTAGGAGTGACAGGCCCAGCAACTTGGCAATTTATTTTCAGACGATTCAGGTTCTGAATTGGTAATTTTTCTGTCGGAGAATAGTTCAATTTTTTTTTTTTTTTTTTTTTTTGGCCACGCTGTGCAACTTGCAGGATCTTTGTTCCCTGACCAGGAACTGAAACTGGGCCTCGGCAGTGAAAGCGCCAAGCCCAAACCACTGGACCGCCAGGGAACTCCCTAAAAATGTTTTTAAAAGTGTAACTTCTTTTCCTTTTTATGTTATATGACTTAAAAAATGACTATAGCAATGAAGACAGTGATGTTGACGATGAATTTGCGACATCAAGAATTTCATAAAATTATTTCTTGAAATAAGGTAGAAATTAATGTTATTTTATATAATGTGATTTTTAAGTATATATTTTCATTAAAACATTTAGGAGTTAAAAAAAGATCAGTGAACGAATGTGCTCTTCTAGGTTGAATTAAAATAGAATATTTAAGGTTTAAAAAAGTTTGGCTGGGGAAAAATAACAGTTTTGCAAAACCTTTGCGATCCAAAACTAAGATAATATTCAACAGCAAGAAGTATTCCAATTTCTCATAACCAGTTCTCACAAGCAAAGAAATGCATGCCTCACTTTAAGAAGGTGTCAAATAGAAACAGGCAAATCTGAAAGAATTTACCAAGTGTTAATAAATTAGAGGTGAAATCACAACCAAAGAATTTATGGCGTACAAAAAAATTCACAAGTAGAAGATTCCTTCTACCAACTTCTCAGAGTTCCATGAGCTCTCTCCTGACCTCTGAAAGATGGGTTTTACCAAAATATGGTTTACACGGAACTTTTCAGGTATATATGGTCTGAAAAGAAAGAAGTATCTGCTAAGAACCTGCCTGGTGCTCCTTCCTTGTTGCAGCCCTTCTTTGTGTAAGTGATCAGAATCAGGTCCAAGAGACACAGAATCAAGCATGACATATCACACCAAACACCATTTCCTGTCCAACCAATTCTCATCTCTCTCCAGTAATGAAGAGGTGGACGTTCTTCTTGGACTGCAGCATCTGTGCAGCCCGCTCCACCCCAACCACAGCAGACAGCCTCTGGGCATCGTACTTGGAGTAGAGGACAGTGCAGGCCCAGGCAGCTTCCTCTCCTCTGGTGGTGGCTTGCAGCATGTTACAGACTTCACTGTAGAAGTGGGGATATGTTGGCAGTTCACAGAAAATCAGGTTCCTGATGCCTTTTATTGTGTATGTGTTAGAAGGAGAAAGAGAGGCTATGTCTACATGAGAAATTTTATGGAAAAGCCACCGAAGAGTTTTTACAGGGACATAGTCACTCTCGCTGTTTCATGCAAGGAGAAAGACCATGGCACAAATAACACACAGACCAAAAGTTACTCTAATTTGAGCTGGAGGGGCTCATTTTTTGTGACAGTGTATTTGAATTCCTAATGTTTGGCTTAAGATAGTGATAAAATGAATTTGCACTTCTTGAGCCTAATCTGAGCAGACTGAGGTAGGGTGGGGAAGAATAGCAGACAAGGATTAGAAATCTGTCGCAGAAAATTTGAAAAGCAGGCATTTCCAATTTAACATTATCCTAATTATAATCAGGCAAAACAGTGTTCTGTAATGGAGATGAGGTCAGACCAGACCCAGTACATAAAATAAACAGCATAAACTGTAAATGCACTCCCATTAGTCTTTTCTTGTCATTCTGTAGACATGTTAATAATTCCATGGCAGATGTCCCAGGTTCACCCATTTACAAAATCCTGCCCGAGGACCCATTAGGCATTATGGGAAGGCAATTAATTTCAACAGCTTCCTCGCTTCTTTCCCTGCTGCACAGGGCTGCATGGTGTGGGAGGGTGCAGACCCTAGGGACGCGCCTTATGGTTCGGGTTGAGATCAATCATTCCCTCTTGGGCTCCATGACCAAAGATTTTATACGTTGACAAGGTTCTGATTTTTCCTGTTAGACTCTCATACAGGGCTGATGTCAGACTCCCTCGGGAATTTTATTTTATTCATGGACGGTAAGTTTTCCTTGTCTTTTTATCCCTTGGCTCATCCTGATCTCTCTGGAGACCCTCCTCTCCCAAAATATAACTGCAGTCCATTACTTGGATCAGCTTTCCACATCCTCTTTCCATAAAGAAATTTTAATGGCTAATGATGTTGAAAAAACACAGTTCTGCCTCAGTAGTTATCAAAACAAACAAAAACAGAGTTCCATTTCTGCTTAGTATGTAGAAAACTCAAGAGAATACTACTCCCATGCTAACAAGAAAAAGATAATCTACAACAGTGTTCCTTTTCCTGAGCCTAGACAGCTGATGTCACAGGGCAACCAAGTGAACTGATTCAACGGTGCCCTGGTGTGTGTTTAACAACTGATTCTCAGTGGGGGAGGATAGGTGCTGATTTGAAGCATTTGCCAATTTCTGTGGTGTAAATACTCCATTTCAAGCTACCAGTGTCATGTTGCTGAACTTGGAACTGGGAAGAGATGTGCAACTATACCTTAAGAGCTGGTATGTGCCAGCTTCAGCCCATCACTGACTGAATTCCAAAGAGTGACAAGATGGTCTGAAGAAAGACAGGACATATGAACCACTTCACCTTTGGCAGAGCACAGTGGGGAAGAGGGCAGCTGCTAAGAAAGTGGGTAGGAAGAAAAAAGCTACACTTTTAACAAGTTCTTAAAGGGCAATTATGGGCTTGCATGACAGTTCAGAATCCCTGGGATTCCCGGACACTCCTTTACTTCACAGTCATGATGGCTTTTCCAAAGGTCTCCACTGGGAGCCCTGGAAAGACTGGAAGCAAGGCAGAAGACCTGAGAAACCCCGATGGTGGTGCAGACATGAAAACTCACTCTCTTCCCAGAGCCATGTTGTATATGAAGCTAAAGCCTGAAGCCAGTGAGAGGGGCAAAGGTCAACTGCCAGGGTGAAGTCAGAAGCAGCAAAACTGTGTGCCCTAAGGGAGGAGCATTAACCCCTCACCCCATCCCTCCCCACCACAGGACTTACATCCAGTAAAAACAGCAGTCTGGGGAAAGGGGAAAGGGCATGAAGACTGGGGAAAGGGCATGAAGCCTGTTCAGCCCAAGATCCTGCACTGATGTAAGCAGATGTTTGCCACCACTGCAGAGATGCAGGGAACTCTTTCTCACCAAGACCCCTCGTAGAACAAGGCAGAGGCTGGCCACCATGGAGGGTCGTGCAGGAGCCCTGAGAAAGTGCCAGCTCCAAAGCCCAGGATGGACAGAACCTGCCTGCATCTGAGCTGGACCAGGAGGAGAACAACTGCCCCACTTCAAGCCTTAGGGGAAGAGCGAGCAGGAGCAGCCTGCTGCTGGGGGAGGGGCCGGAGCGTGGGAGAGGCTCTCCCTCGGCACAGGGGTGCAGGGCATGGTGAAAGCTGAGAGGGGAGCAGGACGCTGAGACAAGGCCCTCCAGCACTGGGCCCCACAGTGGGCCACTGTCTGCTGGAGGAACTGGCAGTTTGTGGTAAATAGAAGGCAACGACGGTAACAACCAAATCCTAACTAGATTCACAACTGCCACACTAGTGGCCTGACAGAAGAGGCGACCAGGCCAATTACTTACTCAGGCACTACATTCAACTGACAATTACAAAAAACACAGAAAAGCAAGAAAAAGACATTAAAACCATGAGGTATCATTTTGACTATCAAGTCACTGGAAAAAAGAGAATTTACAGAAATATTTACAGAATTTACAGAAATAGGCTAATGGAATATAAATTATTGTGAGTGTGTATTTCACCGGGGAGGGGAGAAGATGGGAGTGGCAACACACAGCAAATTTTAAACTGGGTACAGCTTTTGAACAAATAAGTTTTCCTTTCCAAATTTATCCTAAGGAAATGCCTAGGCAACTATGCCATCAACTACGCATATGGATGCTCTTGGCATTATTGTATATAATAACAGAAAACAACAAATCAATATGCCCATTAAAAGGAAATTGGGTTAATTATATACCCATACAATGTAACACTATGCAACCATTAAAAAGGATGCTCTACACACCTTAAAGATTACTTATAATTACACAGAAAAGGTATTTTTACAATGTAAAGATTTAGCAGACCTACCTTGACCAAGTGACTACATTTAGTATCACCAAAAATGGGACAAACTGACACCCTGGGCCTCTTGAGGAGATGCAGGGGGAAGTACACAATATCCTCTATGTAGAATTCTTACTAAAATAATGTTTAAATCTTTGGTCCCCGAACTCTGATGCTCACTGAACCACCTATTTGTTTTTTAAAAGTACCTGTAATTGGTCCCCATCCCCAAACACCATGATTTAATTGATACTGCAGTATGACCAGGGCATTCAGATTTTTAAAAGCTCCCCAAGGGGATTCTAATATGTGGCAAAGTTTGGGAACACTGATCTAAATAATAAGAAAACAGCCAAATCCAGATGTGGGACATTCTACAGGAAACTGGACTGGACTCTTCAAAAAATATCAGTATCACAGCAAGAAACAAAGGCAGAGAATTATTCTAGATCAGGGTTTCTTAACCCTGGCACTACTGCCATTTTAAGCCAGGTAATTCTTTGTTGTAAGGGCTGTCCTGTGCACTGTAGGACGTCTAGCAGCACCCAGGCCTTGACCCGCTTGAACCACTAGACCACTAGAATAACCCTCCAACTGTACCAACCAAAAATGTCTCCAGATATTTCCAAATGTCCCCTGGGGAGCAAAACTGCTCCTGCTTGAGAACTGCTAAAATAGACTAAAGAAACATGTCACACAAATGCAATGTAGGATTCTTAACTAAATCCTGGATTGGGGTGGGGGGGGTGGTGAGAAACAGCTGTAATAGTCATTTTGGGAACAACTAGGAAAATTTGCATACAGACTAAATATTAGATGGTAACTGCAGTAATGTCAAGTGGTATGTTAATGGTGTTGTGGTCAGATAAAAGAATGTTGTTTTTAAGCTCTACAGGCTGAAAGATTTAGGAGTTAAGTGTCATGAAGCTTCCCATAATTTACTCTCAAATGGTTCAGGAAGAAAAAATAAGAGATGTGAGTGGAAAGAGAGAAGGAGAGACAGAGAATGTGGGTGCGTGAGAATGTGGCAAAATGCTAACAGCTGGTGAAGCCTAAGTGGAAGGAGTTAGAGATGTTCACTGGGATAGTCTTACAATGTCTTTTGAAATGAAATCTTCCCAAATAAAAAGTTGGAGCGGGGGCAGGATATAGTAGAACTATATATATATTAACTTAAAAATACATCCATAACATACAAGTATATACCAAAATGCTAACTTATTTAAGCTTTTTTTCAATAAGCACATAAAACATTCAAGATAAAAGAAAAAAAATCCAAATGTGTACACTGTGATCCCAATGTTGGTGTCCTTTTTAAAATGCCTGTGTCTGTGTGTGTGTGCACGTGCACGTTATTTACATCAAAGAGACAGGAAAGAAATACACCAAAATGGGTATTTATATCAGTAAGATTATAGGTGATCCCATTTTTTTAACCTAGATTTTCTAGGTTCTCTACAATAATTGTGTAATACTCTTATAATGAGAGTATTTTTAAAGCAAAATAAAACAACAAAACCAATTCCAATAGGTATTATATTTAAAACCCAAGAAAATCTCTCTTAGTACCAATTCGTCCACAGTAGAGACCAGGCATCTCCTGGAAATAAGAGCACGTGACCAGAACCTCTTCAGAGGGGCAGTTAGTAACAATTCCCATGGTCTTCTGCACCTCTTCCCCTGCCTTCCTCCTCTCCTGTATGTGCTTTGGGTCTTCGGTGACCCCTACAAATATGGCGTAACACTGTGACAGGACCTAAAACTAAGGACATTCCCGATGTCTATGTTACCTGACAACTGTTAAAGATAAATGAGGCAACCACAACTGACTTGCAAGGCTGGCTCCTGCATACAGTCTATAAAGACGAGGTCTATTACTTCTAAAACTGGGGTTCTCCCTGGGGCAGGGAGCACTCAGAAACACCCCACTAGCGTTTCCCACCTCCAGAAATCCTACCTCCAGAGTTTCTGATTGCCCCCTGCTTAAGAATCCTTCCTGTGCTAACCCACTGATAATGCTCAGAGAAAGAACTGTGAACTGTCCTCCCCTCAGGAGGGCCATCATGACCAAATGCCCATCCCATCCTAAGATTCTACTGGTTTCATCTCCCCAAAGAAAACAAATCCTCAGGTTGAAAGTTTTTTGCTAGCTCACAAATGAACTGCAATATGTCTAACACGGCCTACTTCCATAGAGAATATAAATACAGAATTTTAAAGCTGGATACTAAAGTGTTAAATACATGTACTTTTCCCAAGGTCAAATGAAAAAATCAAATCACAGAGACACTGCAGATCAAAATACCCATTGTCACCTTGGTGACCTCTCAAGCAAAAAAATCTATAGCTGGGAACCTTGAGATAATTGGCAGTTGCAGATTATCTCCATTCAACTTAAACACCCACTAACCTGGTCCAGGGTACAAAGCTAATGGCACGTGTTTGGTTTGTCTTTATAGTGACTTTGGGGACAAAACAGTTTGGTCAATAAATGAACAGTGTAAGACAGAAGACTGTCGTGCCTACTTAAGAGAAAGGGCTCCTTTGACATCATGCCCTCTCCTTGAAAAGCTGCTACTTGAGAGCAGTCCTCATCCCAGCTTAGTTCACACTTGCTACAGACAATCACGCTGGGAAGTTTTCCAATCCATCCACTTCATTTAAAGGACTTGCTTTGATGTATCAAGCTTTTGGAAAACTAAGGGCTCTTTAGACCTGCTGAGTGCAAACTCCCCCAAAATACCATTTCCAACATGAATGAAAATAACAACTCACTGGAACAAAGCAAATACTGATGCCAGCAAGAAGAAAACCCTGAAGCCCTTAAATATTCACCTCTAAGCCCCTCACCTTTTGCTTCTCCTAAACTTCAAGGAGCCCCTTAGTCCTGGTTCTCCTTGGTGCAGAAGTGTGTGTGCACTGCCTCAGGACAAATGAGAGCTTTCTGAACACTGACCCTGTACTCAACTTCCATCTCCACAGACCACACAGTCCCCAGTGTTTCATCTGTGCTTCTATGACAGGTTCCTCCCTTTCCTGTATTGTGTTGAGAGCTGCTCAACTCTGTAATGTCTTTCTTGAGGGGTATACCCACAGCTACAGGAGGTACCCTAAGTATGGACCCACTCAGATCTATATACAGGTTATGCTGTAGTCACTCATTCGTTTCTACCACCTTTTCCAACAATGCCCATTTTGAAAGAAAACCAACCAACCAATCAAGAAAAGTCTGTCCAGCCCCCCAAACTCTGGCTTGTCTGCAGGAGGTGAAGCAAGGGAGGACCTTATAACACAGCAAAGCCCACCATGCACTTGGAAGCAGACCCTCCAGAGAGGACACTTGAAACCTGGCCCTACTTTACCTTTTGTAGAAATGGAAGCGCTCTGTGAGGAGCAGGAACTGCTTCTCTCCTTGAAGGAAGAAGTGTCTGGCCCTGGAGACACCAGACTTCTGGGTGTACTCGCAGATATGAGTGAAGTTCAGTTCCTCCTTCTTGAAGTAATTTCGGAGACGCACAAAGTCAAAGTAGGAGGGGACATAGATAAGCGCGTGAGACATGACTGCATCACGATACTGAGGCACAATCTTGTTGACGAAAAAGTTAAACCTGATTTGAAAGGCAAAGGGCAGAGTCAGTGGTCTAGAGGTGAGCCATAGTGTCACTGCCAACTGCATGACCCTGGGCAAGTCACAATCTCCTTCTACCTCCCCTAAGAGGCCAATTTGGCCTACCTCATTGCAAAGAGATTATATAGGGATAAAACTTGTTAAGCGCATCAAAAAGTAAGTGCCAACACTATTCATCATAAAGAATAGATGTGATGCTGGTATATCCCAGAGAATTATTCTAGGAAGTACGTAACTGTATCATTCATTCATTCAGTTGTCAGTCAGTCAACAAATAATTACTGAACACCTACCATGTGTTAAGCACCATTCTGCTACCATGGGTCCCCTGACTAAACACAATGAGAAGACGGAGGGAAATTACACAGAGAATTAGAAAAACAGTTCTTGCCCTGAAGGGCTTAGAATTAAGTTGTTGACATGAGGCATTAAAAAATTAATGTAATTTTAAAATGCCACAGTCTAGGGGAAAGTACCCTTGATTTACTAACCCTGACACTATTGGAACTAGGACAACACACCATTTCTCTGGCCTTCAGTGTCCTCCTCTGTCAATGGCATGATTGGATTCAATTATCTCATTTCATTTCATAAATGGTAACTAATAAAGCCAACATGGAATACAATTCTAAATTTGAATGCCCAAGTAAAATCCCTTTCTGTGACCCCCAGGGATCCAATGGGACAGGGGAGGGTACATGGCATCAATCACTGAAGCTAGGTTTTCAGGTTCCATCCTCTGGAAGACATGTGGGAGCTGCACCAGGACATGACTGATGCAGCCTGTCATCGGGACGTTCCTCACAGCCACCTGCCAGGTGTCAGTGAGAACATTAGGAAGTGAGGTATCCCCATTATTGACCAAATGCTGTCCTCTCCTTCTGCCTCATGACCCAAACAATACACAATACTTCATGAAAATTCAGAGAAAGGAGAGAACCCACCTGGCCTTGCACATTGACGCAGTACTTGTTGAACACAGAGTTGATCTGGGCATCCTGCAGGGCCCCAAACAGCAGCGTCTGACGATAGTACTTGGACCGATTATTGAGGTTCCACATGCGCACTCGAGAAAAGTCCACCCCATGTGAGTCCAAGGGCAGTAGGTTCATGTGGTTCATCACATGCTTTGAGCAGAAATAATACTCCATTAATACTTATTGAACACTTACCTGTTGGGCGTTGCTAACCTTTCTATAAGCCCATCATCTTATTTAACCCCATGAAGTAGATACTATCATCTCCCAAATTACAACAAGAAAACAGGCTCAGATAGGTGAGTGACTTGCCCATAGTCCAGCGAACAACAAGAAAAGCTCAAACTGGCTACCTTGTGGATCTTTCAAAAAGGATCAAGATGCTACCTATACAGAATATTTCTTTTAAAGGAAATTCTGAAATGCCACTCTGGTCACTCTATAAGCAACTCAGTTCCAGACTTGGACAAGAAGGGAAATGACACGGAAAACAGAGCTGCTGTCCTTCCATGACTTGGTTCCCAAAACGTTAGAAAATTCCCTGAGTGACTACACGTGCCTTTCGCTCAAAATAAAGATGACTCAACCATCGACGTGCCTTTTCTATTTTAATCATATTTTTACCTTGTAATGTATATTGAAGGGTCACAAGTACTATAAGTTTATTCCCTACTTTATAAATAAGTACTCCCCTTTATCTGTCCCAAACTTACTCCAAGTCCTGGGGTTGTAGAAAAGGTAAATTCTCACATGCCTTATAAAAATAAACCTATAGTTCTGTGATGAGGATTGTTCCAAAGCACAATCCTAAACCCCAAAACATTGCAGAGTATGTTGAGAGGGAGAAAAAAAATTATAGTACAAATTACAGTAGGGGGACAAAAACATCTTACATTTCTCCGTAAAACATCACAAATTAAGAAATCATGAGCAATGTTTTCCCATCTCCACTGAAGACCAAACAAAAGAGAACGAGCATAAATAGGAGGAACTATTTTAGATAAAAACATTCCTGGTGAGGAGGGATTTCAACCAACCAACCAACCAACCAACCAACCAACCACACTAAACTGGTCTATTACTAGAAGCAACTTTTAAGGGGAAGAAATCTTTTCTGGAGATTTGAAAATGTTGACAAGAATTTTTATCTTTCTGGATGCTTTACTGACCAACTTGTGGGTAGAAGAGGGGACAACATTTCCCATTTTCAAATTGGAAAATGTGGAATATTTCCATTTCCAAGCTGAGTTTTAATCTGGACTTTAATAACCATTTCAGACTCAAACCACTGAGCTTCTTGTCTCTAAATGTTAATGACCAGCATTACCAAGACATGCTCCCAGTTCTGCATCAGGTAAATGTCAGCTTGATCAATGATGAGAAGCTCAATAGAAGACAGAAAGTCAAAATCTCTCTTCTTCTCTCCTTCTCCACCAATGATGGTCCTCAAGCCCAGAGGGGAGGCAATGAGGATGTCTGACGAATAGAAGGGGGCATAAAGTCGGATGCTTCTCTGCAGTATTGCCACTCCTATACACAAAACAGCCAAGCACACATCAGTTCATGAGTCACCACCAAGCCATTAGCTTCCACCCTCTCAAACTGCAGCCTCCCCTTGTACCTTCCACATCTTCCCCTTTGCATGTAATTGTGCTCAAACTGCTTTAATTATTAAAATCATCATCGTCATCATCATCATCCCTCCTTTGCATCTATGGTCCCTTCTAGCTCCCACCCTCTTCTTTTCCTTCACTGGCAAACCTTCCAAAAAACTATCTCTACTTTAAAATCTCCCACTCACTCCTTAATGCACTGCAATCTGCCTCTGAGTCTCAGGACACCACTGAAATGACTCTTGCCAAGGTCACCAACAGCTCTCAGTTACCAATTCAATGGCACTTTAGTGTTTCTTGTCACGAACGCATAAGCACACCCTCCTTGAAATGTTCTTTTCCTTACTGGTGGTTTCTATCACTTTAACACTTACTTCTATTACTGACCTGGTCCTTATCTATTTTTCCATATTCAAAGAGCTCTTCAACAAATCCCTGGATTCACCCACAAGTTCACTTTCGCTCTACATAAAGCTTTGGGTAAATATATTCACTAATTATGGCTTTAACATTATCATCACAAAAATCTGTATTTCCTGCCCACATCTCTTTCCTAAGCAACAAGTAGCAGTCTGTAAAGAGCCCAGATCATATGTGAAAGAGATTCACTTGCTAATCTTAAAGCATCTACCAGAGGGGCAGAAGTTGGCTGGGACTCTCTGGGGACAGAATGCTGGCAGATGCCATTTTTACAAATTCCCTCTACCTTGATGGCACTGGTGGGTGCCACTTTTTTGCACTCTCACTCTAAGTTGCTAACAGTGGTGGTGGGTGAGTACCCTCTACCCCACGGCCCTGCACTGCCTGTGTGCAGCACTGACAAACATGGACAACGAGCAGCCACGCCTACCCCATCTCATGCCACTCGCGGGACATGACCTGAGGCAACAATCGCATGTAGCCCACACAGGGGACACTCCTTGAGCACCAGGCTCAGGCAGATGGGGGTGAGACTGCATTTCTAGACTCCATGGGAGTGAAACAAACAGAGTTTATAAGATGACCAAGAACTAGGGAAAAGTTAAAAATACAGTTCATCTCCCACACAGGGCCACTCCTTCAAGACGGGGCAGTAACTGTTTTGCATAATACACAGAAACAAACACGGAGAGTGAAGCAAAATGAGGAAGCAGAGGAACATGTTCCAAATGAAGGAACAAGATAAAACCCCAGAAAAAATATTTAATGAAACAGATGTAAGTGATTTATCTGATAACGAATTCTAAGTCATAGTCCTAAAGATGCTCACCAAACTTGGGAGATGAATGAACGAACACAGTGAGAAACTCAAGAAAGAGACAAAATATAAGAAAGTTCTAAACAGAACTCACACAGCTGAAGATTATAATAATTGAACTGAAAAATACACTAGAGGGAATCAACAGCAGACTAGATGGTAGAAAAGAACAGATCAGTGACCTGGCAGACAAGGTAGTAGAAATCACCCCAACAGAACAGCAAAGAGAAAAAATATTTTTAAAATATGAGGACAGTTTAAGGGAACTGTGGGACAACATCAAGTGTACTATCATCGGTGTTAAGGGGTCGCAGAAGAAGAGAGAGAAAGGGGCACTAACATCCACATTATAGGGGTCCCAGAAGGAGGACAGAGAAAGAAAGGGGCAGAAAACTTATCTGAAGAAATAATGGCTAAAAATGTCTCTAACCTGGTGAAGGAAACACATTCAGGTCCAGCAAGAACCAAGAGTGCCAAACAAAATGAACCCAAGGAGATTCATACCAAGACACATTATAATTAATATGTTAAAAGGCAAAGGTAAAGAGGGAATCTTAAGCAGCAAGAGAAAAACAACTAATTACAGACAAGGGAATCCCCATAAGAATATCAGCTGATTTTTCATCAGAAACTTTGTGGTCCAGAAGGAGATGGCATGATATGTTCAAATATGCTGAAAGGAAAAAACTTCCAACAAAGAAGGAAGGAAATAATAGAAGTCAGTTGAGAAATACTGAATAAATGAAATGGAGACCAAAAAAAAGATCAATGAAACTAAGAGCTGGTTCTGTGAAAAGATAAACAAAATTAACAAACCTTTAGTCAGACTCAATAAGAAAAAAAGAGAAGGGGCCCAAATAAAATCAGAAATGAAAGAGAAGCTATAACTGACACTATAGAAATACAAAGTATCATAAGAGACTACTACGAACAATTATACACCAACAAGTCAGATAACCTAGAAGAAATACATAAATTCCTAGAAACACACAATCTTCTAAAACTGAATCATGAAGAAACAGAAAATATGAATAGATCAATTACTAGTAATGTGATTGAATCAGTAATCAAAAAGCTCCCCAAAAACAAAAGACCAGGACCAGAGAGCTTCATGGTAAATTCTACGAAATATTTAAAGAAGATTTATTACCTATCCTTCTCAAACAATTTCAAAAAACTGAAGAGGCGGAAACACTTCCAAACTCATTTTATGAGGCCAGCATAACCCTGATACTGAAACCAGACAGAAACACCACAAAAAAAGAAATGTACAGGCTACTGTGCCTAATAAACACAGATGCAAAAATCCTTGACAAATTATTAGCAAACTGAATCCAACAATACATTAAAAGGACCATACACTATAATCAAGTAGAATTTATTCCAGGGATGCAAGGATGGGTTGACAAAGTGGGTATAGAGGGAATGTATCTCAACATAACAAAGGCATATACAATAAACCCACAGCTAACATCATATTCAGTGGTGAAAAGCTGAAAGCATTTCCTCTCAAATCAGGAACAAGACAAGGATGCACACTTCTGCCACTTTTATTCAACATAGTATTGGAAATCCTAGCCACAGCAACTAGGCAAGAAAAAGAAATAAAAGATACCCAAATTGGAAAGGAGGAAGTAAAACTGACTATTTGCAGATGACATGATACTTTATGGAGAAAACCCTAAAGACTCCACCAAAAAACTGTCAGAACTAATAAATAAATTTAGTAATGTTGCAGGATACAAAATTAACAAAATCTGTTGTGTTTATATACATTAATAATGAACTATTAGAAAGAGAAATTAAGAAAACAATCCATTTACAATAGCATCAAAAAGAATAAAATACCTAGAAAAAATCTAACCAAGAAGGTAAAAAACTTGTACTTGGAAAACTACAAGGTATTGATGAAAGAAATTAAAGATGACAGAAACATGAAAAAATACACCATGCTTATAGATTGGAAGACTTAGTACTGTTAAAATGTCCATACTGGACGCCAAGTGGGGAAAGTGGTGGTGGGGGTGGGGGTGTGATGAATTGGGAGATCATGTATATACTAATATGTATTAAATGGATAACTAATAAGAACCTGCTGTATAAAGAAATAAATAAAATTCAAAAAAAGTCCATACTACCCAAAGAAATCTACAGATTTAATGCAATCCTTATCAAAATACCCATGACATTTTTCATAAAACTAGAATAATCCTAAAATTTGTACAGAGTTGCAAAGGATCCTGAATAGCCAAACTGATTATGAGAAAGAAGAACAAAGCAGAAGGTATAACACTCCCTGATTTTAAACTACACTACAAGTCTACAGTAATCAAAATTGTACGGTAATAGCACAAAAACAGACACAGATCAACAGAACAGAGAGCCCAGAAATAAATCCATATTTATATGGTCAATTAATCTATGACAAAGGAGACAAGAATATACAATGCAGAAAAGACAGTCTCATCAACAAATGGTGATGGGAAAACTAGGCAGCTACATGCAAAAGAATGAAACTGAACCACTAGCTTACACCATCTACAAAAATCAACTCAAAATGGATTAGACTTGAACGTAAGACCTGAAAACCACAGAACTCCCAGAAGAAAACATAGGCAGTAACTTCCCTGACAACAGTCTTAGCAATATTTTTTTGGATCTGACTCCACAGGCAAGGACAATGAAACCAAAAATAAACAAATGGGACTACATCAAACTAAAAAGCTTGTGCACAGCGATGGAAACCATCAATGAAACAAAAAGGCAATCTACTGAATGGGAGAGGATATTTGTAAATCTAGTAAGGGGTTAAGATCCAAAATATATAAAGAACTCATGTAACTCATTATCAAAAAACTCCAAACAGGGCTTCCCTGGTGGCGCAGTGGTTGAGAGTCCGCCTGCCGATGCAGGGGATATGGGTTCGTGCCCTGGTCCGGAAAGATCCCACGTGCTGTGGAGCGGCTAGGCCCGTGAGCCATGGCCGCTGAGCCTGCACATCCAGAGCCTGCGCTCCGCAATGGGAGAGGCCACAACAGTGAGAGGCCCGCGTACTGCAAAAAAAAAAAAAAAAAAAAAACCGCAAAAAAAAAAGACCCGAAACAATCCAATTAAAAAATAGCAGAGGGGGCTTCCCTGGTGGCGCAGTGGTTGAGAATCCACCTGCCGATGCAGGAGACACGGGGTCATGCCCCGGTCCAGGGGGATCCCACATGCCGTGGAATGGCTGGGCCCATGAGCCATGGCCGCTGAGCCTGCGCGTCCGGAGCCTGTGCTCTGCAACGGGAGAGGCCACAACAGTGAGAGGCCCGAGTACAGCAAAAAAAAAAAAAAAGAAAAAAAAAAAAGCAGAGGACCTCAATAGACATTTTTCCAAAGAAGTCGTACTGATAGCCAACAGTCAAATGTAGAGATGCTCAACATCACTCATCATCAGGAAAATGCAAATCAAAATCACAATGAGAAATCAAAACTACAATGAGGTACCATCTCACACTGGTCAGAATGGCCATCATTAAAAAGTCTACAAATAACAAAGGAGAGGGTGTGGAGAGAAGGGAACCCTCCTACACTGTTGGTGGGAATGTAAGTTGGTGCAGTCACTATGGAAAACAGTATGGAGTTTCCTTGGAAAACTAAAAATATAATTACCATATGATCCAGCAATCCCACTCCTGGGCATGTATCTGGACAAAACTATAATTCAAAAAGATACATGCACCCCTACATTCATAGCAGCACTATTCACAATAGCCAAGACATGGAAACAACCTAAATGTCCATTGACAGATGAATGGATAAAGATGTGATACATATATACAATGGAACACTACTCAGTCATAAACATGAACAAAATAATGCCATTTGGCAGCAACATGGATGCAACTACAGATTATCATACTAAGAGGAGTCTGTCAGAAAGAGAAAGACAAATACCATATGATATCATGTATATATGAAATCTAAAATATGGCACAAATGAACCTATCTACAAAACAGAAACAGACTCACAGACCTGTGGTTGCTAAGGTCAGGGGTGGGGAAAGGGATGGACTGAGAGTCTGGGGTTAGTTGATGCAAACTATTACATTTAGAATGGGTAAACAACAAGGTCCTACTGTATAGCACAGGGAACTATATCCAATCTCCTGGGATATGCCATAATGCAAAAGAATATAAAAAAGGATGTATATATGTGTATAACTGAGTCACTGCCGTACAGCAGAAATGAGCACAACATTGTAAATCAACTATACCTACTCCAATTAAAAAAAAAAAAGAAGAAGAAGAA
The DNA here is from genome assembly GCF_025265405.1 of Mesoplodon densirostris. Lineage (NCBI taxonomy): Eukaryota > Metazoa > Chordata > Mammalia > Artiodactyla > Ziphiidae > Mesoplodon > Mesoplodon densirostris. The sequence goes on from NC_082672.1 coordinate 104,071,420, forward strand.
TGTATCAGGTGGCTAGTAAGTGCTGTGATCAAAATGAAATAATATAAAATGATAGGCTGTGATTTTGGAGTTATAAATTCTTACAGCCACCATGTATTATAAGTTGCTATTAACCAAAGCACAGAGAGAAAAAAAAAACCACAATGAGATATCACCTCAAACCTGTCAGAATAGGTCTTATCCAAAAGACAAGAAATAACAAATGCTGGCAAAGATGTGGAGAAAAGGGAACCCTTGTGCATTGTTAGTGGAAATGTAAATTGGTGCAGCCACTACGGAAAACAGTATGGATGTTCTTCAAAAATTAAAAATAGAATCACCATACAATTGAGCAATTCAACTTCTGGGTGTTTATCCAAAGAAAAAAACCCACTAATTCAAAAAGATATATGCACTCCTACGTTCAATGCAACATTTATAATAGCCAAGATATGGAATATGGAAGCAGCCTAAGTGTCCACAGATGATGAATGGATAAAGATGTGGTGTACACACACACACACACACACACTGGAATATTACTCAGCCATAAATGAATGAAATCTTGCCATCTGTGACAACAAGGATAGACCTTGAGGGTATCACAGTAAGTGAAATAAGTCAGACAAAGACAAATATCAATAGCATGTGATTTCACTTATATGTGGAATCTAAAAAACAAAAAACCAGACGGATAGATACAGAGAACAGACTGGTGGTTGCCAGCAGGGAGGGGAGGGTTGGAGGGTGGGCAAAATGGATGGGGGAGATCAGGAGGTATAAAACTTCCAGTTATAAAGTGAACAGGTCACAGGGATCCAATGTATGCCATGGGGAATATAGTCAATAATATTGCATTAACTTTGTATGGTGACAAACGGTAACTTTACTTATTGTTGTGATAAGTTTGTAAGGTATATAGACATTGAATCACTATGTTGTACACCTGAAACTAATACGTCAATTATATATCAATTAAACAAAAGACTGATTTATCAGCTCCTTGTTGGCCACCTGCATATGTTTAAAACTAACCATAAGCTCTAATCCCTTTGCACGCACACTCCAGCCATCCTAAAGCCTCTGAATCTTAAGTCATGCCGGTTTACTCACCCTGATGCCTCCACACTTGCCGTTTCCTGTCTGAAACTTTTTCTTCCACTCTCATCGCTCCACTTTGTACCTGGCTAAATCTGACTCAGGTTTCAACTTAGTATGGATGGTACCTCCAACAGAAGGCCTTCCCTAACAGTCCTGAGCCCATTTTGAGTAAGGATATTTGCTTTAAATACTTTCACTAGAACACCCACTATCCTCTAACCGTAACACATCTCATCCCATACTGTCTGATTTGTCTTAAGGCTGGACTTGCTTAACAGTAACTTTTAATTCCATATCTCCAGCTTAACAGTGCCTGGCACATAGTAGATGCTTAATAAGCGGTAAATGGGCATATGTGACTAATAAATATTTTCCAGGAACTTTTTCAATGAACAAGCAACCAAGTACATGGGAGCTGAATGACAAACAAGCAAAAATGTGCAAAGCTGGGTGGGAGTCAGTAAGTCCAGAGTGGAGATAATTCAGGTGTGGGCACTCCACATGGCAGGCAGGAGGGAAGTCCATTACGTACAGATGCTCTAGTTTATTCATCTTCCCCAGACTGACCCACCCAGCCCCATCACCTCCAACTCCCCCAAGAAGCCCTGTAGCATTGACTGTGAGCTACCAGCTATAGGCATGCTGAGACATTTGTTATAAACATGCAGGTGCCTTTCATACATGCCTTCACAGACACTCCATCCCATTAGCCAAGTATGTACCCCATTAGCCAAGGCAAGACTCTCCCCTGGCAGACAAGTGGTCTCAAATGCGTCCTGGTTCTGCTAGGAGGCTGAGACAGTGACCCTCTGAAAGAATGCCTAATTCCAGGCTTCTAGCTTCCAGCTATGTGCACCTCACACCTCAGGTCCCTCAGCGTCTCAGTTTTGACAAGGAGGAATTACCAGTCCTGAAGTGATCATCGATGTTGCCGACAAATACAGCTTCATAATCCTCAGGCTTCTTCAGGTTGGGTGGTCTCTCCTTGGGATCTGAGCCATACTCTCCATTAAACCTCTTTTTGTTGCTTACAATTATTTTCTTCTTGCTGTCGCCCTCAAGAAGACTGATGAAGAGCTGTACCACCCGCAAAGCAGCTTCCCGGAATGGCACCACTATCAGCACCTGTGGAAGGAGTGATGGGCAGCCTTGGAGGGGCAAGGGGAAGGAAGGACAGCTCGAGGTGAGCCTGCTGGGGACCTAAGGAGCCCTCTGTTCCACAGCCCCTGGCCAAGGACCACATCCGTGTCACCCCCTTTACACAGGACCTGGCTCAGTACTGAAGGCTGAGCATCTTTCCGACCCACAGCACCATGTCCTATGGACTTCAATCTCATGGCTCCTTGGGGTGGGGGGCGCAATTCTTAAGCAGAATGTAGAATTTTTTTTTTTTTTTTGGCGGTACGCGGGCCTCTCACTGTTGTGGCCTCTCCCGCTGAGGAGCACAGGCTCCGGACGCACAGGCTCAGCGGCCATGGCTCACGGGCCCAGCCGCTCCGTGGCATGTGGGATCTTCCTGGACCGGGGCACGAACCCGTGTCCCCTGCATCGGCAGGTGGACTCTCAACCACTGCGCCACCAGGGAAGCCCAGAAATACTTTTTGAGGTAAGTCAATGCCGTTAACAGAGGTGTCCATTAGCAAAAACCCAAGGGCATAAACACACAAAGCTCTTTGAGGACAAGAAATGTTACTCATTTCTGTCTCCCACAGAACTTAGTTCAGTATTTTGATCCGTAAGACCCAAGGAATATGCTGAACAAATGAATTAGATGTATTAAGTAGAGAATAAAGCTAGTAAGGAAAGGACTAAAGTATCATTACTTTTCTAGTACATTTCCTAGTACATTTTTCAGAAATGATGATAAAGGATTTCTGAAATAAGATGATATTTCAATGGGAAATATAGGATTCAGTTTTCCAAACATTTCCAAAAGTGCTTAATTTTAACTGTTGAGGAAAAAAACCAGAAGATGCTTAACAAATGATTACCTTCTAACTACCCTTGTGTAAACAATATAATCAATGGATATAACCCCAGTCAGATCAGGCAATTCACCAAACTCTGAATGTGATTCATGGGTAATCTACCTCATATTCTATTTTGCAATTCTAAATGGAAACAGATAATCTTATTACCCTGATGTTCAAGATTCTGAGGTAGTTTCTCAGAAAGGCAACCAGCACAGCCAGAGGGGTGTAGTGATTCAGTTTGGTACAGTGCAGGGATGATGGATCAGTTTTGAAGAGGGCCAAGTTACTGTCCCGGCTGTCACACTAAGTAAGTGTCTAGGCTTTGGTTTCCCCAACTATCAAACAAGAGGGTTGGACTAAGAAATCTCTAAGAGCCATATCAGTATTAAAATCCTAAAATCCTATTAAGCCCAATGAGAAGAATCTAAGAAGATGAGGCTTCTTCAATACAGACACAGAGGCTAAGGGGTAAGGGGGTATGGGTGGCACAGGATCTAGCTCCAGGACATCATGAAAAATGTAGACAGAATTAAACGATGTAAGCTCCCAATCCACTGGAGCTTAGGCTTATGAGCCACATAAATGTAATCATCACTTTAAGCAGTAATAATGATACAATGCAAAAACAGGGATTTTGTTTTCCAAGGTTTACATATTTATGTGGCTTAGTGAAGAGAATACTTGGTTCTAGTCCTGTCTCTGCTACTTTTTCCCTGGTTCTCTTTAGCAAGGTCCTCTACAAATCTGGGTCTCTGTCCACAGGTGTAATATGTAGGGACTGAATAAAAGGCTCCTTAAGGTCCCATCCAGCTCTGACAATCACAAAGAAGAGATTTATAGTGGAGTGTTACTTATGTAGGATCAGGGTTTATCTTTAAGGAGAGAATTATCATGGAGGTACCTCCTACTCCACTTTCCAGTTACATCTGCTGTTAGAGACAGTCCACTGAGCTGTCTGCAGCACTGCTGTGACATTACCTGGCCCATCTAATATGCTCATTCTTGGACTCATTCATTATTCCAATCATTAAACCATCTGAGAACCTGCTAAGTGCCAGGACCCATATGTTAGAGCCTTACAGCCTCCTTGAGGGCAAAGTTCTGCTGCTGCCACTCACCTTGGGCCTCGTTAGCCCTTGGTCCCTGAAGTCATCATCATCACCCAACCCAAGTTTCTGGCTTCGGCATCTGCTGTTGTTGGCAAGCCCCTGGGCATTGGCTTTGAGAACGTGATTTATCACATGCAGGCAGTACACATGGCGGATCTCTTCCCCTTTCTTCAGGGCAGTCCTTTCTGGGTAGAACAGGTCCCGGTAAGAATTCATAATTAAGAAGAGCTCTTTCTGGAGGGGTGTGAAGGGGCTACTTGAATTTGGGGGACCAGAGAGGAACTGGCTGTTGGTCTTGATCCAGGTGGATTCCAGAGGCTTCTGGAGATGAAGTGACTTTAAGTCAATGTCCTTTGTGGGTTTAAAGGTTTCCAACTGTTGAAACCTGGATGAAAAGACAAGCTGGCCCAGGATGGGCCACTGTGGGAGAAATGATCAAGAACTAAGTTAGAAATGAATTATAGTACCTTACATTCATATAGTGCTTTATAATTTACCAAGGCCTTTCACAACTTACAGATCCTCTCACTTTATCCTCACAACAACCTTACAAGCTAAACACTATAATGCTCTTCTTGCAGTTTAGGAAATGCTGAGGTTCAGAGGTTATAGGATTCAGACAAACAGAGGAGAACAGAGCTAAGGGTTAGAGCCCAAGGTTTCTGACTTTAGAAACCTTGTGAGCTCTTCACTAGATCAGTGGGTCACAAACTGTCCTGTGGACCACACTGTAGGAAGTCAAAATTTACTCTAGACAAAAGAAAAGGAGGCCCAACGGTCAAATAACTTCGGTAACCACCACAAAACCTAATCCCCCTCAGGGAGAGTCACATGCAGATCGGACACTAAGGTTCTGCTGAGTCCTGTAGAAAGGACTCCGTTCCACTTTGTTTGACCCAGTTTTCCAAATTTACTTGGACATGGAACAAGGTTTTTGTTGTTGTTTTGGATTTTTTTTTCTTTTTGGAGACATGTATTAGAATCGTAAAGAATAATATTTTGTGGAACACCAGTCTGGGAATTTTTGCACTGTAACAAAACTGCTGATCTTAGCAATAAAGAAAGGATGACCTCTGCAATAAAAAAGAATTAACTATTGATATATGCCAACAACTGGGATGAATCTCCAAGGAATTATGCTGCGTGAAAAAAGCCAACCTGTATGATTTTATTTATATAACGCTTTTGAAATAACAAAATTATAGAAATGGAGAACAGATTAGTGGTTACCAAGGGTTAGGAATGGGGGGAGGGAGGTGGGTGTGGTTATAAAATGGCACCAGGGAAGAGGAGGGATCTTGATGGTGCTGGAAATGCTCTGTATGTTGACTGTGGTGGTAGCCAGGGCAACCTACACGTGATAAAACAGTATAGAACTAAATAACACAAAGGAGCAGGAGCAAAAGTGAGGAAATCTGAATAAGACAGGTAGGTTGTATCAGTGGAAATTTCCTACTTGTGATATTGTACTACAGTTTTGTAAGATGCTACCATTGGGGGAAACCGGGCAAAGGGCACATGGGATACCTTTGTATTATTTCTTACAACTGCATCTATAATTATTATCTCAATAAAAATTTCAATGAAACAAGGATGACCAATTCTTATGAATAGCATCAGTGGTGAAAAAAAAATCACCAAAAAAAGAAGCAAAAACTGCTCCATACTGAATAATTTAGGTGTGAACTTATCTCAGATATTTCAAACAAATGAACAGCAGTAGCTACTGTTTGACTGAACACTTCGTACATATCTTCCAGTAAACTAAATTACTTTATTTTGATGCAGGCATTACTGTCCCCCTCTAACAGATGAGAACAGTGAAGATTAAAAAGGTAGATTAACTTGCCTTAGGTCATGAGATAGCCCCTTGCAGACATTGGTCTAAACCCTGGTGCACCTGTCTCCAAAGCATTCTTATCTTATTGGTCCCCACCTTCCAGCTTCCCAGTGCCTTTTCTAGCTATGCCTGTGCCTTACTGGGCTCTCCCAGTCTTCCTCTATCTTGCTCCCTATCAAGCCATCTGCCACGGGTGTGTATCATACATTCAGGGAGACCACTAAAACCCAAGACCACTGCTTTTCTCCATTTGTAACTGTGATGATGGAACAATGCTTACTTTTAGCTGGTGGGTAGTTTTGGGATTTGTGGCAACAGCCTGGATTTCTTTTTCTTTCAGTTCTTTGTTTACATGTTGTGCAAATGGATCTAATTCAGAAATAAAGAATATTAGAACACTTAGGGCAAATGACAGTGATTTTCCAGTCTTCCCCTGTGAATGACATCCTGTTTTCATGATGTTAACTCATCTTTTTCCCCATCAACTTTCCCCATCATTTATCCCAGTCCAGAGCTTAAAAGTTTCTGACAGGTCCAGCTCCCTAAAGCATTTCTTTAATCACATTATTCCCCACCTCAAAAACCTCTGAAGAAACTTCTCGGTCTAAAATTCAACATACACCTCTAACCTACCTCTCTAATGTAATTTATGAATTACATGGCTCTCAAATTCTTCTGCCACTGTGGCTTTCCTTCCTTTAACTGAAAATTCTATCCTCTTGTTCACCGCATTTCTATATATCCAAATAGTATCCGTTGAATGTTACCCCCTGACTCACAATAAGTAACTATTTCCCAAGAGCCTACTGTGTCAGGCACAGTTCTGGCTCCAAAGAAGCCATCTCTGGTCCCCTATAGACAGTCATCACTTTCTCTCAAGCGCCCCACCCTGCCCTCAGTTACCCACACCAACACATATATGTGCATGTCCTACCTCACCTAACTAGACTGCAGGATCCCTGAGGGCAGGTTCCATGTCTGATTTAACCTGCACTGGAAGACAAATGTAAATGCTCAACACTCAACTGAGGTGAACAAATGATCAAAATGGCAGGGTCAGTGCTCTGCACTGGCCACCCAACCTTCTCTTCCAGCCCCACTCATGTAAGAAGCAAAGTTAAATGACCCATTCAAAGACCCAGGTAGTAAAACTTCAAATGCAGTGCACCTTATATTAAGACCTAAGATAAAGGTGAACAACAGGAAATAAGAATTCTAGGTGATAATATATCAGTACAGACCAAACAACCAGAGAAACTTTAGGACAGTCAAGCCTCCTAATGTTTCCTCCAGGGTTTTTGTGTTTTTTTTAACTTTTTTTGAGTTCAGAACGCGGTTTTTGCCCAAATTCTACCTGCTACTTCTTCCTCTTGTCTAGAATAGCTAACAGAACCAAATGAGGATTAAAATTTCAACTTCAGTGGCACAGCTGGTTGAAGAATGGCACTGGGACCAAAAAAGGCAGTCAGGACCCAGAATGAGACCAACCTGACTTGCCCACCCAGGCACAGGCTAAGACACAGGACCTGAGAGACAGCAGAGCCCTGCCTCAGCCTACCACAGGCTTGTCTAAGTAACAGTCATGGGGACAGAGGCATGGCCCAGTGTTCTGTATCTTGACTTTGGCGATGACAATATAAATATACACATTTGTCAAAACTTACCGAATTATATACTTAAAATGGGTCCACCTTGTTGAATGTAATTCATACCTCAATAAAGTTGATTTTAAAGTTAAATTAAAAAGTTGCCTATGGGGACTTCCCCAGGGGCACAGTGGTTAAGAATCCGCCTGCCGGGCTTCCCTGGTGGCGCAGTGGTTGAGAGTCCACCTGCTGATGCAGGGGACATGGGTTCGTGCCCCGGTCTGGGAAGATCCCACATGCCATAGAGCGGCTGGGCCTGTGAGCCATGGCCACTGAGCCTGCGCGTCCAGAGCCTGTGCTCCGCAATGGGAGAGGCCACAACAGTGGGAGGCCCGCGAACTGCAAAAAAAAAAAAAGAATCCGCCTGCCAATGCCACGGAGCAACTAAGCCCATGTGCCACAACTACGAGCCTGAGCTCTAGAGCCAGCGAGCCACAACTACTGAGCCCGTGTGTCACAACTGCTGAGCCTGCATGTCACAACTGCTGAAGCCCGCGTGCCTAGAGCCTGCGCTCCACAACAAGAGAAGCCACCACAGTGAGAAGCCCACGCACTGCCACAAAGACCCAATGCAGCCAAAAATAAAGAGAGAGACTGGGGAGACAGGGTGGAGCTTTCTGGCTTCTGAGGTGCTTCCTGGTAATAAGGACCAATCAGATTAGCCACTGCCAGGTCTCACAAATCTGTAAAATTACTGCTCCAGTAAGGAAGAGCAAGTGAAGGATAGAGAGAAAAATGCAAAGTACTTTTCTCCTCTTTCTCTCCCTTCCCTGCTTGGGGAAAAAAATCAGAAGTCTTCCCCTGACCCCAGCTGTGGATCGTGAGCTTTGAGGAACTGGCCTTCCCTGCTATCATTGTTCAACTGTTTGTCCTCATGAACAGCCGCGCCCACTCGCAACACTGCCTAACCCTGAAAAACACAAAAGGTCTCGGAGAAGCATTTCTTTCCAGCTCTACATCTAGCTGCTAAACTATCTGTTTCTATTACTGCTCATTCCAATAACAAGAGATTTAACAGGTATTAGACCACAACCACCCATACTAAGCACCAGCTGAATTCAAACAACATGAGCTGTGCTCTGACCTTGTGATGCTTTCAGAGAACAGTTGCCTCCTCTTTCCTCTTCGAGAAATTTGGTTTCTAGGCTGAAGAGTGACTCATGTTTTGCATCTGTAAACTCCTCTGGGGATTCCTCTGATGTGCCAGGTGGCCCATGCCCATCTTTTCCCTTAGGGTCAGCAGGTAAGGCCGCATGTGCAGTTTTGATAAAACATTTTGTGAAATTATTTACTACTCATAAATATAATTACACTTCTGTTGACAAATGAAATCTAATTCCTTAGGCTATCATTTACTTTTAAGCAAATTCAGGTAGAAGACATAAGTTTCAAAATTGAGCTTGACTGCTGACCCGGTACATGTAAAGATGTTCAAATCAGCGTTGATATAACAAATAACTAGAAAAAATGATTTCGTCATTTCTATCGAAGGGGTACTAATTAAATTACCACATATTATTGACAATGGAATACTATGTGATTAAGCTAATGTGAACCCAGAGTTACACACGTTATGTTATTAAAGAAAAAGTAACTTACAGAAATGTATGAGACCATTATGCACATACACACAAATATATATTCACTCATATATCTATAAAAAAGTAGTCTGGAAGGTTCTATAAAATGTTAAAGGTGTTCATCCCAGGGTGGATGAGATATACGTGAACTATATTACCCTCTTAAATTTTTACAGTAAATATATATTATTTTTATAATTAAAAAACCAAACTTTTCATTTTAAAAAACCTAAAACATGAAAGAAAACTGGAAAACCAACAAAATTAAACAAAAAAATCCCTAAGTCTGAGGCAACGGTTTTTTTTATCCGAGTACAAGTGATGAATGAAAATACTAAGAATGGTGTGTGAAACACTAAAGTATAGAAAAAAATACAGTAAGGCAAATAGGCATTAAGATAATAGAATATAAAAAGTTACCCAGATGTATTCAGACAATGGACTACTATTCCAGTAATAAAAAGAAATGAATTACTAATATGAACTACACGGATGAGTCAAAACAACATCAGGAGCCAAAGAAGCCACATGCAAAAGGGTACTTATTGTATGCTTCCATTCATATGAATTTCTAGAATAGAAAACACTAATACATAGTGAAAGAAAGCATGTCAGTGGTTGCCTGATGCCAGGCCTGGGAAACTGACTGTAAAAGGACAAAAAGGAACTTTTTGCAGGTATTGGAAGTGTTCTGTATCTTGACTTTGGCGGTGACAATATAGATATACACATTTTTAAAAACTTATCAAATTACATACTTAAAATGGGTACACCTTGTTGAATGTAATTCATACTTCAATCAAGTTGATTTTAAAGATAAATTAAAAAGTCACCTATGGGGACTTCCCTGGTGGCACAGTGGTTAAGAATTCGCCTGCTAATGCAGGGGATGTGGGTTCAAGCCCTAGTCTGGGAAGATCCGACATGCCGCAGAGCAACTAAGCCCGTGCGCCACAACTACAGAGCCTGTGCTCTAGAGCCCACGAGCCACAACTACTGAGCCCGTGTGCCACAATTACTGAAGCCCACGTGCCTAGAGCCCATGCTCCACAACGAGAAGCCACCACAGTGAGAAGCCGGCGCACTGCAACAAAGACACAATGCAGCCAAAAGTAAATAAATTAATAATAATTAAAAAAAAAAGTCACCTAGATGTCTGAGTGAGACACAGTTCCTTTAAGCTTTCAATCCCAGCTCTTCTCTAAAGCCTCCCCTCATTTACCCTGGCAGCACGTGACCACTTTGCATCTCTTTAACACCTTATATTTATCGGTTCCATTCAGATTTGATGCTTGAAAAGTTTTGTATATTTTATGTCTATCTTCCATTAAACTTGGTTCCTCTAAGGCAGGAACAATCATCTCTTTCATAAATTGAGACCATTACAGAAACAGAATTATGTTCCCTTTCCTCTCAATCAGGGGAATTTGAAGTAGGATTGATGAAATCCTGGAAATCATAAGCAAAAATGTCATTTCTGCATTTTTATGGCCAGAGGGTCCTGTGTTTTCATTAGATTCTTGAAGATATCACAGAGCCCAACAATGTTAAGAATCTCTGCTTTGAATCCATGTGCTTTCACCCAGCTCTATGGTACAAGGCACCCTGCCCCTGGGGCAATCTGTCTGTGGTCCCTGCAAAGATGATAAACCCACATCAAAGACACTTACTCTTCTGCATGTCAGTAGACTCTACTGCCATCTCTTCCTCCACAATGTCGTCACTATCGCCATCTTCAAGATTCATTTCTGTCGCATCTATAACACTGTCTTCTTCCTCGTCCTCCTCCTCATCTTCCTTGGAAACATCCTTTAACGTGGCAAGTAGTCTGTTGTAACCAGAAACTTGTTCTGGTTCACTCTCTGCTTCACTTTCAGAACTTGAAGTATCTAAACTCTCTGACTAAAAGGAAAATGGGGATTTTTAAAACAAAAATTATATTGTTCTTGTTGCTACCCCACGACTATCATCAGGCCCACAGTGGAACCAAGTTCAGACTTTTCTAAATAAAAACTAGCTTTTCTGCAAATATGCAATCCTATCTATTCAACCAAACCTAGCACCAAATTTGTTTAAAACAGCTAATCTAGCTATGATTCTAGAAGCTCTTCCTCTTCTTTGAACTGCTAATGTTCCATATGGGAAGACAGCAAACTAAACACACAGAGCTTTAGGTTATAAGGCGATCTAACCTATGTGTCAGACATTTGGCACCTTTAAAGGAGCAACAGGAAAACTTACAACAAAAAAGTGTACTTTATTTCTGAATCTGTGGTAATGAAATAAGACCTTTGATGATTTTGCACTCTATTTTATGTTAAGCAAACAAGACATTCCCTCTTAGGATTCACCAAGAGCCCTCTGGTAAGCCTCCTTAACAGGTTCTAACAGGCTACTCTCTCAGGACAGTTTCATACTCTATACTACATTAGTTATCACAATGGCATTTTAACAGACATCTGCACTTAAAACTAAGCAATATTACTAAAATATAGCTTACATCTAAAATCAAAAAGAGTGGAAATGTAGCCAAACTTTATTACCATATATAATCTTAAAAGTAACAGTCCAGAATCTACTATCATAAAGAAGGTATAAAGCATTACCAGTTGACAAGTCTGTGGTTTTGCTTCCTTTCTGGAAACCCTGAGAAGAAACAGGCAATGTTAAACTTTAACTACTAGTATGTAGCAATTAGGAAAAGTCTAATGATACAACTTTAAATGAACATGGCAGGCTATACCGTTATAAATACATTATATCGATTGTCAAGTAAAAACTCCATATGCATTTGGACAGGTTTTGTAAGGATATGTCAAATAGATAATAATAGACAAATGAAAAAGTCTAACAAGACAACATGACAAATACTACAGTCACACAGTAACAGGCTCTCATCCAGAAGATAGGAAATTTTGGCAAATAAAAGCCCTCGGGGTTCACCTTTTCTAGCAAATTTCTTAAGTAGACTATCCCTCTAACGGTTGATAAAGCAGCCCAAAGGGGTGGGATGAGCACTAAGATCATCACTGAGAGTCTGGACACTTATAGAGGAACCCACAACTACCCAAACATTAGTTTCCTCATGGTCATTGAATAGATAGGTGATGTCGAGGGTCCCAAGCAATTCTTTGTTTATTTTTTTTAACTTATTTAATTTATTTATTTTTGCCTGCTATGGGTCTTCGTTGCTGCTCCCGGGTTTTCTCTAGTTGCGGCGAGCGGTGGCTTCTCTTGTTGCGGAGCAGGGGCTCTAGGCTCGCGGGCATCAGTAGTTGCACCACCCTGGCTCAGTAGTTGTGGCTCGCGGGCTCTAGAGTGCAGGCTCGCTCAACAGTTGTGGCGCACGGGCTTACTTGCACCGCGGCATGTGGGATCTTCCCGGACCGGGGCTCGAACCCCTGTCTCCTCCGTTGGCAGGCGGATTCTTAACCACTGCGCCACCAGGGAAGCCCCCAAGCAATTCTTTAAAAGCATATAAAACGAAAACAAGCTTATAAAATCTCTGCCCAGTCGCCACACAGGAGGCGTGCCGTCTAGCATAAAACTACAGCCTCAACAAAAGGTAGAAAGACCGGTGAAGAACCCCATCTCAGGCGGGAAGCCACCAGGATCCCCGGGCGAGCTAGGCCGGCGCCGGGGCAGCGTGGGACGCGGCGGGAGCTGCCCTGTCACTACCCCCGGGGTACCGGCGGACCAAACGCGGGGACACGCGGGCTCCCACCGGGAAAGGACGCCGGCAGCGCCGGTCCCAGCCTTGCCTCTCCATACCTGTCATAGAAGGGATGCTCCTCGCCGAAATCCCTTAGATGCTTCTTCTGCTTTTTAGTTAGGGAGTTGAGCAGCTGGCTCTGGCTCCGGCTCCGGCTCCCGCGTTTGCCCATGGGGAAGACGTCAAGTCAGTCAAACTCCAAGAATCGCGTTTTTCACCTGGAAGTAGTCTCGTCAACCCACTCACGCGGGATTGCCAACGGCGCTTTACGGCGGAAGCAGGGTGCCATAAAGCAGACCCGCTTTACGTCGCGCTTGTACGACAGGCGTTAGAACTTCCTATTTCCCATTCCGCCCCCTAGCGAGGCTCTTTGGAAGCACGTGCACGCCTGCGCAGCTTTTCTCTGAGCCCCGTAAGGAAGGCAGGGAGGCAGGCCTCGGGCTTCCCCACGTGGGTAAATGGGTGGGTGTACTTTGTGCGTCTGTTTTGGTTGTGAGAATCAGCCTGCATAAACGTGTAGTAACTGAGATGGTTGAATGCAGTGCCTTTATATTATGCCATAATACAAATACCAACTAACATTTAAGGCTGCCGGTGCATCTCAATTCATCCTCACAATAGTAAACAAATAGGCCTTGTTAATAAGCCTGATATTGGAGATGAGAAAGCTGATGCTTACAAAAGGTTATATACACACTAGCAAGGGAGCAGATGGAAACCTAATTCTCTCTGATGCGACCACAGGCTTTTCCCACTAGGATCTGCCACATGAGTGTGCTATGTGAAGCATGGGGACGCAAGGCTGAGATTCCCGACCTTACCCTACCCCCTCATATTCTGAAAGGATTGCAAGGGCCCTTGGTAACAAATCTGTTCTGGCATTTTTCATGTTATAAAAGCAAAAACACATCCAGAGAGGTAAAGTGACTTTCCTAAATCACCCGGAGAGTCGATGTTAGAGAAAGCAGTAAAACTCAATCAAGTGTCTCAAAACTGAATTGGGGCAAATTGGGATGGAAAACTTTTAAAGGGTAAGTAACTTTTCTATATCTGGATCGTGGTGGTGGTTACACCTTGTATACAATTACCAAAATTAATCAAACTGTACCTTTAAAATTGGCACGTTTTAATGCAAGTAAATAATAACCTCAATAAACAAAGAGGTAAAAACAGCACAACTGGACTTAATACTCTAGAGACAGGCAGAGTGTGCAGGGATACTTAAAAACCACAGGATAGGGCTTCCCTGGTGGCGCAGTGGTTGAGAGTCCGCCTGCCGATGCAGGGGACACGGGTTTGTGCCCCAGGTCTGGGAAGATCCCACATGCCACGGAGTGGCTAAGCCCGTGAGCCATGGCCGCTGAGCCTGCGCGTTTAGAGCCTGGGCTCCGCAATGGGAGAGGCCACAACAGTGAGAGGCCCGCGTACCGAAAAAACAAAACAAAACAAAAACCACAGGATAAACACAGAGACACTTTTTTTCTAATAGTAACTTACAATGTCAATCATAAACCACAGAATTCACCTGAATATTTAAGGTAAAATAGGAGCCATCAAAGCCAGTGTTCACTGGCTCTGCTATTAGAGGAGCGTCTGTGAGAGAATTTGACCTTTGTCCAATACTATGTCACACCTATACAAGTCGCACTACAACTATTCAAATCCTAGTTTTGTCGTTCTGGGGACCATCTACTCCTAATTAGATTCTGGGAGCTTAGGGTGGGGGAGGGAGGCAAGGGGAGGGAGGATCAAGAAAATATGCAAATAGCAGGTAGTGCCAGCAGGTGGCCCAGCCAAGGAACCGAGAAACAAACACACACCTGTCTTCTGTCTCATTTCAACATAAAAAGTACAGTCACTTACGTAAACAAAAGGCTGCTTGCAAATGTCATCATACATACTAAGGCACTAACCACAGTATAACCTGGCTATGACAATACAGTCATACAATGTTTTGTCTCCTCCCACCCTATTCCAAGTGCCCCAGCTTCCCTCCCCAGAGGCAACCAGTTTCTTGGTGTTCTTCCAGAGATCTGCTCTAAAAAGCTATACTCTTGAGCACTTGATGTGACTCTTTACTCTCTCCTGCTTTCCATGGCATTGTAGTCCTATGGACAGGTCTAGACTGTTCCCAGGTTCAGACACAACTGTGCCCTAGCTCCACCCAAGTGGTCTCATCATTGGCTCACTGAGCCCGCTTCTGAAAATATTTATATTAGCCTTTGACAACATAAAAGGGGATGCCTTGTGAAATTTTAACCTGAGAGTTCGGAATTTCAACATATTTTTCATGCCTCCAGTGAAAGTTCTCTTAGTAAAACCCACACAAAGAAGATGCATGTGCCAACTAGTGAAGGCCCTGGTAAAATTGTAATAAAGGCAAAGTTTGTTCTTCCCTTTCTTCTTCTCACGCTCAGCCCTTCCTTTTCCCTCCTGCAGGGTTTTCTTTGCCCTTTGCCCTCAGGGACTCAGTATTTTCAGGGGTAAAAACAATCCAGGAAATAATCTTTTAGACTAGTTTGTAAAGAGAGGCTGATGAATTAATGTTCCTTGGGTATTTTCAATTTGGGGAGACTCCCTAGGATAACGATCTCAAGGGGTGGGAGGGGGGTGGCTGTCCCTTAAGACAAGATGGTCAGAATATTCAGAAAAGTGTTCGTTTTTCTTTATTAAAAACTTTTTCTTTGGACAATTTCAAGTATATACAAAAGTAGACAAAACAGTATAATACACTCCCATGTTCCCATCCCTCGGCTTCAATGCAAGGCCATCTTGTTTCATTTATATGCCCACCCACTACCCCTAACTCCCGCCCCTGTATTTTTTTTTTTTTTCTTTTTGCGGTATGTGGGCCTCTCACTGTTGTGGCCTCTCCCGTTGCGGAGCACAGGCTCCGGATGCGCAGGCCCAGCGGCCATGGCTCACGGGCCCAGCCGCTCCGCGGCATATGGGATCCTCCCAGACCCGGGCACGAACCCGTATCCCCTGCATCGGCAGGCGGACTCTTAACCACTGCGCCACCAGGGAGGCCCCCCTGTATTATTTTTGAAGCAAATCCCAGACATTGTATTATTTTATCTGTAAATATTTATTTCTAAATATCTAAAAGATAAGAGTTCTTTCTTTAACATAGCTACAATGGCACTATTTCACCTAAAAAAAAAAGATGATAACAATTATTTAATATCATCATATAACCAGTCAGTATTCAGATTTCTGATTGTCTCATAAATGTCGTCTTTTTTTTTTTTTTACACTGTTAGTTGAACATGTTCTGCTGTTCTCTGTGTTTCTCGCGAATACATTGTGGGATTTAGAACTTTGATCAGATTTCATTATAGCTGATATTTTATACTTCCATCAGGAGGCGTATACCGTCTGGTTGCCTTTCATTTTGTGATGTTACCAGTCATTGGTAGTCAATGTCTAAATTCGTGAATTCATTAGAGGTCACATTCTAATTCTATCATGAGGTGATATTCTAATTCTATCATTTCTTCTTCACTTACTTGCTGGACTATTTCTATGAAAGCAAGCTTTTCCTTCCCCTAAATTTTGCTTACCCAGTGGTACTGTTTGTATAGGAAAAGCAGAAGAAATGCTTGATTCTCTCCCTTCATTTACTAATTTTCAACACAAGGAGTCAATTCACTGGATCTTCTAATGTTGACCAGTCAAGTTTTTTTTAAATTTTTAGTATCATTATGAACTCATGGAATTATACAAATTGATGTGTTTTAATCCCTTGCAAATATTATGGTGTACATGATTGGAAAGAGCTTATTTGACATATAGTGATGTATTTGAAAAGACAAACTATGTCCTAATACAAACCACAGAAAGTAAACAGGAGTCTATCTGAGATTCTCAACAGAGCAGGAATGGGAAGGTGGGGAAGGAGCACAATTTGAGGATACAGATCAGATGCTGGGGAAGTTTGAGTTTTGAAATTTATGTGATAATATAAGTGGTAACAAGGGCACATGTGTTCAAGATATGTTGACAGGGAGCCATAAATAATCCAAAGGTATGACTCTCTAATTATGAAAGCTCCGACACCTCAGCTACTGATTTGGGAAGATTCTGGGGAAGGTGTGTGTGCACCCACACATCTGTCTCCTCCTAGATGCCTCAAATCAGACAGTCTCCTCCACCACATGCATGCATACATGTCTGTATACACCCCAAAGCCATCCAGCCTCTTCCTGAGAGTGCTGGCAGAAATCAGTCTCTCGCTACCTGTATAATGAAATGAGCTTGTTTATTCATTTAAAAAAAATGTACGAAACACCATGTGCCAGGTGCTGTGCTAGTAGCTGAGGCTGGGGGAAAGAATAAGATCCATTCCAGCCTCTTCAAGGAGCTCTCAGCCTCATCCAGGTATGGATAAGTATGCAGACTATTATGATACACTGTGATAAATGCTAAACTGATAGATGCTGGGTGCTAAGGAAGCAGCTCAGTCAGGGTTTTGGTGCTGCTGGGGGTTGGGGGCCGGGGGGGAGGGTCACCTGCTGCCTTTGAGCGTTTGTCAGCCTGTCACATTCATTGAACATCGGTATTGAACTTGAGATTAATCTAGGTTCTAGATTTTAGGCGGTATGAGTTGTTTCAGCTGACTTCATGAACAGCATGTGTGTGTGTTCAAGACAGGGTATGAGGGATATAGGGCAACAGGAAACTAGAGAGCTGGGTAGTCATCGGATTCCACAGCATTTATTGTGTAAGGAGCAATGAGCTTTCTAGGTGGAGCATGTTTTAGATAACGAGATTATGTCTGAAAAGAGAAAAGCTTTGTAATGCATTTCAATGCACTCTACATAACTTGAAAATGTAAAACACTATTATATATAGTGCCTACACTTTCTATTCATCTGTACCCAGAAGAACTATCCATTGTCAAACCCAGAGCCTGGCATAGAGTGACCTGTAATAATTATGTTTCCTCAAGCTTATCAGAGGTTGTTTTATATTAGGCCTAGCCTAAAACTGAAATATTTTATCAGATTATATTCATCTGACTGAGAACAAGGCTAAAATGCTACACTAGAGGGGATAAAGTTTTACCTCCCTCTCTCTAGTGGAATGTTGGTGTAACTACATTCTGTTTTTCACATTTTTCTGGCAGAGGCTTAGCAGGCAAACCTTCATTCATTTATCAGACATTTTCTAAACAGTTACCATGTTCCTGTCATAATGTTAGGCATTAATGATTTAAAAAGCTCAGACCTCAGGCTTTCCCCTTGAAAGACCTCATAGTCTAGTTGGGGGAGACAAAGCAATTAACAAATAATTATGTTGTCATGGGCTAGATTAGAAGGGTGTCTACAAAGGGTTTTAGGAACCCAGAAGATAAAGAAGCTCCTCTTGCTGTGGAGGAGAGAGGAAAGGTCATGGGGAGTTGCACAGAGGATGCACTGAGTCAGGGTTTCCTGGGAAAGAAGGTTCCAGGGAGAGGGAATAGCATGAGCAAGGTGGAAAGATGTGTTTGGAGAACTGTCTGTGGACCCTGTTGCTGAGGTGGGTGGCTGGGAGTAGAGAGGTTGGAGAGACGGACAGGTGAGGATTCAGCCCACTAAAGGCCTTGCATGCCTTGCTGAGGCATTGAGGCCCAATCCCATGTAAGGTGAGGAACCCTTAAAGGATTTCAAGCAAGGGGGTTATGTGAACCGATTTGGACTTCAGCGAAATCACGGTGATGTCTGTACGGGTGACAAGGACATTAAATCTTCCTTTCCGACGCCTTCCTGGAGCAGCCGATTCGCTACTGATGCTGCCCACCTCCAAAAGACTTTGGAGACTTTTTCATGTTTTTTTTTTTTTTTTTTTTCCGGTACGCGGGCCTCTCACTGTTGTGGCCTCTCCCGTTGTGGAGCACAGGCTCCGGACGCGCAGGCTCAGCGGCCATGGCTCACGGGCCCAGCCGCTTCACGGCACGTGGGATCATCCCGGACTGGGGCACGAACCCGCGTCCCCTGCATCGGCAGGCGGACTCTCAACCACCGCGCCACCAGGGAAGACCTTTTTCCTGTTTTTACCAAAGGCTTCCTCCCACTTCTCAACATTTCTTGAAACTAGTCTTTCAAGTCTCTCCTGATAGAATTATTCTCAGTTGAGACTGGAGTGAATTCACTTTGTGAAATCCACGCCATCCATGCTAGTTCCTGTGTGGGGCGTGGATACAACATCAGGGGATCATAGGGGCCAAGCTAATGGGCCCTGCTCCCCATCGCTGTTAACTGCTTCTGTTCTCCCTCCGTTCCTGTGGCTCAGAGACCCTTTTATCCATCTTGACAGATACTAAATGATCGTCTGGGTCAATGCTGCCTTAATGAGAACATTTGTGCATTCTCACAAGGTAAAGTTTCCTTCCCTGTCATTTTGATGACTGATAATACTACTGTAAATGTATTTGGTTTTTTGAAGCTCAGAGGGTATTAATATGTTGGAGCACTATGTAAACTTAAAGAAGTCATAAACAGCATTTATTACTTTGGTATATCAAAAAAAAAATGTCAAGATCATTCAAATCACACACTAAATTTGAGGTTTCTATTAGACATCTAAGTGAAGAGGTCCTGGAGGCAGTCAAATATGCATGCACATCTGGGATTCAGGGGAGAGTCCAGGATGCCCAAATGGGAGTGGTCAGCATATGAATGAGACTGAATGAGATCACGACGTGTAAATACAGAGAAGGAGCCTGAGAACTGAACCCTGGGGGCTTGTAAATTTCAGGGGCTGGGGGGGATGAGGAAGAACCAGCAAGGTGATGGAGAAGGAGAAGCCATTTGGGGAGCAGGAAAGCTGATATCTTCTCCCATTTACTGATCAATCGGTCTCAGGAAAGGCAGGTTTACAAAGGGCTTAAGACTGAGGGTATTGGACTCAGTTGGATCTGGATGCAAATCTCCGTCACAGTAAGTACAAAATGAGTTTAGACTTCATATATGCCACTGGAACTAGTATAGGACCTGGAGGGTATTTGTTCAGTAATCACTGATTACGCATTACTGTACACTGGGCATATATTGAGTGGCAAGGGAGTTTATGAGAAAGAATAAAACAGAGGCCCTGGCCTCAGGGAGCTCAGAGCCCTGAGGGAAGGAGGAGTCCTAGAAGCCGATGATTGTCCATGACATCACAACATGATAAATTTTTGAATGAAAGTAAGAGCCATGCACCGAGAGAACAGAGGTGGAGTGATTAATCCAGCCTGCGATGGCCTGACTTAAATGTGATGGTTTTTTTTTTTCTCATTAACCTTTTACATGCCACTTTGCCCATAAAATTCATGACTTTTCTGAGCACCACCAGTTAACCTACATGACAGTTTATGAGAATGCTTTTCTTTAGGAGAAAAGAAGTAGGGGAAAAAATCCTCAGGATATAGACTACGGTCCTACATTTAAAAAAATGAAGTTAAGAATTACCATCTTGAATGAAAGTGAATCTATAATTGCCTCTTAGCTCACATTGACAGCAGCTGCTATGTTCTCCCACTTTTGACTGTTAGCAAATCACTCCCTGGTGTGGTTCTCCCATCACAGGCTTAACTGCCCAGCCTGTTACATCTGGTGTGGGAGGCTTCAGTGATCTTAATCTTTTTCCTTGGGCGCTGATTTACCTTGCATTTTGGGGGCAGCTTTTCTTATTCAGATAGTGAAGCCCCAAGAATGTCAGCCTTTCCCATATTGAACAACCATACATTTCTCATGAAGAAGATTTCTAGCATCTTCTTGTGGTTTTTATTTCTCCTTGTTTTCCTCTCTGTGCATTTGTTCTGACTAGAACTAAAAATTTTAGAAATAAAGTTTGCAGCTAAAGATGTCCTTCATGAGTTTACCATAAATTCTTGCACTGAAAATTCCACAAAGGCAGATTGCAAAGCTACTTGTAAGTCAGTGTTGAAGGCGGACTACCTTCATTCTGCAGACTTAGAACTCCTCCAGCTCTGCCTGAAGAGGGGATTTTGGAGCCAGATGAATGTTTGGATCATTGTGTCCTCCAATCCTAAAGTAACTGTACTGTAGTCTCTTTGATGGCTGGGGTGGATGACAGTGAATGTATCTGGAACAAGGCAGGAAAAGAGATGAGGGCAGCATGGGTAAGTGTTGAGCACTGTCAGCTGGGATCCAAGGAGGACATTCTCTTCAACCAGCCAGGAATATACCCAGGAACCAGTGTTTGTTCTTCCCAAAACAAAAAGACCATGAAGACTCATTAAAAGAAAATAAAATTAGACAATTGTGTAGCCCTGATTCAAAAATGAAGAAAACACTAGCTTTTTCTCTTAGAAAAGATAGTTAAGGTTTATTTCCCTCAAAGGGTATTTATTATTTGAAGAATAACTGCTCTTCAAAGTTGTCCCTGTACTTCAGCCTTTAACTAAAGGGACCAAGTCTCTTTTAAAGTTGGAATCCCAATGACACCGAGTACAATGGACTGAATATTTGTGTCCCCACGCCCCATTGCCAAATTCATATGTCAAAATCCTAACCCCCAATGTGATGGTAGCAGGAGCTGGGGCCTCTGGCAAGTGATTCGGTCATGAGGGTGGAGCCCTCATGAATGGGATTAGTGCCCTTATGAAAAGGACTCCAGAGAGCAACCTCGTCTCTTCCACCATGGGAGGACACAGCAAGAAGATGGCCTTCTAAGAACTTAGAAGTTGGTCTTCACCAGGCACCAAATCTTCTTGGAATTCCCAGCCTCCATAACTGTGAGAAATAAATATCTGTTGTTTATAAGCCACCCAGTCTATGGTACTTTGTTATAGCAGCCCAAATGGACTAAGACACCAAGTTTCTCCATGAGTAGATTAGCAAGGAGTTCAGTCTTCCTTCTGGTTTGGCCAAGTCTCTCAATGATGTTGACCCAGTCCAAAGGGTCAGTCCTGGTTACATTCATCAGCAGTCACTGCTGAAGCCTGGCTGTGCTCCATGGGGCAAGAGCAGACATTCTCCCCAGCCCTCCCTGTGCCTTCCCCAACTCCCCCCAATTTGTTATACTCAGTCTCAGGCATGCCACTAGCTCCCAGTGGTATAGCTCTTTAGGGTCCGAGTTCTTCACTTGATGAGTGCATGGCCATTTCCCTTGGCACACCCATAGTGTCAAGGCAGGTGGGTTGGAAGGAGGCTTCAGCATCAGCCTCATGCTGTACCCAGAGCCAACTCACCCCTATGATGGGCTCCAGGCCCTAGGTCACTACTGTCTTACGGTGAAGGTCATTTCAGTGGCCTTGTCACAACTGTCTGTCATTGAGCCTTGTCAGGACCCCTCTAGTTCATCTGACATGTTCTGGTGACTCTGAATCTCAAAGAGACTAGATCTACAAAGCTCAATGTGAGCCATTATTGTTGTTGAGCATCATTTGCTGTCTAAGCATAAGTTCCTATTAAATTAAACTGAATGAAATAGGAAGGTGGGGAGGAGTTGACTCTGCCACTCGCAGATGAGTGTGTGTGTGTGTGTGTGTGTGTATGTTGTGGGGGGAGGAACAGGCTATAAAGACCTGAAAGCGCATTCTACTGAGTTCCAGGACTCTAATTTTCCTTCTTGTGATTTCCTAAGAGAATCTAGGGTAGGACAATACCAAGGTGTTGAAGACAGATTTGGGGTGACAGGGAAATTTTATAACCTCTAGCTGTCATCAGAGTCAACTGTCTAAAGTTCTTGACCCTTCAGCCAGTTTGGGCAGAGGCCTTGCACTGCCAGTAGTAACAACATAGAACACTTCTGTAAGTTTTTACAATCACGTAACAGGCCAGATAAAAATCGTACAGTAGGTATGCCAGGAAACCCAGAGAGAGCTGCTGAGAGCCCTGGGAATCCAGAGAGAGGCAGACATGCTTCTTTGGTCTATCACAAACATCAATTTTTCACAACCCAATTAGCAATGCTGAGTATCTCCTCTATGCTACACCTTTAGGGAATGGAATGCTCTGGCTCTTCCTGTGCAAGAGTTGATCACCTCCTTGGTGAAAGCAGAAGGATGCACTCCTAGAAATAAATAATTAAGACAACAGACTCTGGACAAGGCCCCTGGGCATGACCTTTAGCTACCCTGGTTACCACTGTATGACCAGCTACCTTCAGAAGGAAATGCTATATACCTCCCACATGGCCACTCTACATAGCAACAACCTGATTCCTGGCATTAAGGAAGAGTTTGCTCCTAGTGGTCAGGGCATTTGGGTTGAGAAGTGAGATGGCAGCAGCTGGCACCCCTTCTGTCCGTTCCAGAGCTAGGGTAGACCATTTACCAAAAGGCTTTACTCCAGGCTTTACCATTCATCAAGAAGGCACAGACATCTCCCAGGAGAGGGTGGCTACTGTGCCTGGAGAGCCGGGTGCCTTGTTGTAGTGAAAAACCATCTGAACAAATAAAAAGACAAGGCTAAGTCAGGGTAGGTGGGAGCAGACACGGGCTGGCAGGGACATCTACCCTCGTATTGGATTAGAAGAGGTTGGCCATCTCCTGGGAGAGTCAGGTAGGTATTTCTTACAAAAAGCAAAGTCCCCCAGTTTCCTACAGGGCTATGAGCAAAAGTGCTGTTAATTATGTTAATTACAATAACAGAGCACTTCAGTTCTCAGGAGAGCTTTTCATCTTCAAAGGGACTCCAGGACGGAGCATTACCGGTTGACATGAAAGTCTCTGGAGTTTCAGAACTGAAGTCTGAAGTCCGAGGGGCCCTAGCTGTGTGGGACAGGCAATGCCCAAGGAATTCTCTTGCTTCAGGGTGGGGAGCAGGTCAAGGCAGGGTTATGTGTCCAGAAACTGGCCCTTGCCTCCCTGAAATTGGAGAGGCAGGGAGATGGAGTGTCAGCCTCAGTCCAGTTCAACCAAGTCCTGCCCCCTATATTGGGGTTGCCAGATAAGTTCAGTTAAACTTGAATTTCAGATAAGCAAAAAGTACATGGATGCACTATACAATTATTTGTTGCACACACACACACACACACACACACACAGCCCCTGCACAATCAGAGGCTGGGCTTCCTACCCAGAGACTCCTACCTGAGAGCTCAGTGAGTCGGGATGTGTTCCCCCAAAGCCACAGGGAACAGGTGCTCTCCAGACCTGCCCAGACCCAGTCTCTTTCCCACCCACCTGTAGGAATGCGAGAAAGTCCTCCTTTCAGGGATTCAGGACTGGGCTGCTGGGCAGACAGTCCAGCCTTCCCAACTCCCTTATTTGCCTTGGATTTGGGGATGAAACAACCTCAGGGATGGAATGTCTCAAGCTTCCCTTCCCTCCCCTCTTTCCTTCTCTACACACTGATATGCACCCCACCACTCTGTAGCTTAAGGGAGAAGAAGCCCGTGGCCACCCACCCACCCCCATCGCCCTGAACTGCTGGAATAGAAATTCCTCTGTGACAAAACCCAGGGAGAAATGGTCCCTGGGCTGAGCTGAGCTTTCTGCCTAGGCAGTGGAATCCAGGCCACCAGGACGGGTCTGGGACTGAGCTAGAAACGCCTCTGGTTTCCCAGGCTGGGCGGGAAGGGAAGACAAGCTGGCACGTTCCACAGCGCAGAATAGCAACTGGGAGTTGGCCATGCCTGCTCTGAAACAGCGAAACTCTTGGGGCCTCCAGACATTGAAGCACTTAGAGAGAGGTTCCCCGGCCCCTAAACCTCCAGATCCAGCCCCTGGGTTCAGTCAGTCAGGGTCAAGGACAGAGCATCTTGCCTTCTTCACGCCCCCAGGACAGACACATGGTCATGCACATTCACATCCTGGGATATTACTTCAGGCCCGTGGGCAAGATTAACATTCCAAAGCTTGGGTTCCCCTCCATGACCTAATGCAAAGGACACAGGAGCAGGCAGATTGGGCCTGGCCAGCTTCCTACTCACCATTTACCAGCTGGTAATTTATCCATTTACCTTGGATAAGACTCTTTTAAAGATTAAATTTAAGAAAAATCCCCCGATGGACTTGAAAATAAATCCACTTAAGGAAAATGAATGTGTGCAAGATGAACTGACTGGCCAGCAATGCAGTGCATGGGGTTCTGGCACAGAAATCAGTGCACTGAGCCGTGACTGTGCCTTCAAATACAAGCTTCTGGAAAGAGTACAGAAATTGGTAAATTACTCCCAGAATTGTAGAGAGGAACAACAGCTTTCCCCTGTGAATTGTAATAGTTGGCAAAACATGCTAGTGTTTCCTTCTCTCCTTATCCTTTCTGAATAAACTGAAAGTGTATGAATATATGAATAAAATGTGACACAGTTCATGGGCATCATTCAAATCATTCCCTGCCAATTATGGGAGTCTGTTGAACACTGAACAACAAATGTTTCTTGACTGACTAAACTATTGTCTGATTTGATGAAGGGAGGAAGAGAGGAAGAAAGAGGGAAAGGAAGGATTGATTTTATGGCAACTGAGTAGATCTTAGCAGAAATCCTGACTCTGATTTTAGAAGCCTCAAACACTGATATTCTATTTCCCCAAATCCCCCTTCACTGGCTCTATTGTTTTCCCACCTCCTTTCCTTTCTTTTTGTAAAATTAATTTTTATTGGAGTAGAGTTGCTTCACAATGTTGTGTTAGTTTCTGCTGTACAGCCCACCTCCTTTCATTTCTATGTATGCAGCAGCCATGAGCAGCTCTGCTAATAATGTTTGTAAGAGAGTGAACTAGATCAGAAAAAGCCTTGTAGCTACCTGGTACCCCTAGGGATTTAGTCATCCAGGCTCCTGGACAGCAAGATCTGGTGGGTCCTTGTTTGGATTTGAAAGACCCAGAAGAAACTGCTACTGCTAGCAACTCAACGTTTTACAGATGTCACTGTGCTGGGGAGGGACAGGTGGTGAGTGGGCTGCCTCATCTCTGATTCCTAGGTCTGAATGAGATAAGAGAGGGAAAACAGTCCCAGAGAATGGCATCAGAAGTTTCCCAGGGGGGTGAAAATCAAGTGGAGCCACACACAGGACATCTGAGCTGTCCCCACATCCTGGATAGGGGATGGGGGTGGTGTAAGGGTCTGACGAAGAGCTGTTTCTACTCTTCTACTCTTAGTCTACCTTAATCCATCTTTCTTTTCTTTTTTTTTTTTTTTTTTGGCGCTACACAGGCCTCTCACTGTTGTGGCCTATCCCGTTGCGGAGCACAGGCTCTGGACGCACAGGCTCAGCGGCCATGGCTCACGGAACCAGCCGCTCCGCAGCATGTGGTATCCTCCCAGACCGGGGCACGAACCCGTGTCCCCTGCATCAGCAGGCGGACTCTCAACCACTGCGCCACCAGGGAAGCCCAATCCATCTTTCTTGCAAGACATTTTGTCTATTTCCAAGTTCAGAGATTTGAACTTGAACCTGAGTGTGGCCACTTCCCGTGTCATCTATTGTCCTCCATGAGCCTCAGTTTCCTCAAGTGTACAATACGAATACTAATAACTAACACATACATATACATTTAGCAAACATGTATGAACACCTACTGTGTGCCAGGCTCTGTGGCAAGAACTGAGAACACAGTGGAAATAAGACAAAGTCCCTGTCCTCCTGGAGCTTACTTATACTCCAGGCAGAAGCCCCCAGAGGGCAGCTCCTATGCAGGGTTTTATATACAGTTAAAATTTTATACGTAATCAAAATTTTTTAAAAACTTGTTGCAAACATATAAAAAATTGGAAGATTTATATAAAAATCTAGATTTCCCAGTGGCAAAACTGGGCCTGTCTTTCTGTACAGCAACCATCAGCCAGAACTCTGGCTGCTTCCTTTACAAGGAATGCATGCTTTCCAAGTAGACACAGTCCTCAACATTCCCGGACACTCTTACCTTGTTAAAGCTTGAACAATATTTTTGTTTACTTGTTTGTTTACCTAAACCCCTTCAATGTTCCCTCACTGTAAATAGGAGAAAGTCTAGCTCTTTGATATGACATTCCATTCAAGGCCTTCCAGATCTGTTTCCTGCCTAATGCATCCCTATAAATGCTACACACCAGTAAACTGCAGTTTCCTGACCCTCCCATGTGGTACCTCTGAACCTGTGCAGTGCTATTTTCTTTGCCTAAAATGTCCTTTGTTTCTGTTTTTCTCTCCAGATAATTAATATTGACATTTAAGGGTCATCCTAAACACCTCCCTCTCCCTTTCTGCAGGCTTCCTGTGAGGAAATGCCCAGAGGGTCATATGGTCTGGAGACCCATAAAGATGCAAATGGTCCACTTGAGACCAAAAGGGAATCAAGTGTTCTTTATCTTATGGTTGGGCCCAGGGACTTTCCAATTGGTGGCAACTTGTAAAAAGCCTCAGCTTTCCCAATAAGTGGGGACAAAATATAAACATTAAATGAAATAATGTCTGTAAGCGAAATTAGACAATACTTTAAAAAAATTGAATGGAATTATTGATGCTGGATAAGTAGCAGCTATTATTCCAGTTGTTATTATTATTCGAAGTGGAGGCCACTTCATCAAGGATGATAGGTCAGCCGCTGCCAAGTGTGTTCAGGGAAGAAGAGTCTGTTAGGGCTACAGGGTAGCAGAATAGTAAAAGATGTGATTGGACAAACAGAAGAGGGCCAGCAAGGGGCCTTCCAACTCATCTCCCTCCTTGGCCATTTTCTCCTTTCTCTTTATTTTGAACACAGCAGCCAGAGTGATCCTGCAGAACAAGTCACCCCACGTCACTTTTCTGCTCAAAGCCCCTAGTGGCCCCCTATCTCTATCAGAGTAAAAGCTGCAGCTATTAGATCTCAGATCTCACATCCCAACCGTCTCCCCTCTCTCCTCACTCTGCCAGACACTGGGTCTCATTCTGACCTCCCTGCTCATCCTTTAAAGTGTGCTCTTACCTCAGGGCCTTTGCACTTGCCAGCCTCTCTTTCTGGACCCATATTCCCTCTGCTATCCCCAGGGTTCCCTCCTTCATTTTCTTAGATCTTTACTTAGATGTCTTCTTCTTGCTGGTTAGTCTATCTAAAATTTTACTTCTCCCTCGCCCCCTCCACTTCCTGACCTGTTGCCTTATTGCTCTTAGAACTTATCACCAACTAACATGCTTTACTTGTCGTACTTGTTTATCTTGGTTATTGTCTATCTCCCCCACTAGAATATAAGCACTCTAAGAGCAGAAGTTTTTATCTGTTTCTCATGCTCACTGCTGTATCCCCAGCACCTAGAACAGAGCCTGACGCATCGTAGACATGCAATAAACATTTGTTGGATGAGTGAATCAAGTTTCTTGATTCAATAAACATTGGGAAATCACCAGATGGAGTAAACCAATCAGAGTTCACAAAGGGGCTTAGGATAGATTAAGGTAGGGGATAGGATGGGGCCACAGTAGTAGAAGGATACACATGGGAAGGTTTAAACAGAGGGCTTCAGTGGGAATAAAAGAAAACAGTAGGAGGCAGTAAGTTTCATGAGGGCAGGGATTTTGTCTGGCATATAAGAGGCGCTGAATAAATATTTACTGAAGGAAGAATGAAGGAACGATGCTTGTGTCTCATGTGGGATGGGCCCAGGGCTCTGGTTTGGGTCTGTCTTAGAAAAGATATAAATCCTTTTTGATCTTGACCCGGATGCGCTCGTGGTCAGGGCTTACACGAGATCAACACTGAACTCTTATATCTGTATGTACATCTTCCCTTTCTTCCTGGATTGGGTTAACCCTCCATGGCATGTAGTCACCTTGTAGGCCTCAGTTCAACTCAGACAAATTGGGATTCAGACTGTGGGAATTGAGGAGGGGGGTCGAGCTGTAGGTGTCTAGGAGCAGCATCCAGATCGAATGACCTGTTTGAATGCTATGCAACCAAAGTTTTAAGTGATGTGGAGAAATTAGTGTGGAAGGCAGCCCATAGTGTGGAAAATCAGTGTGCCAGTCCAGAGCCACTCAAGAGAGAGGAAATCCCTGTGGACACCATCTTTACCTTTTCTGCAGAATGACAGGTAATGGAATAGGAGGCTAATCTAGGTTGAGGTTGTGTATGTGGACACTGTTAAGAGAAAGTTCCCACAGTGGAGGGGTGGAGGGATGGAGGGTACTTGGTCAAAGAACCTCTCATTCATGCCCTCCCTTGTCTACCCTTTAGTTAGCTACCTCTCCTCAAAGGAATTACTCACTAGGCTCTGATATCCACACTTGGACCTTGCCCCTAATACAATCAACAGAAATGAGGTGCTTCACATTCTCCCTACCCCAAGAATAAATAATACAGTGACTCATTTCTGAACTCTTCAGGTTTTCATTAAACCAATGCCTGGTGACCAGAACTGTGCCAGATCCTTGCCTAAATATGGGAGGTGCAGCAGTTGAGAAAACATACATTTGCTGCTTCACTTATTTGTTGCTTTACTTATTTCATTGATTCCTTCTGTCAGTCCTGAGAAATAGGCAGTATCCTCATGCATGAGCTGAGTAAACTGAGGCCCAGCCAGCTCACACAGCTAGGAATTGAAAGAGGGGAAATCTGAGACAACTTGTGACTAATTCCAAAGCACACGTTGTTCTTCTGAGGACGTCAGTGCTGCCGCTATAAGTTACGTGTAGAACTAGGAACTGTTAGAACTAGAAGGTGATTGTGGCAGTGGTTCAGCTCCTTCAGATAAAGGGGCTCAGGCTCAGACAGAGACGGTGACAAGCTCTGCTGTCACCAAGTACCAAAGAAAGATCTGACACCCAGGTCTCTCCTGAGTCCCAGGTGCTCTTGCTTCTTTCTTTAAAAAAAAAAAATACTTATAATAATATTTTTCTTAAATTTTATATATATCTGCTTTAAAAATTAAATAGTACTGAAAGCTTTATAATCAAAATATCAGCCCTCCCCACTCCTTATTTTTGTTAACATAATATTTCATCTCCTAATTTTTCCTGTTGAAATCTTTCATCCATCTTATCTCCCCGCCTGTGCTTTTGTCCTCTCTTAACCTTGTGGGTTAAAATCTTTTTTTTTTTTTTATTCCTTCATTGTCATTTTACTGGAATGGCCTGGGGAGGGAGACATGATAAAACACATTGGTCAATCAGTCTTACTGAACAGAAGTCCAGTTTTTCATCTCACTGACCCCCAATGATCCTGTATCCCCAGATAACTTATTTTTCTGAAGTCAACACATTCTCCATTGCTCGTGCAGATCACCCTGCCCCTAGCCCTGTGCCAGGAGCTCCTGACTTACAGGAGTTCCTGTCTGGCCTGTGCCTTGCTGCCCTCAAGGACTTGACTGAGGCCTGGAGAGAATGATTTACAGGAGGAAACAAAAAGCAGATAATAGCAGTGAGAAGCCCTCCCATCCACACAGCACTTGTCCAATTTCAGAGAGCTTTCATATCCACGATCTCATATCATAGCCATAGATAATCAAAGGATGGGTAGTTTGGTGCTGACCAAAGTCAAAATCAGGACACTGCTCTGTCCCAACAGGGAAACATATTTGAAATCAGGACTATGAACCCTCACGTTCATGGTACTTGTAACTTCTTGTTTGGCTCTTTTATCTGCAGGTCCAGTGACAACTTTCTTTGCCAGGGGAGATGGAAGTGGGCTGTTAGATTGGTGCTGAAGGGAAGAAGTTTGGAGGGATGGCCCCAGGTGGGCAGCGTACTTCCAAGGGAGTTACTGAGCCTTCTTTTTCCTCCTCCTCCTCTTATACAGATCCAAGTTTGGAATAAAGAAAGCTGCTTCTCTGAGAACACTTACCAGTGCTCAGCTTGGTCCAAGGAGTGGAAGAGAGTCAGAAACAAGTAATTCTGAACACGTTAGTGGAGAATTCTCCTAAAGTCCCAGGCCAAAGTCTGTTTCATTGTCTGGGTTGGAAAGTGAGATAGATTCATTTATGGATTTCTGCTGCAGCTTCCGTTGCAGAAAGCTCAGTGATTCTAGGATTTGAATTGCATTCTGGGATGCAGTCTATGGAGGGTAAGGGGACAGAGGAAGGGGCAACAGCAATGTGCACTACAATTTAGGTTGTTGTTCAGGCCATGTGTTAGGCCCATCGGTGGCCCCAGTACCTTGAAACACTTGATGGAGCCAGAGATAAGCCAGGGCCCAGAAAGGACTTGGGGTAGACCTGGTGGGTTCCAGAATTGCCTTCCAGAGGCTGGCTGGGGTCTGAGTTCCTCTGAGAGAGCACAGAATTGGATTGTTTAGCTTGAAGTCCCTACCCCTTCTTCAGGAGCTCCACTGACGTGCAGCCCAGTCTCTGAGATTATTTGCTGTCACTGATTCCAGGAACACTCTCCACTGTACCGAGCCATTGGGAAAGGTTCCAGTTGCCATGCCCTCTACTCTGCCAAGAAGAGGGTGGGATTTAGGTCACATTTGGGCTTTGGGCTTTAGTGTCCTATATTTGATATTGCAGAGACCAAAGCCACAGGGTGGTGAAAAAGACCCCTCCTCACCAGGTAAGAGTTGCCTGGGAGCCAGAGAGGGAAATTCCCTGATTCCCTGTAGTTATGAATCACGGCCTCTGTGCTCAAACGTACATCCCACTGCCTGAAACTCAGACTCACAAGTGACTCAGTAATGCCTCACCTGAGCAGGGACGGAGGGCAAAATGCTGGGAACACTGCAGGCTCAAGCCACACTGGGGAAGTCTGAATCCCGTGAGAGCTCTTTTGAGAACATAGAAGAACTGATTCCTCTAGAGCCCTTGCAGAGACTCACAAGATGTTCTTATTCCTCAGACCAAGCAGATGAGGTATGTCTCAAGCAAAGGAGACTTCAGGGTAGCCTATTGCCAGCTCTCATCATTTGAGGAGCCAGGAGTTTCCTCCTGATCTCTACCTTAATTCCTCCTGCTTTATTCCCTTTCACTGATTCTTCAGTAGGGTGACACAGGAGTTGTTCACCATAATATCGACAGTGTCTAGATGCATGGGTAACTTAAAAAAAAAAATTAACGACCGGTGCAGCACAGTCAGAATAGAGTCTGGCTGGGGTGCTGAACAGGGTCCAAGTGGGAAGAGCTCTGGGCTTGGGTTCTAGTCTTGGCTTTGTGGCTAATTTGCTATGTGACCTTAAGCAAATCACTTGACCTCCTTGGGCCTCAGTTTTCTCACCTTTAAAAAAGGGATATTTGGACTAGAGGTTGCAAACTCATATGCCTACAGAATCGGGAAATTAAAGTAAATGAGTGAATCCAATATGATGGGGTTGTCCTGACTGCTACCTGTAGACTCCCTCTAAATGGGCAGCTGCTGCCTGTTGGAAATGCTGACCTAGGCTGTCCAGAGCATTTGACTCTTCAAGAGATGCTAAGGATCTGGATGTTTATGTGAAATCTCCCAATGTTTAAAAGACTGTGTGGGGGACTTCCCTCGTGGCACAGTGGTTGAGAATCCTCCTGCCAATGCAGGGGACACAGGTTCGAGCCCTGGTCCGGGAAGATCCCACATGCTGTGGAGCAACTAAGCCCATGCACCACAACAACTGAGCCCGCATGCTGCAACTACTGAGCCCGTGTGCTGCAACTACTGAAGCCCATGCACCTAGAGCCCGTGCTCTGTGACAAGAGAAGCCACCACAATGAGAAGCCCATTCACCGCAACGAAGAGTAGCCCCCGCTTGCCGCAACTAGAGAAAGCCCACGCACAGCAACGAAGACCCAATGTAGCCAAAAAATTTAAAAAAAAGTAAAAAACCAAAAAACGTGTGGGTCAAACAAACATCTCTAAGCCAGTTTCATCCCTAGACTAGAGGATTTGAAGGGCCCTCCCAGCTCGAATTTTCTGATTCTAAACTCTGTGTCTTCCAGGGAATTCCCTGGTGGTCCAGTGGTTAGGATTTGGAGCTTTCACTGTTGTGGCCCCAGGGTTCAACCCCTGGTCAGGGGACTAAGATCCCACAAGCCACACAGAGCAGAAGAAAAAAAAATGTGTCTTCCAAAGAAGATCACTAAGAAATCACCTTAGTTATGGTAATTTCAGCTACTGGAAAAGTGAATGTCCGTGTGTGCACTCATACTCGTATGCCATTGGGCTTTTGGCTCCCCTCAAATGACACTCTCCTGGTGGTCTTCCTCCATCACACATACCTGCAGTGGACTGTTTGCTTGGTCTCAGGAGCCCAGCCCTGGGCCTGATGGAAGATATGGCTTGTCCGGTGAGCTCATCAGCAGTAATAGGCTGGCTGTGCTGACGAGATAGCCCTTCCCTTCCCCTAAGTGAACGGAAGAGTGGCCACAAGCAGTGACTGAGACAGAGGCTGCCTGAGTCAGGATCTGGGCCTTGCTGCCTTCCCAGGCCTTTGCTAGCTATGTCCCTAGGCTGAATTGGGACTAGGAATCAAGTCCACAGTATTACCAAATCTGGAGCTCTCCAACCCATCTGTATTAGTTTACTAGGGCTACTGCAAAAAAAGTAGCACAGACTGGCTGGCTTAAACAACAGAAATTTATTGTCTTACAGTTCTGGAGGCTAGAAGTCCAAAATCAAGGTGTCTGTAACGTTGGTTCCTGCTGAGGACTTTGAGTGAGGAAAGGATCTGTCCCAGGCTTCTCTCCTTGGCTTGAAGATGGCTGTCTTCTCCCTGCATCTCTTCATAACATCTTCCCTCAATGCCTATCTGTTTCTGTGTCCAAATTTCCTTTTTTTTAAAGAATGACACAAGTTGTATTTGATTAGGGCGCACTCTAATGACTGCATTTCATCTTGCTTACCTCTGTGAAGACTTTATCTCCAAGCACGATCTCATTCTGAGACACTGCAGGTTATAGGACCTCAACATCTGAATTTGGGGGGGACACAATTCAGTCATAACACTACTCCATCACGTTCTCTCACACATTGCTTTAAACTCCAAAACCTAAGTACCCTGCTTATGCCCCTTCTTACCTGTGACAGCCTAGTGCTTCCACATCTCATGTGCTAGTACACAGCTCACTGTAAGCATGCACTTTACATGGATCGGAGTTCTCTGCAGTGGGAAAGGTGAGAGAACTTTTATCAAGCACCTGTTAAGGGACATACAGGCCTTGAATTTCAGGTAACAGTAGATGTCTGTTTCTTCCATGAGGCAATGCCAATATGGTACTTTTTATCCTCACACCAATAAAAATGGTATTTATACTGCACTTGGAAAGTGCCAAATACTGTTCCAAGCACTTTATATGAAGTAACTTTTTGAATGCCCACAACATGCCTTTGAGGTAGGTACTATTATTTACCTCCTTCTACAGATAAGAAACTGAGGCCCAGACAGCTTAAAAAACTTGCCCAAGTCTGTAGTAACTGATGGAGTTGGATTTGAATCTCAGTAGTTGGCTCCAGAGGCCATGCTTTTAATCATTACCTGATAGTATTTGGGAAAGGCAGGACTATTATTCTCATTGAATAAATGAGGGAAATGAAACTGAGCAGCTAAGCAACTCACTCGGGGTCAAAGGGGTAAAAGGCAGAGTGAAGGCAGAATTCCTGCCCTGTAAGCCACAGGTCTTCCCTCAGAAGGGACCAAGTGTCCCGAGTCCCTCCCTTCCCCATACCCCACTCCACTTATACAGGCCCACAGGTATTAGGGCCAACACAGAATCTCTAAATCCTTATTTGTAGTTAACTGTCTCCACATCGCAGGGGGATTATGGGGCATGAAGGAAGGGAGGCACCTTCTCGACTTAGATCTAAGTCTTTTCGACTTATTTTTCCTCCCAGTCGCTTCCAGTTCAGAAGACCACTAGCCCCAAGGGGTCAGGTCTGGACCCCAGTCCCGGAATTTTCTCAGCCCGGATTAGAAGCGGGGGAGGGCGGTGGGGAAGGGGCTGGTGGGGTGCTGGGCTGCCCAGGAACACGGAGTATCATATTTCTCGCAACCCGCCAATCCTGAACGCAAGGGGGCGTGGCCACACCTGGGAGGCGTGGGGGGACGGCAGATGGGTCCGCGGCGTCCCGAGGCGAGGCGCTGACGTGAGCTTGGCTCACCTGGGCGGGTAAGGTGAGGGCCGGTGTGGGACCGGGAGCGGAGCCTGCAGTCCCTACCTGCGCAGAGCCAGGTGTTGCTTGCCCAAGCGGCCGAGGAGAGCAGTGGCGACGGGTGATCCTAACTGGAGACTTGGTTCGGAGGGACGTTCGCTTCTGGCAGCCGGATTGAAGAAAGGTGGGGACGCCAACGTCTGGAGCCTCGCTTGAGGGAGGGAGGACACGCCCGCCGGTGAAGAAGCGTCCCCTCCAGAGTTTGTGGGGGTGAGGAAAGCTTGCTTAAGGACATCTGTTTGTTTGGGGATAGCCTGTAGGGCTGGGTGCCCATCGCTCTGCTTCAGGTAGCTTTCGGGCGGTCCTAGCCCGGGGGCGCTGGGCCCTTACCGACCCCCTACTTTTGTCGACTCCCTTTCCCTCCCGCCCAACTGGAGTGTGACGCTCTCGGGCCCCTACCCACCAGCCGTCGGGGAGCGCTAAGGCTCCTCCACCACGCTGGTCCTCCCAGCTCACCGCTCCGCAGGCCCCTGGATCCCGAAGAGGGGATTTCCCAGGCCGGCCGGCGCTTGACCTTGGTGGGTGTTTTGGGAAATTGCGTGTCGGGCCGGCCAGTAAGTTTAGCCAGTTTGTTTCCTCTCCTGGGATTTGTTTAGCACAGTCAGGCCCCTGCCCTGGGCCTGAGAGACACCCGTGAATTTCCAAGTAGCGAAGCTACGTGCTGGCGAGGGTGGCACCGGGCGTGGTTGCTCTGGGGGTGAGGCCCTCTTCGCCTGAAAGGGCTGGAGGGCTGGTATAGAGAAGTGGGGAAAGTCTTCCAGGCCTGACTGGAAAGCAGGCCCAGGGTGCCACTGTTTACAGGGAGCCTGCTGTGTGGTAAAGGGGTCATCCCTACCCCAGCCCTGCTCTCTTGGTGGATGTCAGAAGTGGAAGCCAGGGAAGGGAGAGGAAGAAGGCGTTTGAGTAGGGGTTGGTGAAAGCTGATGCCGACCCAGGAGAGTAGTTTTCGATGTTTGTCTCCTGGGTGACAGCAGCACCTCTACCCTGTAGCTCCCTCTCCAGCCGCCAACTTCAATCAAGCAGGGAGGCAGGGTGTGGGAATTATGTCTAGAGGCCCAGAATTTACCCCTAAACAGGGCTAAACTAAACGGAGGAAAGACTGGGGAACTTGGAAGATGGCATTTCAGGTCTCTCCAGGAGGAAGGGAAAAAGCAGGACCACTCCGGAGGCCTGTCTGCAAGAAATGAGGGTGTGTGTTTTACTCTGAGCAAAACCACTGACGACTGAATCTTGGCTTTGGGGTGGCCGTGTTCCTGGAAACTAGTCTGGGCAGGGGCTGCAGAGGTGGAGTACAGGTGTTTGTAGGGGACCTGTTCCCTGGAATGGGGGTGTGAGATTGGGTGGTTTATGCGTTGGGGAGGTTGATAGTGTCCCTGCTCAGTGCCCAGTATGAGGGGAGTGGGTGGGTTAAATCTTTGTTCTTTGGCTAGTTGAATACCTGTTGGAGACACAGGCTTTGAATTTTGCTGTGATGGCAGCTAGAGATGCCAGAGCTGAGTTAAAGTAGGCTAAGCTTGTTCTGTGGGCATTGGGATTTGGGTGGTGAGAGTGTTCTGAAAGAGAACTCTGGTTTAGGTGTGTTTAAGGGTGGGTGTCATGCAGTCTCCTCCCTAACCACTTCGTTGGCCCTCCATGCTGCTTGGATCTTTGTTGATGTCTTTCATTTACTTTCTTGGTGTATAGAAGAAGGGAGGGACTTAGAAGGCTGCGTGCAGTGGCAGGATATGGTACAGCACACTCTGACTGAGAAGTGTTGGGTCCAGGCCCCAGATAAAACACTTTGCTGTGCCTCAGTTAACCCAGCTGTAAAATGGGGATGATAACAATGGGAATGATCATTTCATTATGAGGATGAAATCAGACACATTAAATAAAAGCACATGAAAAAACTGTTAATCCTATGTACATAGAGGATTGTTGTTACCATGGTTTCATTAGCTGAAGGCCATCATCTTTTATATCTCCCAGTGACCAAGAAATGTCTTAGCTTCCTGTGGATAAAAAGAATACTACTTGTTGTGTTTTGTTTTTAAGTTGTGAATCGACACACAGCGTTGTAGGAAAATGTGAATCGTATATAAAAGTACTTAGACACGTAAAGAATTCACCCACAGTCCTATCACCAGGTAACCACTAAGAACTTCTTGTCGCATCGATGTATTATTTGTTTCCCTTTCAAAAATTCTCTGTGCTTATGTACACAAGTGCGCGTCCTGTTACAAGATGGAGATACTACTATACAGTCAATATTGTATGATGCCTTTTTCCCCCTTAAGTACATATTTAAACATTTTCCCAAATCCAGTAAACATTCTTCAGATGCCTCGATGTTAATGGCTACTTGCTATTGCAACCTATGAATGTCTAATTAGATATTTTTCTCTGTGATCTTGGTTGCTTCCAAAGTTTGCCTCTCTGCCTGTTCTTATAGTCTTAGGTGCTGGGTGGCAGGTGGAGGAGATCTCGGTGGACTTTCAGAAGGTGGAGAGGGTTAGCTGTGATGGAGGTGGGGCATAGAGGAGGAGGAGGCTGGGGCAGCGTTGCTCCTGTGTACTGCCATCTTGGGAGAATGCTGAGAACACAGGGCTCTAGAACTTAGGCATCGACCTCTAAGGGTGGCTGCCTCTCCCTCCCCAGCACTCTGTGCAGTTCCTTGCGTTGGCCTGGTTGCCTTAATTTTTTTTTGATGTGCTGTGGATCAACTAGGATAAGCCCTTTTCTTCAAAGTCCATGATCCGTCAAGAGGTGGATTTCACGTGTCTGCCAGGCCTCGACAAAAGACTGACCAATATTGCAACAGAAATTCTCGAAAGCCCCTCACTAGGTGGACCAGTTTGCTGCCCATTTCCCTGTTCTCTTTGTTCTTCCCTTACCCCATCCCCCTTCCCGCAGGCCAGGACTGAGGAAGAGAAGGCTAGAACTTGCCCTGGGGAGAATATGCATTCCCTCCTCCTTATAAGGTAAATGTTCTCCATGGTTTGATAGCTTGACTCTGCAGTCCTACAGAGCAACCTACACCGAGGCCAAGAACATGGGGGTGGGGGGCACTTGAGTACCGGGTGCTACCTCACCTACCCACTGTGAGCTGCCCCCAGGGGGGAAGGTTTCAGTTGCAGAACTTGGTAGTTGGGTCAGAAGGCTCAGGTGAGAGCAGGTCCTGCCTCGCTCTTAAAGTGCCAGTGACCGAGCTGGGTTTCAGTTTTCCCATTTGTTGGGAGCCTGTCTGGGGAGAGAAGTGGCCTTAGGACCCACCCCTTAAGCTAAGTTCCTCCGAGGGGGAGCCTTCGGGGGAGCCTTTGGCTGACTCAGCTGGTTTGGGTTCTGAACCGCGATCCAGGTGGGAATCTTTCTGGGTGGGAAGGTGACTTATTTATCTTCCTTTTCTCAGGTCAGTGGATGTTTGAGCAATTCCAATGTGGATTTCTTCAGGGAGTCTGATGAGAACATTGTGTTTAGTAACTAATGTCGCCCTTGTCACACAGTAGCTGACGGACAAATATTTGTTGAATGAACGTTCTTTTGCAGGCCTGTCTTTCTCACCCGAAGTAAAAACAAAGAGAAATGAGAACGCCAAAAAATCTAAACACAACACCCCAGGCAAACACTTCTCCGGTAACTGCTTTTTCCTTTAGGCACCCAGTCTGGGCAGGCCTTTGTTTCCCCGCTGTGAGTGCCGGGCCGCTGCCACCAATGTTATCTGCTACGCTATGCCCTTTATGAGAATCAATTGCAGACTTTACCCAGGCTGGCTCCAGCAACCAATCAGTTCAATTCAGCCTCTGTGGGGAGGTAAACAGACCCAGGTGAGGAGGCTGTCCCAGCAGTACAGAGCTTGTCTTATGACTGGCTTTAGTACTCTATAGGGTTAGGAACTGTGGTATTTGATCATTCTAGGGCATCTTAGCTTTACCAGACTCAGATACAGGGCAGGGTTCTTACACTTTGTCTCCAGTGCTCCCAAGCCTTCTCCTAGACACTGGATTGTCGTGGGGATAACCAGCTCAGACCCCCACACCCCGCATTTTTTTTTTTTTTTGGTGCAGAAACTTTGGGTGGCCCAGAGAAAGGAAAACTGACTTGAGGCCCAGCTCTCAGATCCCTGTGGATACACTGCCTGCTCATCTATGTAAGTGAGGACTTTGGAACCAGGGACCGTCCCTCGCCTACTTCTCTCTCATCCTGATGGTGTCATTTCTTACTAAAATATTCCCATTCACCTTAGTTGTCTAAAAAGAGAGCATGCTTCAAGTTCTTGCCTATATACCTGCTATTTCCGTAACTTTTTTCTTCCTTCTCCTGAGATAAGATTGAAAAGAGCAATTTCTCTTCTCTTCCCTTGGTACTTGCGGAAGGACTGTTTTCCAGCAGGGATGACATCATCTCTTTATTTTTCTGCCTCAGGATTTAAATAGAAGAAATGTGATCTACTTACGTGGTAAGTCTGATTTGGCTAGAGCATGAAAAATAAATGGCTTTGGGGGCCTCCCTGGTGGCGCAAGTGGTTGGGAGTCCGCCTGCCGATGCAGGGGATACGGGTTCGTGCCCCGGTCTGGGAGGATCCCATATGCCGCGGGGCGGCTGGGCCCGTGAGCCATGGCCGCTGAGCCTGCGCGTCCGGAGCCTGTGCTCCGCAACGGGGGAGGCCACAGCAGTGAGAGGCCCGCATACCGCAAAAAAAATAAATAAATAAATAAATAAATAAATAAATAAATAAATGGCTTTGGAATAAGCATCAAAAGAACCTTTTAACCTGTTTTCTTTTCTTCCCCACCTGGCACAGTTTATTCCCGTATTTAGTTTCTTTGCTGTAATCTAATGGAACTGTAGCTCTATCATATGGGAACAGTGGCTGGGACCTTTTCCCAGGGGCTGGCCTAATTCTCCTCTCCCCATTTCTTCCCCCTCCCCCCAACCCAGATCATGGCTCTCCACCCCCGCAGAGTTCGGCTGAAGCCCTGGTTGGTGGCCCAAGTGGATAGTGGCCTGTACCCTGGGCTCATCTGGCTACATAGGGACTCCAAACGCTTCCAGATTCCCTGGAAACATGCCACCCAGCATAGCCCCCAACAAGAGGAGGAAAATACCATTTTCAAGGTCAAGGTATTCTTTTACCATCTGACCTGAAGTGTTTTCCAGTTCTCTCAGACCTTTCTGGTTTTTTGTTTTTCTGTTTTCAATTTTGGCTTGAAGAAGGTACTAGATCCAAAATGCTGATGCAGCGCTTCCCTGGTGGCGCAGTGGTTCAGAGTCCGCCTGCCGATGCAGGGGACACGGGTTCGTGCCCCGGTCCGGGAAGATCCCACATGCCGCGGCGCGGCTGGGCCCGTGAGCCATGGCCACTGAGCCTGCGCGTCTGGAGCCTGTGCTCCGCAACGGGAGAGGCCCACATACCGCAAAAATAAAAAAAAATAAAAAATAAAAAAAAACCCCAAATGTTGATGCAACAAAAAGAATGTTTATGATGGGGGAGGTGGGGGCAAACTTAGCAGGCATAGTAATTTCTCTTGTTGGGGCATGTCTGTTATGGTTGAGGCCATTTATTCTTTCCCATTGGTCAAAGCTACTCAACTCACATCCCAAGGGATCCCAGGTGTGATTGGCTAAACTCCTGTAAGTGCGTGTATGCTGTGTATGTTGTTCTAGAACTCCCAAGGGTCAGCCAGCAATCAACCCTTCATTCGCTCAGGGCTCTTGCTCTGGCCCGGGAATGGCTGTCCACATCAGGGCAGAACTCCTGAGTGTTAGCAGGCTCCTAACAGCCTGTACAATGGGTGTCGAGGGCCCTTTGCAAGTTTTTCTTTTGATGTTAAAACCTTTTGCCCCATCCATAACCTCTGCTTAAAAATGAAAGGCGATTTAATTACAGGTTTTTATTCTACAAATATGTTTTCCTAACTGAAGAGTAGCTCTGATGTGAGAGTTATTTTGCTTCACTGAAACTAAGATTGAATCACGTGGCATTTCATAAAATGTCAGTGAAACCAAAGTCTAAGACAGAAGTAGGTGGGAAGCTCGTTGTGGGAAGGGGTATTATGTGGTTTGTAACTCCGGAGCCCATGCCTCTGCTCCAGACCAACTTCTCTGTGCTGGTCAGTCTTCCATCTCATGAGTAGCTTTAGTTCCTGCACTCCCAAGACATGGAGAAATGAGTTTGCCCATTTCTTCCCTGACTATAAGTTGGAAGTCAGAAGTGAAATCCAGTTCCTGCCCTGAGCCTCTCAAGATTGATGCTCCAGGTTCTTGCTGAGACTGGGCCAGGAAAGGTGGGCTCATACCTCAAAGGAGAGACAACTTAGAGTTGTTTCCCACCCAACTCAGTTATATTGGGTGTAGAGATGAGAGGTAGAAGAAAAATTGGCCTGTGAATATTAGAAAGTAAATGAATGCTTTTAACGTAAAAATTAAATAATGATATGAAAGTGGTAAGGAAAACATCTGTAAATCAGCACCAACTACTGGAACTGGCATCAGAGGGGGATGGGCCTGCCCTGGCCCAGCTGGCCTCTCGCTGTGGCCTTGGTCTGAAACTGGACTTGCTGTTGAAGTGCCTGGTGGTGGCTGGCCATGTGGGAGGAGACTGGTTCCTGAAAGCTCCACTCGTGAGAATGTTCTGTATGCTTAGGGCTTGAGGAAAAATTGGCTGTGGGAAGCTGCTTTGTCCTACTTATATCTGTGTATCTGTTTGCAGAATGCTAAGGGAGGGCCTGGGTGTCAGGAGAAGAGTGAGGGTGCTTTCACAGATCCCAAGCTCTGACAGGCCTTTGGCAGGATATGGGGTGTGGGCCGTTCTGACTAGCATTAAGTGGGTGCCTGCTGCATACCCTAGGTCCATTATCTCATTTGCTTCTCGAAAACACTGTAAGGGGGGCGGCACCCTCGTGTTACAGGTGCAGAAGCTGAGTCTCAGAGGGGCTAAGTAACTTGCCCAAGTCACACAGCCAATAAGCGGTGGGGTTAGGGTTTGAACCCAGGCCTATCAGCTCCCCCATTGTCAGACGGCCCCTTCTGACCAGGAGCTGGAAAACCTGGCTTCAGATCCTACTACC
Source organism: Mesoplodon densirostris (assembly GCF_025265405.1). Classification (NCBI taxonomy): domain Eukaryota; kingdom Metazoa; phylum Chordata; class Mammalia; order Artiodactyla; family Ziphiidae; genus Mesoplodon; species Mesoplodon densirostris. The sequence goes on from NC_082672.1 coordinate 104,113,342, forward strand.
ATCCCTTGCATGTGTGGTCTTGAACAAGTCACATAATCTCTTTGGGCTTTAGCTTCCCCTTCAGTAAAATGGGGCTAAAACCAGTCTTGCCTGCCTCATAGGATTGTTGTGAGAATTGAGTGAAATCAGTGTGTGGGAAGGGACTCGTAAATTGCCCTGAAAATGCAGAGACTGTGTCCATTTTAGGAAGAGAAATAGGGACCTGCCCAGTGACCAGAATCTCAGAGGCAAGACTCAGAATGGGTTTGAATAAGGGATGTTTATAAAGCACGATTGTCATGTGGTGGGTGCCACCCACTGCTGCATCAGCCTCAGGTTCTCTGCATCATCTGAGTGGGCCCTGGGGAATGGCTGTGTTGTGAGCAGGATGTTAGTCTGGCTGCTCTCTGTGGAGGGGCAGGGATTCAGGGAGCCACAGAAATTTTGCAGACCTGTGCCAAAGTCAGCACAGCCCAAGCCAGCTGGATGGGGCCAGGGCGGGAGTGGGCACGGAGGATCAAGCAAAGAGAGGGGAAAACGTGAGGAGGCAGCAGCCAGGTACTGCCAGGGGCAACTGGAGACGTGCCTCTGAGACACTAGGGACTGATGAGGTTGAAATCCCCTGCAGGGGGTTGGATGGAATGGAGCCTGCTGAGTGCCCAAGGGCAGCAGCTTTGTCAAACTGCTTCATTCCATACTGCACACCAAGTGGAGGAGCCCCCAGGTCTGAGAAGGTGGTAAGAAGAAATGAGTGCATTGGAGGAGAAGGATTTAGCTCGGCTGTTGAGAGAAGCTTCCTCATGATTGTGAGGCTCTGCAGGGATTGACTGAGGGAGACCAGAGAGCTCAAAGGACAGGGCCGGAAAAGTTCCATTTCGGCTTGAGGAAGTAGTCTAGTTCAGGAGCAGAGGCGGGGAGTTGGGACTGGACAAGCGATGTGCCCTGTCCACTTGAACAAGCTGCCGTGTGCTTCCTGACCTTGAGTCCTCTGCAGAAGACATCCCCCTTTTCTGCACCAGCACATACATCACAGCGCTGAAGAAAGTGTAGACATCTGAGATACGTTAACAGTGGGGGAGGGCTGATATCCCGTGAACAGACACACAAATTCCCGTTAGACCTGGAAATTGAAAACCAGAGAGGCGGGGCCGCACTGGTCTTGGCCCAGGCCACCAGCCACTGGTGTTCCCAGCAAAATGTTCCCAGTGTGGGAGTTTGAGGAAGCAGGGAAAGGCAGGTGGTGTGAGTTTATTAGGACTTGAGGCCCTCAGCCTCGCACTGAGGCCAGCTGAACCCCCAGAGCGTGCTTCCTGCCCTCCTATGGGCTGCTACTCCTAAAGGTACTTGGTTTCAACAGTTATTTGTGCATCAGATTAAAGACTGAAGGGAGAGGGACAAGATAAAAATAGGACTGCCCAGCGCGCAGAGCTGTGACTGTGCCCCCGGCAGCCGGGCCGGCGGGAGCGCTGTGGGCCGGGGCTGGGGCGGACCCGCTGTGCGCTCGGGGCAGCCCGAGCCCGTAGAGTCCCACCCCGACCCTGCAGGCGCGGTCACGCTCCAGCTTTCTGTCCGCCGGGAACCGTGCGGGCAGGGGGACCTGGGTAGGGTTTCCACGCTCTCGCGGGTGTTGTTGGTGTGCCTGTGATAGACGGGTCTAGACAGGCATGCAGGCTCCCTCCCGGCTGAAGGACGGGAAGGGGGGGGCGGGCCGCGGAGGCGGCGGCAGACTCCCGTGAGCGAGCGAGTCTTCGGGCCCAGCGACCAGGGTGGAGGGAAGGCTGCGAGGGTTTCTCTTAACCCTTTAAAGACGATAGGGAGAGTGGGGGTGGGGAGTGTAGTAGAAATTCCTAGAGGCAAAGTAGCCCCCTGGGGAGAGGAGGCGGGAGTCTGGGCTTGGGGTTTTCCTTTCTCTTCTGTGTATGCAGTCTCACATCCTGGTACATTGGGCTCGATTCTTCGACGAACCAAACGCAGCTGCTAGGCGATCTAATTTGACCCGATACTTCTCAATGGGGAAGGTGTGAACACACACAGTGGGCACCCTCACTTAAGGAACTGAGTTGGGGAGATGCAGAGGTTAGACCTTACCGTTCCCAGCGGCCCAGTATGTGAAGGTCTGCTCAGAGCTTTAGTCAGTGGGGCCTGTGACCGAGAGTGTTGCCTACCAAAGACCCAAGCCTGAAATGCCTGTCCAGTGCGTACAGGTATGCGTCGGAGAGAGCAAAGGGGTCCTTGAGTTGTCTATGTAAATAAAAACACTTTTAACCGTGAACTTGTGGAGAGTTCAAATAAGATATGTGCACGGAGGCAGCCTCCAAACAGGAGTTGGACAGCGATGTGTACAAGATCGATCATTTGTATACACATCCATGGGGTCAACATTGAATGGGTCTAAAAATTTAATACAACTCTGCAGGCATTGGTCTCGTTCTTTCCCTGAGGTAGAAGTTGGTGGGTGGGTTACCCTATAGAGAAATGAATCATTAGTCACACTCCTCTCTCCTTCCCCCTCCTCTTCCTTTTAGGGTTTGGAGTCTTAGGGGATCCTCTAGTTACATTAAACTGCAAACCCATATTGGTCTGGGAACGAACCCCATTATAGGCAAAGCAAGAATGTAAGTCGTGGGGAGGTGTACGTGTTAGACAGGAATGCACAGATTAGGATGTGCGCCTGAATGACATGTGCAGAGACAAATCAAGACACTTGGGCTCTGGTGCCCACATGGAACAAGAGATACAGAAGAGAGAAAGAACTGGCCGCGAGGAATGTAAACATGGGTATGCAAATACTGAGACCTAGAGCGAGATTCTAGGAGAAAATCCCAGACTTTGTTGAGCTGGAAACTGGAGCAGAATTTCTGTAAGTTCGTTCGAGAGACAAAAGCCCATTTAAAGGTGTGAAGAGGGTCACTTGGAAACACAAAAAGCATTCACATGCATACATCCATGCTTAGATACACAGGCTGAATGACAAAAACTCCTCAATGCCTGATGAAGATTTTCCTGCCCGGTGAGACAGAGCAGGGCACGGAAGTGTGGGCCACACAACCACATTCGCACACTCATTCACTGGGAAATACTGTGTCTTCGGCTAGAGGGAAACTGAGGGCGACGGTGCCTAGCTAAGGGTGGATGGCCCTTGGTTACTAAGATTGCTTCTGGTTATAGTTTCTTCGCATCTAGAGTGGGGAAGAGAGTATGTCTTGAGCAGGTAGGAGGATTTCTGAAAGATTTTTGAGTTCTGGTCCCTGAGAGGATGGATGGTGGAGGAAAAAGAGGAGTAGCTTTGCATTCTGGGTCGGAAGCAAGGGATGTTGCGCTCCTCTAAGCCCTGTTTGCTAAGGTGGCGCAGGGCCTAGTGAACTGAGAGAGACTGAACCGAAAGAAGTGCGAAGCTCGGCCTCTGGGCGGAATCAAGGGGAGGTATGCTTTCTTTCCCTTTTTTTTTCCCCCTTGAGGAGACCGTGCGGGGACGGCCAGCGTAGGGAGGATTAGCAGGCGCCTATGTGACCCCAGACGCGCGCGTAAACTCGGCTTGGGTTTGGTTTGCCCGCGACGTCGATTTGCCGTGGTCCCTCTTTGTCTGAGCCCAGCCGGGAATTCCAGCTTTTATTGGGAAGACCGCACTCGGGTGGAGCCCGCGCTGGGTCGGGCACGACAGCCGGGCCCGCGGGGCTGGGCAGGAGGCTCGCCGGCCTCCGAGCCGCCCGAACCCCAGGACGGTCCTCGGGAGTGCCCAGCGGTCCCGGCAATGCCACCTCGGTGGTTTCCTTGAGGGCGGCGGGCCCGGCAGACCCAGCCCGGCGGGGCGTGGGGCCTCACGGGTCCACTTGGGCCGCCGTACCGCCCCTCTCCCCCTGGCCCCACCGCTCCCTCCGCCAGCCCGAGGCCCAAAGGAGCTCTGAAGGCCCTTTGTTAAGCTCCAGGGTCACACCCGTGCCCCGGGGGCTGCGCAGGGGCGGGAGGACCTTCTCCTGGCTGGAGGCCTCCAGCCCTCGGCTCACACGGTTCGGGCCTGGAGGGGCCTCGCCCAGTCAGGGGAGGGGAGGCCGAAGCCGGCCTGTCCCGACCTGACCCGGGCTGCCTGGCCCGAGTGAACGGCCGGCAGGATTCCGTCTGTTTGCAAGGCTGGCTGCGCTGCCAGGGCCTAGATGGTGGCGCTGGCTTGAGAAGCAGCCGGGGCAGGAGTGGAAGGTCTTCTCAGGCCACCCCCGTGGCAGCCAAGCCGCCTGTGCCCCGAGCACTTGGCCGGGGACGTCTCCCAACCTCCAACCCAGCCCGACGGCTTTTTTTTTTTTTTTTTTTAATTCATCATGAGTGCATACTGATACTTCTAATTCAAGTTCAGGACTACACAATTTCTTTTCGTTTCTTTTTTCTTTTTTTTGGCCGCACCACGTGGCTGGCGGGATCTTAGTTCCGCAACCAGGGATCGAACCCACACCTTCAGCAGTGAAAGCATGGAGTCCTAACCCCTGGACTGCCAGGGAGTTCCCAAGGACTACACACTTTCTATTCAACCTCACCAATCCTGTATTTGTAGCTCCTTCTCCCATGCTAAAAACCCCAGGTCTCAACCATGCCAAACACTTTTTGCTTCATCTCACGACACAAACAGGACAGTGTCAGTACAACAATGCTGACATTATCGCCAAGGATAGGATTAGTGAAAATAATCTAAACCGTTTCTGTACTTTTTTGTCCTTAGGGCAAGGGATTATACAATCACTTTATTGTGTTTTAAAGTCACTTGAAGTAGTTCCTTTCCATGTGGTTATGCTTCCGACTGGATAGTTAAGGTTAGTTTCATTTTGCTTTTTGATTTGACATTGCTTTTGGTTTATAATTATGTAAACTCTAAAGTCAAATCGATATTATACGAACATTCAGAGAAGTGAAGTTTCCACCCCTTTTCCTGGCAGCTCGTTCTTCTTTACCCAGAGGTAACCATTTCTAAAGCAGTTTAGAGCTAGCTCTCAATTCCTTGTACAGTTGCACAGTACCCACTGTGCAGATGTACCACTGTTACTTCAGACAGGGCCCGACTGATGGTGATTTGGGTGTTTTCACCCCTTTGCTGTTACACGATTGGGCCAATTTGATGAGACTGAAAGAGGAAGATGCCCAAGTACACACAGATGCTAAGCATATTAAGATTAGATTTGGTGGGAGTCGTAGAAAAACTCAAAATAACAGTGGCTTCAACAGAACTGTTTATTTTTCTCCAACATAAAAAGGCAGGCAGAGCAGGGCAGGGCTGGTATGGTGGCTCTGTGCCACTAGGTCCTCAGGTACCCAGGCTCCTCCAAATACATTGAGTGCTTGACTTCCATGCTTCATGGTCCAGGGTGGGTGCTGTGGCTACAGCAGTCACAACCACATTGTAGCCAGGAGGTAGGACCAGACAAAGGGAATGACCTTGACCTTTAGAGGCACCTTCAGAAGAACCATATTTCTCCTCTCCACCTGGGTAAGCAGTATGAGTGAATCTATACCTGGGAGCCCGCTGCAGCCAGCATGACCTCATTTATACCATAGCTTCACTGTGCAGAGCCCCTCTACACCCAGTGGGTGCACTCCCTCTGCTCCCGTTGGGGGGGGGAGGGCGGGGGGCGCGTGCGTCTACACCTGTGGTACCTCCTCTTTACCCATGGCCACAACCTTAAATGTGTCCTAAACCAAGCCCATTACTTACTTCCCCTGCACCCCTTAAACCTGTGGCTCCCACTTATTTTTTTGGCTTTATTAATAAAATGATCTTCATCCAGGATAGAACCTCAGTTGGTCTCAGGCCCCCCCTGTACCACCAGCACAAATGCAAATACAAACAGCCAAATATCTTGGAGTTTGTCACTGCTTTTATTTGGGCTCTCGGGAGCCCCTTATTATCTATAGACGTTCAGGCTCACTGGTGTTCTTTCGTTTCGATCGTTTCTGAAGGTCTTGCTATTTAGTCTTTCTCTCCTGTTGTTTGAGATGATTTCCTAATAAACAATATCCAGCAAACTGTGAACACTGGTTTTAACTCTGACGTGGGGAATGGGAGGAAGGGTTGGCTTGGGATGACAAGAACCTCTATTTCTGAAATGCTGGGATTTTTTTTAAAACAATGAAAGTGTATTTTTTTTATGATCAAAAAATTAGTAAATCAAGAACACTGTTGGTTCCCTTTTGTCTTCAGGATACATCCCAAGCATCATTTGGTGCTCACCAACAATGTGCTCTCTCTCATTTCCACCTCTGACAGTGCTGGATTTCCCCATTCCCAAACACGGCTCACTTTTCCCACCTGCCAGGTCACAGAGCTTGCAGGTCCCCTCCCTCTGCATACTTTATGACCCCACTCAAGTACATCATCTCCATGGCCCCTTCCGTCTGCTCTGCCTAGGTGTTCTCAGGGTTTATTGCAAGACTGAAAAGCACTAAGGGCATTCTGATCCCAGATGGATTTGATACAAGGAATCAGATGCTTATAAAATCTTTGGGAGGGCTGGAGGAATGTGAGTCAGGGATGACACTAGAACCACTGGATTTAAGAACAGTCTGCTGAGGTTGTCATCCAGGCATCACCACAATCACTACTGTGTCTCATTACCCACAAAGCTGAAGACCAGTGTTGGAAGGCTGATCGAGTCACTAAAACTGGCCAGCATGTCTCCCTAACCCTTCTTACCAGCAGCAAGCAGAACAGGAAGATGCCTCTACCTCGCTCTGCCTTCCAAACCAACCATTCAGAATCCTAGCGGCAAGGGAGCCTAGTAGTTTTCAGGTCTCTAGACTCTGCACTGAAAGAAGGAATTAAAAGGATGTAGGATGGGGCTTCCCTGGTGGCGCAGTGGTTGGGGGTCCGCCTGCCGATGCGGGGGACATGGGTTCGTGCCCCGGTCTGGGAGGATCCCACATGCTGTGAAGCTACTGGGCCCGTGGGCCATGGCCGCTGAGCCTGCACTTCCGGAGCCTGTGCTGCGCGATGGGGGAGGCCACGACAGTGAGAGGCCCGTGCACCGCAAAAAAAAAAAAAAAAAAAAAAAAAAAAAAAAAAAGGATGTAGGATGGAAATTGATAGTACCCAACAGGGATACTGCTGCAAGAAGTAAGAGCAGTAGAGTAGCTGAGTGGTCAAAACTACAAGCCTTGACTATTGGGCCAAGCAGGTTTGGACTTCATGTTAAAAGGTAACAGAAAAACACGGGGTCTGGAGGGAGAAGTGACACAATGGAAGTCCTGTTTCTGGAAAAAGTATTCCTAAAGATAAAGGGTTGGCCATGATGAAGCTACTGTAGTCCATCAAGGTCAAAGGCAATGTAAAAGCCTACTACGGCATCAGAGGAGATAAGGTTGAGAAGGATCTGAGAAACATCAACATATATGTCTATGAATTGAGTTTTCAGGACAAAACTTCAAATTGTCTTCAGAGTCTCACTCCCCTGAAATCCTCTAGTCTGTTTCAGTTTATAGAGACTATAAATTGCCCTAAAGTTAGCTGTAGGGAACCGACCATCAACACCACTTTAAAACAAATTGTGACAACAGTAATGTTTTAGGAAAATACATAGGAAACAAGGTACTTACTTCCATTTTCTCCTTTCCTCAACACGTTTATTGCCTTTTAAGAAAATTTTTGTAAAATATAAATACAAAGGCAGAGAATTTACTTACAAAGTTAAAACACAGACTTCAAACATAAACACACAATTCAGAAAATTTTAGTTTTATGTACAATTTCAAGCAACCTCAACATATTATGTTAGTTTTCAGTATCTTACAGGGTACAGAAAAAAATAGCTGAAAGTCTTCTTTAAATAAGAGCATAAAATGTTTAAACATATAAACAATCCGGTTTGATGTGTGAAAACTAATTTCACAGCTTTTAAATTAGGATATAAAAATTTCATACAATTAGTTGTTGTGTGTGGATATGGTTTGAATTTATATTACACACTACTGGATCACATCCAATAGCACTGACCTGGCCTGAGCAGGTACTCTGTAAACAAAACATAAAGTTACAACGTTGCCAAGTGCCTTCCCCGAATTCAACCCCCCAAACCAACCACACGGTTCTGACCACACTCTCAACAGTTATGGCCTCTGTCATCGGAGCTTTGTATGAAATTAAGTCAAAGTGTGGAGCTCCTTTTCCTTACTTTTTTTTCTCCTTAAAAAAGAAAAAATTGTTCCGAGTAAAAACAAACATATTCCAAAGCATGTGTACATTGAAAAGTAGAGAAACTTTATTAACAACTTCATAAAAACTGACTTAAAAGTTTAAAAAGAAAAAAACATGTTTCAAAGTCCTTCCGACTGGAGTCGTGTCTCATAGTGTCTTTTCTTTACAGAAATAGTCGTATTATAACACCATGACACACTGTACACGGCGGGCCCCGGCGAGCTCACCAGTCGTCGTCTGAGTCCAGGTCTCTGGGGAGGATCCACTCCACGGATGAGCCCAGCAGAGTCTGAAGCTCGTTCGTGAACTCCACCAGATCTAAGAGCTCCTCACTTTCTTCATTAAAGGACTCCAGGTCTTTGGGGCAAGAGAATAAGAGACTTGCTGACACTTGCCGGTAGAACTCGGCCTCCGCGATGGTGACAATTTCCGCATTTGGGAAATTGCAGCGGAATATGCAGGAGGACATTTGCAGTTTCTTGAGCAGGTCTGAGAGCAACAGCCAGTTACGAGGCCTGCACCAGAGAAAGGACAGTGGTTTGAGTTTCCGGCAAAATGAGAAGCGCTCCCAACTATGAACTACCCGTCTCCTGGCGGTGAAAGGGCCTGCTGCTTCCACTTTGATTACCCCACCCCCACCCCACTTCTCACTGTCCTTAGAAGATCTACTTCTTCTTTTTTTTTTTAAAAAAAATTATTTATTTATTTATTTTTGGCTGCGTTGGGCCTGTTGCTGCGCACGGGCTTTCTCTAGTTGTGCCTCGCGGGCTCTAGAGCGCAGGCTCAGTGGCTGTGGCGCACAGGCTTAGTTGCTCCGTGGCGTGTGGGATCTTCCCGGACCAGGGCTCGAACCTGTGTCCCCTGCACTGGCAGGCAGATTCTTAACCACTGAGCCACCAGGGAAGCCTGGAAGATCTACTTCTAGCGGGGGAACTCTGGACTCATGTGCATGTGTTAAGAGACCACCTAGGGCGGATCAGCCAACTTAGACAAAAGCAGGAGCAGCGCCCCTGAACGAGCCTCGTTGCAGGCCTCCCCAGTGCTGCCTTGGCTCTGGCCACAACTCAGGTCACCCCTCTCCAAGTAAGTGCACCCCGTCCCCGTTCTAGTCACTGGGGAAAACCAGTCTGTATGCCAACCCAAGGGAGATGGCAAAACACCTCTTTGACCTCTCCTCTCCTCCGGCCCTCACGGAGAGAGCATGAGAAACACTCGAGGTCACCTGGCTTTCCTTTCCTTTCCCACACCTCCAACCCACCCCTCAATGCTGCCGGGAGTGAGGCTTTTTCGAGAAGGGAGGTGGTACAATCCTTCCTGATACCCTGCCACGCTTTATGATCTCTATCCCAAATAGAATGTCACCACAAAGGCAGACACGTTCCCAGCCTCAGGGTCCAAGGAGGATGCTACTCCTTAAGCACCGGGGTCAACACACAGCAGAGCAAGGTCTCCTGATGTGTTCACTCCGAAGGGTTGGTCATGGGGCACAGTGGCCCGACTGTGGGGACAAGACTCGATCTAAGCAAATCTGAAGACACATAAGATCCCAGGTGCCACATACGGCTTTCTCTAATCTTATACGAGAAGAGGGTACATCAGTATCGTCCCGTGGACCTCACGTGCCTTGGAAGGCCCCTATGGTACCCGTTTGGGGAGGATCCCTTCCCCAAGAGTTTAGTGACTGAAACTGTGTAATTGCAGTGGCTGACTCCCGTGTCCTTTGGGCTCTAGGGGTGTGTTCCAATGAGGGCAGTCGGCTGGGGAGCCCTCCCACCCCCCAAATTTTTCTGGAAAAGTTCTACTGCATTCTGTGAGGTCGGTGGACACTTGGTGAGGAATTCACTCACCCCCCAACCCATCCACCCTCATCTGCTGAAGGGGATTTCTAACTCCTGCCACCCCATAGAGCAGCTGGGCTGGCTCTCGACCACACGCTGGCCACGCTCACCCCTGAGCGACGGACACCAGGACGTTATAACACGGCAAAAGGGGGCTTTCGGAAAATTCAAATTCCAATAGGTCACCATAGGCCTCGTTGCTGTCATCCTGGTCCTCCGGTCCTGGGGGATTTGCTAAAACATCGTAACCACTTTCATCATCTGGTTTTAACCGGGGGGGGGCAAACAAGAGAGAGGTCAGTAAGCTGGAGCAAGGTTCCAGCTGTTCTCCAAAAAGGACCCTGGAAAAATTCTTTCCCAAGCAAGCCCTGCTCACAGCACCCCCACCACCCCCACCCCCACAAGCCCAACTGAAACGAACAAGGCTGCTCACCACACACACAGCTGCCAGAGAACTCCGAAGAGCAACCGGGGTTACCGTCGTCAGGAGCCTGCAGGTTATTTAAACAGTCTGGAGAGAGAGGGGGAGAGAGAGAGAGAGAGAGAGAGAGAAACAAGATAACGCCTGCTGGTAAGAGGCAAATGCTGCTGGAGTTCGGGAACATCTCACGCTGGGGCTGGTGTCACCTCCTGACAAGTCCCACCGCACACGCCTCCAGGTATCTGACTGAAACCTCCCCACGCGTCCACCCGCCTTCCTGAGGGACTGCCCGCCTCACCGCCCCAGCCTGCCAAACAAAAGCTAGCCTGGCTAGCTAAGAGTTTTCCAGCCCCCCACCTTGCAAAACTCAAAGTATGTATCTCTTCTTTGACAGACTAACGTTGGGCCGCTTTTCCCAGTAAAGGGTCACTTAGAGTAAACGGGGGGTGGGGGTAGGGGGAACCCAGGTGAAAGGCTGTGAAGTCACCGTCTAGATGCTTGAACAAGACCGTGTCTTGACCTCTGCCGTACCTGTTAAGAACTTCTCCAGAAGTTCGCTGTGGTTCACTTTCTTGATGGTTCTACCTGAGTACGTAGCCAGGGTAGGATCAGCACCGTAGGAGAGGAGCAAGCGGACAATTTTGAGATGATCATTCTTGACAGCATCGTGGAGAGGCCTAGGAGAGGTGCGGGGGATTACACCTGTGCACGCGACGCTTGCTTCTACGGACACGGGGCAAAATCGAGTATGTGCGGCCAAGCCTCATAGGCGCGCTATTTCACTGAGGAGGTGAGTGTACGGTCGCTGCGACAAATTACTCTGTTATTTCAACACATAACCCTTTACGGGACAGGTGAAGGGACCATCTCAGGCCTAATTCTTCAATGCAAATCTCTCTTAATGCATGGCCCAAGGAGGAACTCAGGCCACGATGAAAACGTTTCCAATGAACTTCAATAGTGACAGACTGTAAGAAGGTAACGTACGGCGGGGTGGGGGCAAGAACCCCAGCATCACGGAAGCAGATACGACAAACCATTGTTATACCATTACAAACAAAACCCCAAAAGTGCAGTTTGTAAAAGAAACTAGGGGCAAAGTGGAACCTCTCCTGAAACCAACTTGGAGATGAGTGATCAACCCTCTCGCCCAGAAGCAGTCGACAGGCAGGGCGAGTTCTCAGGAGGGTACAGAGTCCTCCTGCCCGTGTCCGCTGGGGTCAGGAACACTGTCCGCAGTCCCATCCAGAAAGGATGCTATTTAGAAACCATGAACCACCAAATACGGTTTTGCTAATTTTATGACTGTCAGGAAAGCCCCAGTGCCCTGCCTCGTGGTGGCATCCCAGGTACAACCAGGAAGATGCTTGGGCTGACTCAGACCTGGGCCTCTGGCCAATAAACCGAGGTCAAGGACAGAGTGGGGGCCAGGCCCGGGGATGTGGGTGGACACGGCAGGTCCTATCAAGCCAGTTGCCACTGGACCTGTCTGTACTCCTGGAACTTTCAACTCACATATATGTTAAAGATTGAGATTCAACAGACGCTGGTGAAGAGTCCAGGGTCTTAAAAGAGAACACCCCTGATTATTCATGCAGGCTCAACATTTTCAGGGACTTCTGTCCATAAGAGCGTCACAGAGTTTTAAAGTTCTATGTAAATTTGCCAGAAAGATCTGTCCGATTCCATTCTAGAGGACTCCGCCATCAGTGTGCTTACAGGGCACTCACTCTCCATCTTTCCTTCTGGGGTTCCCCGCACACCCTGAGAACCACTGCCTATGCCCCAGCAGGGCCAGGCCAAGAGCAAGACCGCCACTGACCCGGTTCCATCCTGGGCACCGCAGTTGACATCGGCGCCATATTCAAGGAGGTGTCGTACGATGTTGAGCCAACCTCTTGCACAAGCCTCATGCAGGGCACAGTAAGCCACATTGTCGCAGTGGTTCACATCACAAATCTTGTTCTCCAGGCAGTACAAGACCACTTCCTACGGGAAGAGGAGAGGAGATATCATCAGACCACCATACAGTGAACCTTGTAAGGGTGACCTCCCCATAGCTTGGCGGTGCCCACTTTCAAAGGCATACATCCTTGGGGCCAAAAGCCCACCATGGCGCGGGCAGGTGGCAGGCATCCTGGTGGGGGGCGAGAGTGCGTGAGAAGGGCTTGGAGATGCAGACAGTGTTGTCTAAGGCTCTGCTGCACCAGTGGCCTGGCCATGGGCAAGTTACCCTTGAACTTCTCCAAGCTTCCACAGGGCTGCTGAGAGGACACATTCGGATAGCGATGAAAGCCCTCAGCCCAGGGGCCAACGTGACCAGTACAGAGGTGTCACGGCTGCTAACATCTTAGATGACACGTTGCCAAGCACAGACCATTCTCACTTGATGGGTCTGTTCAGTCGGTGGCAGTGGACGATAACACAAGTTTAGATAAAAGTATGGATGACCAACACTTAAAGAGAGCTTAAATCAGCCGGAGAACATTCCCCAGCTTAGAGAAGCAGGGACACCCAGGTCAGCTACATCCTCGCGCCCCCTGTTAAGACCCCAAATCAGAACCTGGGCCTCAGATGCTCTTGTCTGTATGTTAAGTAGAGTTAAAGAGAAGCTCTCTCCCTCCATCCTCGAGGAATGACACAAAATGCCTCCAATAACCCCACCCTCTATTTTGCCTCACTCCACCCTCTCGGGGCAGAATCAGTCTAATATTTTCATATTTACTCAAGTTAATGACAGGAACCTGATACAACACAGGCTGCAACCTCCATATTTCAAGAATCAAATAAAGCGTTCACCGCCCCGCCACCCCGGAGATGTTCTGTGTCAACACTGTGCATTGGAATCACTGTTATTAACCTTATTTCTTTGGCTTGTTAAAATATCAATATGAACCACTCCCAGTAAGCAGAGCAGGAATTTATTCAATGTTTTATTACCTTTAGAAAGTTTTCAGACACATCGAAAGCATTTGCCACCAGAAAACACGTTATACCGTTTATACTGGGTAAGTCGTGCCCAGCAGAGAGCTGTCAGGTTCTGAGAGCTGGGAGTAGGCAGAACGTGCATGTGGCCCAACACATGGTCTGCTGGGTAAGGGGGGATGGGATGGGGTCAGAACAGGCCTCCTTGTAACATCTCTCAGGTAACTCATCTGTTAAACCCAAAACGGGGGTCATTCTAGCCGTCCATAAGTGCGAGATGGGTTCTGTAAAACCTTTTATACCCTTTGGAGGACACGCCAATCAAAGGTGACCACTCACTTGGGAGCGAACTAGAATGTTCCATTTGCTTACCACGTGAACCTAATGGGGCATGCTGGTAAACCTGGCCATCGGTGCCCTGTTACTTCAGGTCACTGCAGCAGCTCCCTTCCAAAACAAGAGGAGGAAGAGAAAAGGCACGCCCATGAATGCGTTTCTCCGTTTACATCCCAACCTGCCAGAAAGCCCACAATCCTCTGGGCTCCCAGGCCACCTGCCCCGAGCCCTGGTATCCAGGATACCGCATGAAGCTGCTGCTCTTTTAGCAGGCCCTCACTAGCCAGACTTGAGTGGACGGCTGCAAGCTAATGAGTTGTGTGCCCCAGCCAGGGAGAGGCCCTGTCACGTGGCTCTGGGATCAGGTCTGGACGCCACCAACTGCTGTGCACAGATCAATTTACTCAACCCAGGGTTTATTTGCTGTGACAATCACGGCCTTCGCCTGGAAACCTTCATCACTACTAGGGCAGATTCAAGGGTACCCGGAAATGAAAGGCCGTCCAAGCTGATGGGTAAGTCAACTCTCTTCTCCTGGAAGATGGCAGCAAAGGCAGCAGTAGCCCCACGGCCAGGTCAGACTTTTTGCCACGGGCTGTCCTAACTCAACCACGTCGATCCCACTGTTTACACAGTGCTTCTCATTTCCCCAGATGAGGACGTCTTCTGTCACCCACAGGAACCCAGGAGATAGCAGGAAAGGAAGGCAGTACTATCCTCATTCAACACTTGGAAACTGAGGCCCAGAGATATTAAACCCCAAGTTCAATTCACATGAAGTACTAGACCTATAACTCAGGTCTTTGGTACCTGGTCAGCTGGGAAGATTCAAAAGGCCCAAGAGGGCCCCAGTTAGAGGGGTGCAATCCAGCTGTGACGAGCATCCCTCAGGCCTTCTCTGTTGGGGGTCAAGTGGGCTAACTACACTCTCCTAGCTAGGAGGGTGATGGCCTCTAAATGGATGGCAACCGTCGCCACCAACACTTTCTCTAACTGAAAGGTGAAGAGGCGGGGCGAGTCTGTCGATGCAACACATTCCTTGGTTTATTTTCTCCGCTAGAAATAAACGGGAGTGTCTGAAGGGCAGCCCAGCCATTCCCCAGCAAAGTCAAACTGCTCTTGTCGGACAGCTCTCTGTTCAGCGGCTATAAGCCGAATGCCATTACCCGCAAAATGTAACCATAAAGGCCATAAGCCCGACGTTGTTCATTAATTAAATGCCTCATTAACTTTTTAAAAAACATGACTTATTCAATTCATAGAAAATTTAACCATCACCGCTAAAGGCACAAGCACACTGGCGTTTTAGCCTAAGAAATAGAAGCCTTTTTCCCAGGAGGGAAAGGTTTGAGGTCTTTGGCCACGCAAGTGATCTATTTAACGTGCATCTGAAGCCAGAGTGTGTTTCTAAACTTCCAGAACCAGATTATCATGACATAAAGCTCAGACAGCCTTTATACTGCACATGGTATCTTTGGCTAAGCAGAAGAAAATAACCAAGAATGCTGAAGACAAAACTTCAGGGAAACCCTCCCAAACCACACCCTTATCTGGTTAAGCAAACTGTCCTTCAATTTTAAAAGGTTTAAGCTACCACATCTCCCAACTGGGCCATCATCCCAACATTTAAAATTCTGCACAGAGGGCTTCCCTGGTGGAGCAGTGGTTGAGAGTCTGCCTGCCAATTCAGGAGACGCGGGTTCGTGTCCCGGACTGGGAAGATCCCACATGCGGCCAGGCCCGTGAGCCATGGCCGCTGAGCCTGCGCGTCTGGAGCCTGTGCTCCCCGACGGGAGAGGCCATAACAGTGAGAGGCCCGTGTACCGCAAAAAAAATAATAAAATAAATAAAATAAAATAAAATTCTGCCCAGAGAAATCCCAGAAAGTTGGATTCAAAGTTGAAAGTGTTCATCTATCTGCTTGTCACAATGTTCAGCATCAACACTGGTGATCTGTGTAATCTACATATTGAAATTTACATTTGAAGAAAAAAACAAATCCGACCATAAACATTCCCAAAGCTTCCTGTGCAATCAAAGGCCAGTTAGCCTAAAAAAGTATGGATCAAGTGCCCCTTGGTCCAGGCCTCAGAGCCACCAAACCAAAATGGAAACTCTTAGAGGACCAACGAGGGTCTTTTGACGTCTCTGGTCCCAAAGGGAGAGTGCTGGAAATGATGCCAAGTTCACAGGTGGGGCTCGGAGCCCCACCCTCCACGGCCGGTGCAGCAGCACCCCGCCCC
The DNA here is from genome assembly GCF_025265405.1 of Mesoplodon densirostris. NCBI lineage: Eukaryota > Metazoa > Chordata > Mammalia > Artiodactyla > Ziphiidae > Mesoplodon > Mesoplodon densirostris. The sequence goes on from NC_082672.1 coordinate 104,129,254, forward strand.
CCCATCTCCAGCATTTGCTGGAAGCGGGAGTCTACTTTCTCAACCCTAACCCAAAAGTTGGGGTTAGGGGGCTCCCCCCCACCTCCAGCGTTTGCTGGAAGCAAGGAGACTATTTTCTCAACCACGGGGGGTCTAGCTCAACACTATGTGCAACATCTGCTCTGTCCTCCTAGGCGCCCGCTCTCAGCTCTTGGGAAACCAACTGGGTGCTCCTTGGACTTCACCTGCAAGTAACTGCGCTAACTACCAGAAAGTGCTCTCTAGCTAATGGAGAGGTCTCCAAGAGACGTGTAGATATAAACAACAGCACATTCAACCCACAACCACAACAAAAAACACCCCCAAATTAAGCATAGCCCTAGTGCTTCCAACTTCCCACCCACAGTCATGCCTTAGGGTAAAGGCAGGCACACCTCGAAGGGCTCACGGCACTATGGACCGGGGTGGGGGGACGACGGGAGACGGGGGACAGGGGCACAGAGCTGGCTGAGGGTGTGGGCGCCAGGGCTCTGGGCCAGCCTGGGTCCTGCCACCCCAGTGCTCATCCACACCTCCACGCTCAGCCTGCTGAACCGCATTTTACTGTCACCATTCAACTCCCAGAGGGCTGATGCCAGCACAGAAAAATGCCTTTGCCCTGTGGGCTATTACATCACAATTGCTACTGACAAGTATGGTGGGGGAACTGCACAGGGCAGAGGGAGTCATCTGTCTCACAGAGGTTTTGAACTGTAAAAAGGGCAATTCCAGTGTGAGCCAGTCTTGCTGAGGAGCGTGGTGGGGAGTGGTGGGCTGTGGAGCACTGCTGGATTGCTACCTGTACGGGTATCAGCTAACCCCTCTGAGGCTCAGTTTCCTCATCCGAGAGTGGGCTAGTACTCGTTACTCCCAAGTGAAGATGTTAAAAGGGTGAAAGGAGTTACTACAGATCACACGGGCTTAGACAGATATCACCTATCTTTCTGTCTATGTTGCTCTAGCAATAGAGGCTATCACTGTCATCAGCTGTGCTGGGTTGGGATACAGCAGTGTACATAACGGCATTCAGCCACTGCACTCACTAAGGCTTCTTGGAAGCTGCCACCCTCGAGCGCTGACCAAGGCATATGCGGACTTTCCTTGCCGCACTACAGCCTAACAATCATCAGAGGATGAGAGCACATTTCTCCAGCTGGACCAGAAGTCGACGTGCTGCTTGTGGGAGCAAGACGTCCCCTATAAATTTCGAGAAGCCTTGTAATCGCAGGCTTTCACAGAGCAGCTCAGGTTTACAATCTGCGGTCCCCCTTGCTTTGCCCGGACGACCAGGGAGAAACGTGTGCCTGGAGAGTCCTGTAAGCTCTGGGTATCCAGCTCTCTGACAGAGGAAACACTTTGTTGCCTGGCCTTCTGCATACCAAGAGCTCAAAGACCATGGGGCTGGAGGTTGCTCAGAAGGCACAGACGACACTTTCGGTACACAGTGACTTTCCTGGGTAAACGGTGCCGACGAGGCGCTCCTCAGACTTGTGAAAGGCACACCAGCATTACAGCACTTCAGTGACGAAAGCCTCGGGTCAACTTGTGACCATCAACTCTGCTGATGGTAACCCTGCCCCTTCCTTTGCTGACTATCGCCTTAGCTGAAGTACTCTGCTGGATGAGCTCCGGGCAAGGACTGGCAGGCGCACTGTTTCTCTCGAGAAATCTCACTTTTCCTCCCGGGGAATTCCTGCAGGGTGTCCAGGATGAGCGACCCCTGTGCTTTTCCTTCCGTTTTCTGCCCCAAGTCTCCTGCTTTCCAAAGGGGAAAATAATGCTTGACCCTTCAGGCTCCAGCTTCTACGTGGACCTCCAGCCTGTGGACCGGCACCTTCTGCCCAGGGACCAGAGCGCCATGCGACACACTAGGCTCTCCCGTGAGGACACTTTTGTAAGCAGAGGGACTGCGACAGGTGGGGTGCCTAGCCAGAACAGTGCTTCAGTCAGGCCTTGGCGACACTGGAAAGTTCAGTGGCCTAGCAGTGCTTCGGAAAATGCGTCCATCATTTCGGGCTGGTTCCAAAGTCACGTTTCTGCTTGAGGTAAAGGGGTCGTCAGCTTGGAGTTCGTCGAAGCAATGCTAATCAGCGAGTAAGGTTCAGCGCATTTCAGAACTTCGCTGGGAGTCTGACAAGCATTGCACGTGACACCGTCCGCCACCGTGTTCCTGATACTGGTTTCCAGAGGTGGAGATCTGGCTCTCTGCCAGAGCAGGTCGCGTGGTGCCGTGCCCTCTGCATGCCTAGAGTGGAAGGCAATGACCCATGGGGCTGGAGGTTGCTCGGAGGCCACAGATAACACGTTTGGGACCCCGTGCTCGTCCACGAGCCGGGTCCAGGAGCGAGGGAACTCGCAGTCCTGAGAGGCCTACCAGAGTTAAAGCAGCACATTCACTAAGCCTTCTCGGGAACCGTAATGCACTCCAACACTTGCCATGGCACACGCAGACCTTCCTTTTGCAGCATGTGGGCAGGTTTCCTAACCACGAGCCAGAAGGCTTGGGGATGAGCTCCGAGCACTGAACGGCATGCACCCACGTTCTTTCGAGAAAACCCACTCTGCCTCACTTTGCCTCCCAGGGAACTCCTATGGCGAATCCAAGACAGGCGACGGGACTGTTTTTCAGGGAGCTCTGAGGACGCAGCTCTCTGGGTTGCCAACAGGCCAAATTTCACTTTTCTCGTCCGACGCCCTTTTCACGACTGACACCCAGCTCATGTAGCTGAAGTGCCCGAGCAGCCAAAAGAGACACGGGTCGCACACTGGCCCCCTTCCCTGAGAGCACTTTGGGAAACATGTGTCCCTCCTGAATTGCACGAGTAAGGGAACGCCTTCGTTTCCCCCCGGTCACGGTATATCTTGCAAAGGGCTAGCAAACTTCCGAGGACGACTGCACAGTTCTCTCACTGTGTCTGGGGTCGAGGTGCTGCTTGCGGGAGCAAGAGGTCAGGTGTGAATGCCGAGAAGCCGGTCAAGCATGGCGTTTCTCTCAAAGAGCCTCAGGTTTACAAAATGAGGCTCCATTGCATTGCCCCAAAGCCCGGTTAGAAACGTGATCTTCAGGCTTCTTCCAAGCTCTGGAAATCTAGCTCTCCAATGGAGGAAAGACTTTGTTGCCCGGCCTTCTGCGTCCCATACAGTAGAGCCCAAAGACCCATGTTGCTCGAGGGTGCTCAGCAGGCACAGATGCCACTTGTGGTACACACGTCCACCACCATGTTCCTGCACCTTACTTTGAGCCTGGCGCTCAGCTGACACTCGCCCTAGATGAAGTCAACTGCTGGATGTGCTCCTAGCAAGAAATTGCAAACACGCTCTTTCTTTGAGGAAACCCTGCGTTCCTCCCCGGGTATTCCTGCAGGGTGTAGTAGGTGAGGAGCGCAGGGCTTTTTATTCAGTCTTTCGGCCTCAAGCATCCTAGCTTTCAAAAGGATAAATAATTCTTTCCCATCAGGCTCAACTGTCGTTGTGGACACGTAGCCTGGGTAGCAGCCCCTTCTACCGGGATGAAAAGAAACACACATGAGAAACTAGGCGCTTCCGTGAGGCCCCTTTGGTAAGCAGTGTTTCTGCGTGAGGTGACGGGCTTAGCCGAGACAATGCCTCAGTCAGGCCTTGGTGACGGTGCCCCTTTCAAAGGCCTACCAATGGGACTTCCGGGTAAGATGGCGGAAGAGTAAGACGCGGAGATCACCTTCCTCCCCACAGATACACCAGAAATACAGGTACACGTGGAACAACTCCTATAGAACACCTACTGAACCCTGGCAGAAGACTCCTGACCTCCCAAAAGGCAAGAAACTCCCCACATACCTGGGTAGGGCAAAGCGGAGAGATTCCCACACAGAGGAGCGGTGCCGAGTGGCGCTCACCAGCCCGAGAGGCTTGTCTGCTCCTCCGCTGGGGCGGGCGGCTCTGGAGCTGGGGCTCGCGCTTCGGTCTGAGCGCAGTGAAAGGACAGGGGCTGGCGGCGAGAGCTCGGCCTGAGGGGGGCTGGTGTGCCACAGCTAGCCGGGAGGGAGTCCGGGAGGACTCTGGAGCTGCCGAAGAGGCAGGAGACTTTTTCTTCCCTCTTGGTTTCCTGGTGCGCGAGGCGAGGGGATTAAGAGCGCCGCGTGGAGGAGCTCCAGAGACGGGCGTGAGTCGCGGCTGAAGGCGCGGAGCCCAGAGACGGGCGTGGGACGCTGGGGCTGCTGCTGCCGCCGCCGGGAAGCCTGTGTGCGAGCGCAGGTCACTGTCCACACCGCCCTTCCGGGAGCCTGTGCAGCCTGCCACTGCCGGGGTCCCGGGATCCAGGGGCGGCTTCCCTGGGGGAGCACACGGCGCGCCTCGGGCTGGTGCAGCGTCACGCCGACCTCTGCCGCTGCAGGCTCGCCCCGCACTCCGTGCCCCTCCCTCCCGCCGAGACTGAGTGGGCCAGAGCCCCCGAAGAGGCTGCTCCTTTGGCCCTGTCCTGTCAGAGCGAAGAACGGACGCCCTCCGGCGACCTACATGCAGAGGTGGGGCCAAATCCAAAGCTGAGACCCAGGAGCTGTGAGAACAAAGAAGAGAAAGGGAAACCTCTCCCAGCAGCCTCAGAAGCAGCGGATTAAAGCGCCACAATCAACTTGATGTACCCTGCATCTGTGGAATACATGAATAGACAACAAATCATCCCAAATTGAGGAGCCAGGAGTCAGTGCTGTGCCTCTGAGGTGGGAGAGCCAACTTCAGGACACTGGTCCACAAGAGACCTCCCAGCTCCACATAATATCAAACGGCGAAAATCTTCCGGAGATCTCCATCTCAACACCAGCACCCAGCTTCACTAAACGACCAGCAAGCTACAGTGCTGGACACCCTATGCCAAACAACTAGCAAGACAGGAACACAACGCCACGCATTAGCAGAGAGGTGGCCTAAAATCATAAAAAGTCCGCAGACATCCCAAAACACACCACCAGACGTGGACCTGCCCACCAGAAAGACAAGATCCAGCCTCATCCACCAGAACACAGGCAGTACTCCCCTCCACCAAGAAGCCTACACAACCCACTAAACCAACCTTAGCCACTGGGGACAGACACCAAAAACAACGGGAACTACGAACCTGCAGCCTGCAAAAAGGAGACCCCAAACACAGTAACATAAGCAAAATGAGAAGACAGAAAAACACACAGCAGGAGAAGGAGCAAGATAAAAACCCACCAGACCTAACAAATGAAGAGGTAATAGGCAGTCTACCTGAAAAAGAATTCAGAATAATGATGGTAAAGATGATCCAAAATCTTGGAACTAGAATAGACAAAATGCAAGAAACAGTTAACAAGGACCTAGAAGAACTAAAGATGAATCAAGCATCGATTAAAAACACAATACATGAAATAAAAAATACTCTAGATGGGATCAATAGCAGAATAACTGAGGCAGAAGAACGGATAAGTGAGGTGGAAGATAAAATAGTGGAAATAACTGCTGCAGAGCAAAATAAAGAAAAAAGAATGAAAAGAACAGAGGACAGTCTCAGAGACCTCTGGGACAACATTAAACGCACCAACATTCGAATTATAGGGGTTCCAGAAGAAGAAGAGAAAAAGAAAGGGACTGAGAAAATATTTGAAGAGATTATAGTTGAAAACTTCCCTAATATGGGAAAGGAAATAGTTAATCAAGTCCAGGAGGCACAGAGAGTCCCATACAGAATAAATCCAAGGAGAAATACACCAAGAGACATATTAATCAAACTGTCAAAAATTAAACACAAAGAAATCATATTAAAAGCAGCAAGGGAAAAACAACAAATAACACACAAGGGAATCCCCATCAGGATAACAGCTGATCTCTCAGCAGAAACTCTACAAGCCAGAAGGGAGTGGCAGGACATAATTAAAGTGATGAAGGAGAAAAACCTGCAACCAAGATTACTCTACCCAGCAAGGATCTCATTCAGATTTGATGGAGAAATTAAAACGTTTACAGACAAGCAAAAGCTGAGAGAATTCAGCACCACCAAACCAGCTTTACAACAAATGCTAAAGGAACTTCTCTAGGCAAGAAACACAACAGAAGGAAAAGAACTACAATAACGAACCCAAAACAATTAAGAAAATGGGAATAGGAACATACATATCAATAATTACCTTAAATGTAAATGGACTAAATGCTCCCACCAAAAGACACAGACTGGCTGAATGGATACAAAAACAAGACCCATATATATGCTGTCTACAAGAGACCCACTTCAGACCTAGAGACACATACAGACTGAAAGTAAGGGGATGGAAAAAGATATTCCATGCAAATGGAAACCAAAAGAAAGCTGGAGTAGCAATTCTCATATCAGACAAAATAGACTTTAAAATAAAGACTACTAGAAGAGACAAAGAAGGACACTACATAATGATCAAGGGATCGATCCAAGAAGAAGATATAACAATTGTAAATATTTATGCACCAAACATAGGAGCACCCCAATACATAAGGGAAATATTAACAGCCATAAAAGGAGAAATCGACAGTAACACAATCATAGTAGGGGACTTTAACACCCCACTTTCACCAATGGACAGGTCATCCAAAATAAAAATAACTAAGGAGGGCCTCCCTGGTGGCGCAAGTGGTTGAGAGTCCGCCTGCCGATGCAGGGGATACGGGTTCGTGCCCCGGCCTGGGAGGATCCCATATGCCGCGGAGCGGCTGGGCCCGTGAGCCATGGCCGCTGAGCCTGCGCGTCCGGAGCCTGCGCGTCCGGAGCCTGTGCTCCGCAATGGGGGAGGCCACAACAGTGAGAGGCCCGCATACCGCAAAATAAATAAATAAAGAAAGAAAGAAAGAAAGAAAGAAAGAAACACAAGCTTTAAATGATACATTAAACAAGATGGACTTAATTGATATTTATAGGACATTCCATCCAAAAACAACAGAATACACATTTTTCTCAAGTGCTCATGGAACATTCTCCAGGATAGATCATATCTTGGGTCACAAATCAAGCCTTGGTAAATTTAAGAAAATTGAAATTGTATCAAGTATCTTTCCTGACCACAATGCTATGAGACTAGATATCAATTACAGGAAAAGAGCTGTAAAACATACAAACACATGGAGGCTAAATAATACACTACTTAATAACGAAGTGATCACTGAAGAAATCAAAGCGGAAATTAAAAAATACCTAGAAACAAATGACAATGGAGACACGACGACCCAAAACCTATGGGATGCAGCAAAAGCAGTTCTAAGAGGGAAGTTTATGGCAATACAATCCCACCTTAAGAAACAGGAAACATCTCGAATAAACAACCTAACCTTGCACCTAAAGCAATTAGAGAAAGAACAAAAACATCCCAAAGTTAGCAGAAGGAAAGAAATCATAAAAATCAGATCAGAAATAAATGAAAAAGAAATGAAGGAAACGATAGCAAAGATCAATAAAACTAAAAGCTGGTTCTTTGAGAAGATAAACAAAATTGATAAACCATTAGCCAGACTCATCAAGAAAAAAAGGGAGAAGACTCAAATCAATAGAATTAGAAATGAAAAAGGAGAAGTAACAACTGACACTGCAGAAATACAAAAGATCATGAGAGATTACTATAAGCAACTCTATGCCAATAACATGGACAACCTGGAAGAAATGGACAAATTCTTAGAAATGCACAACCTGCCAAGACTGAATCAGGAAGAAATAGAAAATATGAACAGACCAATCACAAGCACTGAAATTGAAACTGTGATAAAAAATCTTCCGACAAACAAAAGCCCAGGACCAGATGGCTTCACAGGGGAATTCTATCAAGCATTTAGAGAAGAGCTAACACCTATCCTTCTGAAACTCTTCCAAAATATAGCAGAGGGAGGAACACTCCCAAACTCATTCTATGAGGCCACCATCACCTTGATACCAAAACCAGACAAGGATGTCACAAAGAAAGAAAACTACAGGCCAATATCACTGATGAACATAGATGCAAAAATCCTCAACAAAATACTAGCAAACAGAATCCAACAGCACATTAAAAGGACCATACACCATGATCAAGTGGGGTTTATTCCAGGAATGCAAGGATTCTTCAATATACGCAAATCAATCAACGTGATACACCATATTAACAAACTGAAGGAGAAAAACCATATGATCATCTCAATAGCTGCAGAGAAAGCTTTCGACAAAATTCAACACCCATTTATGATAAAAACCCTGCAGAAAGTAGGCATAGAGGGAACTTTCCTCAACATAATAAAGGCCATATATGACAAACCCACAGCGAACATCGTCCTCAATGGTGAAAAACTGAAACCATTTCCACTAAGATCAGGAACAAGACAAGGTTGCCCACTCTCACAACTCTTATTCAACATAGTTTTGGAAGTTTTAGCCACAGCAATCAGAGAAGAAAAGGAAATAAAAGGAATCCAAATGGGAAAAGAAGAAGTAAAGCTGTCACTGTTTGCAGATGACATGATACTATACATAGAGAATCCTAAAGATGCTACCAGAAAACTACTAGAGCTAATCAATGAATTTGGTAAAGTTGCAGGATACAAAATTAATGCACAGAAATCTCTGGCATTCCTATATACTAATGATGAAAAATCTGAAAGTGAAATCAAGGAAACACTCCCATTTACCATTGCAACAAAAAGAATAAAATATCTAGGAATAAACCTACCTAAGGAGACAAAAGACCTGTATGCAGAAAATTATAAGACACTGATGAAAGAAATTAAAGATGATACAAATAGATGCAGAGATGTACCATGTTCTTGGATTGGAAGAATCAACATTGTGAAAATGACTCTACTACCCAAAGCAATCTACAGATTCAATGCAATCCCTATCAAACTACCACTGGCATTTTTCACAGAACTAAACAAAAAATTTCACAATTTGTATGGAAACACAAAAGACCCCGAATAGCCAAAGCAATCTTGAGAATGAAAAATGGAGCTGGAGGAATGAGGCTCCCTGACTTCAGACTATACTACAAAGCTACAGTAATCAAGACAGTATGGTACTGGCACAAAAACAGAAAGATAGATCAATGGAACAGGATAGAAAGCCCAGAGATAAACCCACGGACATATGGTCACCTTATCTTTGATAAAGGAGGCAGGAATGTACAGTGGAGAAAGGACAGTCTCTTCAATAAGTGGTGCTGGGAGAACTGGACAGGGACATGTAAAAGTATGAGATTAGATCACTCCCTAACACCATACACAAAAATAAGCTCAAAATGGATTAAAGACCTAAATGTAAGGCCAGACACTATCAAACTCCTAGAGGAAAACATAGGCAGAACACTCTATGACATAAATCACAGCAAGATCTTTTTTGACCCACCTCCTAGAGAAATGGAAATAAAGACAAAAATAAACACATGGGACCTAATGAAACTTCAAAGCTTTTGCACAGCAAAGGAAACCATAAACAAGACCAAAAGACAACCCTCAGAATGGGAGAAAATATTTGCAAATGAAGCAACTGACAAAGGATTAATCTCCAAAATTTATAAGCAGCTCATGCAGCTCAATAGCAAAAAAACAAACAACCCAATCCAAAAATGGGCAGAAGACCTAAATAGACATTTCTCCACAGAAGATAAACAGACTGCCAACAAACACATGAAAGGATGCTCAACATCTTTGCTCATTAGAGAAATGCAAATCAAAACTACAATGAGATATCATCTCACACCAGTCAGAATGGCCATCATCAAAAAATCTAGAAACAATAAATGCTGGAGAGGGTGTGGAAAAAAGGGAACACTCTTGCACTGCTGGTGGGAATGTGAATTGGTACAGCCACTATGGAGAACGGTATGGAGGTTCCTTAAAAAACTACAAATAGAACTACCATATGACCCAGCAATCCCACTACTGGGCATATACCCTGAGAAAACCATAATTCAAAAAGAGACATGTACCAAAATGTTCATAGCAGCCCTATTTACAATAGCCCAGAGATGGAAAAAACCTAAGTGTCCATCATCGGATGAATGGGTAAAGAAGATGTGGCACATATATACAGTGGAATATTACTCAGTCATAAAAAGAAATGAAATTGAGCTATTTGTAATGAGGTGGATGGACCTAGAGTCTGTCATACAGAGTGAAGTAAGTCAGAAAGAGAAAGACAAATACTGTATGCTGACACATATATATGGAATTAAAGAAAAAGAATTGTCATGAAGAACCTAGGGGTAAGACAGGAATAAAGACACAGACCTACTAGAGCATGGACTTGAGGATATGGGGAGGGGGAAGGGTAAGCTGTGACAAAGTGAAAGAGCGGCATGGACATATATACACTACCAAACGTAAGATAGATAGCTAGTGGGAAGCAACCACATAGCACAGGGAGATCAGCTCGGTTCTTTGTGACCGCCTGGAGGGGTGGGATAGGGAGGGTGGGAGGGAGATGCAAAAGGGAGGGGATATGGGAACATATGTATATGTATAACTGATTAAATTTGTAAAATAAAAAATAATAATAATAAAAAAAAAGCCTAGCAATGGAAACGGAAATGTGTTCTTCATCATAGGGGGTGAGGGGAGGGATACCGAGTGAAGGTTCTGCGTGAGGTAAAGCGCCGTCAGCTTTGAGTTCCTAGGTTCACTTCCCTGCACCGTGGAAGTCTCAGGACATCTGAGATTTTCGCCTGAAGGCTGACATGAACTGTACACGAGACCATCCATCAGCATGATCCTGAGGCTGGTGTCCAGGAGTGCGGGTGTAGCAGGAGCTGGCTGCTTAGTGGCCCTTCCCTCTGCAGGCATCAGGTTCAGCCCAATGGCCCACGGGGCCTGAAGTTGCTCAGAAGCCACTGATGACCCTTTGGGGTACTCTGTGTCCTTCCATGACCAGGGCCCAGCCGCGAGAGGCCGCGCCACCCTGGGAGGGATAACGGCATTCAGTCACAGCACTCACTAAGGGTTCTTGGAAGCTGCCGCTCTCGAACGCTGACCAAGGCATATGCGGACATTCCTTGCCGCACGACAGCCTAACAATCATCAGAGGATGAGAGTACATTTCTCCAGCTGGACCAGAAGTCGACGTGCTGCTTGTGGGAGCAAGACGTCCCCTAAAATTTCCGAGAAGCCTTGTAATCGCAGGCTTTCCCCAGTGCAGCTCAGGTTTACAATCTGAAGTCCCCCTTGTTGGCCCGGATGAACAAGGAGAAACGTGTGCCTGGAGAGTCCTGTAAGCTCTGGGTATCCAGCTCTCTGACAGAGGAAGCACTTTGTTGCCTGGCCTTCTGCATACCAAGAGCTCAAAGACCATGGGGCTGGAGGTTGCTCAGAAGGCACAGACGACACTTTCGGTACACAGTGACTTTCCTGGGAAAACGGTGCCGACGAGACGCTCCTCAGACTTGTGAAAGGCACACCAGCATTACAGCACTTCAGTGACGAAAGCCTCGGGTCAACTTGTGACCTTCAACTCTGCTGATGGTAACCCTGCCCCTTCCTTTGCCGACTATCGCCTTAGCTGAAGTACTCTGCTGGATGAGCTCCGGGAAAGGACTGGCAGGCGCACTGTTTCTCTCGAGAAATCTCACTTTTCCTCCCGGGGAATTCCTGCAGGGTGTCCAGGATGAGCGACCCCTGTGCTTTTCTTTCCGTTTTCTGCCCCAAGTCTCCTGCTTTCCAAAGGGGCAAATAATGCTTGACCCTTCAGGCTCCAGCTTCTACGTGGACCTCCAGCCTGTGGACCGGCACCTTCTGCCCAGGGACCAGAGCGCCATGCGACACACTAGGCTCTCCCGTGAGGACACTTTTGTAAGCAGAGGGACTGCGACAGGTGGGGTGCCTAGCCAGAACAGTGCTTCAGTCAGGCCTTGGCGACACTGGAAAGTTCAGTGGCCTAGCAGTGCTTCGGAAAATGCGTCCATCATTTCGGGCTGGTTCCAAAGTCACGTTTCTGCTTGAGGTAAAGGGGTCGTCAGCTTGGAGTTCGTCGAAGCAATGCTAATCAGCGAGTAAGGTTCAGCGCATTTCAGAACTTCGCTGGGAGTCTGACAAGCATTGCACGTGACACCGTCCGCCACCGTGTTCCTGATACTGGTTTCCAGAGGTGGAGATCTGGCTCTCTGCCAGAGCAGGTCGCGTGGTGCCGTGCCCTCTGCATGCCTAGAGTGGAAGGCAATGACCCATGGGGCTGGAGGTTGCTCGGAGGCCACAGATAACACGTTTGGGACCCCGTGCTCGTCCACGAGCCGGGTCCAGGAGCGAGGGAACTCGCAGTCCTGAGAGGCCTACCAGAGTTAAAGCAGCACATTCACTAAGCCTTCTCGGGAACCGTAATGCACTCTAACACTTGCCATGGCACACGCAGACCTTCCTTTTGCAGCATGTGTGCAGGTTTCCTAACCACGAGCCAGAAGGCTTGGGGATGAGCTCCGAGCACTGAACGGCATGCACCCACGTTCTTTCGAGAAAACCCACTCTGCCTCACTTTGCCTCCCAGGGAACTCCTACGGCGAATCCAAGACAGGCGACGGGACTGTTTTTCAGGGAGCTCTGAGGACGCAGCTCTCTGGGTTGCCAACAGGCCAAATTTCACTTTTCTCGTCCGACGCCCTTTTCACGATTGACACCCAGCTCATGTAGCTGAAGTGCCCGAGCAGCCAAAAGAGACACGGGTCGCACACTGGCCCCCTTCCCTGAGAGCACTTTGGGAAACATGTGTTCCTCCTGAATTGCACGAGTAAGGGAACGCCTTCGTTTCCCCCCGGTCACGGTATATCTTGCAAAGGGCTAGCAAACTTCCGAGGACGACTGCACAGTTCTCTCACAGTGTCTGGGGTCGAGGTGCTGCTTGCGGGAGCAAGAGGTCAGGTGTGAATGCCGAGAAGCCGGTCAAGCATGGCGTTTCTCTCAAAGCGCCTCAGGTTTACAAAATGAGGCCCCGTTGCATTGCCCGGAAGCCCGGTTAGAAATGTGATCTTCAGGCTTCTTCCAAGCTCTGGAAATCTAGCTCTCCAATGGAGGAAAGACTTTGTTGCCGGCCTTCTGTGTCCCAAACAGTAGAGCCCAAAGACCCATGTGGCTGGAGGGTGCTCAGCAGGCACAGATGCCACTTGGGGTACACACGTCCACCACCATGTTCCTGCACCTTACTTTGAGCCTGGCGCTCAGCTGACACTCGCCCTAGATGAAGTCAACTGCTGGATGTGCTCCTAGCAAGAACTTGCAAGCACGCTCTTTCTTTGAGAAAACCCTGCGTTCCTCCCCGGGTATTCCTGCAGGGTGTAGTAGGTGAGGAGCGCAGGGCTTTTTATTCAGTCTTTCGGCCTCAAGCATCCTAGTTTTCAAAAGGGTAAATAATTCTTTCCCATCAGGCTCAACTGTCGTTGTGGACACTTAGCCTGGGTAGCAGCACCTTCTACCGGGATGAAAAGAAACACACGCGAGAAACTAGGCGCTTCCGTGAGGCCCCTTTGGTAAGCAGTGTTTCTGTGTGAGGTGACGGGCTTAGCCGAGACAATGCCTCAGTCAGGCCTTGGTGACGGTGCCCCTTTCAAAAGCCTAGCAATGGAAACAGAAATGTGTTCTTCATCATAGGGGGTGAGGGGAGGGATACCGAGTCAAGGTTCTGCGTGAGGTTAAGCGCCGTCAGCTTTGAGTTCCTAGGTTCACTTCCCTGCACGGTGGAAGTCTCAGGGCATCTGAGATTTTCTCCTGATGTCTGACATGAATTGTACACGAGACCGTCCACCAGCATGTTCCTGACGCTGGTGTCCAGGAGTGTAGTTGTAGCAGGAGCTGGCTGCTTAGTGGCCCTTCCCTCTGCAGGCTTCAGGTTCAGTCCAATGTCCCACGGGGCCTGAAGTTGCTCAGAAGGCACTGATGACCCTTTGGGGTACTCTGTGTCCTTCCATGACCAGGGCCCAGCCGCGAGAGGCCGCGCCACCCTGGGAGGGATAACGGCATTCAGCCACTGCACTCACTAAAGCTTCTTGGAATCTGCCGTCCTCGAGCGCTGACCAAGGCATATGCGGACTTTCCTTGCCGCACTACAGCCTAACAATCATCAGAGGATGAGAGCACATTTCTCCAGCTGGACCAGAAGTCGACGTGCTGCTTGTGGGAGCAAGACGTCCCCTATAAATTTCGAGAAGCCTTGTAATCGCAGGCTTTCACAGAGCAGCTCAGGTTTACAATCTGCGGTCCCCCTTGCTTTGCCCGGACGACCAGGGAGAAACGTGTGCCTGGGGAGTCCTGTAAGCTCTGGGTATCCAGCTCTCTGACAGAGGAAACACTTTGTTGCCTGGCCTTCTGCATACCAAGAGCTCAAAGACCATGGGGCTGGAGGTTGCTCAGAAGGCACAGACGACACTTTCGGTACACAGTGACTTTCCTGGGAAAACGGTGCCGACGAGACGCTCCTCAGACTTGTGAAAGGCACACCAGCATTACAGCACTTCAGTGACGAAAGCCTCGGGTCAACTTGTGACCTTCAACTCTGCTGATGGTAACCCTGCCCCTTCCTTTGCCGACTATCGCCTTAGCTGAAGTACTCTGCTGGATGAGCTCCGGGCAAGGACTGGCAGGCGCACTGTTTCTCTCGAGAAATCTCACTTTTCCTCCCGGGGAATTCCTGTAGTGTGTCCAGGATGAGCGACCCCTGTGCTTTCCCTTCCGTTTTCTGCCCCCAGTCTCCTGCTTTCCAAATGGGCAAATAATGCTTGACCCTTCAGGCTCCAGCTTCTACGTGGACCTCCAGCCTGTGGACCGGCACCTTCTGCCCAGGGACCAGAGCGCCATGCGACACACTAGGCTCTCCCGTGAGGACACTTTTGTAAGCAGAGGGACTGCGACAGGTGGGGTGCCTAGCCAGAACAGTGCTTCAGTCAGGCCTTGGCGACACTGGAAAGTTCAGTGGCCTAGCAGTGCTTCGGAAAATGCGTCCATCATTTCGGGCTGGTTCCAAAGTCACGTTTCTGCTTGAGGTAAAGGGGTCGTCAGCTTGGAGTTCGTCGAAGCAATGCTAATCAGCGAGTAAGGTTCAGCGCATTTCAGAACTTCGCTGGGAGTCTGACAAGCATTGCACGTGACCCCGTCTGCCACCGTGTTCCTGATACTGGTTTCCAGAGGTGGAGATCTGGCTCTCTGCCAGAGCAGGTCGCGTGGTGCCGTGCCCTCTGCATGCCTAGAGTGGAAGGCAATGACCCATGGGGCTGGAGGTTGCTCGGAGGCCACAGATAACACGTTTGGGACCCCGTGCTCGTCCACGAGCCGGGTCCAGGAGCGAGGGAACTCGCAGTCCTGAGAGGCCTACCAGAGTTAAAGCAGCACATTCACTAAGCCTTCTCGGGAACCGTAATGCACTCCAACACTTGCCATGGCACACGCAGACCTTCCTTTTGCAGCATGTGGGCAGGTTTCCTAACCACGAGCCAGAAGGCTTGGGGATGAGCTCCGAGCACTGAACGGCATGCACCCACGTTCTTTCGAGAAAACCCACTCTGCCTCACTTTGCCTCCCAGGGAACTCCTACGGCGAATCCAAGACAGGCGACGGGACTGTTTTTCAGGGAGCTCTGAGGACGCAGCTCTCTGGGTTGCCAACAGGCCAAATTTCACTTTTCTCGTCCGACGCCCTTTTCACGATTGACACCCAGCTCATGTAGCTGAAGTGCCCGAGCAGCCAAAAGAGACACGGGTCGCACACTGGCCCCCTTCCCTGAGAGCACTTTGGGAAACATGTGTTCCTCCTGAATTGCACGAGTAAGGGAACGCCTTCGTTTCCCCCCGGTCACGGTATATCTTGCAAAGGGCTAGCAAACTTCCGAGGACGACTGCACAGTTCTCTCACAGTGTCTGGGGTCGAGGTGCTGCTTGCGGGAGCAAGAGGTCAGGTGTGAATGCCGAGAAGCCGGTCAAGCATGGCGTTTCTCTCAAAGCGCCTCAGGTTTACAAAATGAGGCCCCGTTGCATTGCCCGGAAGCCCGGTTAGAAATGTGATCTTCAGGCTTCTTCCAAGCTCTGGAAATCTAGCTCTCCAATGGAGGAAAGACTTTGTTGCCGGCCTTCTGTGTCCCAAACAGTAGAGCCCAAAGACCCATGTGGCTGGAGGGTGCTCAGCAGGCACAGATGCCACTTGGGGTACACACGTCCACCACCATGTTCCTGCACCTTACTTTGAGCCTGGCGCTCAGCTGACACTCGCCCTAGATGAAGTCAACTGCTGGATGTGCTCCTAGCAAGAACTTGCAAGCACGCTCTTTCTTTGAGAAAACCCTGCGTTCCTCCCCGGGTATTCCTGCAGGGTGTAGTAGGTGAGGAGCGCAGGGCTTTTTATTCAGTCTTTCGGCCTCAAGCATCCTAGTTTTCAAAAGGGTAAATAATTCTTTCCCATCAGGCTCAACTGTCGTTGTGGACACTTAGCCTGGGTAGCAGCACCTTCTACCGGGATGAAAAGAAACACACGCGAGAAACTAGGCGCTTCCGTGAGGCCCCTTTGGTAAGCAGTGTTTCTGTGTGAGGTGACGGGCTTAGCCGAGACAATGCCTCAGTCAGGCCTTGGTGACGGTGCCCCTTTCAAAAGCCTAGCAATGGAAACAGAAATGTGTTCTTCATCATAGGGGGTGAGGGGAGGGATACCGAGTCAAGGTTCTGCGTGAGGTTAAGCGCCGTCAGCTTTGAGTTCCTAGGTTCACTTCCCTGCACGGTGGAAGTCTCAGGGCATCTGAGATTTTCTCCTGATGTCTGACATGAATTGTACACGAGACCGTCCACCAGCATGTTCCTGACGCTGGTGTCCAGGAGTGTAGTTGTAGCAGGAGCTGGCTGCTTAGTGGCCCTTCCCTCCGCAGGCTTCAGGTTCAGTCCAATGTCCCACGGGGCCTGAAGTTGCTCAGAAGGCACTGATGACCCTTTGGGGTACTCTGTGTCCTTCCATGACCAGGGCCCAGCCGCGAGAGGCCGCGCCACCCTGGGAGGGATAACGGCATTCAGCCACTGCACTCACTAAAGCTTCTTGGAATCTGCCGTCCTCGAGCGCTGACCAAGGCATATGCGGACTTTCCTTGCCGCACTACAGCCTAACAATCATCAGAGGATGAGAGCACATTTCTCCAGCTGGACCAGAAGTCGACGTGCTGCTTGTGGGAGCAAGACGTCCCCTATAAATTTCGAGAAGCCTTGTAATCGCAGGCTTTCACAGAGCAGCTCAGGTTTACAATCTGCGGTCCCCCTTGCTTTGCCCGGACGACCAGGGAGAAACGTGTGCCTGGGGAGTCCTGTAAGCTCTGGGTATCCAGCTCTCTGACAGAGGAAACACTTTGTTGCCTGGCCTTCTGCATACCAAGAGCTCAAAGACCATGGGGCTGGAGGTTGCTCAGAAGGCACAGACGACACTTTCGGTACACAGTGACTTTCCTGGGAAAACGGTGCCGACGAGACGCTCCTCAGACTTGTGAAAGGCACACCAGCATTACAGCACTTCAGTGACGAAAGCCTCGGGTCAACTTGTGACCTTCAACTCTGCTGATGGTAACCCTGCCCCTTCCTTTGCCGACTATCGCCTTAGCTGAAGTACTCTGCTGGATGAGCTCCGGGCAAGGACTGGCAGGCGCACTGTTTCTCTCGAGAAATCTCACTTTTCCTCCCGGGGAATTCCTGTAGTGTGTCCAGGATGAGCGACCCCTGTGCTTTCCCTTCCGTTTTCTGCCCCCAGTCTCCTGCTTTCCAAATGGGCAAATAATGCTTGACCCTTC
This sequence comes from Mesoplodon densirostris, assembly GCF_025265405.1. Lineage (NCBI taxonomy): Eukaryota > Metazoa > Chordata > Mammalia > Artiodactyla > Ziphiidae > Mesoplodon > Mesoplodon densirostris. Next base: position 104,146,976 of record NC_082672.1, read on the forward strand.
AGGCTCCAGCTTCTACGTGGACCTCCAGCCTGTGGACCGGCACCTTCTGCCCAGGGACCAGAGCGCCATGCGACACACTAGGCTCTCCCGTGAGGACACTTTTGTAAGCAGAGGGACTGCGACAGGTGGGGTGCCTAGCCAGAACAGTGCTTCAGTCAGGCCTTGGCGACACTGGAAAGTTCAGTGGCCTAGCAGTGCTTCGGAAAATGCGTCCATCATTTCGGGCTGGTTCCAAAGTCACGTTTCTGCTTGAGGTAAAGGGGTCGTCAGCTTGGAGTTCGTCGAAGCAATGCTAATCAGCGAGTAAGGGTCAGCGCATTTCAGAACTTCGCTGGGAGTCTGACAAGCATTGCACGTGACCCCGTCCGCCACCGTGTTCCTGATACTGGTTTCCAGAGGTGGAGATCTGGCTCTCTGCCAGAGCAGGTCGCGTGGTGCCGTGCCCTCTGCATGCCTAGAGTGGAAGGCAATGACCCATGGGGCTGGAGGTTGCTCGGAGGCCACAGATAACACGTTTGGGACCCCGTGCTCGTCCACGAGCCGGGTCCAGGAGCGAGGGAACTCGCAGTCCTGAGAGGCCTACCAGAGTTAAAGCAGCACATTCACTAAGCCTTCTCGGGAACCGTAATGCACTCCAACACTTGCCATGGCACACGCAGACCTTCCTTTTGCAGCATGTGGGCAGGTTTCCTAACCACGAGCCAGAAGGCTTGGGGATGAGCTCCGAGCACTGAACGGCATGCACCCACGTTCTTTCGAGAAAACCCACTCTGCCTCACTTTGCCTCCCAGGGAACTCCTACGGCGAATCCAAGACAGGCGACGGGACTGTTTTTCAGGGAGCTCTGAGGACGCAGCTCTCTGGGTTGCCAACAGGCCAAATTTCACTTTTCTCGTCCGACGCCCTTTTCACGATTGACACCCAGCTCATGTAGCTGAAGTGCCCGAGCAGCCAAAAGAGACACGGGTCGCACACTGGCCCCCTTCCCTGAGAGCACTTTGGGAAACATGTGTTCCTCCTGAATTGCACGAGTAAGGGAACGCCTTCGTTTCCCCCCGGTCACGGTATATCTTGCAAAGGGCTAGCAAACTTCCGAGGACGACTGCACAGTTCTCTCACAGTGTCTGGGGTCGAGGTGCTGCTTGCGGGAGCAAGAGGTCAGGTGTGAATGCCGAGAAGCCGGTCAAGCATGGCGTTTCTCTCAAAGCGCCTCAGGTTTACAAAATGAGGCCCCGTTGCATTGCCCGGAAGCCCGGTTAGAAATGTGATCTTCAGGCTTCTTCCAAGCTCTGGAAATCTAGCTCTCCAATGGAGGAAAGACTTTGTTGCCGGCCTTCTGTGTCCCAAACAGTAGAGCCCAAAGACCCATGTGGCTGGAGGGTGCTCAGCAGGCACAGATGCCACTTGGGGTACACACGTCCACCACCATGTTCCTGCACCTTACTTTGAGCCTGGCGCTCAGCTGACACTCGCCCTAGATGAAGTCAACTGCTGGATGTGCTCCTAGCAAGAACTTGCAAGCACGCTCTTTCTTTGAGAAAACCCTGCGTTCCTCCCCGGGTATTCCTGCAGGGTGTAGTAGGTGAGGAGCGCAGGGCTTTTTATTCAGTCTTTCGGCCTCAAGCATCCTAGTTTTCAAAAGGGTAAATAATTCTTTCCCATCAGGCTCAACTGTCGTTGTGGACACTTAGCCTGGGTAGCAGCACCTTCTACCGGGATGAAAAGAAACACACGCGAGAAACTAGGCGCTTCCGTGAGGCCCCTTTGGTAAGCAGTGTTTCTGTGTGAGGTGACGGGCTTAGCCGAGACAATGCCTCAGTCAGGCCTTGGTGACGGTGCCCCTTTCAAAAGCCTAGCAATGGAAACAGAAATGTGTTCTTCATCATAGGGGGTGAGGGGAGGGATACCGAGTCAAGGTTCTGCGTGAGGTTAAGCGCCGTCAGCTTTGAGTTCCTAGGTTCACTTCCCTGCACGGTGGAAGTCTCAGGGCATCTGAGATTTTCTCCTGATGTCTGACATGAATTGTACACGAGACCGTCCACCAGCATGTTCCTGACGCTGGTGTCCAGGAGTGTAGTTGTAGCAGGAGCTGGCTGCTTAGTGGCCCTTCCCTCCGCAGGCTTCAGGTTCAGTCCAATGTCCCACGGGGCCTGAAGTTGCTCAGAAGGCACTGATGACCCTTTGGGGTACTCTGTGTCCTTCCATGACCAGGGCCCAGCCGCGAGAGGCCGCGCCACCCTGGGAGGGATAACGGCATTCAGCCACTGCACTCACTAAAGCTTCTTGGAATCTGCCGTCCTCGAGCGCTGACCAAGGCATATGCGGACTTTCCTTGCCGCACTACAGCCTAACAATCATCAGAGGATGAGAGCACATTTCTCCAGCTGGACCAGAAGTCGACGTGCTGCTTGTGGGAGCAAGACGTCCCCTATAAATTTCGAGAAGCCTTGTAATCGCAGGCTTTCACAGAGCAGCTCAGGTTTACAATCTGCGGTCCCCCTTGCTTTGCCCGGACGACCAGGGAGAAACGTGTGCCTGGGGAGTCCTGTAAGCTCTGGGTATCCAGCTCTCTGACAGAGGAAACACTTTGTTGCCTGGCCTTCTGCATACCAAGAGCTCAAAGACCATGGGGCTGGAGGTTGCTCAGAAGGCACAGACGACACTTTCGGTACACAGTGACTTTCCTGGGAAAACGGTGCCGACGAGACGCTCCTCAGACTTGTGAAAGGCACACCAGCATTACAGCACTTCAGTGACGAAAGCCTCGGGTCAACTTGTGACCTTCAACTCTGCTGATGGTAACCCTGCCCCTTCCTTTGCCGACTATCGCCTTAGCTGAAGTACTCTGCTGGATGAGCTCCGGGCAAGGACTGGCAGGCGCACTGTTTCTCTCGAGAAATCTCACTTTTCCTCCCGGGGAATTCCTGTAGTGTGTCCAGGATTAGCGACCCCTGTGCTTTCCCTTCCGTTTTCTGCCCCCAGTCTCCTGCTTTCCAAATGGGCAAATAATGCTTGACCCTTCAGGCTCCAGCTTCTACGTGGACCTCCAGCCTGTGGACCGGCACCTTCTGCCCAGGGACCAGAGCGCCATGCGACACACTAGGCTCTCCCGTGAGGACACTTTTGTAAGCAGAGGGACTGCGACAGGTGGGGTGCCTAGCCAGAACAGTGCTTCAGTCAGGCCTTGGCGACACTGGAAAGTTCAGTGGCCTAGCAGTGCTTCGGAAAATGCGTCCATCATTTCGGGCTGGTTCCAAAGTCACGTTTCTGCTTGAGGTAAAGGGGTCGTCAGCTTGGAGTTCGTCGAAGCAATGCTAATCAGCGAGTAAGGTTCAGCGCATTTCAGAACTTCGCTGGGAGTCTGACAAGCATTGCACGTGACCCCGTCCGCCACCGTGTTCCTGATACTGGTTTCCAGAGGTGGAGATCTGGCTCTCTGCCAGAGCAGGTCGCGTGGTGCCGTGCCCTCTGCATGCCTAGAGTGGAAGGCAATGACCCATGGGGCTGGAGGTTGCTCGGAGGCCACAGATAACACGTTTGGGACCCCGTGCTCGTCCACGAGCCGGGTCCAGGAGCGAGGGAACTCGCAGTCCTGAGAGGCCTACCAGAGTTAAAGCAGCACATTCACTAAGCCTTCTCGGGAACCGTAATGCACTCCAACACTTGCCATGGCACACGCAGACCTTCCTTTTGCAGCATGTGGGCAGGTTTCCTAACCACGAGCCAGAAGGCTTGGGGATGAGCTCCGAGCACTGAACGGCATGCACCCACGTTCTTTCGAGAAAACCCACTCTGCCTCACTTTGCCTCCCAGGGAACTCCTACGGCGAATCCAAGACAGGCGACGGGACTGTTTTTCAGGGAGCTCTGAGGACGCAGCTCTCTGGGTTGCCAACAGGCCAAATTTCACTTTTCTCGTCCGACGCCCTTTTCACGATTGACACCCAGCTCATGTAGCTGAAGTGCCCGAGCAGCCAAAAGAGACACGGGTCGCACACTGGCCCCCTTCCCTGAGAGCACTTTGGGAAACATGTGTTCCTCCTGAATTGCACGAGTAAGGGAACGCCTTCGTTTCCCCCCGGTCACGGTATATCTTGCAAAGGGCTAGCAAACTTCCGAGGACGACTGCACAGTTCTCTCACAGTGTCTGGGGTCGAGGTGCTGCTTGCGGGAGCAAGAGGTCAGGTGTGAATGCCGAGAAGCCGGTCAAGCATGGCGTTTCTCTCAAAGCGCCTCAGGTTTACAAAATGAGGCCCCGTTGCATTGCCCGGAAGCCCGGTTAGAAATGTGATCTTCAGGCTTCTTCCAAGCTCTGGAAATCTAGCTCTCCAATGGAGGAAAGACTTTGTTGCCGGCCTTCTGTGTCCCAAACAGTAGAGCCCAAAGACCCATGTGGCTGGAGGGTGCTCAGCAGGCACAGATGCCACTTGGGGTACACACGTCCACCACCATGTTCCTGCACCTTACTTTGAGCCTGGCGCTCAGCTGACACTCGCCCTAGATGAAGTCAACTGCTGGATGTGCTCCTAGCAAGAACTTGCAAGCACGCTCTTTCTTTGAGAAAACCCTGCGTTCCTCCCCGGGTATTCCTGCAGGGTGTAGTAGGTGAGGAGCGCAGGGCTTTTTATTCAGTCTTTCGGCCTCAAGCATCCTAGTTTTCAAAAGGGTAAATAATTCTTTCCCATCAGGCTCAACTGTCGTTGTGGACACTTAGCCTGGGTAGCAGCACCTTCTACCGGGATGAAAAGAAACACACGCGAGAAACTAGGCGCTTCCGTGAGGCCCCTTTGGTAAGCAGTGTTTCTGTGTGAGGTGACGGGCTTAGCCGAGACAATGCCTCAGTCAGGCCTTGGTGACGGTGCCCCTTTCAAAAGCCTAGCAATGGAAACAGAAATGTGTTCTTCATCATAGGGGGTGAGGGGAGGGATACCGAGTCAAGGTTCTGCGTGAGGTTAAGCGCCGTCAGCTTTGAGTTCCTAGGTTCACTTCCCTGCACGGTGGAAGTCTCAGGGCATCTGAGATTTTCTCCTGATGTCTGACATGAATTGTACACGAGACCGTCCACCAGCATGTTCCTGACGCTGGTGTCCAGGAGTGTAGTTGTAGCAGGAGCTGGCTGCTTAGTGGCCCTTCCCTCCGCAGGCTTCAGGTTCAGTCCAATGTCCCACGGGGCCTGAAGTTGCTCAGAAGGCACTGATGACCCTTTGGGGTACTCTGTGTCCTTCCATGACCAGGGCCCAGCCGCGAGAGGCCGCGCCACCCTGGGAGGGATAACGGCATTCAGCCACTGCACTCACTAAAGCTTCTTGGAATCTGCCGTCCTCGAGCGCTGACCAAGGCATATGCGGACTTTCCTTGCCGCACTACAGCCTAACAATCATCAGAGGATGAGAGCACATTTCTCCAGCTGGACCAGAAGTCGACGTGCTGCTTGTGGGAGCAAGACGTCCCCTATAAATTTCGAGAAGCCTTGTAATCGCAGGCTTTCACAGAGCAGCTCAGGTTTACAATCTGCGGTCCCCCTTGCTTTGCCCGGACGACCAGGGAGAAACGTGTGCCTGGGGAGTCCTGTAAGCTCTGGGTATCCAGCTCTCTGACAGAGGAAACACTCTGTTGCCTGGCCTTCTGCATACCAAGAGCTCAAAGACCATGGGGCTGGAGGTTGCTCAGAAGGCACAGACGACACTTTCGGTACACAGTGACTTTCCTGGGAAAACGGTGCCGACGAGACGCTCCTCAGACTTGTGAAAGGCACACCAGCATTACAGCACTTCAGTGACGAAAGCCTCGGGTCAACTTGTGACCTTCAACTCTGCTGATGGTAACCCTGCCCCTTCCTTTGCCGACTATCGCCTTAGCTGAAGTACTCTGCTGGATGAGCTCCGGGCAAGGACTGGCAGGCGCACTGTTTCTCTCGAGAAATCTCACTTTTCCTCCCGGGGAATTCCTGTAGTGTGTCCAGGATTAGCGACCCCTGTGCTTTCCCTTCCGTTTTCTGCCCCCAGTCTCCTGCTTTCCAAATGGGCAAATAATGCTTGACCCTTCAGGCTCCAGCTTCTACGTGGACCTCCAGCCTGTGGACCGGCACCTTCTGCCCAGGGACCAGAGCGCCATGCGACACACTAGGCTCTCCCGTGAGGACACTTTTGTAAGCAGAGGGACTGCGACAGGTGGGGTGCCTAGCCAGAACAGTGCTTCAGTCAGGCCTTGGCGACACTGGAAAGTTCAGTGGCCTAGCAGTGCTTCGGAAAATGCGTCCATCATTTCGGGCTGGTTCCAAAGTCACGTTTCTGCTTGAGGTAAAGGGGTCGTCAGCTTGGAGTTCGTCGAAGCAATGCTAATCAGCGAGTAAGGTTCAGCGCATTTCAGAACTTCGCTGGGAGTCTGACAAGCATTGCACGTGACACCGTCCGCCACCGTGTTCCTGATACTGGTTTCCAGAGGTGGAGATCTGGCTCTCTGCCAGAGCAGGTCGCGTGGTGCCGTGCCCTCTGCATGCCTAGAGTGGAAGGCAATGACCCATGGGGCTGGAGGTTGCTCGGAGGCCACAGATAACACGTTTGGGACCCCGTGCTCGTCCACGAGCCGGGTCCAGGAGCGAGGGAACTCGCAGTCCTGAGAGGCCTACCAGAGTTAAAGCAGCACATTCACTAAGCCTTCTCGGGAACCGTAATGCACTCCAACACTTGCCATGGCACACGCAGACCTTCCTTTTGCAGCATGTGGGCAGGTTTCCTAACCACGAGCCAGAAGGCTTGGGGATGAGCTCCGAGCACTGAACGGCATGCACCCACGTTCTTTCGAGAAAACCCACTCTGCCTCACTTTGCCTCCCAGGGAACTCCTACGGCGAATCCAAGACAGGCGACGGGACTGTTTTTCAGGGAGCTCTGAGGACGCAGCTCTCTGGGTTGCCAACAGGCCAAATTTCACTTTTCTCGTCCGACGCCCTTTTCACGATTGACACCCAGCTCATGTAGCTGAAGTGCCCGAGCAGCCAAAAGAGACACGGGTCGCACACTGGCCCCCTTCCCTGAGAGCACTTTGGGAAACATGTGTTCCTCCTGAATTGCACGAGTAAGGGAACGCCTTCGTTTCCCCCCGGTCACGGTATATCTTGCAAAGGGCTAGCAAACTTCCGAGGACGACTGCACAGTTCTCTCACAGTGTCTGGGGTCGAGGTGCTGCTTGCGGGAGCAAGAGGTCAGGTGTGAATGCCGAGAAGCCGGTCAAGCATGGCGTTTCTCTCAAAGCGCCTCAGGTTTACAAAATGAGGCCCCGTTGCATTGCCCGGAAGCCCGGTTAGAAATGTGATCTTCAGGCTTCTTCCAAGCTCTGGAAATCTAGCTCTCCAATGGAGGAAAGACTTTGTTGCCGGCCTTCTGTGTCCCAAACAGTAGAGCCCAAAGACCCATGTGGCTGGAGGGTGCTCAGCAGGCACAGATGCCACTTGGGGTACACACGTCCACCACCATGTTCCTGCACCTTACTTTGAGCCTGGCGCTCAGCTGACACTCGCCCTAGATGAAGTCAACTGCTGGATGTGCTCCTAGCAAGAACTTGCAAGCACGCTCTTTCTTTGAGAAAACCCTGCGTTCCTCCCCGGGTATTCCTGCAGGGTGTAGTAGGTGAGGAGCGCAGGGCTTTTTATTCAGTCTTTCGGCCTCAAGCATCCTAGTTTTCAAAAGGGTAAATAATTCTTTCCCATCAGGCTCAACTGTCGTTGTGGACACTTAGCCTGGGTAGCAGCACCTTCTACCGGGATGAAAAGAAACACACGCGAGAAACTAGGCGCTTCCGTGAGGCCCCTTTGGTAAGCAGTGTTTCTGTGTGAGGTGACGGGCTTAGCCGAGACAATGCCTCAGTCAGGCCTTGGTGACGGTGCCCCTTTCAAAAGCCTAGCAATGGAAACAGAAATGTGTTCTTCATCATAGGGGGTGAGGGGAGGGATACCGAGTCAAGGTTCTGCGTGAGGTTAAGCGCCGTCAGCTTTGAGTTCCTAGGTTCACTTCCCTGCACGGTGGAAGTCTCAGGGCATCTGAGATTTTCTCCTGATGTCTGACATGAATTGTACACGAGACCGTCCACCAGCATGTTCCTGACGCTGGTGTCCAGGAGTGTAGTTGTAGCAGGAGCTGGCTGCTTAGTGGCCCTTCCCTCCGCAGGCTTCAGGTTCAGTCCAATGTCCCACGGGGCCTGAAGTTGCTCAGAAGGCACTGATGACCCTTTGGGGTACTCTGTGTCCTTCCATGACCAGGGCCCAGCCGCGAGAGGCCGCGCCACCCTGGGAGGGATAACGGCATTCAGCCACTGCACTCACTAAAGCTTCTTGGAATCTGCCGTCCTCGAGCGCTGACCAAGGCATATGCGGACTTTCCTTGCCGCACTACAGCCTAACAATCATCAGAGGATGAGAGCACATTTCTCCAGCTGGACCAGAAGTCGACGTGCTGCTTGTGGGAGCAAGACGTCCCCTATAAATTTCGAGAAGCCTTGTAATCGCAGGCTTTCACAGAGCAGCTCAGGTTTACAATCTTCGGTCCCCCTTGCTTTGCCCGGACGACCAGGGAGAAACGTGTGCCTGGGGAGTCCTGTAAGCTCTGGGTATCCAGCTCTCTGACAGAGGAAACACTCTGTTGCCTGGCCTTCTGCATACCAAGAGCTCAAAGACCATGGGGCTGGAGGTTGCTCAGAAGGCACAGACGACACTTTCGGTACACAGTGACTTTCCTGGGACAACGGTGCCGACGAGACGCTCCTCAGACTTGTGAAAGGCACACCAGCATTACAGCACTTCAGTGACGAAAGCCTCGGGTCAACTTGTGACCTTCAACTCTGCTGATGGTAACCCTGCCCCTTCCTTTGCCGACTATCGCCTTAGCTGAAGTACTCTGCTGGATGAGCTCCGGGCAAGGACTGGCAGGCGCACTGTTTCTCTCGAGAAATCTCACTTTTCCTCCCGGGGAATTCCTGTAGTGTGTCCAGGATGAGCGACCCCTGTGCTTTCCCTTCCGTTTTCTGCCCCCAGTCTCCTGCTTTCCAAATGGGCAAATAATGCTTGACCCTTCAGGCTCCAGCTTCTACGTGGACCTCCAGCCTGTGGACCGGCACCTTCTGCCCAGGGACCAGAGCGCCATGCGACACACTAGGCTCTCCCGTGAGGACACTTTTGTAAGCAGAGGGACTGCGACAGGTGGGGTGCCTAGCCAGAACAGTGCTTCAGTCAGGCCTTGGCGACACTGGAAAGTTCAGTGGCCTAGCAGTGCTTCGGAAAATGCGTCCATCATTTCGGGCTGGTTCCAAAGTCACGTTTCTGCTTGAGGTAAAGGGGTCGTCAGCTTGGAGTTCGTCGAAGCAATGCTAATCAGCGAGTAAGGGTCAGCGCATTTCAGAACTTCGCTGGGAGTCTGACAAGCATTGCACGTGACCCCGTCCGCCACCGTGTTCCTGATACTGGTTTCCAGAGGTGGAGATCTGGCTCTCTGCCAGAGCAGGTCGCGTGGTGCCGTGCCCTCTGCATGCCTAGAGTGGAAGGCAATGACCCATGGGGCTGGAGGTTGCTCGGAGGCCACAGATAACACGTTTGGGACCCCGTGCTCGTCCACGAGCCGGGTCCAGGAGCGAGGGAACTCGCAGTCCTGAGAGGCCTACCAGAGTTAAAGCAGCACATTCACTAAGCCTTCTCGGGAACCGTAATGCACTCCAACACTTGCCATGGCACACGCAGACCTTCCTTTTGCAGCATGTGGGCAGGTTTCCTAACCACGAGCCAGAAGGCTTGGGGATGAGCTCCGAGCACTGAACGGCATGCACCCACGTTCTTTCGAGAAAACCCACTCTGCCTCACTTTGCCTCCCAGGGAACTCCTACGGCGAATCCAAGACAGGCGACGGGACTGTTTTTCAGGGAGCTCTGAGGACGCAGCTCTCTGGGTTGCCAACAGGCCAAATTTCACTTTTCTCGTCCGACGCCCTTTTCACGATTGACACCCAGCTCATGTAGCTGAAGTGCCCGAGCAGCCAAAAGAGACACGGGTCGCACACTGGCCCCCTTCCCTGAGAGCACTTTGGGAAACATGTGTTCCTCCTGAATTGCACGAGTAAGGGAACGCCTTCGTTTCCCCCCGGTCACGGTATATCTTGCAAAGGGCTAGCAAACTTCCGAGGACGACTGCACAGTTCTCTCACAGTGTCTGGGGTCGAGGTGCTGCTTGCGGGAGCAAGAGGTCAGGTGTGAATGCCGAGAAGCCGGTCAAGCATGGCGTTTCTCTCAAAGCGCCTCAGGTTTACAAAATGAGGCCCCGTTGCATTGCCCGGAAGCCCGGTTAGAAATGTGATCTTCAGGCTTCTTCCAAGCTCTGGAAATCTAGCTCTCCAATGGAGGAAAGACTTTGTTGCCGGCCTTCTGTGTCCCAAACAGTAGAGCCCAAAGACCCATGTGGCTGGAGGGTGCTCAGCAGGCACAGATGCCACTTGGGGTACACACGTCCACCACCATGTTCCTGCACCTTACTTTGAGCCTGGCGCTCAGCTGACACTCGCCCTAGATGAAGTCAACTGCTGGATGTGCTCCTAGCAAGAACTTGCAAGCACGCTCTTTCTTTGAGAAAACCCTGCGTTCCTCCCCGGGTATTCCTGCAGGGTGTAGTAGGTGAGGAGCGCAGGGCTTTTTATTCAGTCTTTCGGCCTCAAGCATCCTAGTTTTCAAAAGGGTAAATAATTCTTTCCCATCAGGCTCAACTGTCGTTGTGGACACTTAGCCTGGGTAGCAGCACCTTCTACCGGGATGAAAAGAAACACACGCGAGAAACTAGGCGCTTCCGTGAGGCCCCTTTGGTAAGCAGTGTTTCTGTGTGAGGTGACGGGCTTAGCCGAGACAATGCCTCAGTCAGGCCTTGGTGACGGTGCCCCTTTCAAAAGCCTAGCAATGGAAACAGAAATGTGTTCTTCATCATAGGGGGTGAGGGGAGGGATACCGAGTCAAGGTTCTGCGTGAGGTTAAGCGCCGTCAGCTTTGAGTTCCTAGGTTCACTTCCCTGCACGGTGGAAGTCTCAGGGCATCTGAGATTTTCTCCTGATGTCTGACATGAATTGTACACGAGACCGTCCACCAGCATGTTCCTGACGCTGGTGTCCAGGAGTGTAGTTGTAGCAGGAGCTGGCTGCTTAGTGGCCCTTCCCTCCGCAGGCTTCAGGTTCAGTCCAATGTCCCACGGGGCCTGAAGTTGCTCAGAAGGCACTGATGACCCTTTGGGGTACTCTGTGTCCTTCCATGACCAGGGCCCAGCCGCGAGAGGCCGCGCCACCCTGGGAGGGATAACGGCATTCAGCCACTGCACTCACTAAAGCTTCTTGGAATCTGCCGTCCTCGAGCGCTGACCAAGGCATATGCGGACTTTCCTTGCCGCACTACAGCCTAACAATCATCAGAGGATGAGAGCACATTTCTCCAGCTGGACCAGAAGTCGACGTGCTGCTTGTGGGAGCAAGACGTCCCCTATAAATTTCGAGAAGCCTTGTAGTCGCAGGCTTTCACAGAGCAGCTCAGGTTTACAATCTGCGGTCCCCCTTGCTTTGCCCGGACGACCAGGGAGAAACGTGTGCCTGGGGAGTCCTGTAAGCTCTGGGTATCCAGCTCTCTGACAGAGGAAACACTTTGTTGCCTGGCCTTCTGCATACCAAGAGCTCAAAGACCATGGGGCTGGAGGTTGCTCAGAAGGCACAGACGACACTTTCGGTACACAGTGACTTTCCTGGGAAAACGGTGCCGACGAGACGCTCCTCAGACTTGTGAAAGGCACACCAGCATTACAGCACTTCAGTGACGAAAGCCTCGGGTCAACTTGTGACCTTCAACTCTGCTGATGGTAACCCTGCCCCTTCCTTTGCCGACTATCGCCTTAGCTGAAGTACTCTGCTGGATGAGCTCCGGGCAAGGACTGGCAGGCGCACTGTTTCTCTCGAGAAATCTCACTTTTCCTCCCGGGGAATTCCTGTAGTGTGTCCAGGATGAGCGACCCCTGTGCTTTCCCTTCCGTTTTCTGCCCCCAGTCTCCTGCTTTCCAAATGGGCAAATAATGCTTGACCCTTCAGGCTCCAGCTTCTACGTGGACCTCCAGCCTGTGGACCGGCACCTTCTGCCCAGGGACCAGAGCGCCATGCGACACACTAGGCTCTCCCGTGAGGACACTTTTGTAAGCAGAGGGACTGCGACAGGTGGGGTGCCTAGCCAGAACAGTGCTTCAGTCAGGCCTTGGCGACACTGGAAAGTTCAGTGGCCTAGCAGTGCTTCGGAAAATGCGTCCATCATTTCGGGCTGGTTCCAAAGTCACGTTTCTGCTTGAGGTAAAGGGGTCGTCAGCTTGGAGTTCGTCGAAGCAATGCTAATCAGCGAGTAAGGGTCAGCGCATTTCAGAACTTCGCTGGGAGTCTGACAAGCATTGCACGTGACCCCGTCCGCCACCGTGTTCCTGATACTGGTTTCCAGAGGTGGAGATCTGGCTCTCTGCCAGAGCAGGTCGCGTGGTGCCGTGCCCTCTGCATGCCTAGAGTGGAAGGCAATGACCCATGGGGCTGGAGGTTGCTCGGAGGCCACAGATAACACGTTTGGGACCCCGTGCTCGTCCACGAGCCGGGTCCAGGAGCGAGGGAACTCGCAGTCCTGAGAGGCCTACCAGAGTTAAAGCAGCACATTCACTAAGCCTTCTCGGGAACCGTAATGCACTCCAACACTTGCCATGGCACACGCAGACCTTCCTTTTGCAGCATGTGGGCAGGTTTCCTAACCACGAGCCAGAAGGCTTGGGGATGAGCTCCGAGCACTGAACGGCATGCACCCACGTTCTTTCGAGAAAACCCACTCTGCCTCACTTTGCCTCCCAGGGAACTCCTACGGCGAATCCAAGACAGGCGACGGGACTGTTTTTCAGGGAGCTCTGAGGACGCAGCTCTCTGGGTTGCCAACAGGCCAAATTTCACTTTTCTCGTCCGACGCCCTTTTCACGATTGACACCCAGCTCATGTAGCTGAAGTGCCCGAGCAGCCAAAAGAGACACGGGTCGCACACTGGCCCCCTTCCCTGAGAGCACTTTGGGAAACATGTGTTCCTCCTGAATTGCACGAGTAAGGGAACGCCTTCGTTTCCCCCCGGTCACGGTATATCTTGCAAAGGGCTAGCAAACTTCCGAGGACGACTGCACAGTTCTCTCACAGTGTCTGGGGTCGAGGTGCTGCTTGCGGGAGCAAGAGGTCAGGTGTGAATGCCGAGAAGCCGGTCAAGCATGGCGTTTCTCTCAAAGCGCCTCAGGTTTACAAAATGAGGCCCCGTTGCATTGCCCGGAAGCCCGGTTAGAAATGTGATCTTCAGGCTTCTTCCAAGCTCTGGAAATCTAGCTCTCCAATGGAGGAAAGACTTTGTTGCCGGCCTTCTGTGTCCCAAACAGTAGAGCCCAAAGACCCATGTGGCTGGAGGGTGCTCAGCAGGCACAGATGCCACTTGGGGTACACACGTCCACCACCATGTTCCTGCACCTTACTTTGAGCCTGGCGCTCAGCTGACACTCGCCCTAGATGAAGTCAACTGCTGGATGTGCTCCTAGCAAGAACTTGCAAGCACGCTCTTTCTTTGAGAAAACCCTGCGTTCCTCCCCGGGTATTCCTGCAGGGTGTAGTAGGTGAGGAGCGCAGGGCTTTTTATTCAGTCTTTCGGCCTCAAGCATCCTAGTTTTCAAAAGGGTAAATAATTCTTTCCCATCAGGCTCAACTGTCGTTGTGGACACTTAGCCTGGGTAGCAGCACCTTCTACCGGGATGAAAAGAAACACACGCGAGAAACTAGGCGCTTCCGTGAGGCCCCTTTGGTAAGCAGTGTTTCTGTGTGAGGTGACGGGCTTAGCCGAGACAATGCCTCAGTCAGGCCTTGGTGACGGTGCCCCTTTCAAAAGCCTAGCAATGGAAACAGAAATGTGTTCTTCATCATAGGGGGTGAGGGGAGGGATACCGAGTCAAGGTTCTGCGTGAGGTTAAGCGCCGTCAGCTTTGAGTTCCTAGGTTCACTTCCCTGCACGGTGGAAGTCTCAGGGCATCTGAGATTTTCTCCTGATGTCTGACATGAATTGTACACGAGACCGTCCACCAGCATGTTCCTGACGCTGGTGTCCAGGAGTGTAGTTGTAGCAGGAGCTGGCTGCTTAGTGGCCCTTCCCTCCGCAGGCTTCAGGTTCAGTCCAATGTCCCACGGGGCCTGAAGTTGCTCAGAAGGCACTGATGACCCTTTGGGGTACTCTGTGTCCTTCCATGACCAGGGCCCAGCCGCGAGAGGCCGCGCCACCCTGGGAGGGATAACGGCATTCAGCCACTGCACTCACTAAAGCTTCTTGGAATCTGCCGTCCTCGAGCGCTGACCAAGGCATATGCGGACTTTCCTTGCCGCACTACAGCCTAACAATCATCAGAGGATGAGAGCACATTTCTCCAGCTGGACCAGAAGTCGACGTGCTGCTTGTGGGAGCAAGACGTCCCCTATAAATTTCGAGAAGCCTTGTAATCGCAGGCTTTCACAGAGCAGCTCAGGTTTACAATCTGCGGTCCCCCTTGCTTTGCCCGGACGACCAGGGAGAAACGTGTGCCTGGGGAGTCCTGTAAGCTCTGGGTATCCAGCTCTCTGACAGAGGAAACACTTTGTTGCCTGGCCTTCTGCATACCAAGAGCTCAAAGACCATGGGGCTGGAGGTTGCTCAGAAGGCACAGACGACACTTTCGGTACACAGTGACTTTCCTGGGAAAACGGTGCCGACGAGACGCTCCTCAGACTTGTGAAAGGCACACCAGCATTACAGCACTTCAGTGACGAAAGCCTCGGGTCAACTTGTGACCTTCAACTCTGCTGATGGTAACCCTGCCCCTTCCTTTGCCGACTATCGCCTTAGCTGAAGTACTCTGCTGGATGAGCTCCGGGCAAGGACTGGCAGGCGCACTGTTTCTCTCGAGAAATCTCACTTTTCCTCCCGGGGAATTCCTGTAGTGTGTCCAGGATTAGCGACCCCTGTGCTTTCCCTTCCGTTTTCTGCCCCCAGTCTCCTGCTTTCCAAATGGGCAAATAATGCTTGACCCTTCAGGCTCCAGCTTCTACGTGGACCTCCAGCCTGTGGACCGGCACCTTCTGCCCAGGGACCAGAGCGCCATGCGACACACTAGGCTCTCCCGTGAGGACACTTTTGTAAGCAGAGGGACTGCGACAGGTGGGGTGCCTAGCCAGAACAGTGCTTCAGTCAGGCCTTGGCGACACTGGAAAGTTCAGTGGCCTAGCAGTGCTTCGGAAAATGCGTCCATCATTTCGGGCTGGTTCCAAAGTCACGTTTCTGCTTGAGGTAAAGGGGTCGTCAGCTTGGAGTTCGTCGAAGCAATGCTAATCAGCGAGTAAGGTTCAGCGCATTTCAGAACTTCGCTGGGAGTCTGACAAGCATTGCACGTGACACCGTCCGCCACCGTGTTCCTGATACTGGTTTCCAGAGGTGGAGATCTGGCTCTCTGCCAGAGCAGGTCGCGTGGTGCCGTGCCCTCTGCATGCCTAGAGTGGAAGGCAATGACCCATGGGGCTGGAGGTTGCTCGGAGGCCACAGATAACACGTTTGGGACCCCGTGCTCGTCCACGAGCCGGGTCCAGGAGCGAGGGAACTCGCAGTCCTGAGAGGCCTACCAGAGTTAAAGCAGCACATTCACTAAGCCTTCTCGGGAACCGTAATGCACTCCAACACTTGCCATGGCACACGCAGACCTTCCTTTTGCAGCATGTGGGCAGGTTTCCTAACCACGAGCCAGAAGGCTTGGGGATGAGCTCCGAGCACTGAACGGCATGCACCCACGTTCTTTCGAGAAAACCCACTCTGCCTCACTTTGCCTCCCAGGGAACTCCTACGGCGAATCCAAGACAGGCGACGGGACTGTTTTTCAGGGAGCTCTGAGGACGCAGCTCTCTGGGTTGCCAACAGGCCAAATTTCACTTTTCTCGTCCGACGCCCTTTTCACGATTGACACCCAGCTCATGTAGCTGAAGTGCCCGAGCAGCCAAAAGAGACACGGGTCGCACACTGGCCCCCTTCCCTGAGAGCACTTTGGGAAACATGTGTTCCTCCTGAATTGCACGAGTAAGGGAACGCCTTCGTTTCCCCCCGGTCACGGTATATCTTGCAAAGGGCTAGCAAACTTCCGAGGACGACTGCACAGTTCTCTCACAGTGTCTGGGGTCGAGGTGCTGCTTGCGGGAGCAAGAGGTCAGGTGTGAATGCCGAGAAGCCGGTCAAGCATGGCGTTTCTCTCAAAGCGCCTCAGGTTTACAAAATGAGGCCCCGTTGCATTGCCCGGAAGCCCGGTTAGAAATGTGATCTTCAGGCTTCTTCCAAGCTCTGGAAATCTAGCTCTCCAATGGAGGAAAGACTTTGTTGCCGGCCTTCTGTGTCCCAAACAGTAGAGCCCAAAGACCCATGTGGCTGGAGGGTGCTCAGCAGGCACAGATGCCACTTGGGGTACACACGTCCACCACCATGTTCCTGCACCTTACTTTGAGCCTGGCGCTCAGCTGACACTCGCCCTAGATGAAGTCAACTGCTGGATGTGCTCCTAGCAAGAACTTGCAAGCACGCTCTTTCTTTGAGAAAACCCTGCGTTCCTCCCCGGGTATTCCTGCAGGGTGTAGTAGGTGAGGAGCGCAGGGCTTTTTATTCAGTCTTTCGGCCTCAAGCATCCTAGTTTTCAAAAGGGTAAATAATTCTTTCCCATCAGGCTCAACTGTCGTTGTGGACACTTAGCCTGGGTAGCAGCACCTTCTACCGGGATGAAAAGAAACACACGCGAGAAACTAGGCGCTTCCGTGAGGCCCCTTTGGTAAGCAGTGTTTCTGTGTGAGGTGACGGGCTTAGCCGAGACAATGCCTCAGTCAGGCCTTGGTGACGGTGCCCCTTTCAAAAGCCTAGCAATGGAAACAGAAATGTGTTCTTCATCATAGGGGGTGAGGGGAGGGATACCGAGTCAAGGTTCTGCGTGAGGTTAAGCGCCGTCAGCTTTGAGTTCCTAGGTTCACTTCCCTGCACGGTGGAAGTCTCAGGGCATCTGAGATTTTCTCCTGATGTCTGACATGAATTGTACACGAGACCGTCCACCAGCATGTTCCTGACGCTGGTGTCCAGGAGTGTAGTTGTAGCAGGAGCTGGCTGCTTAGTGGCCCTTCCCTCCGCAGGCTTCAGGTTCAGTCCAATGTCCCACGGGGCCTGAAGTTGCTCAGAAGGCACTGATGACCCTTTGGGGTACTCTGTGTCCTTCCATGACCAGGGCCCAGCCGCGAGAGGCCGCGCCACCCTGGGAGGGATAACGGCATTCAGCCACTGCACTCACTAAAGCTTCTTGGAATCTGCCGTCCTCGAGCGCTGACCAAGGCATATGCGGACTTTCCTTGCCGCACTACAGCCTAACAATCATCAGAGGATGAGAGCACATTTCTCCAGCTGGACCAGAAGTCGACGTGCTGCTTGTGGGAGCAAGACGTCCCCTATAAATTTCGAGAAGCCTTGTAATCGCAGGCTTTCACAGAGCAGCTCAGGTTTACAATCTGCGGTCCCCCTTGCTTTGCCCGGACGACCAGGGAGAAACGTGTGCCTGGGGAGTCCTGTAAGCTCTGGGTATCCAGCTCTCTGACAGAGGAAACACTCTGTTGCCTGGCCTTCTGCATACCAAGAGCTCAAAGACCATGGGGCTGGAGGTTGCTCAGAAGGCACAGACGACACTTTCGGTACACAGTGACTTTCCTGGGAAAACGGTGCCGACGAGACGCTCCTCAGACTTGTGAAAGGCACACCAGCATTACAGCACTTCAGTGACGAAAGCCTCGGGTCAACTTGTGACCTTCAACTCTGCTGATGGTAACCCTGCCCCTTCCTTTGCCGACTATCGCCTTAGCTGAAGTACTCTGCTGGATGAGCTCCGGGCAAGGACTGGCAGGCGCACTGTTTCTCTCGAGAAATCTCACTTTTCCTCCCGGGGAATTCCTGTAGTGTGTCCAGGATTAGCGACCCCTGTGCTTTCCCTTCCGTTTTCTGCCCCCAGTCTCCTGCTTTCCAAATGGGCAAATAATGCTTGACCCTTCAGGCTCCAGCTTCTACGTGGACCTCCAGCCTGTGGACCGGCACCTTCTGCCCAGGGACCAGAGCGCCATGCGACACACTAGGCTCTCCCATGAGGACACTTTTGTAAGCAGAGGGACTGCGACAGGTGGGGTGCCTAGCCAGAACAGTGCTTCAGTCAGGCCTTGGCGACACTGGAAAGTTCAGTGGCCTAGCAGTGCTTCGGAAAATGCGTCCATCATTTCGGGCTGGTTCCAAAGTCACGTTTCTGCTTGAGGTAAAGGGGTCGTCAGCTTGGAGTTCGTCGAAGCAATGCTAATCAGCGAGTAAGGTTCAGCGCATTTCAGAACTTCGCTGGGAGTCTGACAAGCATTGCACGTGACACCGTCCGCCACCGTGTTCCTGATACTGGTTTCCAGAGGTGGAGATCTGGCTCTCTGCCAGAGCAGGTCGCGTGGTGCCGTGCCCTCTGCATGCCTAGAGTGGAAGGCAATGACCCATGGGGCTGGAGGTTGCTCGGAGGCCACAGATAACACGTTTGGGACCCCGTGCTCGTCCACGAGCCGGGTCCAGGAGCGAGGGAACTCGCAGTCCTGAGAGGCCTACCAGAGTTAAAGCAGCACATTCACTAAGCCTTCTCGGGAACCGTAATGCACTCCAACACTTGCCATGGCACACGCAGACCTTCCTTTTGCAGCATGTGGGCAGGTTTCCTAACCACGAGCCAGAAGGCTTGGGGATGAGCTCCGAGCACTGAACGGCATGCACCCACGTTCTTTCGAGAAAACCCACTCTGCCTCACTTTGCCTCCCAGGGAACTCCTACGGCGAATCCAAGACAGGCGACGGGACTGTTTTTCAGGGAGCTCTGAGGACGCAGCTCTCTGGGTTGCCAACAGGCCAAATTTCACTTTTCTCGTCCGACGCCCTTTTCACGATTGACACCCAGCTCATGTAGCTGAAGTGCCCGAGCAGCCAAAAGAGACACGGGTCGCACACTGGCCCCCTTCCCTGAGAGCACTTTGGGAAACATGTGTTCCTCCTGAATTGCACGAGTAAGGGAACGCCTTCGTTTCCCCCCGGTCACGGTATATCTTGCAAAGGGCTAGCAAACTTCCGAGGACGACTGCACAGTTCTCTCACAGTGTCTGGGGTCGAGGTGCTGCTTGCGGGAGCAAGAGGTCAGGTGTGAATGCCGAGAAGCCGGTCAAGCATGGCGTTTCTCTCAAAGCGCCTCAGGTTTACAAAATGAGGCCCCGTTGCATTGCCCGGAAGCCCGGTTAGAAATGTGATCTTCAGGCTTCTTCCAAGCTCTGGAAATCTAGCTCTCCAATGGAGGAAAGACTTTGTTGCCGGCCTTCTGTGTCCCAAACAGTAGAGCCCAAAGACCCATGTGGCTGGAGGGTGCTCAGCAGGCACAGATGCCACTTGGGGTACACACGTCCACCACCATGTTCCTGCACCTTACTTTGAGCCTGGCGCTCAGCTGACACTCGCCCTAGATGAAGTCAACTGCTGGATGTGCTCCTAGCAAGAACTTGCAAGCACGCTCTTTCTTTGAG
This sequence comes from Mesoplodon densirostris, assembly GCF_025265405.1. Taxonomy (NCBI): domain Eukaryota; kingdom Metazoa; phylum Chordata; class Mammalia; order Artiodactyla; family Ziphiidae; genus Mesoplodon; species Mesoplodon densirostris. Next base: position 104,166,646 of record NC_082672.1, read on the forward strand.
AAAACCCTGCGTTCCTCCCCGGGTATTCCTGCAGGGTGTAGTAGGTGAGGAGCGCAGGGCTTTTTATTCAGTCTTTCGGCCTCAAGCATCCTAGTTTTCAAAAGGGTAAATAATTCTTTCCCATCAGGCTCAACTGTCGTTGTGGACACTTAGCCTGGGTAGCAGCACCTTCTACCGGGATGAAAAGAAACACACGCGAGAAACTAGGCGCTTCCGTGAGGCCCCTTTGGTAAGCAGTGTTTCTGTGTGAGGTGACGGGCTTAGCCGAGACAATGCCTCAGTCAGGCCTTGGTGACGGTGCCCCTTTCAAAAGCCTAGCAATGGAAACAGAAATGTGTTCTTCATCATAGGGGGTGAGGGGAGGGATACCGAGTCAAGGTTCTGCGTGAGGTTAAGCGCCGTCAGCTTTGAGTTCCTAGGTTCACTTCCCTGCACGGTGGAAGTCTCAGGGCATCTGAGATTTTCTCCTGATGTCTGACATGAATTGTACACGAGACCGTCCACCAGCATGTTCCTGACGCTGGTGTCCAGGAGTGTAGTTGTAGCAGGAGCTGGCTGCTTAGTGGCCCTTCCCTCCGCAGGCTTCAGGTTCAGTCCAATGTCCCACGGGGCCTGAAGTTGCTCAGAAGGCACTGATGACCCTTTGGGGTACTCTGTGTCCTTCCATGACCAGGGCCCAGCCGCGAGAGGCCGCGCCACCCTGGGAGGGATAACGGCATTCAGCCACTGCACTCACTAAAGCTTCTTGGAATCTGCCGTCCTCGAGCGCTGACCAAGGCATATGCGGACTTTCCTTGCCGCACTACAGCCTAACAATCATCAGAGGATGAGAGCACATTTCTCCAGCTGGACCAGAAGTCGACGTGCTGCTTGTGGGAGCAAGACGTCCCCTATAAATTTCGAGAAGCCTTGTAATCGCAGGCTTTCACAGAGCAGCTCAGGTTTACAATCTTCGGTCCCCCTTGCTTTGCCCGGACGACCAGGGAGAAACGTGTGCCTGGGGAGTCCTGTAAGCTCTGGGTATCCAGCTCTCTGACAGAGGAAACACTCTGTTGCCTGGCCTTCTGCATACCAAGAGCTCAAAGACCATGGGGCTGGAGGTTGCTCAGAAGGCACAGACGACACTTTCGGTACACAGTGACTTTCCTGGGACAACGGTGCCGACGAGATGCTCCTCAGACTTGTGAAAGGCACACCAGCATTACAGCACTTCAGTGACGAAAGCCTCGGGTCAACTTGTGACCTTCAACTCTGCTGATGGTAACCCTGCCCCTTCCTTTGCCGACTATCGCCTTAGCTGAAGTACTCTGCTGGATGAGCTCCGGGCAAGGACTGGCAGGCGCACTGTTTCTCTCGAGAAATCTCACTTTTCCTCCCGGGGAATTCCTGTAGTGTGTCCAGGATTAGCGACCCCTGTGCTTTCCCTTCCGTTTTCTGCCCCCAGTCTCCTGCTTTCCAAATGGGCAAATAATGCTTGACCCTTCAGGCTCCAGCTTCTACGTGGACCTCCAGCCTGTGGACCGGCACCTTCTGCCCAGGGACCAGAGCGCCATGCGACACACTAGGCTCTCCCGTGAGGACACTTTTGTAAGCAGAGGGACTGCGACAGGTGGGGTGCCTAGCCAGAACAGTGCTTCAGTCAGGCCTTGGCGACACTGGAAAGTTCAGTGGCCTAGCAGTGCTTCGGAAAATGCGTCCATCATTTCGGGCTGGTTCCAAAGTCACGTTTCTGCTTGAGGTAAAGGGGTCGTCAGCTTGGAGTTCGTCGAAGCAATGCTAATCAGCGAGTAAGGTTCAGCGCATTTCAGAACTTCGCTGGGAGTCTGACAAGCATTGCACGTGACACCGTCCGCCACCGTGTTCCTGATACTGGTTTCCAGAGGTGGAGATCTGGCTCTCTGCCAGAGCAGGTCGCGTGGTGCCGTGCCCTCTGCATGCCTAGAGTGGAAGGCAATGACCCATGGGGCTGGAGGTTGCTCGGAGGCCACAGATAACACGTTTGGGACCCCGTGCTCGTCCACGAGCCGGGTCCAGGAGCGAGGGAACTCGCAGTCCTGAGAGGCCTACCAGAGTTAAAGCAGCACATTCACTAAGCCTTCTCGGGAACCGTAATGCACTCCAACACTTGCCATGGCACACGCAGACCTTCCTTTTGCAGCATGTGGGCAGGTTTCCTAACCACGAGCCAGAAGGCTTGGGGATGAGCTCCGAGCACTGAACGGCATGCACCCACGTTCTTTCGAGAAAACCCACTCTGCCTCACTTTGCCTCCCAGGGAACTCCTACGGCGAATCCAAGACAGGCGACGGGACTGTTTTTCAGGGAGCTCTGAGGACGCAGCTCTCTGGGTTGCCAACAGGCCAAATTTCACTTTTCTCGTCCGACGCCCTTTTCACGATTGACACCCAGCTCATGTAGCTGAAGTGCCCGAGCAGCCAAAAGAGACACGGGTCGCACACTGGCCCCCTTCCCTGAGAGCACTTTGGGAAACATGTGTTCCTCCTGAATTGCACGAGTAAGGGAACGCCTTCGTTTCCCCCCGGTCACGGTATATCTTGCAAAGGGCTAGCAAACTTCCGAGGACGACTGCACAGTTCTCTCACAGTGTCTGGGGTCGAGGTGCTGCTTGCGGGAGCAAGAGGTCAGGTGTGAATGCCGAGAAGCCGGTCAAGCATGGCGTTTCTCTCAAAGCGCCTCAGGTTTACAAAATGAGGCCCCGTTGCATTGCCCGGAAGCCCGGTTAGAAATGTGATCTTCAGGCTTCTTCCAAGCTCTGGAAATCTAGCTCTCCAATGGAGGAAAGACTTTGTTGCCGGCCTTCTGTGTCCCAAACAGTAGAGCCCAAAGACCCATGTGGCTGGAGGGTGCTCAGCAGGCACAGATGCCACTTGGGGTACACACGTCCACCACCATGTTCCTGCACCTTACTTTGAGCCTGGCGCTCAGCTGACACTCGCCCTAGATGAAGTCAACTGCTGGATGTGCTCCTAGCAAGAACTTGCAAGCACGCTCTTTCTTTGAGAAAACCCTGCGTTCCTCCCCGGGTATTCCTGCAGGGTGTAGTAGGTGAGGAGCGCAGGGCTTTTTATTCAGTCTTTCGGCCTCAAGCATCCTAGTTTTCAAAAGGGTAAATAATTCTTTCCCATCAGGCTCAACTGTCGTTGTGGACACTTAGCCTGGGTAGCAGCACCTTCTACCGGGATGAAAAGAAACACACGCGAGAAACTAGGCGCTTCCGTGAGGCCCCTTTGGTAAGCAGTGTTTCTGTGTGAGGTGACGGGCTTAGCCGAGACAATGCCTCAGTCAGGCCTTGGTGACGGTGCCCCTTTCAAAAGCCTAGCAATGGAAACAGAAATGTGTTCTTCATCATAGGGGGTGAGGGGAGGGATACCGAGTCAAGGTTCTGCGTGAGGTTAAGCGCCGTCAGCTTTGAGTTCCTAGGTTCACTTCCCTGCACGGTGGAAGTCTCAGGGCATCTGAGATTTTCTCCTGATGTCTGACATGAATTGTACACGAGACCGTCCACCAGCATGTTCCTGACGCTGGTGTCCAGGAGTGTAGTTGTAGCAGGAGCTGGCTGCTTAGTGGCCCTTCCCTCCGCAGGCTTCAGGTTCAGTCCAATGTCCCACGGGGCCTGAAGTTGCTCAGAAGGCACTGATGACCCTTTGGGGTACTCTGTGTCCTTCCATGACCAGGGCCCAGCCGCGAGAGGCCGCGCCACCCTGGGAGGGATAACGGCATTCAGCCACTGCACTCACTAAAGCTTCTTGGAATCTGCCGTCCTCGAGCGCTGACCAAGGCATATGCGGACTTTCCTTGCCGCACTACAGCCTAACAATCATCAGAGGATGAGAGCACATTTCTCCAGCTGGACCAGAAGTCGACGTGCTGCTTGTGGGAGCAAGACGTCCCCTATAAATTTCGAGAAGCCTTGTAATCGCAGGCTTTCACAGAGCAGCTCAGGTTTACAATCTGCGGTCCCCCTTGCTTTGCCCGGACGACCAGGGAGAAACGTGTGCCTGGGGAGTCCTGTAAGCTCTGGGTATCCAGCTCTCTGACAGAGGAAACACTTTGTTGCCTGGCCTTCTGCATACCAAGAGCTCAAAGACCATGGGGCTGGAGGTTGCTCAGAAGGCACAGACGACACTTTCGGTACACAGTGACTTTCCTGGGAAAATGGTGCCGACGAGACGCTCCTCAGACTTGTGAAAGGCACACCAGCATTACAGCACTTCAGTGACGAAAGCCTCGGGTCAACTTGTGACCTTCAACTCTGCTGATGGTAACCCTGCCCCTTCCTTTGCCGACTATCGCCTTAGCTGAAGTACTCTGCTGGATGAGCTCCGGGCAAGGACTGGCAGGCGCACTGTTTCTCTCGAGAAATCTCACTTTTCCTCCCGGGGAATTCCTGTAGTGTGTCCAGGATGAGCGACCCCTGTGCTTTCCCTTCCGTTTTCTGCCCCCAGTCTCCTGCTTTCCAAATGGGCAAATAATGCTTGACCCTTCAGGCTCCAGCTTCTACGTGGACCTCCAGCCTGTGGACCGGCACCTTCTGCCCAGGGACCAGAGCGCCATGCGACACACTAGGCTCTCCCGTGAGGACACTTTTGTAAGCAGAGGGACTGCGACAGGTGGGGTGCCTAGCCAGAACAGTGCTTCAGTCAGGCCTTGGCGACACTGGAAAGTTCAGTGGCCTAGCAGTGCTTCGGAAAATGCGTCCATCATTTCGGGCTGGTTCCAAAGTCACGTTTCTGCTTGAGGTAAAGGGGTCGTCAGCTTGGAGTTCGTCGAAGCAATGCTAATCAGCGAGTAAGGTTCAGCGCATTTCAGAACTTCGCTGGGAGTCTGACAAGCATTGCACGTGACACCGTCCGCCACCGTGTTCCTGATACTGGTTTCCAGAGGTGGAGATCTGGCTCTCTGCCAGAGCAGGTCGCGTGGTGCCGTGCCCTCTGCATGCCTAGAGTGGAAGGCAATGACCCATGGGGCTGGAGGTTGCTCGGAGGCCACAGATAACACGTTTGGGACCCCGTGCTCGTCCACGAGCCGGGTCCAGGAGCGAGGGAACTCGCAGTCCTGAGAGGCCTACCAGAGTTAAAGCAGCACATTCACTAAGCCTTCTCGGGAACCGTAATGCACTCCAACACTTGCCATGGCACACGCAGACCTTCCTTTTGCAGCATGTGGGCAGGTTTCCTAACCACGAGCCAGAAGGCTTGGGGATGAGCTCCGAGCACTGAACGGCATGCACCCACGTTCTTTCGAGAAAACCCACTCTGCCTCACTTTGCCTCCCAGGGAACTCCTACGGCGAATCCAAGACAGGCGACGGGACTGTTTTTCAGGGAGCTCTGAGGACGCAGCTCTCTGGGTTGCCAACAGGCCAAATTTCACTTTTCTCGTCCGACGCCCTTTTCACGATTGACACCCAGCTCATGTAGCTGAAGTGCCCGAGCAGCCAAAAGAGACACGGGTCGCACACTGGCCCCCTTCCCTGAGAGCACTTTGGGAAACATGTGTTCCTCCTGAATTGCACGAGTAAGGGAACGCCTTCGTTTCCCCCCGGTCACGGTATATCTTGCAAAGGGCTAGCAAACTTCCGAGGACGACTGCACAGTTCTCTCACAGTGTCTGGGGTCGAGGTGCTGCTTGCGGGAGCAAGAGGTCAGGTGTGAATGCCGAGAAGCCGGTCAAGCATGGCGTTTCTCTCAAAGCGCCTCAGGTTTACAAAATGAGGCCCCGTTGCATTGCCCGGAAGCCCGGTTAGAAATGTGATCTTCAGGCTTCTTCCAAGCTCTGGAAATCTAGCTCTCCAATGGAGGAAAGACTTTGTTGCCGGCCTTCTGTGTCCCAAACAGTAGAGCCCAAAGACCCATGTGGCTGGAGGGTGCTCAGCAGGCACAGATGCCACTTGGGGTACACACGTCCACCACCATGTTCCTGCACCTTACTTTGAGCCTGGCGCTCAGCTGACACTCGCCCTAGATGAAGTCAACTGCTGGATGTGCTCCTAGCAAGAACTTGCAAGCACGCTCTTTCTTTGAGAAAACCCTGCGTTCCTCCCCGGGTATTCCTGCAGGGTGTAGTAGGTGAGGAGCGCAGGGCTTTTTATTCAGTCTTTCGGCCTCAAGCATCCTAGTTTTCAAAAGGGTAAATAATTCTTTCCCATCAGGCTCAACTGTCGTTGTGGACACTTAGCCTGGGTAGTAGCATCTTCTACCGGGATGAAAAGAAACACACGCGAGAAACTAGGCGCTTCCGTGAGGCCCCTTTGGTAAGCAGTGTTTCTGTGTGAGGTGACGGGCTTAGCCGAGACAATGCCTCAGTCAGGCCTTGGTGACGGTGCCCCTTTCAAAAGCCTAGCAATGGAAACAGAAATGTGTTCTTCATCATAGGGGGTGAGGGGAGGGATACCGAGTCAAGGTTCTGCGTGAGGTTAAGCGCCGTCAGCTTTGAGTTCCTAGGTTCACTTCCCTGCACGGTGGAAGTCTCAGGGCATCTGAGATTTTCTCCTGATGTCTGACATGAATTGTACACGAGACCGTCCACCAGCATGTTCCTGACGCTGGTGTCCAGGAGTGTAGTTGTAGCAGGAGCTGGCTGCTTAGTGGCCCTTCCCTCCGCAGGCTTCAGGTTCAGTCCAATGTCCCACGGGGCCTGAAGTTGCTCAGAAGGCACTGATGACCCTTTGGGGTACTCTGTGTCCTTCCATGACCAGGGCCCAGCCGCGAGAGGCCGCGCCACCCTGGGAGGGATAACGGCATTCAGCCACTGCACTCACTAAAGCTTCTTGGAATCTGCCGTCCTCGAGCGCTGACCAAGGCATATGCGGACTTTCCTTGCCGCACTACAGCCTAACAATCATCAGAGGATGAGAGCACATTTCTCCAGCTGGACCAGAAGTCGACGTGCTGCTTGTGGGAGCAAGACGTCCCCTATAAATTTCGAGAAGCCTTGTAATCGCAGGCTTTCACAGAGCAGCTCAGGTTTACAATCTGCGGTCCCCCTTGCTTTGCCCGGACGACCAGGGAGAAACGTGTGCCTGGGGAGTCCTGTAAGCTCTGGGTATCCAGCTCTCTGACAGAGGAAACACTTTGTTGCCTGGCCTTCTGCATACCAAGAGCTCAAAGACCATGGGGCTGGAGGTTGCTCAGAAGGCACAGACGACACTTTCGGTACACAGTGACTTTCCTGGGAAAACGGTGCCGACGAGATGCTCCTCAGACTTGTGAAAGGCACACCAGCATTACAGCACTTCAGTGACGAAAGCCTCGGGTCAACTTGTGACCTTCAACTCTGCTGATGGTAACCCTGCCCCTTCCTTTGCCGACTATCGCCTTAGCTGAAGTACTCTGCTGGATGAGCTCCGGGCAAGGACTGGCAGGCGCACTGTTTCTCTCGAGAAATCTCACTTTTCCTCCCGGGGAATTCCTGTAGTGTGTCCAGGATTAGCGACCCCTGTGCTTTCCCTTCCGTTTTCTGCCCCCAGTCTCCTGCTTTCCAAATGGGCAAATAATGCTTGACCCTTCAGGCTCCAGTTTCTACGTGGACCTCCAGCCTGTGGACCGGCACCTTCTGCCCAGGGACCAGAGCGCCATGCGACACACTAGGCTCTCCCGTGAGGACACTTTTGTAAGCAGAGGGACTGCGACAGGTGGGGTGCCTAGCCAAAACAGTGCTTCAGTCAGGCCTTGGCGACACTGGAAAGTTCAGTGGCCTAGCAGTGCTTCGGAAAATGCGTCCATCATTTCGGGCTGGTTCCAAAGTCACGTTTCTGCTTGAGGTAAAGGGGTCGTCAGCTTGGAGTTCGTCGAAGCAATGCTAATCAGCGAGTAAGGTTCAGCGCATTTCAGAACTTCGCTGGGAGTCTGACAAGCATTGCACGTGACACCGTCCGCCACCGTGTTCCTGATACTGGTTTCCAGAGGTGGAGATCTGGCTCTCTGCCAGAGCAGGTCGCGTGGTGCCGTGCCCTCTGCATGCCTAGAGTGGAAGGCAATGACCCATGGGGCTGGAGGTTGCTCGGAGGCCACAGATAACACGTTTGGGACCCCGTGCTCGTCCACGAGCCGGGTCCAGGAGCGAGGGAACTCGCAGTCCTGAGAGGCCTACCAGAGTTAAAGCAGCACATTCACTAAGCCTTCTCGGGAACCGTAATGCACTCCAACACTTGCCATGGCACACGCAGACCTTCCTTTTGCAGCATGTGGGCAGGTTTCCTAACCACGAGCCAGAAGGCTTGGGGATGAGCTCCGAGCACTGAACGGCATGCACCCACGTTCTTTCGAGAAAACCCACTCTGCCTCACTTTGCCTCCCAGGGAACTCCTACGGCGAATCCAAGACAGGCGACGGGACTGTTTTTCAGGGAGCTCTGAGGACGCAGCTCTCTGGGTTGCCAACAGGCCAAATTTCACTTTTCTCGTCCGACGCCCTTTTCACGATTGACACCCAGCTCATGTAGCTGAAGTGCCCGAGCAGCCAAAAGAGACACGGGTCGCACACTGGCCCCCTTCCCTGAGAGCACTTTGGGAAACATGTGTTCCTCCTGAATTGCACGAGTAAGGGAACGCCTTCGTTTCCCCCCGGTCACGGTATATCTTGCAAAGGGCTAGCAAACTTCCGAGGACGACTGCACAGTTCTCTCACAGTGTCTGGGGTCGAGGTGCTGCTTGCGGGAGCAAGATGTCAGGTGTGAATGCCGAGAAGCCGGTCAAGCATGGCGTTTCTCTCAAAGCGCCTCAGGTTTACAAAATGAGGCCCCGTTGCATTGCCCGGAAGCCCGGTTAGAAATGTGATCTTCAGGCTTCTTCCAAGCTCTGGAAATCTAGCTCTCCAATGGAGGAAAGACTTTGTTGCCGGCCTTCTGTGTCCCAAACAGTAGAGCCCAAAGACCCATGTGGCTGGAGGGTGCTCAGCAGGCACAGATGCCACTTGGGGTACACACGTCCACCACCATGTTCCTGCACCTTACTTTGAGCCTGGCGCTCAGCTGACACTCGCCCTAGATGAAGTCAACTGCTGGATGTGCTCCTAGCAAGAACTTGCAAGCACGCTCTTTCTTTGAGAAAACCCTGCGTTCCTCCCCGGGTATTCCTGCAGGGTGTAGTAGGTGAGGAGCGCAGGGCTTTTTATTCAGTCTTTCGGCCTCAAGCATCCTAGTTTTCAAAAGGGTAAATAATTCTTTCCCATCAGGCTCAACTGTCGTTGTGGACACTTAGCCTGGGTAGCAGCACCTTCTACCGGGATGAAAAGAAACACACGCGAGAAACTAGGCGCTTCCGTGAGGCCCCTTTGGTAAACAGTGTTTCTGTGTGAGGTGACGGGCTTAGCCGAGACAATGCCTCAGTCAGGCCTTGGTGACGGTGCCCCTTTCAAAAGCCTAGCAATGGAAACAGAAATGTGTTCTTCATCATAGGGGGTGAGGGGAGGGATACCGAGTCAAGGTTCTGCGTGAGGTTAAGCGCCGTCAGCTTTGAGTTCCTAGGTTCACTTCCCTGCACGGTGGAAGTCTCAGGGCATCTGAGATTTTCTCCTGATGTCTGACATGAATTGTACACGAGACCGTCCACCAGCATGTTCCTGACGCTGGTGTCCAGGAGTGTAGTTGTAGCAGGAGCTGGCTGCTTAGTGGCCCTTCCCTCCGCAGGCTTCAGGTTCAGTCCAATGTCCCACGGGGCCTGAAGTTGCTCAGAAGGCACTGATGACCCTTTGGGGTACTCTGTGTCCTTCCATGACCAGGGCCCAGCCGCGAGAGGCCGCGCCACCCTGGGAGGGATAACGGCATTCAGCCACTGCACTCACTAAAGCTTCTTGGAATCTGCCGTCCTCGAGCGCTGACCAAGGCATATGCGGACTTTCCTTGCCGCACTACAGCCTAACAATCATCAGAGGATGAGAGCACATTTCTCCAGCTGGACCAGAAGTCGACGTGCTGCTTGTGGGAGCAAGACGTCCCCTATAAATTTCGAGAAGCCTTGTAATCGCAGGCTTTCACAGAGCAGCTCAGGTTTACAATCTGCGGTCCCCCTTGCTTTGCCCGGACGACCAGGGAGAAACGTGTGCCTGGGGAGTCCTGTAAGCTCTGGGTATCCAGCTCTCTGACAGAGGAAACACTCTGTTGCCTGGCCTTCTGCATACCAAGAGCTCAAAGACCATGGGGCTGGAGGTTGCTCAGAAGGCACAGACGACACTTTCGGTACACAGTGACTTTCCTGGGAAAACGGTGCCGACGAGACGCTCCTCAGACTTGTGAAAGGCACACCAGCATTACAGCACTTCAGTGACGAAAGCCTCGGGTCAACTTGTGACCTTCAACTCTGCTGATGGTAACCCTGCCCCTTCCTTTGCCGACTATCGCCTTAGCTGAAGTACTCTGCTGGATGAGCTCCGGGCAAGGACTGGCAGGCGCACTGTTTCTCTCGAGAAATCTCACTTTTCCTCCCGGGGAATTCCTGTAGTGTGTCCAGGATTAGCGACCCCTGTGCTTTCCCTTCCGTTTTCTGCCCCCAGTCTCCTGCTTTCCAAATGGGCAAATAATGCTTGACCCTTCAGGCTCCAGCTTCTACGTGGACCTCCAGCCTGTGGACCGGCACCTTCTGCCCAGGGACCAGAGCGCCATGCGACACACTAGGCTCTCCCGTGAGGACACTTTTGTAAGCAGAGGGACTGCGACAGGTGGGGTGCCTAGCCAGAACAGTGCTTCAGTCAGGCCTTGGCGACACTGGAAAGTTCAGTGGCCTAGCAGTGCTTCGGAAAATGCGTCCATCATTTCGGGCTGGTTCCAAAGTCACGTTTCTGCTTGAGGTAAAGGGGTCGTCAGCTTGGAGTTCGTCGAAGCAATGCTAATCAGCGAGTAAGGTTCAGCGCATTTCAGAACTTCGCTGGGAGTCTGACAAGCATTGCACGTGACACCGTCCGCCACCGTGTTCCTGATACTGGTTTCCAGAGGTGGAGATCTGGCTCTCTGCCAGAGCAGGTCGCGTGGTGCCGTGCCCTCTGCATGCCTAGAGTGGAAGGCAATGACCCATGGGGCTGGAGGTTGCTCGGAGGCCACAGATAACACGTTTGGGACCCCGTGCTCGTCCACGAGCCGGGTCCAGGAGCGAGGGAACTCGCAGTCCTGAGAGGCCTACCAGAGTTAAAGCAGCACATTCACTAAGCCTTCTCGGGAACCGTAATGCACTCCAACACTTGCCATGGCACACGCAGACCTTCCTTTTGCAGCATGTGGGCAGGTTTCCTAACCACGAGCCAGAAGGCTTGGGGATGAGCTCCGAGCACTGAACGGCATGCACCCACGTTCTTTCGAGAAAACCCACTCTGCCTCACTTTGCCTCCCAGGGAACTCCTACGGCGAATCCAAGACAGGCGACGGGACTGTTTTTCAGGGAGCTCTGAGGACGCAGCTCTCTGGGTTGCCAACAGGCCAAATTCCACTTTTCTCGTCCGACGCCCTTTTCACGACTGACACCCAGCTCATGTAGCTGAAGTGCCCGAGCAGCCAAAAGAGACACGGGTCGCACACTGGCCCCCTTCCCTGAGAGCACTTTGGGAAACATGTGTTCCTCCTGAATTGCACGAGTAAGGGAACGCCTTCGTTTCCCCCCGGTCACGGTATATCTTGCAAAGGGCTAGCAAACTTCCGAGGACGACTGCACAGTTCTCTCACAGTGTCTGGGGTCGAGGTGCTGCTTGCGGGAGCAAGAGGTCAGGTGTGAATGCCGAGAAGCCGGTCAAGCATGGCTTTCTCTCAAAGCGCCTCAGGTTTACAAAGGTTCTGCGTGAGGTTAAGCGCCGTCAACTTTGAGTTCCTAGGTTCACTTCCCTGCACCGAGGAATTCTCAGGGCATCTGAGATTTTCTCCTGAAGTCTGACTTGAATTGTACACGAGACCGTCCACCAGCATGTTCCTGAGGCACCAGGTTTCTCCCTGGTCGTCCGGGCAAAGCAAGCGGTACCGCAGATTGTAAACCTGAGCTGCTCTGTGAAAACCTGTGATTACAAGGCTTCTCGGAATTTATAGGGGACGTCTTGCTCCCACAAGGAGCACATCGACTTCTGGTCCAGCTGGAGAAATGTGCTCTCATCCTCTGATGGTTGTTAGGCTGTAGTGCGGCAAGGAAAGTCCGCATATGCCTTGGTCAGCGCTCGAGGGTGGCAGCTTCCAAGAAGCCTTAGTGAGTGCAGTGGCTGAATGCCTTTATCCCTCCCAGGGTGGCGCGGCCTCTCGCGGCTGGGCCCTGGTCATGCCAGGACACGGAGTACCCCAAAGGGTCATCAGTGGCTTCCAAACAACTTCAGGCCCCGTGGGACATTGGGCTGAACCTGATGCCTGCAGAGGGAAGGGCCACTAAGCAGCCAGCTCCTGCTACAACTACACTCCTGGACACCAGCCTCAGGAGCATGCTGGTGGACGGTCTCGTGTACAATTCATGTCAGCCTTCAGGCGAAAATCTCAGATGCCCTGAGACTTCCACGGTGCAGGGAAGTGAACCTAGGAACTCAAAGCTGACGGCGCTTAACCTCACGCAGAACCTTCACTCGGTATCCCTCCCCTCACCCCCTATGATGAAGAACACATTTCCGTTTCCATTGCTAGGTCTTTGAAAGGGGCACCGTCACCGAGGCCTGACTGAGGCATTGTCTCGGCTAAGCCCGTCACCTCACGCAGAAACACTGCTTACCAAAGGGGCCTCACGGAAGCGCCTAGTTTCTTGCGTGTGTTTCTTTTCACTCCGGTAGAAGGGGCTGCTACCCAGGCTACGTGTCCACAAAGACAGTGGAGCCTGATGGGAAAGAATTATTTACCCATTTGAAAACTAGGATGCTTGAGGCCGAAAGACTGAATAAAAAGCCCTGCGCTCCTCACCTACTACACCCTGCAGGAATACCCGGGGAGGAACGCAGGGTTTCCTCAAAGAAAGAGCGTGCTTGCAAGTTCTTGCTAGGAGCACATCCAGCAGTTGACTTCATCTAGGGCGAGTGTCAGCTGAGCGCCAGGCTCAAAGTAAGGTGCAGGAACATGGTGGTGGACGTGTGTACCACAAGTGGCATCTGTGCCTGCTGAGCACCCTCGAGCCACATGGGTTTTGGGCTCTACTGTTTGGGACGCAGAAGGCCGGCCAACAAAGTCTTTCCTCCATCGGAGAGCTAGGTTTCCAGGGCTTGGAAGAAGCCTGAAGATCACGTTTCTAACCGGGCTTCTGGGCAATGTAAGGGGGTCGTCATTTTGTAAACCTGAGGCGCTTTGAGAGAAACGCCATGCTTGACCGGCTTCTCGGCATTCACACCTGACCTCTTGCTCCCGCAAGCAGCACCTCGACCCCGGACACAGTGAGAGAACTGTGCAGTCGTCCTCGGAAGTTTGCTAGCCCTTTGCAAGATATACCGTGACCGGGGGGAAACGAAGGCGTTCCCTTACTCGTGCAATTCAGAAGGAACACATGTTTCCCAAAGTGCTCTCAGGGAAGGGGGCCAGTGTGCGACCCGTGTCTCTTTTGGCTGCTCGGGCACTTCAGCTACATGAGCTGGGTGTCAGTCGTGAAAAGGGCGTCGGACGAGAAAAGTGAAATTTGGCCTGTTGGCAACCCAGAGAGCTGCGTCCTCAGAGCTCCCTGAAAAACAGTCCCGTCGCCTGTCTTGGATTCGCCGTAAGAGTTCCCTGGGAGGCAAAGTGAGGCAGAGTGGGTTTTCTCGAAAGAACGTGGGTGCATGCCGTTCAGTGCTCGGAGCTCATCCCCAAGCCTTCTGGCTCGTGGTTAGGAAACCTGCCCACATGCTGCAAAAGGAAGGTCCGCGTGTGCCATGGCAAGTGTTGGAGTGCATTACGGTTCCCGAGAAGGCTTAGTGAATGTGCTGCTTTAACTCTGGTAGGCCTCTCAGGACTGCGAGTTCCCTCGCGCCTAGACCCGGCTCGTGGAAGAGCACGGGGTCCCCAACGTGTTATCTGTGGCCTCCGAGCCACCTCCAGCCCCATGGGTCATTGCGTTCCACTCTAGGCATGCAGAGGGCACGGCACCACGTGACCTGCTCTGGCAGAGAGCCAGATCTCCACCTCTGGAAACCAGTATCAGGAACACGGTGGCGGACGGTGTCACGTGCAATGCTTGTCAGACTCCCAGCGAAGTTCTGAAATGCACTGACCCTTACTCGCTGATTAGCATTGCTTCGACGAACTCCAAGCTGACGACCCCTTTACCTCAAGCAGAAACGTGACTTTGGAACCAGCCCGAAATGATGGACGCATTTTCCGAAGCACTGCTAGGCCACTGAACTTTCCAGTGTCGCCAAGGCCTGACGGAAGCACTGTTCTGGCTAGGCACCCCACCTGTCGCAGTCCTTCTGCTTACAAAAATGTCCTCACGGGAGAGCCTAGTGTGTCGCATGGCTCTCTGATCCCCTGGCAGAAGGTGCCCGTCCACAGGCTGAGGTCCACGTAGAAGCTGGAGCCTGAAGGGTCAAGCATTATTTGCCCCTTTGGAAAGCAGGAGACTTGGGGCAGAAAACGGAAGGGAAAGCACAGGGGTCGCTCATCCTGGACACCCTGCAGGAATTCCCCGGGAGGAAAAGCGAGATTTCTCGAGAGAAACAGTGCGCCTGCCAGTCCTTGCCCGGAGCTCATCCAGCAGAGTACTTCAGCTAAGGCGAAAGTCGGCAAAGGAAGGGGCAGGGTTACCATCAGCAGAGTTGATGGTCACAAGTTGACCCGAGGCTTTCGTCACCGAAGTGCTGTAATGCTGGTGTGCCTTTCACAAGACTGAGGAGCGTGTCGTCAGCACCGTTTTCCCAGGAAAGTCACTGTGTACCGAAAGTGTCAACTGTGCCTTCTGAGCAACCTCCAGCCCCATGGTCTTTGAGCTCTTGGTATGCAGAAGGCCAGGCAACAAAGTGTTTCCTCTGTCAGAGAGCTGGATACCCAGAGCTTACAGGACTCTCCAGGCACACGTTTCTCCCTGGTCGCCCGGGCAAAGCAAGGGGGACCTCAGATTGTAAACCTGAGCTGCACTGGGGAAAGCCTGCGATTACAAGGCTTCTCGGAATTTATAGGGGACGTCTTGCTCCCACAAGGAGCACATCGACTTCTGGTCCAGCTGGAGAAATGTGCTCTCATCCTCTGATGGTTGTTAGGCTGTAGTGCGGCAAGGAAAGTCCGCATATGCCTTGGTCAGCGCTCGAGGGTGGCAGCTTCCAAGAAGCCTTAGTGAGTGCAGTGGCTGAATGCCTTTATCCCTCCCAGGGTGGCGCGGCCTCTCGCGGCTGGGCCCTGGTCATGCCAGGACACGGAGTACCCCAAAGGGTCATCAGTGGCTTCCAAACAACTTCAGGCCCCGTGGGACATTGGGCTGAACCTGATGCCTGCAGAGGGAAGGGCCACTAAGCAGCCAGCTCCTGCTACAACTACACTCCTGGACACCAGCCTCAGGAGCATGCTGGTGGACGGTCTCGTGTACAATTCATGTCAGCCTTCAGGCGAAAATCTCAGATGCCCTGAGACTTCCACGGTGCAGGGAAGTGAACCTAGGAACTCAAAGCTGACGGCGCTTAACCTCACGCAGAACCTTCACTCGGTATCCCTCCCCTCACCCCCTATGATGAAGAACACATTTCCGTTTCCATTGCTAGGTCTTTGAAAGGGGCACCGTCACCGAGGCCTGACTGAGGCATTGTCTCGGCTAAGCCCGTCACCTCACGCAGAAACACTGCTTACCAAAGGGGCCTCACGGAAGCGCCTAGTTTCTTGCGTGTGTTTCTTTTCACTCCGGTAGAAGGGGCTGCTACCCAGGCTACGTGTCCACAAAGACAGTGGAGCCTGATGGGAAAGAATTATTTACCCATTTGAAAACTAGGATGCTTGAGGCCGAAAGACTGAATAAAAAGCCCTGCGCTCCTCACCTACTACACCCTGCAGGAATACCCGGGGAGGAACGCAGGGTTTCCTCAAAGAAAGAGCGTGCTTGCAAGTTCTTGCTAGGAGCACATCCAGCAGTTGACTTCATCTAGGGCGAGTGTCAGCTGAGCGCCAGGCTCAAAGTAAGGTGCAGGAACATGGTGGTGGACGTGTGTACCACAAGTGGCATCTGTGCCTGCTGAGCACCCTCGAGCCACATGGGTTTTGGGCTCTACTGTTTGGGACGCAGAAGGCCGGGCAACAAAGTCTTTCCTCCATCGGAGAGCTAGGTTTCCAGGGCTTGGAAGAAGCCTGAAGATCACGTTTCTAACCGGGCTTCTGGGCAATGTAAGGGGGTCGTCATTTTGTAAACCTGAGGCGCTTTGAGAGAAACGCCATGCTTGACCGGCTTCTCGGCATTCACACCTGACCTCTTGCTCCCGCAAGCAGCACCTCGACCCCGGACACAGTGAGAGAACTGTGCAGTCGTCCTCGGAAGTTTGCTAGCCCTTTGCAAGATATACCGTGACCGGGGGGAAACGAAGGCGTTCCCTTACTCGTGCAATTCAGAAGGAACACATGTTTCCCAAAGTGCTCTCAGGGAAGGGGGCCAGTGTGCGACCCGTGTCTCTTTTGGCTGCTCGGGCACTTCAGCTACATGAGCTGGGTGTCAGTCGTGAAAAGGGCGTCGGACGAGAAAAGTGAAATTTGGCCTGTTGGCAACCCAGAGAGCTGCGTCCTCAGAGCTCCCTGAAAAACAGTCCCGTCGCCTGTCTTGGATTCGCCGTAAGAGTTCCCTGGGAGGCAAAGTGAGGCAGAGTGGGTTTTCTCGAAAGAACGTGGGTGCATGCCGTTCAGTGCTCGGAGCTCATCCCCAAGCCTTCTGGCTCGTGGTTAGGAAACCTGCCCACATGCTGCAAAAGGAAGGTCCGCGTGTGCCATGGCAAGTGTTGGAGTGCATTACGGTTCCCGAGAAGGCTTAGTGAATGTGCTGCTTTAACTCTGGTAGGCCTCTCAGGACTGCGAGTTCCCTCGCGCCTAGACCCGGCTCGTGGAAGAGCACGGGGTCCCCAACGTGTTATCTGTGGCCTCCGAGCAACCTCCAGCCCCATGGGTCATTGCGTTCCACTCTAGGCATGCAGAGGGCACGGCACCACGTGACCTGCTCTGGCAGAGAGCCAGATCTCCACCTCTGGAAACCAGTATCAGGAACACGGTGGCGGACGGTGTCACGTGCAATGCTTGTCAGACTCCCAGCGAAGTTCTGAAATGCACTGACCCTTACTCGCTGATTAGCATTGCTTCGACGAACTCCAAGCTGACGACCCCTTTACCTCAAGCAGAAACGTGACTTTGGAACCAGCCCGAAATGATGGACGCATTTTCCGAAGCACTGCTAGGCCACTGAACTTTCCAGTGTCACCAAGGCCTGACGGAAGCACTGTTCTGGCTAGGCACCCCACCTGTCGCAGTCCCTCTGCTTACAAAAATGTCCTCACGGGAGAGCCTAGTGTGTCGCATGGCTCTCTGATCCCCTGGCAGAAGGTGCCCGTCCACAGGCTGAGGTCCACGTAGAAGCTGGAGCCTGAAGGGTCAAGCATTATTTGCCCCTTTGGAAAGCAGGAGACTTGGGGCAGAAAACGGAAGGGAAAGCACAGGGGTCGCTCATCCTGGACACCCTGCAGGAATTCCCCGGGAGGAAAAGTGAGATTTCTCGAGAGAAACAGTGCGCCTGCCAGTCCTTGCCCGGAGCTCATCCAGCAGAGTACTTCAGCTAAGGCGAAAGTGGGCAAAGGAAGGGGCAGGGTTACCATCAGCAGAGTTGATGGTCACAAGTTGACCCGAGGCTTTCGTCACCGAAGTGCTGTAATGCTGGTGTGCCTTTCACAAGTCTGAGGAGCGTCTCGTCAGCACCGTTCTCCCAGGAAAGTCACTGTGTACCGAAAGTGTCAACTGTGCCTTCTGAGCAACCTCCAGCCCCATGGTCTTTGAGCTCTTGGTATGCAGAAGGCCAGGCAACAAAGTGTTTCCTCTGTCAGAGAGCTGGATACCCAGAGCTTACAGGACTCTCCAGGCACACGTTTCTCCCTGGTCGCCCGGGCAAAGCAAGGGGGACCTCAGATTGTAAACCTGAGCTGCACTGGGGAAAGCCTGCGATTACAAGGCTTCTCGGAATTTATAGGGGACGTCTTGCTCCCACAAGGAGCACATCGACTTCTGGTCCAGCTGGAGTAATGTGCTCTCATCCTCTGATGGTTGTTAGGCTGTAGTGCGGCAAGGAAAGTCCGCATATGCCTTGGTCAGCGCTCGAGGGTGGCAGCTTCCAAGAAGCCTTAGTGAGTGCAGTGGCTGAATGCCTTTATCCCTCCCAGGGTGGCGCGGCCTCTCGCGGCTGGGCCCTGGTCATGCCAGGACACGGAGTACCCCAAAGGGTCATCAGTGGCTTCCAAACAACTTCAGGCCCCGTGGGACATTGGGCTGAACCTGATGCCTGCAGAGGGAAGGGCCACTAAGCAGCCAGCTCCTGCTACAACTACACTCCTGGACACCAGCCTCAGGAGCATGCTGGTGGACGGTCTCGTGTACAATTCATGTCAGCCTTCAGGCGAAAATCTCAGATGCCCTGAGACTTCCACGGTGCAGGGAAGTGAACCTAGGAACTCAAAGCTGACGGCGCTTAACCTCACGCAGAACCTTCACTCGGTATCCCTCCCCTCACCCCCTATGATGAAGAACACATTTCCGTTTCCATTGCTAGGTCTTTGAAAGGGGCACCGTCACCGAGGCCTGACTGAGGCATTGTCTCGGCTAAGCCCGTCACCTCACGCAGAAACACTGCTTACCAAAGGGGCCTCACGGAAGCGCCTAGTTTCTTGCGTGTGTTTCTTTTCACTCCGGTAGAAGGGGCTGCTACCCAGGCTACGTGTCCACAAAGACAGTGGAGCCTGATGGGAAAGAATTATTTACCCATTTGAAAACTAGGATGCTTGAGGCCGAAAGACTGAATAAAAAGCCCTGCGCTCCTCACCTACTACACCCTGCAGGAATACCCGGGGAGGAACGCAGGGTTTCCTCAAAGAAAGAGCGTGCTTGCAAGTTCTTGCTAGGAGCACATCCAGCAGTTGACTTCATCTAGGGCGAGTGTCAGCTGAGCGCCAGGCTCAAAGTAAGGTGCAGGAACATGGTGGTGGACGTGTGTACCACAAGTGGCATCTGTGCCTGCTGAGCACCCTCGAGCCACATGGGTTTTGGGCTCTACTGTTTGGGACGCAGAAGGCCGGGCAACAAAGTCTTTCCTCCATCGGAGAGCTAGGTTTCCAGGGCTTGGAAGAAGCCTGAAGATCACGTTTCTAACCGGGCTTCTGGGCAATGTAAGGGGGTCGTCATTTTGTAAACCTGAGGCGCTTTGAGAGAAACGCCATGCTTGACCGGCTTCTCGGCATTCACACCTGACCTCTTGCTCCCGCAAGCAGCACCTCGACCCCGGACACAGTGAGAGAACTGTGCACTCGTCCTCGGAAGTTTGCTAGCCCTTTGCAAGATATACCGTGACCGGGGGGAAACGAAGGCGTTCCCTTACTCGTGCAATTCAGAAGGAACACATGTTTCCCAAAGTGCTCTCAGGGAAGGGGGCCAGTGTGCGACCCGTGTCTCTTTTGGCTGCTCGGGCACTTCAGCTACATGAGCTGGGTGTCAGTGGTGAAAAGGGCGTCGGACGAGAAAAGTGAAATTTGGCCTGTTGGCAACCCAGAGAGCTGCGTCCTCAGAGCTCCCTGAAAAACAGTCCCGTCGCCTGTCTTGGATTCGCCGTAAGAGTTCCCTGGGAGGCAAAGTGAGGCAGAGTGGGTTTTCTCGAAAGAACGTGGGTGCATGCCGTTCAGTGCTCGGAGCTCATCCCCAAGCCTTCTGGCTCGTGGTTAGGAAACCTGCCCACATGCTGCAAAAGGAAGGTCCGC
The DNA here is from genome assembly GCF_025265405.1 of Mesoplodon densirostris. Taxonomy (NCBI): domain Eukaryota; kingdom Metazoa; phylum Chordata; class Mammalia; order Artiodactyla; family Ziphiidae; genus Mesoplodon; species Mesoplodon densirostris. The sequence goes on from NC_082672.1 coordinate 104,186,489, forward strand.
GTGTGCCATGGCAAGTGTTGGAGTGCATTACGGTTCCCGAGAAGGCTTAGTGAATGTGCTGCTTTAACTCTGGTAGGCCTCTCAGGACTGCGAGTTCCCTCGCGCCTAGACCCGGCTCGTGGAAGAGCACGGGGTCCCCAACGTGTTATCTGTGGCCTCCGAGCAACCTCCAGCCCCATGGGTCATTGCGTTCCACTCTAGGCATGCAGAGGGCACGGCACCACGTGACCTGCTCTGGCAGAGAGCCAGATCTCCACCTCTGGAAACCAGTATCAGGAACACGGTGGCGGACGGTGTCACGTGCAATGCTTGTCAGACTCCCAGCGAAGTTCTGAAATGCACTGACCCTTACTCGCTGATTAGCATTGCTTCGACGAACTCCAAGCTGACGACCCCTTTACCTCAAGCAGAAACGTGACTTTGGAACCAGCCCGAAATGATGGACGCATTTTCCGAAGCACTGCTAGGCCACTGAACTTTCCAGTGTCGCCAAGGCCTGACGGAAGCACTGTTCTGGCTAGGCACCCCACCTGTCGCAGTCCCTCTGCTTACAAAAATGTCCTCACGGGAGAGCCTAGTGTGTCGCATGGCTCTCTGATCCCCTGGCAGAAGGTGCCCGTCCACAGGCTGAGGTCCACGTAGAAGCTGGAGCCTGAAGGGTCAAGCATTATTTGCCCCTTTGGAAAGCAGGAGACTTGGGGCAGAAAACGGAAGGGAAAGCACAGGGGTCGCTCATCCTGGACACCCTGCAGGAATTCCCCGGGAGGAAAAGTGAGATTTCTCGAGAGAAACAGTGCGCCTGCCAGTCCTTGCCCGGAGCTCATCCAGCAGAGTACTTCAGCTAAGGCGAAAGTCGGCAAAGGAAGGGGCAGGGTTACCATCAGCAGAGTTGATGGTCACAAGTTGACCCGAGGCTTTCGTCACCGAAGTGCTGTAATGCTGGTGTGCCTTTCACAAGTCTGAGGAGCGTCTCGTCAGCACCGTTCTCCCAGGAAAGTCACTGTGTACCGAAAGTGTCAACTGTGCCTTCTGAGCAACCTCCAGCCCCATGGTCTTTGAGCTCTTGGTATGCAGAAGGCCAGGCAACAAAGTGTTTCCTCTGTCAGAGAGCTGGATACCCAGAGCTTACAGGACTCTCCAGGCACACGTTTCTCCCTGGTCGCCCGGGCAAAGCAAGGGGGACCTCAGATTGTAAACCTGAGCTGCACTGGGGAAAGCCTGCGATTACAAGGCTTCTCGGAATTTATAGGGGACGTCTTGCTCCCACAAGGAGCACATCGACTTCTGGTCCAGCTGGAGTAATGTGCTCTCATCCTCTGATGGTTGTTAGGCTGTAGTGCGGCAAGGAAAGTCCGCATATGCCTTGGTCAGCGCTCGAGGGTGGCAGCTTCCAAGAAGCCTTAGTGAGTGCAGTGGCTGAATGCCTTTATCCCTCCCAGGGTGGCGCGGCCTCTCGCGGCTGGGCCCTGGTCATGCCAGGACACGGAGTACCCCAAAGGGTCATCAGTGGCTTCCAAACAACTTCAGGCCCCGTGGGACATTGGGCTGAACCTGATGCCTGCAGAGGGAAGGGCCACTAAGCAGCCAGCTCCTGCTACAACTACACTCCTGGACACCAGCCTCAGGAGCATGCTGGTGGACGGTCTCGTGTACAATTCATGTCAGCCTTCAGGCGAAAATCTCAGATGCCCTGAGACTTCCACGGTGCAGGGAAGTGAACCTAGGAACTCAAAGCTGACGGCGCTTAACCTCACGCAGAACCTTCACTCGGTATCCCTCCCCTCACCCCCTATGATGAAGAACACATTTCCGTTTCCATTGCTAGGTCTTTGAAAGGGGCACCGTCACCGAGGCCTGACTGAGGCATTGTCTCGGCTAAGCCCGTCACCTCACGCAGAAACACTGCTTACCAAAGGGGCCTCACGGAAGCGCCTAGTTTCTTGCGTGTGTTTCTTTTCACTCCGGTAGAAGGGGCTGCTACCCAGGCTACGTGTCCACAGCGACAGTGGAGCCTGATGGGAAAGAATTATTTACCCATTTGAAAACTAGGATGCTTGAGGCCGAAAGACTGAATAAAAAGCCCTGCGCTCCTCACCTACTACACCCTGCAGGAATACCCGGGGAGGAACGCAGGGTTTCCTCAAAGAAAGAGCGTGCTTGCAAGTTCTTGCTAGGAGCACATCCAGCAGTTGACTTCATCTAGGGCGAGTGTCAGCTGAGCGCCAGGCTCAAAGTAAGGTGCAGGAACATGGTGGTGGACGTGTGTACCACAAGTGGCATCTGTGCCTGCTGAGCACCCTCGAGCCACATGGGTTTTGGGCTCTACTGTTTGGGACGCAGAAGGCCGGGCAACAAAGTCTTTCCTCCATCGGAGAGCTAGGTTTCCAGGGCTTGGAAGAAGCCTGAAGATCACGTTTCTAACCGGGCTTCTGGGCAATGTAAGGGGGTCGTCATTTTGTAAACCTGAGGCGCTTTGAGAGAAACGCCATGCTTGACCGGCTTCTCGGCATTCACACCTGACCTCTTGCTCCCGCAAGCAGCACCTCGACCCCGGACACAGTGAGAGAGCTGTGCAGTCGTCCTCGGAAGTTTGCTAGCCCTTTGCAAGATATACCGTGACCGGGGGGAAACGAAGGCATTCCTTTACTCGTGCACTTCAGGAGGAACACATGTTTCCCAAAGTGCTCTCAGGGAAGGGGGCCAGTGTGCGACCCGTGTCTCTTTTGGCTGCTCGGGCACTTCAGCTACATGAGCTGGGTGTCAGTCGTGAAAAGGGCGTCAGACGAGAAAAGTGAAATTTGGCCTGTTGGCAACCCAGAGAGCTACGTCCTCAGAGCTCCCTGAAAAACAGTCCCGTCGCCTGTCTTGGATTCGCCGTAGGAGTTCCCTGGGAGGCAAAGTGAGGCAGAGTGGGTTTTCTCGAAAGAACGTGGGTGCATGCCGTTCAGTGCTCGGAGCTCATCCCCAAGCCTTCTGGCTCGTGGTTAGGAAACCTGCCCACATGCTGCAAAAGGAAGGTCCGCGTGTGCCATGGCAAGTGTTGGAGTGCATTACGGTTCCCGAGAAGGCTTAGTGAATGTGCTGCTTTAACTCTGGTAGGCCTCTCAGGACTGCGAGTTCCCTCGCGCCTAGACCCGGCTCGTGGAAGAGCACGGGGTCCCCAACGTGTTATCTGTGGCCTCCGAGCAACCTCCAGCCCCATGGGTCATTGCGTTCCACTCTAGGCATGCAGAGGGCACGGCACCACGTGACCTGCTCTGGCAGAGAGCCAGATCTCCACCTCTGGAAACCAGTATCAGGAACACGGTGGCGGACGGTGTCACGTGCAATGCTTGTCAGACTCCCAGCGAAGTTCTGAAATGCGCTGACCCTTACTCGCTGATTAGCATTGCTTCGACGAACTCCAAGCTGACGACCCCTTTACCTCAAGCAGAAACGTGACTTTGGAACCAGCCCGAAATGATGGACGCATTTTCCGAAGCACTGCTAGGCCACTGAACTTTCCAGTGTCGCCAAGGCCTGACGGAAGCACTGTTCTGGCTAGGCACCCCACCTGTCGCAGTCCCTCTGCTTACAAAAATGTCCTCACGGGAGAGCCTAGTGTGTCGCATGGCTCTCTGATCCCCTGGCAGAAGGTGCCCGTCCACAGGCTGAGGTCCACGTAGAAGCTGGAGCCTGAAGGGTCAAGCATTATTTGCCCCTTTGGAAAGCAGGAGACTTGGGGCAGAAAACGGAAGGGAAAGCACAGGGGTCGCTCATCCTGGACACCCTGCAGGAATTCCCCGGGAGGAAAAGTGAGATTTCTCGAGAGAAACAGTGCGCCTGCCAGTCCTTGCCCGGAGCTCATCCAGCAGAGTACTTCAGCTAAGGCGAAAGTCGGCAAAGGAAGGGGCAGGGTTACCATCAGCAGAGTTGATGGTCACAAGTTGACCCGAGGCTTTCGTCACCGAAGTGCTGTAATGCTGGTGTGCCTTTCACAAGTCTGAGGAGCGTCTCGTCAGCACCGTTTTCCCAGGAAAGTCACTGTGTACCGAAAGTGTCAACTGTGCCTTCTGAGCAACCTCCAGCCCCATGGTCTTTGAGCTCTTGGTATGCAGAAGGCCAGGCAACAAAGTGTTTCCTCTGTCAGAGAGCTGGATACCCAGAGCTTACAGGACTCTCCAGGCACACGTTTCTCCCTGGTCGTCCGGGCAAAGCAAGGGGGACCGCAGATTGTAAACCTGAGCTGCACTGGGGAAAGCCTGCGATTACAAGGCTTCTCGGAATTTATAGGGGACGTCTTGCTCCCACAAGCAGCACATCGACTTCTGGTCCAGCTGGAGAAATGTGCTCTCATCCTCTGATGGTTGTTAGGCTGTAGTGCGGCAAGGAAAGTCCGCATATGCCTTGGTCAGCGCTCGAGGGTGGCAGCTTCCAAGAAGCCTTAGTGAGTGCAGTGGCTGAATGCCTTTATCCCTCCCAGGGTGGCGCGGCCTCTCGCGGCTGGGCCCTGGTCATGCCAGGACACGGAGTACCCCAAAGGGTCATCAGTGGCTTCCGAACAACTTCAGGCCCCGTGGGACATTGGGCTGAACCTGATGCCTGCAGAGGGAAGGGCCACTAAGCAGCCAGCTCCTGCTACAACTACACTCCTGGACACCAGCCTCAGGAGCATGCTGGTGGACGGTCTCGTGTACAATTCATGTCAGCCTTCAGGCGAAAATCTCAGATGCCCTGAGACTTCCACGGTGCAGGGAAGTGAACCTAGGAACTCAAAGCTGACGGCGCTTAACCTCACGCAGAACCTTCACTCGGTATCCCTCCCCTCACCCCCTATGATGAAGAACACATTTCCGTTTCCATTGCTAGGTCTTTGAAAGGGGCACCGTCACCGAGGCCTGACTGAGGCATTGTCTCGGCTAAGCCCGTCACCTCACGCAGAAACACTGCTTACCAAAGGGGCCTCACGGAAGCGCCTAGTTTCTTGCGTGTGTTTCTTTTCACTCCGGTAGAAGGGGCTGCTACCCAGGCTACGTGTCCACAGCGACAGTGGAGCCTGATGGGAAAGAATTATTTACCCATTTGAAAACTAGGATGCTTGAGGCCGAAAGACTGAATAAAAAGCCCTGCGCTCCTCACCTACTACACCCTGCAGGAATACCCGGGGAGGAACGCAGGGTTTCCTCAAAGAAAGAGCGTGCTTGCAAGTTCTTGCTAGGAGCACATCCAGCAGTTGACTTCATCTAGGGCGAGTGTCAGCTGAGCGCCAGGCTCAAAGTAAGGTGCAGGAACATGGTGGTGGACGTGTGTACCACAAGTGGCATCTGTGCCTGCTGAGCACCCTCGAGCCACATGGGTTTTGGGCTCTACTGTTTGGGACGCAGAAGGCCGGGCAACAAAGTCTTTCCTCCATCGGAGAGCTAGGTTTCCAGGGCTTGGAAGAAGCCTGAAGATCACGTTTCTAACCGGGCTTCTGGGCAATGTAAGGGGGTCGTCATTTTGTAAACCTGAGGCGCTTTGAGAGAAACGCCATGCTTGACCGGCTTCTCGGCATTCACACCTGACCTCTTGCTCCCGCAAGCAGCACCTCGACCCCGGACACAGTGAGAGAGCTGTGCAGTCGTCCTCGGAAGTTTGCTAGCCCTTTGCAAGATATACCGTGACCGGGGGGAAACGAAGGCATTCCTTTACTCGTGCACTTCAGGAGGAACACATGTTTCCCAAAGTGCTCTCAGGGAAGGGGGCCAGTGTGCGACCCGTGTCTCTTTTGGCTGCTCGGGCACTTCAGCTACATGAGCTGGGTGTCAGTCGTGAAAAGGGCGTCGGACGAGAAAAGTGAAATTTGGCCTGTTGGCAACCCAGAGAGCTACGTCCTCAGAGCTCCCTGAAAAACAGTCCCGTCGCCTGTCTTGGATTCGCCGTAGGAGTTCCCTGGGAGGCAAAGTGAGGCAGAGTGGGTTTTCTCGAAAGAACGTGGGTGCATGCCGTTCAGTGCTCGGAGCTCATCCCCAAGCCTTCTGGCTCGTGGTTAGGAAACCTGCCCACATGCTGCAAAAGGAAGGTCCGCGTGTGCCATGGCAAGTGTTGGAGTGCATTACGGTTCCCGAGAAGGCTTAGTGAATGTGCTGCTTTAACTCTGGTAGGCCTCTCAGGACTGCGAGTTCCCTCGCGCCTAGACCCGGCTCGTGGAAGAGCACGGGGTCCCCAACGTGTTATCTGTGGCCTCCGAGCAACCTCCAGCCCCATGGGTCATTGCGTTCCACTCTAGGCATGCAGAGGGCACGGCACCACGTGACCTGCTCTGGCAGAGAGCCAGATCTCCACCTCTGGAAACCAGTATCAGGAACACGGTGGCGGACGGTGTCACGTGCAATGCTTGTCAGACTCCCAGCGAAGTTCTGAAATGCGCTGACCCTTACTCGCTGATTAGCATTGCTTCGACGAACTCCAAGCTGACGACCCCTTTACCTCAAGCAGAAACGTGACTTTGGAACCAGCCCGAAATGATGGACGCATTTTCCGAAGCACTGCTAGGCCACTGAACTTTCCAGTGTCGCCAAGGCCTGACGGAAGCACTGTTCTGGCTAGGCACCCCACCTGTCGCAGTCCCTCTGCTTACAAAAATGTCCTCACGGGAGAGCCTAGTGTGTCGCATGGCTCTCTGATCCCCTGGCAGAAGGTGCCCGTCCACAGGCTGAGGTCCACGTAGAAGCTGGAGCCTGAAGGGTCAAGCATTATTTGCCCCTTTGGAAAGCAGGAGACTTGGGGCAGAAAACGGAAGGGAAAGCACAGGGGTCGCTCATCCTGGACACCCTGCAGGAATTCCCCGGGAGGAAAAGTGAGATTTCTCGAGAGAAACAGTGCGCCTGCCAGTCCTTGCCCGGAGCTCATCCAGCAGAGTACTTCAGCTAAGGCGAAAGTGGGCAAAGGAAGGGGCAGGGTTACCATCAGCAGAGTTGATGGTCACAAGTTGACCCGAGGCTTTCGTCACCGAAGTGCTGTAATGCTGGTGTGCCTTTCACAAGTCTGAGGAGCGTCTCGTCAGCACCGTTCTCCCAGGAAAGTCACTGTGTACCGAAAGTGTCAACTGTGCCTTCTGAGCAACCTCCAGCCCCATGGTCTTTGAGCTCTTGGTATGCAGAAGGCCAGGCAACAAAGTGTTTCCTCTGTCAGAGAGCTGGATACCCAGAGCTTACAGGACTCTCCAGGCACACGTTTCTCCCTGGTCGTCCGGGCAAAGCAAGGGGGACCGCAGATTGTAAACCTGAGCTGCACTGGGGAAAGCCTGCGATTACAAGGCTTCTCGGAATTTATAGGGGACGTCTTGCTCCCACAAGCAGCACATCGACTTCTGGTCCAGCTGGAGAAATGTGCTCTCATCCTCTGATGGTTGTTAGGCTGTAGTGCGGCAAGGAAAGTCCGCATATGCCTTGGTCAGCGCTCGAGGGTGGCAGCTTCCAAGAAGCCTTAGTGAGTGCAGTGGCTGAATGCCTTTATCCCTCCCAGGGTGGCGCGGCCTCTCGCGGCTGGGCCCTGGTCATGCCAGGACACGGAGTACCCCAAAGGGTCATCAGTGGCTTCCGAACAACTTCAGGCCCCGGGGGACATTGGGCTGAACCTGATGCCTGCAGAGGGAAGGGCCACTAAGCAGCCAGCTCCTGCTACAACTACACTCCTGGACACCAGCCTCAGGAGCATGCTGGTGGACGGTCTCGTGTACAATTCATGTCAGCCTTCAGGCGAAAATCTCAGATGCCCTGAGACTTCCACGGTGCAGGGAAGAGAACCTAGGAACTCAAAGCTGACGGCGCTTAACCTCACGCAGAACCTTCACTCGGTATCCCTCCCCTCACCCCCTATGATGAAGAACACATTTCCGTTTCCATTGCTAGGTCTTTGAAAGGGGCACCGTCACCGAGGCCTGACTGAGGCATTGTCTCGGCTAAGCCCGTCACCTCACGCAGAAACACTGCTTACCAAAGGGGCCTCACGGAAGCGCCTAGTTTCTTGCGTGTGTTTCTTTTCACTCCGGTAGAAGGGGCTGCTACCCAGGCTACGTGTCCACAGCGACAGTGGAGCCTGATGGGAAAGAATTATTTACCCATTTGAAAACTAGGATGCTTGAGGCCGAAAGACTGAATAAAAAGCCCTGCGCTCCTCACCTACTACACCCTGCAGGAATACCCGGGGAGGAACGCAGGGTTTCCTCAAAGAAAGAGCGTGCTTGCAAGTTCTTGCTAGGAGCACATCCAGCAGTTGACTTCATCTAGGGCGAGTGTCAGCTGAGCGCCAGGCTCAAAGTAAGGTGCAGGAACATGGTGGTGGACGTGTGTACCACAAGTGGCATCTGTGCCTGCTGAGCACCCTCGAGCCACATGGGTTTTGGGCTCTACTGTTTGGGACGCAGAAGGCCGGGCAACAAAGTCTTTCCTCCATCGGAGAGCTAGGTTTCCAGGGCTTGGAAGAAGCCTGAAGATCACGTTTCTAACCGGGCTTCTGGGCAATGTAAGGGGGTCGTCATTTTGTAAACCTGAGGCGCTTTGAGAGAAACGCCATGCTTGACCGGCTTCTCGGCATTCACACCTGACCTCTTGCTCCCGCAAGCAGCACCTCGACCCCGGACACAGTGAGAGAGCTGTGCAGTCGTCCTCGGAAGTTTGCTAGCCCTTTGCAAGATATACCGTGACCGGGGGGAAACGAAGGCGTTCCCTTACTCGTGCAATTCAGGAGGAACACATGTTTCCCAAAGTGCTCTCAGGGAAGGGGGCCAGTGTGCGACCCGTGTCTCTTTTGGCTGCTCGGGCACTTCAGCTACATGAGCTGGGTGTCAGTCGTGAAAAGGGCGTCGGACGAGAAAAGTGGAATTTGGCCTGTTGGCAACCCAGAGAGCTGCGTCCTCAGAGCTCCCTGAAAAACAGTCCCGTCGCCTGTCTTGGATTCGCCGTAGGAGTTCCCTGGGAGGCAAAGTGAGGCAGAGTGGGTTTTCTCGAAAGAACGTGGGTGCATGCCGTTCAGTGCTCGGAGCTCATCCCCAAGCCTTCTGGCTCGTGGTTAGGAAACCTGCCCACATGCTGCAAAAGGAAGGTCCGCGTGTGCCATGGCAAGTGTTGGAGTGCCTTACGGTTCCCGAGAAGGCTTAGTGAATGTGCTGCTTTAACTCTGGTAGGCCTCTCAGGACTGCGAGTTCCCTCGCGCCTAGACCTGGCTCGTGGAAGAGCACGGGGTCCCCAACGTGTTATCTGTGGCCTCCGAGCAACCTCCAGCCCCATGGGTCATTGCGTTCCACTCTAGGCATGCAGAGGGCACGGCACCACGTGACCTGCTCTGGCAGAGAGCCAGATCTCCACCTCTGGAAACCAGTATCAGGAACACGGTGGCGGACGGTGTCACGTGCAATGCTTGTCAGACTCCCAGCGAAGTTCTGAAATGCACTGACCCTTACTCGCTGATTAGCATTGCTTCGACGAACTCCAAGCTGACGACCCCTTTACCTCAAGCAGAAACGTGACCTTGGAACCAGCCCGAAATGATGGACGCATTTTCCGAAGCACTGCTAGGCCACTGAACTTTCCAGTGTCGCCAAGGCCTGACGGAAGCACTGTTCTGGCTAGGCACCCCACCTGTCGCAGTCCCTCTGCTCACAAAAATGTCCTCACGGGAGAGCCTAGTGTGTCGCATGGCTCTCTGATCCCCTGGCAGAAGGTGCCCGTCCACAGGCTGAGGTCCACGTAGAAGCTGGAGCCTGAAGGGTCAAGCATTATTTGCCCCTTTGGAAAGCAGGAGACTTGGGGCAGAAAACGGAAGGGAAAGCACAGGGGTCGCTCATCCTGGACACCCTGCAGGAATTCCCCGGGAGGAAAAGCGAGATTTCTCGAGAGAAACAGTGCGCCTGCCAGTCCTTGCCCGGAGCTCATCCAGCAGAGTACTTCAGCTAAGGCGAAAGTCGGCAAAGGAAGGGGCAGGGTTACCATCAGCAGAGTTGATGGTCACAAGTTGACCCGAGGCTTTCGTCACCGAAGTGCTGTAATGCTGGTGTGCCTTTCACAAGACTGAGGAGCGTCTCGTCAGCACCGTTTTCCCAGGAAAGTCACTGTGTACCGAAAGTGTCAACTGTGCCTTCTGAGCAACCTCCAGCCCCATGGTCTTTGAGCTCTTGGTATGCAGAAGGCCAGGCAACAAAGTGTTTCCTCTGTCAGAGAGCTGGATACCCAGAGCTTACAGGACTCTCCAGGCACACGTTTCTCCCTGGTCGTCCGGGCAAAGCAAGGGGGACCGCAGATTGTAAACCTGAGCTGCACTGGGGAAAGCCTGCGATTACAAGGCTTCTCGGAATTTATAGGGGACGTCTTGCTTCCACAAGGAGCACATCGACTTCTGGTCCAGCTGGAGAAATGTGCTCTCATCCTCTGATGGTTGTTAGGCTGTAGTGCGGCAAGGAAAGTCCGCATATGCCTTGGTCAGCGCTCGAGGGTGGCAGCTTCCAAGAAGCCTTAGTGAGTGCAGTGGCTGAATGCCTTTATCCCTCCCAGGGTGGCGCGGCCTCTCGCGGCTGGGCCCTGGTCATGCCAGGACACGGAGTACCCCAAAGGGTCATCAGTGGCTTCCGAACAACTTCAGGCCCCGTGGGACATTGGGCTGAACCTGATGCCTGCAGAGGGAAGGGCCACTAAGCAGCCAGCTCCTGCTACAACTACACTCCTGGACACCAGCCTCAGGAGCATGCTGGTGGACGGTCTCGTGTACAATTCATGTCAGCCTTCAGGCGAAAATCTCAGATGCCCTGAGACTTCCACGGTGCAGGGAAGAGAACCTAGGAACTCAAAGCTGACGGCGCTTAACCTCACGCAGAACCTTCACTCGGTATCCCTCCCCTCACCGCCTATGATGAAGAACACATTTCCGTTTCCATTGCTAGGTCTTTGAAAGGGGCACCGTCACCGAGGCCTGACTGAGGCATTGTCTCGGCTAAGCCCGTCACCTCACGCAGAAACACTGCTTACCAAAGGGGCCTCACGGAAGCGCCTAGTTTCTTGCGTGTGTTTCTTTTCACTCCGGTAGAAGGGGCTGCTACCCAGGCTACGTGTCCACAACGACAGTGGAGCCTGATGGGAAGGAATTATTTACCCATTTGAAAACTAGGATGCTTGAGGCCGAAAGACTGAATAAAAAGCCCTGCGCTCCTCACCTACTATACCCTGCAGGAATACCTGGGGAGGAACGCAGGGTTTCCTCAAAGAAAGAGCGTGCTTGCAAGTTCTAGCTAGGAGCACATCCAGCAGTTGACTTCATCTAGGGCGAGTGTCAGCTGAGCGCCAGGCTCAAAGTAAGGTGCAGGAACATGGTGGTGGACGTGTGTACCACAAGTGGCATCTGTGCCTGCTGAGCACCCTCGAGCCACATGGGTTTTGGGCTCTACTGTTTGGGACGCAGAAGGCCGGGCAACAAAGTCTTTCCTCCATCGGAGAGCTAGGTTTCCAGGGCTTGGAAGAAGCCTGAAGATCACGTTTCTAACCGGGCTTCTGGGCAATGTAAGGGGGTCGTCATTTTGTAAACCTGAGGCGCTTTGAGAGAAACGCCATGCTTGACCGGCTTCTCGGCATTCACACCTGACCTCTTGCTCCCGCAAGCAGCACCTCGACCCCGGACACAGTGAGAGAGCTGTGCAGTCGTCCTCGGAAGTTTGCTAGCCCTTTGCAAGATATACCGTGACCGGGGGGAAACGAAGGCGTTCCCTTACTCGTGCAATTCAGGAGGAACACATGTTTCCCAAAGTGCTCTCAGGGAAGGGGGCCAGTGTGCGACCCGTGTCTCTTTTGGCTGCTCGGGCACTTCAGCTACATGAGCTGGGTGTCAGTCGTGAAAAGGGCGTCGGACGAGAAAAGTGGAATTTGGCCTGTTGGCAACCCAGAGAGCTGCGTCCTCAGAGCTCCCTGAAAAACAGTCCCGTCGCCTGTCTTGGATTCGCCGTAAGAGTTCCCTGGGAGGCAAAGTGAGGCAGAGTGGGTTTTCTCGAAAGAACGTGGGTGCATGCCGTTCAGTGCTCGGAGCTCATCCCCAAGCCTTCTGGCTCGTGGTTAGGAAACCTGCCCACATGCTGCAAAAGGAAGGTCCGCGTGTGCCATGGCAAGTGTTGGAGTGTATTACGGTTCCCGAGAAGGCTTAGTGAATGTGCTGCTTTAACTCTGGTAGGCCTCTCAGGACTGCGAGTTCCCTCGCGCCTAGACCCGGCTCGTGGAAGAGCACGGGGTCCCCAACGTGTTATCTGTGGCCTCCGAGCCACCTCCAGCCCCATGGGTCATTGCGTTCCACTCTAGGCATGCAGAGGGCACGGCACCACGTGACCTGCTCTGGCAGAGAGCCAGATCTCCACCTCTGGAAACCAGTATCAGGAACACGGTGGCGGACGGTGTCACGTGCAATGCTTGTCAGACTCCCAGCGAAGTTCTGAAATGCACTGACCCTTACTCGCTGATCAGCATTGCTTCGACGAACTCCAAGCTGACGACCCCTTTACCTCAAGCAGAAACGTGACTTTGGAACCAGCCCGAAATGATGGACGCATTTTCCGAAGCACTGCTAGGCCACTGAACTTTCCAGTGTCGCCAAGGCCTGACGGAAGCACTGTTCTGGCTAGGCACCCCACCTGTCGCAGTCCCTCTGCTTACAAAAATGTCCTCACGGGAGAGCCTAGTGTGTCGCATGGCTCTCTGATCCCCTGGCAGAAGGTGCCCGTCCACAGGCTGAGGTCCACGTAGAAGCTGGAGCCTGAAGGGTCAAGCATTATTTGCCCCTTTGGAAAGCAGGAGACTGGGGGCAGAAAACGGAAGGGAAAGCACAGGGGTCGCTCATCCTGGACACCCTGCAGGAATTCCCCGGGAGGAAAAGTGAGATTTCTCGAGAGAAACAGTGCGCCTGCCAGTCCTTGCCCGGAGCTCATCCAGCAGAGTACTTCAGCTAAGGCGAAAGTGGGCAAAGGAAGGGGCAGGGTTACCATCAGCAGAGTTGATGGTCACAAGTTGACCCGAGGCTTTCGTCACCGAAGTGCTGTAATGCTGGTGTGCCTTTCACAAGTCTGAGGAGCGTCTCGTCAGCACCGTTCTCCCAGGAAAGTCACTGTGTACCGAAAGTGTCAACTGTGCCTTCTGAGCAACCTCCAGCCCCATGGTCTTTGAGCTCTTGGTATGCAGAAGGCCAGGCAACAAAGTGTTTCCTCTGTCAGAGAGCTGGATACCCAGAGCTTACAGGACTCTCCAGGCACACGTTTCTCCCTGGTCGTCCGGGCAAAGCAAGGGGGACCGCAGATTGTAAACCTGAGCTGCACTGGGGAAAGCCTGCGATTACAAGGCTTCTCGGAATTTATAGGGGACGTCTTGCTCCCACAAGGAGCACATCGACTTCTGGTCCAGCTGGAGAAATGTGCTCTCATCCTCTGATGGTTGTTAGGCTGTAGTGCGGCAAGGAAAGTCCGCATATGCCTTGGTCAGCGCTCGAGGGTGGCAGCTTCCAAGAAGCCTTAGTGAGTGCAGTGGCTGAATGCCTTTATCCCTCCCAGGGTGGCGCGGCCTCTCGCGGCTGGGCCCTGGTCATGCCAGGACACGGAGTACCCCAAAGGGTCATCAGTGGCTTCCGAACAACTTCAGGCCCCGTGGGACATTGGGCTGAACCTGATGCCTGCAGAGGGAAGGGCCACTAAGCAGCCAGCTCCTGCTACAACTACACTCCTGGACACCAGCCTCAGGAGCATGCTGGTGGACGGTCTCGTGTACAATTCATGTCAGCCTTCAGGCGAAAATCTCAGATGCCCTGAGACTTCCACGGTGCAGGGAAGTGAACCTAGGAACTCAAAGCTGACGGCGCTTAACCTCACGCAGAACCTTCACTCGGTATCCCTCCCCTCACCCCCTATGATGAAGAACACATTTCCGTTTCCATTGCTAGGTCTTTGAAAGGGGCACCGTCACCGAGGCCTGACTGAGGCATTGTCTCGGCTAAGCCCGTCACCTCACGCAGAAACACTGCTTACCAAAGGGGCCTCACGGAAGCGCCTAGTTTCTTGCGTGTGTTTCTTTTCACTCCGGTAGAAGGGGCTGCTACCCAGGCTACGTGTCCACAGCGACAGTGGAGCCTGATGGGAAAGAATTATTTACCCATTTGAAAACTAGGATGCTTGAGGCCGAAAGACTGAATAAAAAGCCCTGCGCTCCTCACCTACTACACCCTGCAGGAATACCCGGGGAGGAACGCAGGGTTTCCTCAAAGAAAGAGCGTGCTTGCAAGTTCTTGCTAGGAGCACATCCAGCAGTTGACTTCATCTAGGGCGAGTGTCAGCTGAGCGCCAGGCTCAAAGTAAGGTGCAGGAACATGGTGGTGGACGTGTGTACCACAAGTGGCATCTGTGCCTGCTGAGCACCCTCGAGCCACATGGGTTTTGGGCTCTACTGTTTGGGACGCAGAAGGCCGGGCAACAAAGTCTTTCCTCCATCGGAGAGCTAGGTTTCCAGGGCTTGGAAGAAGCCTGAAGATCACGTTTCTAACCGGGCTTCTGGGCAATGTAAGGGGGTCGTCATTTTGTAAACCTGAGGCGCTTTGAGAGAAACGCCATGCTTGACCGGCTTCTCGGCATTCACACCTGACCTCTTGCTCCCGCAAGCAGCACCTCGACCCCGGACACAGTGAGAGAGCTGTGCAGTCGTCCTCGGAAGTTTGCTAGCCCTTTGCAAGATATACCGTGACCGGGGGGAAACGAAGGCGTTCCCTTACTCGTGCAATTCAGGAGGAACACATGTTTCCCAAAGTGCTCTCAGGGAAGGGGGCCAGTGTGCGACCCGTGTCTCTTTTGGCTGCTCGGGCACTTCAGCTACATGAGCTGGGTGTCAGTCGTGAAAAGGGCGTCGGACGAGAAAAGTGGAATTTGGCCTGTTGGCAACCCAGAGAGCTGCGTCCTCAGAGCTCCCTGAAAAACAGTCCCGTCGCCTGTCTTGGATTCGCCGTAGGAGTTCCCTGGGAGGCAAAGTGAGGCAGAGTGGGTTTTCTCGAAAGAACGTGGGTGCATGCCGTTCAGTGCTCGGAGCTCATCCCCAAGCCTTCTGGCTCGTGGTTAGGAAACCTGCCCACATGCTGCAAAAGGAAGGTCCGCGTGTGCCATGGCAAGTGTTGGAGTGTATTACGGTTCCCGAGAAGGCTTAGTGAATGTGCTGCTTTAACTCTGGTAGGCCTCTCAGGACTGCGAGTTCCCTCGCGCCTAGACCCGGCTCGTGGAAGAGCACGGGGTCCCCAACGTGTTATCTGTGGCCTCCGAGCCACCTCCAGCCCCATGGGTCATTGCGTTCCACTCTAGGCATGCAGAGGGCACGGCACCACGTGACCTGCTCTGGCAGAGAGCCAGATCTCCACCTCTGGAAACCAGTATCAGGAACACGGTGGCGGACGGTGTCACGTGCAATGCTTGTCAGACTCCCAGCGAAGTTCTGAAATGCACTGACCCTTACTCGCTGATCAGCATTGCTTCGACGAACTCCAAGCTGACGACCCCTTTA
This sequence comes from Mesoplodon densirostris, assembly GCF_025265405.1. NCBI lineage: Eukaryota > Metazoa > Chordata > Mammalia > Artiodactyla > Ziphiidae > Mesoplodon > Mesoplodon densirostris. Next base: position 104,202,004 of record NC_082672.1, read on the forward strand.
CCTCAAGCAGAAACGTGACTTTGGAACCAGCCCGAAATGATGGACGCATTTTCCGAAGCACTGCTAGGCCACTGAACTTTCCAGTGTCGCCAAGGCCTGACGGAAGCACTGTTCTGGCTAGGCACCCCACCTGTCGCAGTCCCTCTGCTTACAAAAATGTCCTCACGGGAGAGCCTAGTGTGTCGCATGGCTCTCTGATCCCCTGGCAGAAGGTGCCCGTCCACAGGCTGAGGTCCACGTAGAAGCTGGAGCCTGAAGGGTCAAGCATTATTTGCCCCTTTGGAAAGCAGGAGACTGGGGGCAGAAAACGGAAGGGAAAGCACAGGGGTCGCTCATCCTGGACACCCTGCAGGAATTCCCCGGGAGGAAAAGTGAGATTTCTCGAGAGAAACAGTGCGCCTGCCAGTCCTTGCCCGGAGCTCATCCAGCAGAGTACTTCAGCTAAGGCGAAAGTGGGCAAAGGAAGGGGCAGGGTTACCATCAGCAGAGTTGATGGTCACAAGTTGACCCGAGGCTTTCGTCACCGAAGTGCTGTAATGCTGGTGTGCCTTTCACAAGTCTGAGGAGCGTCTCGTCAGCACCGTTCTCCCAGGAAAGTCACTGTGTACCGAAAGTGTCAACTGTGCCTTCTGAGCAACCTCCAGCCCCATGGTCTTTGAGCTCTTGGTATGCAGAAGGCCAGGCAACAAAGTGTTTCCTCTGTCAGAGAGCTGGATACCCAGAGCTTACAGGACTCTCCAGGCACACGTTTCTCCCTGGTCGTCCGGGCAAAGCAAGGGGGACCGCAGATTGTAAACCTGAGCTGCACTGGGGAAAGCCTGCGATTACAAGGCTTCTCGGAATTTATAGGGGACGTCTTGCTCCCACAAGGAGCACATCGACTTCTGGTCCAGCTGGAGAAATGTGCTCTCATCCTCTGATGGTTGTTAGGCTGTAGTGCGGCAAGGAAAGTCCGCATATGCCTTGGTCAGCGCTCGAGGGTGGCAGCTTCCAAGAAGCCTTAGTGAGTGCAGTGGCTGAATGCCTTTATCCCTCCCAGGGTGGCGCGGCCTCTCGCGGCTGGGCCCTGGTCATGCCAGGACACGGAGTACCCCAAAGGGTCATCAGTGGCTTCCGAACAACTTCAGGCCCCGTGGGACATTGGGCTGAACCTGATGCCTGCAGAGGGAAGGGCCACTAAGCAGCCAGCTCCTGCTACAACTACACTCCTGGACACCAGCCTCAGGAGCATGCTGGTGGACGGTCTCGTGTACAATTCATGTCAGCCTTCAGGCGAAAATCTCAGATGCCCTGAGACTTCCACGGTGCAGGGAAGTGAACCTAGGAACTCAAAGCTGACGGCGCTTAACCTCACGCAGAACCTTCACTCGGTATCCCTCCCCTCACCCCCTATGATGAAGAACACATTTCCGTTTCCATTGCTAGGTCTTTGAAAGGGGCACCGTCACCGAGGCCTGACTGAGGCATTGTCTCGGCTAAGCCCGTCACCTCACGCAGAAACACTGCTTACCAAAGGGGCCTCACGGAAGCGCCTAGTTTCTTGCGTGTGTTTCTTTTCACTCCGGTAGAAGGGGCTGCTACCCAGGCTACGTGTCCACAGCGACAGTGGAGCCTGATGGGAAAGAATTATTTACCCATTTGAAAACTAGGATGCTTGAGGCCGAAAGACTGAATAAAAAGCCCTGCGCTCCTCACCTACTACACCCTGCAGGAATACCCGGGGAGGAACGCAGGGTTTCCTCAAAGAAAGAGCGTGCTTGCAAGTTCTTGCTAGGAGCACATCCAGCAGTTGACTTCATCTAGGGCGAGTGTCAGCTGAGCGCCAGGCTCAAAGTAAGGTGCAGGAACATGGTGGTGGACGTGTGTACCACAAGTGGCATCTGTGCCTGCTGAGCACCCTCGAGCCACATGGGTTTTGGGCTCTACTGTTTGGGACGCAGAAGGCCGGGCAACAAAGTCTTTCCTCCATCGGAGAGCTAGGTTTCCAGGGCTTGGAAGAAGCCTGAAGATCACGTTTCTAACCGGGCTTCTGGGCAATGTAAGGGGGTCGTCATTTTGTAAACCTGAGGCGCTTTGAGAGAAACGCCATGCTTGACCGGCTTCTCGGCATTCACACCTGACCTCTTGCTCCCGCAAGCAGCACCTCGACCCCGGACACAGTGAGAGAGCTGTGCAGTCGTCCTCGGAAGTTTGCTAGCCCTTTGCAAGATATACCGTGACCGGGGGGAAACGAAGGCGTTCCCTTACTCGTGCAATTCAGGAGGAACACATGTTTCCCAAAGTGCTCTCAGGGAAGGGGGCCAGTGTGCGACCCGTGTCTCTTTTGGCTGCTCGGGCACTTCAGCTACATGAGCTGGGTGTCAGTCGTGAAAAGGGCGTCGGACGAGAAAAGTGGAATTTGGCCTGTTGGCAACCCAGAGAGCTGCGTCCTCAGAGCTCCCTGAAAAACAGTCCCGTCGCCTGTCTTGGATTCGCCGTAGGAGTTCCCTGGGAGGCAAAGTGAGGCAGAGTGGGTTTTCTCGAAAGAACGTGGGTGCATGCCGTTCAGTGCTCGGAGCTCATCCCCAAGCCTTCTGGCTCGTGGTTAGGAAACCTGCCCACATGCTGCAAAAGGAAGGTCCGCGTGTGCCATGGCAAGTGTTGGAGTGCCTTACGGTTCCCGAGAAGGCTTAGTGAATGTGCTGCTTTAACTCTGGTAGGCCTCTCAGGACTGCGAGTTCCCTCGCGCCTAGACCCGGCTCGTGGAAGAGCACGGGGTCCCCAACGTGTTATCTGTGGCCTCCGAGCAACCTCCAGCCCCATGGGTCATTGCGTTCCACTCTAGGCATGCAGAGGGCACGGCACCACGTGACCTGCTCTGGCAGAGAGCCAGATCTCCACCTCTGGAAACCAGTATCAGGAACACGGTGGCGGACGGTGTCACGTGCAATGCTTGTCAGACTCCCAGCGAAGTTCTGAAATGCACTGACCCTTACTCGCTGATCAGCATTGCTTCGACGAACTCCAAGCTGACGACCCCTTTACCTCAAGCAGAAACGTGACTTTGGAACCAGCCCGAAATGATGGACGCATTTTCCGAAGCACTGCTAGGCCACTGAACTTTCCAGTGTCGCCAAGGCCTGACGGAAGCACTGTTCTGGCTAGGCACCCCACCTGTCGCAGTCCCTCTGCTTACAAAAATGTCCTCACGGGAGAGCCTAGTGTGTCGCATGGCTCTCTGATCCCCTGGCAGAAGGTGCCCGTCCACAGGCTGAGGTCCACGTAGAAGCTGGAGCCTGAAGGGTCAAGCATTATTTGCCCCTTTGGAAAGCAGGAGACTGGGGGCAGAAAACGGAAGGGAAAGCACAGGGGTCGCTCATCCTGGACACCCTGCAGGAATTCCCCGGGAGGAAAAGTGAGATTTCTCGAGAGAAACAGTGCGCCTGCCAGTCCTTGCCCGGAGCTCATCCAGCAGAGTACTTCAGCTAAGGCGAAAGTGGGCAAAGGAAGGGGCAGGGTTACCATCAGCAGAGTTGATGGTCACAAGTTGACCCGAGGCTTTCGTCACCGAAGTGCTGTAATGCTGGTGTGCCTTTCACAAGTCTGAGGAGCGTCTCGTCAGCACCGTTCTCCCAGGAAAGTCACTGTGTACCGAAAGTGTCAACTGTGCCTTCTGAGCAACCTCCAGCCCCATGGTCTTTGAGCTCTTGGTATGCAGAAGGCCAGGCAACAAAGTGTTTCCTCTGTCAGAGAGCTGGATACCCAGAGCTTACAGGACTCTCCAGGCACACGTTTCTCCCTGGTCGTCCGGGCAAAGCAAGGGGGACCGCAGATTGTAAACCTGAGCTGCACTGGGGAAAGCCTGCGATTACAAGGCTTCTCGGAATTTATAGGGGACGTCTTGCTCCCACAAGGAGCACATCGACTTCTGGTCCAGCTGGAGAAATGTGCTCTCATCCTCTGATGGTTGTTAGGCTGTAGTGCGGCAAGGAAAGTCCGCATATGCCTTGGTCAGCGCTCGAGGGTGGCAGCTTCCAAGAAGCCTTAGTGAGTGCAGTGGCTGAATGCCTTTATCCCTCCCAGGGTGGCGCGGCCTCTCGCGGCTGGGCCCTGGTCATGCCAGGACACGGAGTACCCCAAAGGGTCATCAGTGGCTTCCGAACAACTTCAGGCCCCGTGGGACATTGGGCTGAACCTGATGCCTGCAGAGGGAAGGGCCACTAAGCAGCCAGCTCCTGCTACAACTACACTCCTGGACACCAGCCTCAGGAGCATGCTGGTGGACGGTCTCGTGTACAATTCATGTCAGCCTTCAGGCGAAAATCTCAGATGCCCTGAGACTTCCACGGTGCAGGGAAGAGAACCTAGGAACTCAAAGCTGACGGCGCTTAACCTCACGCAGAACCTTCACTCGGTATCCCTCCCCTCACCCCCTATGATGAAGAACACATTTCCGTTTCCATTGCTAGGTCTTTGAAAGGGGCACCGTCACCGAGGCCTGACTGAGGCATTGTCTCGGCTAAGCCCGTCACCTCACGCAGAAACACTGCTTACCAAAGGGGCCTCACGGAAGCGCCTAGTTTCTTGCGTGTGTTTCTTTTCACTCCGGTAGAAGGGGCTGCTACCCAGGCTACGTGTCCACAGCGACAGTGGAGCCTGATGGGAAAGAATTATTTACCCATTTGAAAACTAGGATGCTTGAGGCCGAAAGACTGAATAAAAAGCCCTGCGCTCCTCACCTACTACACCCTGCAGGAATACCCGGGGAGGAACGCAGGGTTTCCTCAAAGAAAGAGCGTGCTTGCAAGTTCTTGCTAGGAGCACATCCAGCAGTTGACTTCATCTAGGGCGAGTGTCAGCTGAGCGCCAGGCTCAAAGTAAGGTGCAGGAACATGGTGGTGGACGTGTGTACCACAAGTGGCATCTGTGCCTGCTGAGCACCCTCGAGCCACATGGGTTTTGGGCTCTACTGTTTGGGACGCAGAAGGCCGGGCAACAAAGTCTTTCCTCCATCGGAGAGCTAGGTTTCCAGGGCTTGGAAGAAGCCTGAAGATCACGTTTCTAACCGGGCTTCTGGGCAATGTAAGGGGGTCGTCATTTTGTAAACCTGAGGCGCTTTGAGAGAAACGCCATGCTTGACCGGCTTCTCGGCATTCACACCTGACCTCTTGCTCCCGCAAGCAGCACCTCGACCCCGGACACAGTGAGAGAGCTGTGCAGTCGTCCTCGGAAGTTTGCTAGCCCTTTGCAAGATATACCGTGACCGGGGGGAAACGAAGGCGTTCCCTTACTCGTGCAATTCAGGAGGAACACATGTTTCCCAAAGTGCTCTCAGGGAAGGGGGCCAGTGTGCGACCCGTGTCTCTTTTGGCTGCTCGGGCACTTCAGCTACATGAGCTGGGTGTCAGTCGTGAAAAGGGCGTCGGACGAGAAAAGTGGAATTTGGCCTGTTGGCAACCCAGAGAGCTGCGTCCTCAGAGCTCCCTGAAAAACAGTCCCGTCGCCTGTCTTGGATTCGCCGTAGGAGTTCCCTGGGAGGCAAAGTGAGGCAGAGTGGGTTTTCTCGAAAGAACGTGGGTGCATGCCGTTCAGTGCTCGGAGCTCATCCCCAAGCCTTCTGGCTCGTGGTTAGGAAACCTGCCCACATGCTGCAAAAGGAAGGTCCGCGTGTGCCATGGCAAGTGTTGGAGTGCCTTACGGTTCCCGAGAAGGCTTAGTGAATGTGCTGCTTTAACTCTGGTAGGCCTCTCAGGACTGCGAGTTCCCTCGCGCCTAGACCCGGCTCGTGGAAGAGCACGGGGTCCCCAACGTGTTATCTGTGGCCTCCGAGCAACCTCCAGCCCCATGGGTCATTGCGTTCCACTCTAGGCATGCAGAGGGCACGGCACCACGTGACCTGCTCTGGCAGAGAGCCAGATCTCCACCTCTGGAAACCAGTATCAGGAACACGGTGGCGGACGGTGTCACGTGCAATGCTTGTCAGACTCCCAGCGAAGTTCTGAAATGCACTGACCCTTACTCGCTGATTAGCATTGCTTCGACGAACTCCAAGCTGACGACCCCTTTACCTCAAGCAGAAACGTGACTTTGGAACCAGCCCGAAATGATGGACGCATTTTCCGAAGCACTGCTAGGCCACTGAACTTTCCAGTGTCGCCAAGGCCTGACGGAAGCACTGTTCTGGCTAGGCACCCCACCTGTCGCAGTCCCTCTGCTTACAAAAATGTCCTCACGGGAGAGCCTAGTGTGTCGCATGGCTCTCTGATCCCCTGGCAGAAGGTGCCCGTCCACAGGCTGAGGTCCACGTAGAAGCTGGAGCCTGAAGGGTCAAGCATTATTTGCCCCTTTGGAAAGCAGGAGACTTGGGGCAGAAAACGGAAGGGAAAGCACAGGGGTCGCTCATCCTGGACACCCTGCAGGAATTCCCCGGGAGGAAAAGTGAGATTTCTCGAGAGAAACAGTGCGCCTGCCAGTCCTTGCCCGGAGCTCATCCAGCAGAGTACTTCAGCTAAGGCGAAAGTGGGCAAAGGAAGGGGCAGGGTTACCATCAGCAGAGTTGATGGTCACAAGTTGACCCGAGGCTTTCGTCACCGAAGTGCTGTAATGCTGGTGTGCCTTTCACAAGTCTGAGGAGCGTCTCGTCAGCACCGTTCTCCCAGGAAAGTCACTGTGTACCGAAAGTGTCAACTGTGCCTTCTGAGCAACCTCCAGCCCCATGGTCTTTGAGCTCTTGGTATGCAGAAGGCCAGGCAACAAAGTGTTTCCTCTGTCAGAGAGCTGGATACCCAGAGCTTACAGGACTCTCCAGGCACACGTTTCTCCCTGGTCGCCCGGGCAAAGCAAGGGGGACCTCAGATTGTAAACCTGAGCTGCACTGGGGAAAGCCTGCGATTACAAGGCTTCTCGGAATTTATAGGGGACGTCTTGCTTCCACAAGGAGCACATCGACTTCTGGTCCAGCTGGAGAAATGTGCTCTCATCCTCTGATGGTTGTTAGGCTGTAGTGCGGCAAGGAAAGTCCGCATATGCCTTGGTCAGCGCTCGAGGGTGGCAGCTTCCAAGAAGCCTTAGTGAGTGCAGTGGCTGAATGCCTTTATCCCTCCCAGGGTGGCGCGGCCTCTCGCGGCTGGGCCCTGGTCATGCCAGGACACGGAGTACCCCAAAGGGTCATCAGTGGCTTCCAAACAACTTCAGGCCCCGTGGGACATTGGGCTGAACCTGATGCCTGCAGAGGGAAGGGCCACTAAGCAGCCAGCTCCTGCTACAACTACACTCCTGGACACCAGCCTCAGGAGCATGCTGGTGGACGGTCTCGTGTACAATTCATGTCAGCCTTCAGGCGAAAATCTCAGATGCCCTGAGACTTCCACGGTGCAGGGAAGTGAACCTAGGAACTCAAAGCTGACGGCGCTTAACCTCACGCAGAACCTTCACTCGGTATCCCTCCCCTCACCCCCTATGATGAAGAACACATTTCCGTTTCCATTGCTAGGTCTTTGAAAGGGGCACTGTCACCGAGGCCTGACTGAGGCATTGTCTCGGCTAAGCCCGTCACCTCACGCAGAAACACTGCTTACCAAAGGGGCCTCACGGAAGCGCCTAGTTTCTTGCGTGTGTTTCTTTTCACTCCGGTAGAAGGGGCTGCTACCCAGGCTACGTGTCCACAGCGACAGTGGAGCCTGATGGGAAAGAATTATTTACCCATTTGAAAACTAGGATGCTTGAGGCCGAAAGACTGAATAAAAAGCCCTGCGCTCCTCACCTACTACACCCTGCAGGAATACCCGGGGAGGAACGCAGGGTTTCCTCAAAGAAAGAGCGTGCTTGCAAGTTCTTGCTAGGAGCACATCCAGCAGTTGACTTCATCTAGGGCGAGTGTCAGCTGAGCGCCAGGCTCAAAGTAAGGTGCAGGAACATGGTGGTGGACGTGTGTACCACAAGTGGCATCTGTGCCTGCTGAGCACCCTCGAGCCACATGGGTTTTGGGCTCTACTGTTTGGGACGCAGAAGGCCGGGCAACAAAGTCTTTCCTCCATCGGAGAGCTAGGTTTCCAGGGCTTGGAAGAAGCCTGAAGATCACGTTTCTAACCGGGCTTCTGGGCAATGTAAGGGGGTCGTCATTTTGTAAACCTGAGGCGCTTTGAGAGAAACGCCATGCTTGACCGGCTTCTCGGCATTCACACCTGACCTCTTGCTCCCGCAAGCAGCACCTCGACCCCGGACACAGTGAGAGAACTGTGCACTCGTCCTCGGAAGTTTGCTAGCCCTTTGCAAGATATACCGTGACCGGGGGGAAACGAAGGCGTTCCCTTACTCGTGCAATTCAGAAGGAACACATGTTTCCCAAAGTGCTCTCAGGGAAGGGGGCCAGTGTGCGACCCGTGTCTCTTTTGGCTGCTCGGGCACTTCAGCTACATGAGCTGGGTGTCAGTCGTGAAAAGGGCGTCGGACGAGAAAAGTGAAATTTGGCCTGTTGGCAACCCAGAGAGCTGCGTCCTCAGAGCTCCCTGAAAAACAGTCCCGTCGCCTGTCTTGGATTCGCCGTAGGAGTTCCCTGGGAGGCAAAGTGAGGCAGAGTGGGTTTTCTCGAAAGAACGTGGGTGCATGCCGTTCAGTGCTCGGAGCTCATCCCCAAGCCTTCTGGCTCGTGGTTAGGAAACCTGCCCACATGCTGCAAAAGGAAGGTCCGCGTGTGCCATGGCAAGTGTTGGAGTGCATTACGGTTCCCGAGAAGGCTTAGTGAATGTGCTGCTTTAACTCTGGTAGGCCTCTCAGGACTGCGAGTTCCCTCGCGCCTAGACCCGGCTCGTGGAAGAGCACGGGGTCCCCAACGTGTTATCTGTGGCCTCCGAGCAACCTCCAGCCCCATGGGTCATTGCGTTCCACTCTAGGCATGCAGAGGGCACGGCACCACGTGACCTGCTCTGGCAGAGAGCCAGATCTCCACCTCTGGAAACCAGTATCAGGAACACGGTGGCGGACGGTGTCACGTGCAATGCTTGTCAGACTCCCAGCGAAGTTCTGAAATGCACTGACCCTTACTCGCTGATCAGCATTGCTTCGACGAACTCCAAGCTGACGACCCCTTTACCTCAAGCAGAAACGTGACTTTGGAACCAGCCCGAAATGATGGACGCATTTTCCGAAGCACTGCTAGGCCACTGAACTTTCCAGTGTCGCCAAGGCCTGACGGAAGCACTGTTCTGGCTAGGCACCCCACCTGTCGCAGTCCTTCTGCTTACAAAAATGTCCTCACGGGAGAGCCTAGTGTGTCGCATGGCTCTCTGATCCCCTGGCAGAAGGTGCCCGTCCACAGGCTGAGGTCCACGTAGAAGCTGGAGCCTGAAGGGTCAAGCATTATTTGCCCCTTTGGAAAGCAGGAGACTTGGGGCAGAAAACGGAAGGGAAAGCACAGGGGTCGCTCATCCTGGACACCCTGCAGGAATTCCCCGGGAGGAAAAGTGAGATTTCTCGAGAGAAACAGTGCGCCTGCCAGTCCTTGCCCGGAGCTCATCCAGCAGAGTACTTCAGCTAAGGCGAAAGTGGGCAAAGGAAGGGGCAGGGTTACCATCAGCAGAGTTGATGGTCACAAGTTGACCCGAGGCTTTCGTCACCGAAGTGCTGTAATGCTGGTGTGCCTTTCACAAGTCTGAGGAGCGTCTCGTCAGCACCGTTCTCCCAGGAAAGTCACTGTGTACCGAAAGTGTCAACTGTGCCTTCTGAGCAACCTCCAGCCCCATGGTCTTTGAGCTCTTGGTATGCAGAAGGCCAGGCAACAAAGTGTTTCCTCTGTCAGAGAGCTGGATACCCAGAGCTTACAGGACTCTCCAGGCACACGTTTCTCCCTGGTCGCCCGGGCAAAGCAAGGGGGACCTCAGATTGTAAACCTGAGCTGCACTGGGGAAAGCCTGCGATTACAAGGCTTCTCGGAATTTATAGGGGACGTCTTGCTCCCACAAGGAGCACATCGACTTCTGGTCCAGCTGGAGTAATGTGCTCTCATCCTCTGATGGTTGTTAGGCTGTAGTGCGGCAAGGAAAGTCCGCATATGCCTTGGTCAGCGCTCGAGGGTGGCAGCTTCCAAGAAGCCTTAGTGAGTGCAGTGGCTGAATGCCTTTATCCCTCCCAGGGTGGCGCGGCCTCTCGCGGCTGGGCCCTGGTCATGCCAGGACACGGAGTACCCCAAAGGGTCATCAGTGGCTTCCAAACAACTTCAGGCCCCGTGGGACATTGGGCTGAACCTGATGCCTGCAGAGGGAAGGGCCACTAAGCAGCCAGCTCCTGCTACAACTACACTCCTGGACACCAGCCTCAGGAGCATGCTGGTGGACGGTCTCGTGTACAATTCATGTCAGCCTTCAGGCGAAAATCTCAGATGCCCTGAGACTTCCACGGTGCAGGGAAGTGAACCTAGGAACTCAAAGCTGACGGCGCTTAACCTCACGCAGAACCTTCACTCGGTATCCCTCCCCTCACCCCCTATGATGAAGAACACATTTCCGTTTCCATTGCTAGGTCTTTGAAAGGGGCACCGTCACCGAGGCCTGACTGAGGCATTGTCTCGGCTAAGCCCGTCACCTCACGCAGAAACACTGCTTACCAAAGGGGCCTCACGGAAGCGCCTAGTTTCTTGCGTGTGTTTCTTTTCACTCCGGTAGAAGGGGCTGCTACCCAGGCTACGTGTCCACAAAGACAGTGGAGCCTGATGGGAAAGAATTATTTACCCATTTGAAAACTAGGATGCTTGAGGCCGAAAGACTGAATAAAAAGCCCTGCGCTCCTCACCTACTACACCCTGCAGGAATACCCGGGGAGGAACGCAGGGTTTCCTCAAAGAAAGAGCGTGCTTGCAAGTTCTTGCTAGGAGCACATCCAGCAGTTGACTTCATCTAGGGCGAGTGTCAGCTGAGCGCCAGGCTCAAAGTAAGGTGCAGGAACATGGTGGTGGACGTGTGTACCACAAGTGGCATCTGTGCCTGCTGAGCACCCTCGAGCCACATGGGTTTTGGGCTCTACTGTTTGGGACGCAGAAGGCCGGGCAACAAAGTCTTTCCTCCATCGGAGAGCTAGGTTTCCAGGGCTTGGAAGAAGCCTGAAGATCACGTTTCTAACCGGGCTTCTGGGCAATGTAAGGGGGTCGTCATTTTGTAAACCTGAGGCGCTTTGAGAGAAACGCCATGCTTGACCGGCTTCTCGGCATTCACACCTGACCTCTTGCTCCCGCAAGCAGCACCTCGACCCCGGACACAGTGAGAGAACTGTGCAGTCGTCCTCGGAAGTTTGCTAGCCCTTTGCAAGATATACCGTGACCGGGGGGAAACGAAGGCGTTCCCTTACTCGTGCAATTCAGAAGGAACACATGTTTCCCAAAGTGCTCTCAGGGAAGGGGGCCAGTGTGCGACCCGTGTCTCTTTTGGCTGCTCGGGCACTTCAGCTACATGAGCTGGGTGTCAGTCGTGAAAAGGGCGTCGGACGAGAAAAGTGAAATTTGGCCTGTTGGCAACCCAGAGAGCTGCGTCCTCAGAGCTCCCTGAAAAACAGTCCCGTCGCCTGTCTTGGATTCGCCGTAAGAGTTCCCTGGGAGGCAAAGTGAGGCAGAGTGGGTTTTCTCGAAAGAACGTGGGTGCATGCCGTTCAGTGCTCGGAGCTCATCCCCAAGCCTTCTGGCTCGTGGTTAGGAAACCTGCCCACATGCTGCAAAAGGAAGGTCCGCGTGTGCCATGGCAAGTGTTGGAGTGCATTACGGTTCCCGAGAAGGCTTAGTGAATGTGCTGCTTTAACTCTGGTAGGCCTCTCAGGACTGCGAGTTCCCTCGCGCCTAGACCCGGCTCGTGGAAGAGCACGGGGTCCCCAACGTGTTATCTGTGGCCTCCGAGCAACCTCCAGCCCCATGGGTCATTGCGTTCCACTCTAGGCATGCAGAGGGCACGGCACCACGTGACCTGCTCTGGCAGAGAGCCAGATCTCCACCTCTGGAAACCAGTATCAGGAACACGGTGGCGGACGGTGTCACGTGCAATGCTTGTCAGACTCCCAGCGAAGTTCTGAAATGCACTGACCCTTACTCGCTGATCAGCATTGCTTCGACGAACTCCAAGCTGACGACCCCTTTACCTCAAGCAGAAACGTGACTTTGGAACCAGCCCGAAATGATGGACGCATTTTCCGAAGCACTGCTAGGCCACTGAACTTTCCAGTGTCGCCAAGGCCTGACGGAAGCACTGTTCTGGCTAGGCACCCCACCTGTCGCAGTCCTTCTGCTTACAAAAATGTCCTCACGGGAGAGCCTAGTGTGTCGCATGGCTCTCTGATCCCCTGGCAGAAGGTGCCCGTCCACAGGCTGAGGTCCACGTAGAAGCTGGAGCCTGAAGGGTCAAGCATTATTTGCCCCTTTGGAAAGCAGGAGACTTGGGGCAGAAAACGGAAGGGAAAGCACAGGGGTCGCTCATCCTGGACACCCTGCAGGAATTCCCCGGGAGGAAAAGTGAGATTTCTCGAGAGAAACAGTGCGCCTGCCAGTCCTTGCCCGGAGCTCATCCAGCAGAGTACTTCAGCTAAGGCGAAAGTCGGCAAAGGAAGGGGCAGGGTTACCATCAGCAGAGTTGATGGTCACAAGTTGACCCGAGGCTTTCGTCACCGAAGTGCTGTAATGCTGGTGTGCCTTTCACAAGTCTGAGGAGCGTCTCGTCAGCACCGTTCTCCCAGGAAAGTCACTGTGTACCGAAAGTGTCAACTGTGCCTTCTGAGCAACCTCCAGCCCCATGGTCTTTGAGCTCTTGGTATGCAGAAGGCCAGGCAACAAAGTGTTTCCTCTGTCAGAGAGCTGGATACCCAGAGCTTACAGGACTCTCCAGGCACACGTTTCTCCCTGGTCGCCCGGGCAAAGCAAGGGGGACCTCAGATTGTAAACCTGAGCTGCACTGGGGAAAGCCTGCGATTACAAGGCTTCTCGGAATTTATAGGGGACGTCTTGCTCCCACAAGGAGCACATCGACTTCTGGTCCAGCTGGAGTAATGTGCTCTCATCCTCTGATGGTTGTTAGGCTGTAGTGCGGCAAGGAAAGTCCGCATATGCCTTGGTCAGCGCTCGAGGGTGGCAGCTTCCAAGAAGCCTTAGTGAGTGCAGTGGCTGAATGCCTTTATCCCTCCCAGGGTGGCGCGGCCTCTCGCGGCTGGGCCCTGGTCATGCCAGGACACGGAGTACCCCAAAGGGTCATCAGTGGCTTCCAAACAACTTCAGGCCCCGTGGGACATTGGGCTGAACCTGATGCCTGCAGAGGGAAGGGCCACTAAGCAGCCAGCTCCTGCTACAACTACACTCCTGGACACCAGCCTCAGGAGCATGCTGGTGGACGGTCTCGTGTACAATTCATGTCAGCCTTCAGGCGAAAATCTCAGATGCCCTGAGACTTCCACGGTGCAGGGAAGTGAACCTAGGAACTCAAAGCTGACGGCGCTTAACCTCACGCAGAACCTTCACTCGGTATCCCTCCCCTCACCCCCTATGATGAAGAACACATTTCCGTTTCCATTGCTAGGTCTTTGAAAGGGGCACCGTCACCGAGGCCTGACTGAGGCATTGTCTCGGCTAAGCCCGTCACCTCACGCAGAAACACTGCTTACCAAAGGGGCCTCACGGAAGCGCCTAGTTTCTTGCGTGTGTTTCTTTTCACTCCGGTAGAAGGGGCTGCTACCCAGGCTACGTGTCCACAAAGACAGTGGAGCCTGATGGGAAAGAATTATTTACCCATTTGAAAACTAGGATGCTTGAGGCCGAAAGACTGAATAAAAAGCCCTGCGCTCCTCACCTACTACACCCTGCAGGAATACCCGGGGAGGAACGCAGGGTTTCCTCAAAGAAAGAGCGTGCTTGCAAGTTCTTGCTAGGAGCACATCCAGCAGTTGACTTCATCTAGGGCGAGTGTCAGCTGAGCGCCAGGCTCAAAGTAAGGTGCAGGAACATGGTGGTGGACGTGTGTACCACAAGTGGCATCTGTGCCTGCTGAGCACCCTCGAGCCACATGGGTTTTGGGCTCTACTGTTTGGGACGCAGAAGGCCGGGCAACAAAGTCTTTCCTCCATCGGAGAGCTAGGTTTCCAGGGCTTGGAAGAAGCCTGAAGATCACGTTTCTAACCGGGCTTCTGGGCAATGTAAGGGGGTCGTCATTTTGTAAACCTGAGGCGCTTTGAGAGAAACGCCATGCTTGACCGGCTTCTCGGCATTCACACCTGACCTCTTGCTCCCGCAAGCAGCACCTCGACCCCGGACACAGTGAGAGAACTGTGCAGTCGTCCTCGGAAGTTTGCTAGCCCTTTGCAAGATATACCGTGACCGGGGGGAAACGAAGGCGTTCCCTTACTCGTGCAATTCAGAAGGAACACATGTTTCCCAAAGTGCTCTCAGGGAAGGGGGCCAGTGTGCGACCCGTGTCTCTTTTGGCTGCTCGGGCACTTCAGCTACATGAGCTGGGTGTCAGTCGTGAAAAGGGCGTCGGACGAGAAAAGTGAAATTTGGCCTGTTGGCAACCCAGAGAGCTGCGTCCTCAGAGCTCCCTGAAAAACAGTCCCGTCGCCTGTCTTGGATTCGCCGTAAGAGTTCCCTGGGAGGCAAAGTGAGGCAGAGTGGGTTTTCTCGAAAGAACGTGGGTGCATGCCGTTCAGTGCTCGGAGCTCATCCCCAAGCCTTCTGGCTCGTGGTTAGGAAACCTGCCCACATGCTGCAAAAGGAAGGTCCGCGTGTGCCATGGCAAGTGTTGGAGTGCATTACGGTTCCCGAGAAGGCTTAGTGAATGTGCTGCTTTAACTCTGGTAGGCCTCTCAGGACTGCGAGTTCCCTCGCGCCTAGACCCGGCTCGTGGAAGAGCACGGGGTCCCCAACGTGTTATCTGTGGCCTCCGAGCCACCTCCAGCCCCATGGGTCATTGCGTTCCACTCTAGGCATGCAGAGGGCACGGCACCACGTGACCTGCTCTGGCAGAGAGCCAGATCTCCACCTCTGGAAACCAGTATCAGGAACACGGTGGCGGACGGTGTCACGTGCAATGCTTGTCAGACTCCCAGCGAAGTTCTGAAATGCACTGACCCTTACTCGCTGATTAGCATTGCTTCGACGAACTCCAAGCTGACGACCCCTTTACCTCAAGCAGAAACGTGACTTTGGAACCAGCCCGAAATGATGGACGCATTTTCCGAAGCACTGCTAGGCCACTGAACTTTCCAGTGTCGCCAAGGCCTGACGGAAGCACTGTTCTGGCTAGGCACCCCACCTGTCGCAGTCCTTCTGCTTACAAAAATGTCCTCACGGGAGAGCCTAGTGTGTCGCATGGCTCTCTGATCCCCTGGCAGAAGGTGCCCGTCCACAGGCTGAGGTCCACGTAGAAGCTGGAGCCTGAAGGGTCAAGCATTATTTGCCCCTTTGGAAAGCAGGAGACTTGGGGCAGAAAACGGAAGGGAAAGCACAGGGGTCGCTCATCCTGGACACCCTGCAGGAATTCCCCGGGAGGAAAAGTGAGATTTCTCGAGAGAAACAGTGCGCCTGCCAGTCCTTGCCCGGAGCTCATCCAGCAGAGTACTTCAGCTAAGGCGAAAGTCGGCAAAGGAAGGGGCAGGGTTACCATCAGCAGAGTTGATGGTCACAAGTTGACCCGAGGCTTTCGTCACCGAAGTGCTGTAATGCTGGTGTGCCTTTCACAAGTCTGAGGAGCGTCTCGTCAGCACCGTTTTCCCAGGAAAGTCACTGTGTACCGAAAGTGTCAACTGTGCCTTCTGAGCAACCTCCAGCCCCATGGTCTTTGAGCTCTTGGTATGCAGAAGGCCAGGCAACAAAGTGTTTCCTCTGTCAGAGAGCTGGATACCCAGAGCTTACAGGACTCTCCAGGCACACGTTTCTCCCTGGTCGCCCGGGCAAAGCAAGGGGGACCTCAGATTGTAAACCTGAGCTGCACTGGGGAAAGCCTGCGATTACAAGGCTTCTCGGAATTTATAGGGGACGTCTTGCTCCCACAAGGAGCACATCGACTTCTGGTCCAGCTGGAGAAATGTGCTCTCATCCTCTGATGGTTGTTAGGCTGTAGTGCGGCAAGGAAAGTCCGCATATGCCTTGGTCAGCGCTCGAGGGTGGCAGCTTCCAAGAAGCCTTAGTGAGTGCAGTGGCTGAATGCCTTTATCCCTCCCAGGGTGGCGCGGCCTCTCGCGGCTGGGCCCTGGTCATGCCAGGACACGGAGTACCCCAAAGGGTCATCAGTGGCTTCCAAACAACTTCAGGCCCCGTGGGACATTGGGCTGAACCTGATGCCTGCAGAGGGAAGGGCCACTAAGCAGCCAGCTCCTGCTACAACTACACTCCTGGACACCAGCCTCAGGAGCATGCTGGTGGACGGTCTCGTGTACAATTCATGTCAGCCTTCAGGCGAAAATCTCAGATGCCCTGAGACTTCCACGGTGCAGGGAAGTGAACCTAGGAACTCAAAGCTGACGGCGCTTAACCTCACGCAGAACCTTCACTCGGTATCCCTCCCCTCACCCCCTATGATGAAGAACACATTTCCGTTTCCATTGCTAGGTCTTTGAAAGGGGCACCGTCACCGAGGCCTGACTGAGGCATTGTCTCGGCTAAGCCCGTCACCTCACGCAGAAACACTGCTTACCAAAGGGGCCTCACGGAAGCGCCTAGTTTCTTGCGTGTGTTTCTTTTCACTCCGGTAGAAGGGGCTGCTACCCAGGCTACGTGTCCACAAAGACAGTGGAGCCTGATGGGAAAGAATTATTTACCCATTTGAAAACTAGGATGCTTGAGGCCGAAAGACTGAATAAAAAGCCCTGCGCTCCTCACCTACTACACCCTGCAGGAATACCCGGGGAGGAACGCAGGGTTTCCTCAAAGAAAGAGCGTGCTTGCAAGTTCTTGCTAGGAGCACATCCAGCAGTTGACTTCATCTAGGGCGAGTGTCAGCTGAGCGCCAGGCTCAAAGTAAGGTGCAGGAACATGGTGGTGGACGTGTGTACCACAAGTGGCATCTGTGCCTGCTGAGCACCCTCGAGCCACATGGGTTTTGGGCTCTACTGTTTGGGACGCAGAAGGCCGGGCAACAAAGTCTTTCCTCCATCGGAGAGCTAGGTTTCCAGGGCTTGGAAGAAGCCTGAAGATCACGTTTCTAACCGGGCTTCTGGGCAATGTAAGGGGGTCGTCATTTTGTAAACCTGAGGCGCTTTGAGAGAAACGCCATGCTTGACCGGCTTCTCGGCATTCACACCTGACCTCTTGCTCCCGCAAGCAGCACCTCGACCCCGGACACAGTGAGAGAACTGTGCACTCGTCCTCGGAAGTTTGCTAGCCCTTTGCAAGATATACCGTGACCGGGGGGAAACGAAGGCGTTCCCTTACTCGTGCAATTCAGAAGGAACACATGTTTCCCAAAGTGCTCTCAGGGAAGGGGGCCAGTGTGCGACCCGTGTCTCTTTTGGCTGCTCGGGCACTTCAGCTACATGAGCTGGGTGTCAGTCGTGAAAAGGGCGTCGGACGAGAAAAGTGAAATTTGGCCTGTTGGCAACCCAGAGAGCTGCGTCCTCAGAGCTCCCTGAAAAACAGTCCCGTCGCCTGTCTTGGATTCGCCGTAAGAGTTCCCTGGGAGGCAAAGTGAGGCAGAGTGGGTTTTCTCGAAAGAACGTGGGTGCATGCCGTTCAGTGCTTGGAGCTCATCCCCAAGCCTTCTGGCTCGTGGTTAGGAAACCTGCCCACATGCTGCAAAAGGAAGGTCCGCGTGTGCCATGGCAAGTGTTGGAGTGCATTACGGTTCCCGAGAAGGCTTAGTGAATGTGCTGCTTTAACTCTGGTAGGCCTCTCAGGACTGCGAGTTCCCTCGCGCCTAGACCCGGCTCGTGGAAGAGCACGGGGTCCCCAACGTGTTATCTGTGGCCTCCGAGCCACCTCCAGCCCCATGGGTCATTGCGTTCCACTCTAGGCATGCAGAGGGCACGGCACCACGTGACCTGCTCTGGCAGAGAGCCAGATCTCCACCTCTGGAAACCAGTATCAGGAACACGGTGGCGGACGGTGTCACGTGCAATGCTTGTCAGACTCCCAGCGAAGTTCTGAAATGCACTGACCCTTACTCGCTGATCAGCATTGCTTCGACGAACTCCAAGCTGACGACCCCTTTACCTCAAGCAGAAACGTGACTTTGGAACCAGCCCGAAATGATGGACGCATTTTCCGAAGCACTGCTAGGCCACTGAACTTTCCAGTGTCGCCAAGGCCTGACGGAAGCACTGTTCTGGCTAGGCACCCCACCTGTCGCAGTCCTTCTGCTTACAAAAATGTCCTCACGGGAGAGCCTAGTGTGTCGCATGGCTCTCTGATCCCCTGGCAGAAGGTGCCCGTCCACAGGCTGAGGTCCACGTAGAAGCTGGAGCCTGAAGGGTCAAGCATTATTTGCCCCTTTGGAAAGCAGGAGACTTGGGGCAGAAAACGGAAGGGAAAGCACAGGGGTCGCTCATCCTGGACACCCTGCAGGAATTCCCCGGGAGGAAAAGTGAGATTTCTCGAGAGAAACAGTGCGCCTGCCAGTCCTTGCCCGGAGCTCATCCAGCAGAGTACTTCAGCTAAGGCGAAAGTGGGCAAAGGAAGGGGCAGGGTTACCATCAGCAGAGTTGATGGTCACAAGTTGACCCGAGGCTTTCGTCACCGAAGTGCTGTAATGCTGGTGTGCCTTTCACAAGTCTGAGGAGCGTCTCGTCAGCACCGTTCTCCCAGGAAAGTCACTGTGTACCGAAAGTGTCAACTGTGCCTTCTGAGCAACCTCCAGCCCCATGGTCTTTGAGCTCTTGGTATGCAGAAGGCCAGGCAACAAAGTGTTTCCTCTGTCAGAGAGCTGGATACCCAGAGCTTACAGGACTCTCCAGGCACACGTTTCTCCCTGGTCGCCCGGGCAAAGCAAGGGGGACCTCAGATTGTAAACCTGAGCTGCACTGGGGAAAGCCTGCGATTACAAGGCTTCTCGGAATTTATAGGGGACGTCTTGCTCCCACAAGGAGCACATCGACTTCTGGTCCAGCTGGAGAAATGTGCTCTCATCCTCTGATGGTTGTTAGGCTGTAGTGCGGCAAGGAAAGTCCGCATATGCCTTGGTCAGCGCTCGAGGGTGGCAGCTTCCAAGAAGCCTTAGTGAGTGCAGTGGCTGAATGCCTTTATCCCTCCCAGGGTGGCGCGGCCTCTCGCGGCTGGGCCCTGGTCATGCCAGGACACGGAGTACCCCAAAGGGTCATCAGTGGCTTCCAAACAACTTCAGGCCCCGTGGGACATTGGGCTGAACCTGATGCCTGCAGAGGGAAGGGCCACTAAGCAGCCAGCTCCTGCTACAACTACACTCCTGGACACCAGCCTCAGGAGCATGCTGGTGGACGGTCTCGTGTACAATTCATGTCAGCCTTCAGGCGAAAATCTCAGATGCCCTGAGACTTCCACGGTGCAGGGAAGTGAACCTAGGAACTCAAAGCTGACGGCGCTTAACCTCACGCAGAACCTTCACTCGGTATCCCTCCCCTCACCCCCTATGATGAAGAACACATTTCCGTTTCCATTGCTAGGTCTTTGAAAGGGGCACCGTCACCGAGGCCTGACTGAGGCATTGTCTCGGCTAAGCCCGTCGCCTCACGCAGAAACACTGCTTACCAAAGGGGCCTCACGGAAGCGCCTAGTTTCTTGCGTGTGTTTCTTTTCACTCCGGTAGAAGGGGCTGCTACCCAGGCTACGTGTCCACAGCGACAGTGGAGCCTGATGGGAAAGAATTATTTACCCATTTGAAAACTAGGATGCTTGAGGCCGAAAGACTGAATAAAAAGCCCTGCGCTCCTCACCTACTACACCCTGCAGGAATACCCGGGGAGGAACGCAGGGTTTCCTCAAAGAAAGAGCGTGCTTGCAAGTTCTTGCTAGGAGCACATCCAGCAGTTGACTTCATCTAGGGCGAGTGTCAGCTGAGCGCCAGGCTCAAAGTAAGGTGCAGGAACATGGTGGTGGACGTGTGTACCACAAGTGGCATCTGTGCCTGCTGAGCACCCTCGAGCCACATGGGTTTTGGGCTCTACTGTTTGGGACGCAGAAGGCCGGGCAACAAAGTCTTTCCTCCATCGGAGAGCTAGGTTTCCAGGGCTTGGAAGAAGCCTGAAGATCACGTTTCTAACCGGGCTTCTGGGCAATGTAAGGGGGTCGTCATTTTGTAAACCTGAGGCGCTTTGAGAGAAACGCCATGCTTGACCGGCTTCTCGGCATTCACACCTGACCTCTTGCTCCCGCAAGCAGCACCTCGACCCCGGACACAGTGAGAGAACTGTGCACTCGTCCTCGGAAGTTTGCTAGCCCTTTGCAAGATATACCGTGACCGGGGGGAAACGAAGGCGTTCCCTTACTCGTGCAATTCAGAAGGAACACATGTTTCCCAAAGTGCTCTCAGGGAAGGGGGCCAGTGTGCGACCCGTGTCTCTTTTGGCTGCTCGGGCACTTCAGCTACATGAGCTGGGTGTCAGTCGTGAAAAGGGCGTCGGACGAGAAAAGTGAAATTTGGCCTGTTGGCAACCCAGAGAGCTGCGTCCTCAGAGCTCCCTGAAAAACAGTCCCGTCGCCTGTCTTGGATTCGCCGTAAGAGTTCCCTGGGAGGCAAAGTGAGGCAGAGTGGGTTTTCTCGAAAGAACGTGGGTGCATGCCGTTCAGTGCTTGGAGCTCATCCCCAAGCCTTCTGGCTCGTGGTTAGGAAACCTGCCCACATGCTGCAAAAGGAAGGTCCGCGTGTGCCATGGCAAGTGTTGGAGTGCATTACGGTTCCCGAGAAGGCTTAGTGAATGTGCTGCTTTAACTCTGGTAGGCCTCTCAGGACTGCGAGTTCCCTCGCGCCTAGACCCGGCTCGTGGAAGAGCACGGGGTCCCCAACGTGTTATCTGTGGCCTCCGAGCCACCTCCAGCCCCATGGGTCATTGCGTTCCACTCTAGGCATGCAGAGGGCACGGCACCACGTGACCTGCTCTGGCAGAGAGCCAGATCTCCACCTCTGGAAACCAGTATCAGGAACACGGTGGCGGACGGTGTCACGTGCAATGCTTGTCAGACTCCCAGCGAAGTTCTGAAATGCACTGACCCTTACTCGCTGATCAGCATTGCTTCGACGAACTCCAAGCTGACGACCCCTTTACCTCAAGCAGAAACGTGACTTTGGAACCAGCCCGAAATGATGGACGCATTTTCCGAAGCACTGCTAGGCCACTGAACTTTCCAGTGTCGCCAAGGCCTGACGGAAGCACTGTTCTGGCTAGGCACCCCACCTGTCGCAGTCCTTCTGCTTACAAAAATGTCCTCACGGGAGAGCCTAGTGTGTCGCATGGCTCTCTGATCCCCTGGCAGAAGGTGCCCGTCCACAGGCTGAGGTCCACGTAGAAGCTGGAGCCTGAAGGGTCAAGCATTATTTGCCCCTTTGGAAAGCAGGAGACTTGGGGCAGAAAACGGAAGGGAAAGCACAGGGGTCGCTCATCCTGGACACCCTGCAGGAATTCCCCGGGAGGAAAAGTGAGATTTCTCGAGAGAAACAGTGCGCCTGCCAGTCCTTGCCCGGAGCTCATCCAGCAGAGTACTTCAGCTAAGGCGAAAGTGGGCAAAGGAAGGGGCAGGGTTACCATCAGCAGAGTTGATGGTCACAAGTTGACCCGAGGCTTTCGTCACCGAAGTGCTGTAATGCTGGTGTGCCTTTCACAAGTCTGAGGAGCGTCTCGTCAGCACCGTTCTCCCAGGAAAGTCACTGTGTACCGAAAGTGTCAACTGTGCCTTCTGAGCAACCTCCAGCCCCATGGTCTTTGAGCTCTTGGTATGCAGAAGGCCAGGCAACAAAGTGTTTCCTCTGTCAGAGAGCTGGATACCCAGAGCTTACAGGACTCTCCAGGCACACGTTTCTCCCTGGTCGCCCGGGCAAAGCAAGGGGGACCTCAGATTGTAAACCTGAGCTGCACTGGGGAAAGCCTGCGATTACAAGGCTTCTCGGAATTTATAGGGGACGTCTTGCTCCCACAAGGAGCACATCGACTTCTGGTCCAGCTGGAGAAATGTGCTCTCATCCTCTGATGGTTGTTAGGCTGTAGTGCGGCAAGGAAAGTCCGCATATGCCTTGGTCAGCGCTCGAGGGTGGCAGCTTCCAAGAAGCCTTAGTGAGTGCAGTGGCTGAATGCCTTTATCCCTCCCAGGGTGGCGCGGCCTCTCGCGGCTGGGCCCTGGTCATGCCAGGACACGGAGTACCCCAAAGGGTCATCAGTGGCTTCCAAACAACTTCAGGCCCCGTGGGACATTGGGCTGAACCTGATGCCTGCAGAGGGAAGGGCCACTAAGCAGCCAGCTCCTGCTACAACTACACTCCTGGACACCAGCCTCAGGAGCATGCTGGTGGACGGTCTCGTGTACAATTCATGTCAGCCTTCAGGCGAAAATCTCAGATGCCCTGAGACTTCCACGGTGCAGGGAAGTGAACCTAGGAACTCAAAGCTGACGGCGCTTAACCTCACGCAGAACCTTCACTCGGTATCCCTCCCCTCACCCCCTATGATGAAGAACACATTTCCGTTTCCATTGCTAGGTCTTTGAAAGGGGCACCGTCACCGAGGCCTGACTGAGGCATTGTCTCGGCTAAGCCCGTCGCCTCACGCAGAAACACTGCTTACCAAAGGGGCCTCACGGAAGCGCCTAGTTTCTTGCGTGTGTTTCTTTTCACTCCGGTAGAAGGGGCTGCTACCCAGGCTACGTGTCCACAGCGACAGTGGAGCCTGATGGGAAAGAATTATTTACCCATTTGAAAACTAGGATGCTTGAGGCCGAAAGACTGAATAAAAAGCCCTGCGCTCCTCACCTACTACACCCTGCAGGAATACCCGGGGAGGAACGCAGGGTTTCCTCAAAGAAAGAGCGTGCTTGCAAGTTCTTGCTAGGAGCACATCCAGCAGTTGACTTCATCTAGGGCGAGTGTCAGCTGAGCGCCAGGCTCAAAGTAAGGTGCAGGAACATGGTGGTGGACGTGTGTACCACAAGTGGCATCTGTGCCTGCTGAGCACCCTCGAGCCACATGGGTTTTGGGCTCTACTGTTTGGGACGCAGAAGGCCGGGCAACAAAGTCTTTCCTCCATCGGAGAGCTAGGTTTCCAGGGCTTGGAAGAAGCCTGAAGATCACGTTTCTAACCGGGCTTCTGGGCAATGTAAGGGGGTCGTCATTTTGTAAACCTGAGGCGCTTTGAGAGAAACGCCATGCTTGACCGGCTTCTCGGCATTCACACCTGACCTCTTGCTCCCGCAAGCAGCACCTCGACCCCGGACACAGTGAGAGAACTGTGCAGTCGTCCTCGGAAGTTTGCTAGCCCTTTGCAAGATATACCGTGACCGGGGGGAAACGAAGGCGTTCCCTTACTCGTGCAATTCAGAAGGAACACATGTTTCCCAAAGTGCTCTCAGGGAAGGGGGCCAGTGTGCGACCCGTGTCTCTTTTGGCTGCTCGGGCACTTCAGCTACATGAGCTGGGTGTCAGTCGTGAAAAGGGCGTCGGACGAGAAAAGTGAAATTTGGCCTGTTGGCAACCCAGAGAGCTGCGTCCTCAGAGCTCCCTGAAAAACAGTCCCGTCGCCTGTCTTGGATTCGCCGTAAGAGTTCCCTGGGAGGCAAAGTGAGGCAGAGTGGGTTTTCTCGAAAGAACGTGGGTGCATGCCGTTCAGTGCTCGGAGCTCATCCCCAAGCCTTCTGGCTCGTGGTTAGGAAACCTGCCCACATGCTGCAAAAGGAAGGTCCGCGTGTGCCATGGCAAGTGTTGGAGTGCATTACGGTTCCCGAGAAGGCTTAGTGAATGTGCTGCTTTAACTCTGGTAGGCCTCTCAGGACTGCGAGTTCCCTCGCGCCTAGACCCGGCTCGTGGAAGAGCACGGGGTCCCCAACGTGTTATCTGTGGCCTCCGAGCCACCTCCAGCCCCATGGGTCATTGCGTTCCACTCTAGGCATGCAGAGGGCACGGCACCACGTGACCTGCTCTGGCAGAGAGCCAGATCTCCACCTCTGGAAACCAGTATCAGGAACACGGTGGCGGACGGTGTCACGTGCAATGCTTGTCAGACTCCCAGCGAAGTTCTGAAATGCACTGACCCTTACTCGCTGATTAGCATTGCTTCGACGAACTCCAAGCTGACGACCCCTTTACCTCAAGCAGAAACGTGACTTTGGAACCAGCCCGAAATGATGGACGCATTTTCCGAAGCACTGCTAGGCCACTGAACTTTCCAGTGTCGCCAAGGCCTGACGGAAGCACTGTTCTGGCTAGGCACCCCACCTGTCGCAGTCCCTCTGCTTACAAAAATGTCCTCACGGGAGAGCCTAGTGTGTCGCATGGCTCTCTGATCCCCTGGCAGAAGGTGCCCGTCCACAGGCTGAGGTCCACGTAGAAGCTGGAGCCTGAAGGGTCAAGCATTATTTGCCCCTTTGGAAAGCAGGAGACTTGGGGCAGAAAACGGAAGGGAAAGCACAGGGGTCGCTCATCCTGGACACCCTGCAGGAATTCCCCGGGAGGAAAAGTGAGATTTCTCGAGAGAAACAGTGCGCCTGCCAGTCCTTGCCCGGAGCTCATCCAGCAGAGTACTTCAGCTAAGGCGAAAGTGGGCAAAGGAAGGGGCAGGGTTACCATCAGCAGAGTTGATGGTCACAAGTTGACCCGAGGCTTTCGTCACCGAAGTGCTGTAATGCTGGTGTGCCTTTCACAAGTCTGAGGAGCGTCTCGTCAGCACCGTTCTCCCAGGAAAGTCACTGTGTACCGAAAGTGTCAACTGTGCCTTCTGAGCAACCTCCAGCCCCATGGTCTTTGAGCTCTTGGTATGCAGAAGGCCAGGCAACAAAGTGTTTCCTCTGTCAGAGAGCTGGATACCCAGAGCTTACAGGACTCTCCAGGCACACGTTTCTCCCTGGTCGCCCGGGCAAAGCAAGGGGGACCTCAGATTGTAAACCTGAGCTGCACTGGGGAAAGCCTGCGATTACAAGGCTTCTCGGAATTTATAGGGGACGTCTTGCTCCCACAAGGAGCACATCGACTTCTGGTCCAGCTGGAGTAATGTGCTCTCATCCTCTGATGGTTGTTAGGCTGTAGTGCGGCAAGGAAAGTCCGCATATGCCTTGGTCAGCGCTCGAGGGTGGCAGCTTCCAAGAAGCCTTAGTGAGTGCAGTGGCTGAATGCCTTTATCCCTCCCAGGGTGGCGCGGCCTCTCGCGGCTGGGCCCTGGTCATGCCAGGACACGGAGTACCCCAAAGGGTCATCAGTGGCTTCCGAACAACTTCAGGCCCCGGGGGACATTGGGCTGAACCTGATGCCTGCAGAGGGAAGGGCCACTAAGCAGCCAGCTCCTGCTACAACTACACTCCTGGACACCAGCCTCAGGAGCATGCTGGTGGACGGTCTCGTGTACAATTCATGTCAGCCTTCAGGCGAAAATCTCAGATGCCCTGAGACTTCCACGGTGCAGGGAAGTGAACCTAGGAACTCAAAGCTGACGGCGCTTAACCTCACGCAGAACCTTCACTCGGTATCCCTCCCCTCACCCCCTATGATGAAGAACACATTTCCGTTTCCATTGCTAGGTCTTTGAAAGGGGCACCGTCACCGAGGCCTGACTGAGGCATTGTCTCGGCTAAGCCCGTCACCTCACGCAGAAACACTGCTTACCAAAGGGGCCTCACGGAAGCGCCTAGTTTCTTGCGTGTGTTTCTTTTCACTCCGGTAGAAGGGGCTGCTACCCAGGCTACGTGTCCACAGCGACAGTGGAGCCTGATGGGAAAGAATTATTTACCCATTTGAAAACTAGGATGCTTGAGGCCGAAAGACTGAATAAAAAGCCCTGCGCTCCTCACCTACTACACCCTGCAGGAATACCCGGGGAGGAACGCAGGGTTTCCTCAAAGAAAGAGCGTGCTTGCAAGTTCTTGCTAGGAGCACATCCAGCAGTTGACTTCATCTAGGGCGAGTGTCAGCTGAGCGCCAGGCTCAAAGTAAGGTGCAGGAACATGGTGGTGGACGTGTGTACCACAAGTGGCATCTGTGCCTGCTGAGCACCCTCGAGCCACATGGGTTTTGGGCTCTACTGTTTGGGACGCAGAAGGCCGGGCAACAATTCTTTCCTCCATCGGAGAGCTAGGTTTCCAGGGCTTGGAAGAAGCCTGAAGATCACGTTTCTAACCGGGCTTCTGGGCAATGTAAGGGGGTCGTCATTTTGTAAACCTGAGGCGCTTTGAGAGAAACGCCATGCTTGACCGGCTTCTCGGCATTCACACCTGACCTCTTGCTCCCGCAAGCAGCACCTCGACCCCGGACACAGTGAGAGAGCTGTGCAGTCGTCCTCGGAAGTTTGCTAGCCCTTTGCAAGATATACCGTGACCGGGGGGAAACGAAGGCATTCCTTTACTCGTGCACTTCAGGAGGAACACATGTTTCCCAAAGTGCTCTCAGGGAAGGGGGCCAGTGTGCGACCCGTGTCTCTTTTGGCTGCTCGGGCACTTCAGCTACATGAGCTGGGTGTCAGTCGTGAAAAGGGCGTCGGACGAGAAAAGTGAAATTTGGCCTGTTGGCAACCCAGAGAGCTACGTCCTCAGAGCTCCCTGAAAAACAGTCCCGTCGCCTGTCTTGGATTCGCCGTAGGAGTTCCCTGGGAGGCAAAGTGAGGCAGAGTGGGTTTTCTCGAAAGAACGTGGGTGCATGCCGTTCAGTGCTCGGAGCTCATCCCCAAGCCTTCTGGCTCGTGGTTAGGAAACCTGCCCACATGCTGCAAAAGGAAGGTCCGCGTGTGCCATGGCAAGTGTTGGAGTGCATTACGGTTCCCGAGAAGGCTTAGTGAATGTGCTGCTTTAACTCTGGTAGGCCTCTCAGGACTGCGAGTTCCCTCGCGCCTAGACCCGGCTCGTGGAAGAGCACGGGGTCCCCAACGTGTTATCTGTGGCCTCCGAGCAACCTCCAGCCCCATGGGTCATTGCGTTCCACTCTAGGCATGCAGAGGGCACGGCACCACGTGACCTGCTCTGGCAGAGAGCCAGATCTCCACCTCTGGAAACCAGTATCAGGAACACGGTGGCGGACGGTGTCACGTGCAATGCTTGTCAGACTCCCAGCGAAGTTCTGAAATGCGCTGACCCTTACTCGCTGATTAGCATTGCTTCGACGAACTCCAAGCTGACGACCCCTTTACCTCAAGCAGAAACGTGACTTTGGAACCAGCCCGAAATGATGGACGCATTTTCCGAAGCACTGCTAGGCCACTGAACTTTCCAGTGTCGCCAAGGCCTGACGGAAGCACTGTTCTGGCTAGGCACCCCACCTGTCGCAGTCCCTCTGCTTACAAAAATGTCCTCACGGGAGAGCCTAGTGTGTCGCATGGCTCTCTGATCCCCTGGCAGAAGGTGCCCGTCCACAGGCTGAGGTCCACGTAGAAGCTGGAGCCTGAAGGGTCAAGCATTATTTGCCCCTTTGGAAAGCAGGAGACTTGGGGCAGAAAACGGAAGGGAAAGCACAGGGGTCGCTCATCCTGGACACCCTGCAGGAATTCCCCGGGAGGAAAAGTGAGATTTCTCGAGAGAAACAGTGCGCCTGCCAGTCCTTGCCCGGAGCTCATCCAGCAGAGTACTTCAGCTAAGGCGAAAGTGGGCAAAGGAAGGGGCAGGGTTACCATCAGCAGAGTTGATGGTCACAAGTTGACCCGAGGCTTTCGTCACCGAAGTGCTGTAATGCTGGTGTGCCTTTCACAAGTCTGAGGAGCGTCTCGTCAGCACCGTTTTCCCAGGAAAGTCACTGTGTACCGAAAGTGTCAACTGTGCCTTCTGAGCAACCTCCAGCCCCATGGTCTTTGAGCTCTTGGTATGCAGAAGGCCAGGCAACAAAGTGTTTCCTCTGTCAGAGAGCTGGATACCCAGAGCTTACAGGACTCTCCAGGCACACGTTTCTCCCTGGTCGTCCGGGCAAAGCAAGGGGGACCGCAGATTGTAAACCTGAGCTGCACTGGGGAAAGCCTGCGATTACAAGGCTTCTCGGAATTTATAGGGGACGTCTTGCTCCCACAAGCAGCACATCGACTTCTGGTCCAGCTGGAGAAATGTGCTCTCATCCTCTGATGGTTGTTAGGCTGTAGTGCGGCAAGGAAAGTCCGCATATGCCTTGGTCAGCGCTCGAGGGTGGCAGCTTCCAAGAAGCCTTAGTGAGTGCAGTGGCTGAATGCCTTTATCCCTCCCAGGGTGGCGCGGCCTCTCGCGGCTGGGCCCTGGTCATGCCAGGACACGGAGTACCCCAAAGGGTCATCAGTGGCTTCCGAACAACTTCAGGCCCCGGGGGACATTGGGCTGAACCTGATGCCTGCAGAGGGAAGGGCCACTAAGCAGCCAGCTCCTGCTACAACTACACTCCTGGACACCAGCCTCAGGAGCATGCTGGTGGACGGTCTCGTGTACAATTCATGTCAGCCTTCAGGCGAAAATCTCAGATGCCCTGAGACTTCCACGGTGCAGGGAAGTGAACCTAGGAACTCAAAGCTGACGGCGCTTAACCTCACGCAGAACCTTCACTCGGTATCCCTCCCCTCACCCCCTATGATGAAGAACACATTTCCGTTTCCATTGCTAGGTCTTTGAAAGGGGCACCGTCACCGAGGCCTGACTGAGGCATTGTCTCGGCTAAGCCCGTCACCTCACGCAGAAACACTGCTTACCAAAGGGGCCTCACGGAAGCGCCTAGTTTCTTGCGTGTGTTTCTTTTCACTCCGGTAGAAGGGGCTGCTACCCAGGCTACGTGTCCACAGCGACAGTGGAGCCTGATGGGAAAGAATTATTTACCCATTTGAAAACTAGGATGCTTGAGGCCGAAAGACTGAATAAAAAGCCCTGCGCTCCTCACCTACTACACCCTGCAGGAATACCCGGGGAGGAACGCAGGGTTTCCTCAAAGAAAGAGCGTGCTTGCAAGTTCTTGCTAGGAGCACATCCAGCAGTTGACTTCATCTAGGGCGAGTGTCAGCTGAGCGCCAGGCTCAAAGTAAGGTGCAGGAACATGGTGGTGGACGTGTGTACCACAAGTGGCATCTGTGCCTGCTGAGCACCCTCGAGCCACATGGGTTTTGGGCTCTACTGTTTGGGACGCAGAAGGCCGGGCAACAAAGTCTTTCCTCCATCGGAGAGCTAGGTTTCCAGGGCTTGGAAGAAGCCTGAAGATCACGTTTTTAACCGGGCTTCTGGGCAATGTAAGGGGGTCGTCATTTTGTAAACCTGAGGCGCTTTGAGAGAAACGCCATGCTTGACCGGCTTCTCGGCATTCACACCTGACCTCTTGCTCCCGCAAGCAGCACCTCGACCCCGGACACAGTGAGAGAGCTGTGCAGTCGTCCTCGGAAGTTTGCTAGCCCTTTGCAAGATATACCGTGACCGGGGGGAAACGAAGGCGTTCCCTTACTCGTGCACTTCAGGAGGAACACATGTTTCCCAAAGTGCTCTCAGGGAAGGGGGCCAGTGTGCGACCCGTGTCTCTTTTGGCTGCTCGGGCACTTCAGCTACATGAGCTGGGTGTCAGTCGTGAAAAGGGCGTCGGACGAGAAAAGTGGAATTTGGCCTGTTGGCAACCCAGAGAGCTGCGTCCTCAGAGCTCCCTGAAAAACAGTCCCGTCGCCTGTCTTGGATTCGCCGTAGGAGTTCCCTGGGAGGCAAAGTGAGGCAGAGTGGGTTTTCTCGAAAGAACGTGGGTGCATGCCGTTCAGTGCTCGGAGCTCATCCCCAAGCCTTCTGGCTCGTGGTTAGGAAACCTGCCCACATGCTGCAAAAGGAAGGTCCGCGTGTGCCATGGCAAGTGTTGGAGTGCATTACGGTTCCCGAGAAGGCTTAGTGAATGTGCTGCTTTAACTCTGGTAGGCCTCTCAGGACTGCGAGTTCCCTCGCGCCTAGACCCGGCTCGTGGAAGAGCACGGGGTCCCCAACGTGTTATCTGTGGCCTCCGAGCAACCTCCAGCCCCATGGGTCATTGCGTTCCACTCTAGGCATGCAGAGGGCACGGCACCACGTGACCTGCTCTGGCAGAGAGCCAGATCTCCACCTCTGGAAACCAGTATCAGGAACACGGTGGCGGACGGTGTCACGTGCAATGCTTGTCAGACTCCCAGCGAAGTTCTGAAATGCACTGACCCTTACTCGCTGATTAGCATTGCTTCGATGAACTCCAAGCTGACGACCCCTTTACCTCAAGCAGAAACGTGACCTTGGAACCAGCCCGAAATGATGGACGCATTTTCCGAAGCACTGCTAGGCCACTGAACTTTCCAGTGTCGCCAAGGCCTGACGGAAGCACTGTTCTGGCTAGGCACCCCACCTGTCGCAGTCCCTCTGCTCACAAAAATGTCCTCACGGGAGAGCCTAGTGTGTCGCATGGCTCTCTGATCCCCTGGCAGAAGGTGCCCGTCCACAGGCTGAGGTCCACGTAGAAGCTGGAGCCTGAAGGGTCAAGCATTATTTGCCCCTTTGGAAAGCAGGAGACTTGGGGCAGAAAACGGAAGGGAAAGCACAGGGGTCGCTCATCCTGGACACCCTGCAGGAATTCCCCGGGAGGAAAAGCGAGATTTCTCGAGAGAAACAGTGCGCCTGCCAGTCCTTGCCCGGAGCTCATCCAGCAGAGTACTTCAGCTAAGGCGAAAGTCGGCAAAGGAAGGGGCAGGGTTACCATCAGCAGAGTTGATGGTCACAAGTTGACCCGAGGCTTTCGTCACCGAAGTGCTGTAATGCTGGTGTGCCTTTCACAAGACTGAGGAGCGTCTCGTCAGCACCGTTTTCCCAGGAAAGTCACTGTGTACCGAAAGTGTCAACTGTGCCTTCTGAGCAACCTCCAGCCCCATGGTCTTTGAGCTCTTGGTATGCAGAAGGCCAGGCAACAAAGTGTTTCCTCTGTCAGAGAGCTGGATACCCAGAGCTTACAGGACTCTCCAGGCACACGTTTCTCCCTGGTCGTCCGGGCAAAGCAAGGGGGACCGCAGATTGTAAACCTGAGCTGCACTGGGGAAAGCCTGCGATTACAAGGCTTCTCGGAATTTATAGGGGACGTCTTGCTTCCACAAGGAGCACATCGACTTCTGGTCCAGCTGGAGAAATGTGCTCTCATCCTCTGATGGTTGTTAGGCTGTAGTGCGGCAAGGAAAGTCCGCATATGCCTTGGTCAGCGCTCGAGGGTGGCAGCTTCCAAGAAGCCTTAGTGAGTGCAGTGGCTGAATGCCTTTATCCCTCCCAGGGTGGCGCGGCCTCTCGCGGCTGGGCCCTGGTCATGCCAGGACACGGAGTACCCCAAAGGGTCATCAGTGGCTTCCGAACAACTTCAGGCCCCGGGGGACATTGGGCTGAACCTGATGCCTGCAGAGGGAAGGGCCACTAAGCAGCCAGCTCCTGCTACAACTACACTCCTGGACACCAGCCTCAGGAGCATGCTGGTGGACGGTCTCGTGTACAATTCATGTCAGCCTTCAGGCGAAAATCTCAGATGCCCTGAGACTTCCACGGTGCAGGGAAGAGAACCTAGGAACTCAAAGCTGACGGCGCTTAACCTCACGCAGAACCTTCACTCGGTATCCCTCCCCTCACCCCCTATGATGAAGAACACATTTCCGTTTCCATTGCTAGGTCTTTGAAAGGGGCACCGTCACCGAGGCCTGACTGAGGCATTGTCTCGGCTAAGCCCGTCACCTCACGCAGAAACACTGCTTACCAAAGGGGCCTCACGGAAGCGCCTAGTTTCTTGCGTGTGTTTCTTTTCACTCCGGTAGAAGGGGCTGCTACCCAGGCTACGTGTCCACAGCGACAGTGGAGCCTGATGGGAAAGAATTATTTACCCATTTGAAAACTAGGATGCTTGAGGCCGAAAGACTGAATAAAAAGCCCTGCGCTCCTCACCTACTACACCCTGCAGGAATACCCGGGGAGGAACGCAGGGTTTCCTCAAAGAAAGAGCGTGCTTGCAAGTTCTTGCTAGGAGCACATCCAGCAGTTGACTTCATCTAGGGCGAGTGTCAGCTGAGCGCCAGGCTCAAAGTAAGGTGCAGGAACATGGTGGTGGACGTGTGTACCACAAGTGGCATCTGTGCCTGCTGAGCACCCTCGAGCCACATGGGTTTTGGGCTCTACTGTTTGGGACGCAGAAGGCCGGGCAACAAAGTCTTTCCTCCATCGGAGAGCTAGGTTTCCAGGGCTTGGAAGAAGCCTGAAGATCACGTTTCTAACCGGGCTTCTGGGCAATGTAAGGGGGTCGTCATTTTGTAAACCTGAGGCGCTTTGAGAGAAACGCCATGCTTGACCGGCTTCTCGGCATTCACACCTGACCTCTTGCTCCCGCAAGCAGCACCTCGACCCCGGACACAGTGAGAGAGCTGTGCAGTCGTCCTCGGAAGTTTGCTAGCCCTTTGCAAGATATACCGTGACCGGGGGGAAACGAAGGCATTCCTTTACTCGTGCACTTCAGGAGGAACACATGTTTCCCAAAGTGCTCTCAGGGAAGGGGGCCAGTGTGCGACCCGTGTCTCTTTTGGCTGCTCGGGCACTTCAGCTACATGAGCTGGGTGTCAGTCGTGAAAAGGGCGTCGGACGAGAAAAGTGAAATTTGGCCTGTTGGCAACCCAGAGAGCTACGTCCTCAGAGCTCCCTGAAAAACAGTCCCGTCGCCTGTCTTGGATTCGCCGTAGGAGTTCCCTGGGAGGCAAAGTGAGGCAGAGTGGGTTTTCTCGAAAGAACGTGGGTGCATGCCGTTCAGTGCTCGGAGCTCATCCCCAAGCCTTCTGGCTCGTGGTTAGGAAACCTGCCCACATGCTGCAAAAGGAAGGTCCGCGTGTGCCATGGCAAGTGTTGGAGTGCATTACGGTTCCCGAGAAGGCTTAGTGAATGTGCTGCTTTAACTCTGGTAGGCCTCTCAGGACTGCGAGTTCCCTCGCGCCTAGACCCGGCTCGTGGAAGAGCACGGGGTCCCCAACGTGTTATCTGTGGCCTCCGAGCAACCTCCAGCCCCATGGGTCATTGCGTTCCACTCTAGGCATGCAGAGGGCACGGCACCACGTGACCTGTTCTGGCAGAGAGCCAGATCTCCACCTCTGGAAACCAGTATCAGGAACACGGTGGCGGACGGTGTCACGTGCAATGCTTGTCAGACTCCCAGCGAAGTTCTGAAATGCGCTGACCCTTACTCGCTGATTAGCATTGCTTCGACGAACTCCAAGCTGACGACCCCTTTACCTCAAGCAGAAACGTGACTTTGGAACCAGCCCGAAATGATGGACGCATTTTCCGAAGCACTGCTAGGCCACTGAACTTTCCAGTGTCGCCAAGGCCTGACGGAAGCACTGTTCTGGCTAGGCACCCCACCTGTCGCAGTCCCTCTGCTTACAAAAATGTCCTCACGGGAGAGCCTAGTGTGTCGCATGGCTCTCTGATCCCCTGGCAGAAGGTGCCCGTCCACAGGCTGAGGTCCACGTAGAAGCTGGAGCCTGAAGGGTCAAGCATTATTTGCCCCTTTGGAAAGCAGGAGACTTGGGGCAGAAAACGGAAGGGAAAGCACAGGGGTCGCTCATCCTGGACACCCTGCAGGAATTCCCCGGGAGGAAAAGCGAGATTTCTCGAGAGAAACAGTGCGCCTGCCAGTCCTTGCCCGGAGCTCATCCAGCAGAGTACTTCAGCTAAGGCGAAAGTCGGCAAAGGAAGGGGCAGGGTTACCATCAGCAGAGTTGATGGTCACAAGTTGACCCGAGGCTTTCGTCACCGAAGTGCTGTAATGCTGGTGTGCCTTTCACAAGACTGAGGAGCGTCTCGTCAGCACCGTTTTCCCAGGAAAGTCACTGTGTACCGAAAGTGTCAACTGTGCCTTCTGAGCAACCTCCAGCCCCATGGTCTTTGAGCTCTTGGTATGCAGAAGGCCAGGCAACAAAGTGTTTCCTCTGTCAGAGAGCTGGATACCCAGAGCTTACAGGACTCTCCAGGCACACGTTTCTCCCTGGTCGTCCGGGCAAAGCAAGGGGGACCGCAGATTGTAAACCTGAGCTGCACTGGGGAAAGCCTGCGATTACAAGGCTTCTCGGAATTTATAGGGGACGTCTTGCTTCCACAAGGAGCACATCGACTTCTGGTCCAGCTGGAGAAATGTGCTCTCATCCTCTGATGGTTGTTAGGCTGTAGTGCGGCAAGGAAAGTCCGCATATGCCTTGGTCAGCGCTCGAGGGTGGCAGCTTCCAAGAAGCCTTAGTGAGTGCAGTGGCTGAATGCCTTTATCCCTCCCAGGGTGGCGCGGCCTCTCGCGGCTGGGCCCTGGTCATGCCAGGACACGGAGTACCCCAAAGGGTCATCAGTGGCTTCCGAACAACTTCAGGCCCCGGGGGACATTGGGCTGAACCTGATGCCTGCAGAGGGAAGGGCCACTAAGCAGCCAGCTCCTGCTACAACTACACTCCTGGACACCAGCCTCAGGAGCATGCTGGTGGACGGTCTCGTGTACAATTCATGTCAGCCTTCAGGCGAAAATCTCAGATGCCCTGAGACTTCCACGGTGCAGGGAAGAGAACCTAGGAACTCAAAGCTGACGGCGCTTAACCTCACGCAGAACCTTCACTCGGTATCCCTCCCCTCACCCCCTATGATGAAGAACACATTTCCGTTTCCATTGCTAGGTCTTTGAAAGGGGCACCGTCACCGAGGCCTGACTGAGGCATTGTCTCGGCTAAGCCCGTCACCTCACGCAGAAACACTGCTTACCAAAGGGGCCTCACGGAAGCGCCTAGTTTCTTGCGTGTGTTTCTTTTCACTCCGGTAGAAGGGGCTGCTACCCAGGCTACGTGTCCACAGCGACAGTGGAGCCTGATGGGAAAGAATTATTTACCCATTTGAAAACTAGGATGCTTGAGGCCGAAAGACTGAATAAAAAGCCCTGCGCTCCTCACCTACTACACCCTGCAGGAATACCCGGGGAGGAACGCAGGGTTTCCTCAAAGAAAGAGCGTGCTTGCAAGTTCTTGCTAGGAGCACATCCAGCAGTTGACTTCATCTAGGGCGAGTGTCAGCTGAGCGCCAGGCTCAAAGTAAGGTGCAGGAACATGGTGGTGGACGTGTGTACCACAAGTGGCATCTGTGCCTGCTGAGCACCCTCGAGCCACATGGGTTTTGGGCTCTACTGTTTGGGACGCAGAAGGCCGGGCAACAAAGTCTTTCCTCCATCGGAGAGCTAGGTTTCCAGGGCTTGGAAGAAGCCTGAAGATCACGTTTCTAACCGGGCTTCTGGGCAATGTAAGGGGGTCGTCATTTTGTAAACCTGAGGCGCTTTGAGAGAAACGCCATGCTTGACCGGCTTCTCGGCATTCACACCTGACCTCTTGCTCCCGCAAGCAGCACCTCGACCCCGGACACAGTGAGAGAGCTGTGCAGTCGTCCTCGGAAGTTTGCTAGCCCTTTGCAAGATATACCGTGACCGGGGGGAGACGAAGGCATTCCTTTACTCGTGCACTTCAGGAGGAACACATGTTTCCCAAAGTGCTCTCAGGGAAGGGGGCCAGTGTGCGACCCGTGTCTCTTTTGGCTGCTCGGGCACTTCAGCTACATGAGCTGGGTGTCAGTCGTGAAAAGGGCGTCGGACGAGAAAAGTGAAATTTGGCCTGTTGGCAACCCAGAGAGCTACGTCCTCAGAGCTCCCTGAAAAACAGTCCCGTCGCCTGTCTTGGATTCGCCGTAGGAGTTCCCTGGGAGGCAAAGTGAGGCAGAGTGGGTTTTCTCGAAAGAACGTGGGTGCATGCCGTTCAGTGCTCGGAGCTCATCCCCAAGCCTTCTGGCTCGTGGTTAGGAAACCTGCCCACATGCTGCAAAAGGAAGGTCCGCGTGTGCCATGGCAAGTGTTGGAGTGCATTACGGTTCCCGAGAAGGCTTAGTGAATGTGCTGCTTTAACTCTGGTAGGCCTCTCAGGACTGCGAGTTCCCTCGCGCCTAGACCCGGCTCGTGGAAGAGCACGGGGTCCCCAACGTGTTATCTGTGGCCTCCGAGCAACCTCCAGCCCCATGGGTCATTGCGTTCCACTCTAGGCATGCAGAGGGCACGGCACCACGTGACCTGTTCTGGCAGAGAGCCAGATCTCCACCTCTGGAAACCAGTATCAGGAACACGGTGGCGGACGGTGTCACGTGCAATGCTTGTCAGACTCCCAGCGAAGTTCTGAAATGCGCTGACCCTTACTCGCTGATTAGCATTGCTTCGACGAACTCCAAGCTGACGACCCCTTTACCTCAAGCAGAAACGTGACTTTGGAACCAGCCCGAAATGATGGACGCATTTTCCGAAGCACTGCTAGGCCACTGAACTTTCCAGTGTCGCCAAGGCCTGACGGAAGCACTGTTCTGGCTAGGCACCCCACCTGTCGCAGTCCCTCTGCTTACAAAAATGTCCTCACGGGAGAGCCTAGTGTGTCGCATGGCTCTCTGATCCCCTGGCAGAAGGTGCCCGTCCACAGGCTGAGGTCCACGTAGAAGCTGGAGCCTGAAGGGTCAAGCATTATTTGCCCCTTTGGAAAGCAGGAGACTTGGGGCAGAAAACGGAAGGGAAAGCACAGGGGTCGCTCATCCTGGACACCCTGCAGGAATTCCCCGGGAGGAAAAGTGAGATTTCTCGAGAGAAACAGTGCGCCTGCCAGTCCTTGCCCGGAGCTCATCCAGCAGAGTACTTCAGCTAAGGCGAAAGTCGGCAAAGGAAGGGGCAGGGTTACCATCAGCAGAGTTGATGGTCACAAGTTGACCCGAGGCTTTCGTCACCGAAGTGCTGTAATGCTGGTGTGCCTTTCACAAGTCTGAGGAGCGTCTCGTCAGCACCGTTTTCCCAGGAAAGTCACTGTGTACCGAAAGTGTCAACTGTGCCTTCTGAGCAACCTCCAGCCCCATGGTCTTTGAGCTCTTGGTATGCAGAAGGCCAGGCAACAAAGTGTTTCCTCTGTCAGAGAGCTGGATACCCAGAGCTTACAGGACTCTCCAGGCACACGTTTCTCCCTGGTCGTCCGGGCAAAGCAAGGGGGACCGCAGATTGTAAACCTGAGCTGCACTGGGGAAAGCCTGCGATTACAAGGCTTCTCGGAATTTATAGGGGACGTCTTGCTCCCACAAGCAGCACATCGACTTCTGGTCCAGCTGGAGAAATGTGCTCTCATCCTCTGATGGTTGTTAGGCTGTAGTGCGGCAAGGAAAGTCCGCATATGCTTTGGTCAGCGCTCGAGGGTGGCAGCTTCCAAGAAGCCTTAGTGAGTGCAGTGGCTGAATGCCTTTATCCCTCCCAGGGTGGCGCGGCCTCTCGCGGCTGGGCCCTGGTCATGCCAGGACACGGAGTACCCCAAAGGGTCATCAGTGGCTTCCGAACAACTTCAGGCCCCGGGGGACATTGGGCTGAACCTGATGCCTGCAGAGGGAAGGGCCACTAAGCAGCCAGCTCCTGCTACAACTACACTCCTGGACACCAGCCTCAGGAGCATGCTGGTGGACGGTCTCGTGTACAATTCATGTCAGCCTTCAGGCGAAAATCTCAGATGCCCTGAGACTTCCACGGTGCAGGGAAGTGAACCTAGGAACTCAAAGCTGACGGCGCTTAACCTCACGCAGAACCTTCACTCGGTATCCCTCCCCTCACCCCCTATGATGAAGAACACATTTCCGTTTCCATTGCTAGGTCTTTGAAAGGGGCACCGTCACCGAGGCCTGACTGAGGCATTGTCTCGGCTAAGCCCGTCACCTCACGCAGAAACACTGCTTACCAAAGGGGCCTCACGGAAGCGCCTAGTTTCTTGCGTGTGTTTCTTTTCACTCCGGTAGAAGGGGCTGCTACCCAGGCTACGTGTCCACAGCGACAGTGGAGCCTGATGGGAAAGAATTATTTACCCATTTGAAAACTAGGATGCTTGAGGCCGAAAGACTGAATAAAAAGCCCTGCGCTCCTCACCTACTACACCCTGCAGGAATACCCGGGGAGGAACGCAGGGTTTCCTCAAAGAAAGAGCGTGCTTGCAAGTTCTTGCTAGGAGCACATCCAGCAGTTGACTTCATCTAGGGCGAGTGTCAGCTGAGCGCCAGGCTCAAAGTAAGGTGCAGGAACATGGTGGTGGACGTGTGTACCACAAGTGGCATCTGTGCCTGCTGAGCACCCTCGAGCCACATGGGTTTTGGGCTCTACTGTTTGGGACACAGAAGGCCGGGCAACAAAGTCTTTCCTCCATCGGAGAGCTAGGTTTCCAGGGCTTGGAAGAAGCCTGAAGATCACGTTTCTAACCGGGCTTCTGGGCAATGTAAGGGGGTCGTCATTTTGTAAACCTGAGGCGCTTTGAGAGAAACGCCATGCTTGACCGGCTTCTCGGCATTCACACCTGACCTCTTGCTCCCGCAAGCAGCACCTCGACCCCGGACACAGTGAGAGAGCTGTGCAGTCGTCCTCGGAAGTTTGCTAGCCCTTTGCAAGATATACCGTGACCGGGGGGAAACGAAGGCGTTCCCTTACTCGTGCAATTCAGGAGGAACACATGTTTCCCAAAGTGCTCTCAGGGAAGGGGGCCAGTGTGCGACCCGTGTCTCTTTTGGCTGCTCGGGCACTTCAGCTACATGAGCTGGGTGTCAGTCGTGAAAAGGGCGTCGGACGAGAAAAGTGGAATTTGGCCTGTTGGCAACCCAGAGAGCTGCGTCCTCAGAGCTCCCTGAAAAACAGTCCCGTCGCCTGTCTTGGATTCGCCGTAGGAGTTCCCTGGGAGGCAAAGTGAGGCAGAGTGGGTTTTCTCGAAAGAACGTGGGTGCATGCCGTTCAGTGCTCGGAGCTCATCCCCAAGCCTTCTGGCTCGTGGTTAGGAAACCTGCCCACATGCTGCAAAAGGAAGGTCCGCGTGTGCCATGGCAAGTGTTGGAGTGCCTTACGGTTCCCGAGAAGGCTTAGTGAATGTGCTGCTTTAACTCTGGTAGGCCTCTCAGGACTGCGAGTTCCCTCGCGCCTAGACCCGGCTCGTGGAAGAGCACGGGGTCCCCAACGTGTTATCTGTGGCCTCCGAGCCACCTCCAGCCCCATGGGTCATTGCGTTCCACTCTAGGCATGCAGAGGGCACGGCACCACGTGACCTGCTCTGGCAGAGAGCCAGATCTCCACCTCTGGAAACCAGTATCAGGAACACGGTGGCGGACGGTGTCACGTGCAATGCTTGTCAGACTCCCAGCGAAGTTCTGAAATGCACTGACCCTTACTCGCTGATTAGCATTGCTTCGACGAACTCCAAGCTGACGACCCCTTTACCTCAAGCAGAAACGTGACCTTGGAACCAGCCCGAAATGATGGACGCATTTTCCGAAGCACTGCTAGGCCACTGAACTTTCCAGTGTCGCCAAGGCCTGACGGAAGCACTGTTCTGGCTAGGCACCCCACCTGTCGCAGTCCCTCTGCTCACAAAAATGTCCTCACGGGAGAGCCTAGTGTGTCGCATGGCTCTCTGATCCCCTGGCAGAAGGTGCCCGTCCACAGGCTGAGGTCCACGTAGAAGCTGGAGCCTGAAGGGTCAAGCATTATTTGCCCCTTTGGAAAGCAGGAGACTTGGGGCAGAAAACGGAAGGGAAAGCACAGGGGTCGCTCATCCTGGACACCCTGCAGGAATTCCCCGGGAGGAAAAGCGAGATTTCTCGAGAGAAACAGTGCGCCTGCCAGTCCTTGCCCGGAGCTCATCCAGCAGAGTACTTCAGCTAAGGCGAAAGTCGGCAAAGGAAGGGGCAGGGTTACCATCAGCAGAGTTGATGGTCACAAGTTGACCCGAGGCTTTCGTCACCGAAGTGCTGTAATGCTGGTGTGCCTTTCACAAGACTGAGGAGCGTCTCGTCAGCACCGTTTTCCCAGGAAAGTCACTGTGTACCGAAAGTGTCAACTGTGCCTTCTGAGCAACCTCCAGCCCCATGGTCTTTGAGCTCTTGGTATGCAGAAGGCCAGGCAACAAAGTGTTTCCTCTGTCAGAGAGCTGGATACCCAGAGCTTACAGGACTCTCCAGGCACACGTTTCTCCCTGGTCGTCCGGGCAAAGCAAGGGGGACCGCAGATTGTAAACCTGAGCTGCACTGGGGAAAGCCTGCGATTACAAGGCTTCTCGGAATTTATAGGGGACGTCTTGCTCCCACAAGGAGCACATCGACTTCTGGTCCAGCTGGAGAAATGTGCTCTCATCCTCTGATGGTTGTTAGGCTGTAGTGCGGCAAGGAAAGTCCGCATATGCCTTGGTCAGCGCTCGAGGGTGGCAGCTTCCAAGAAGCCTTAGTGAGTGCAGTGGCTGAATGCCTTTATCCCTCCCAGGGTGGCGCGGCCTCTCGCGGCTGGGCCCTGGTCATGCCAGGACACGGAGTACCCCAAAGGGTCATCAGTGGCTTCCGAACAACTTCAGGCCCCGTGGGACATTGGGCTGAACCTGATGCCTGCAGAGGGAAGGGCCACTAAGCAGCCAGCTCCTGCTACAACTACACTCCTGGACACCAGCCTCAGGAGCATGCTGGTGGACGGTCTCGTGTACAATTCATGTCAGCCTTCAGGCGAAAATCTCAGATGCCCTGAGACTTCCACGGTGCAGGGAAGAGAACCTAGGAACTCAAAGCTGACGGCGCTTAACCTCACGCAGAACCTTCACTCGGTATCCCTCCCCTCACCCCCTATGATGAAGAACACATTTCCGTTTCCATTGCTAGGTCTTTGAAAGGGGCACCGTCACCGAGGCCTGACTGAGGCATTGTCTCGGCTAAGCCCGTCACCTCACGCAGAAACACTGCTTACCAAAGGGGCCTCACGGAAGCGCCTAGTTTCTTGCGTGTGTTTCTTTTCACTCCGGTAGAAGGGGCTGCTACCCAGGCTACGTGTCCACAACGACAGTGGAGCCTGATGGGAAGGAATTATTTACCCATTTGAAAACTAGGATGCTTGAGGCCGAAAGACTGAATAAAAAGCCCTGCGCTCCTCACCTACTACACCCTGCAGGAATACCTGGGGAGGAACGCAGGGTTTCCTCAAAGAAAGAGCGTGCTTGCAAGTTCTAGCTAGGAGCACATCCAGCAGTTGACTTCATCTAGGGCGAGTGTCAGCTGAGCGCCAGGCTCAAAGTAAGGTGCAGGAACATGGTGGTGGACGTGTGTACCACAAGTGGCTTCTGTGCCTGCTGAGCACCCTCGAGCCACATGGGTTTTGGGCTCTACTGTTTGGGACGCAGAAGGCCGGGCAACAAAGTCTTTCCTCCATCGGAGAGCTAGGTTTCCAGGGCTTGGAAGAAGCCTGAAGATCACGTTTCTAACCGGGCTTCTGGGCAATGTAAGGGGGTCGTCATTTTGTAAACCTGAGGCGCTTTGAGAGAAACGCCATGCTTGACCGGCTTCTCGGCATTCACACCTGACCTCTTGCTCCCGCAAGCAGCACCTCGACCCCGGACACAGTGAGAGAGCTGTGCAGTCGTCCTCGGAAGTTTGCTAGCCCTTTGCAAGATATACCGTGACCGGGGGGAAACGAAGGCGTTCCCTTACTCGTGCAATTCAGGAGGAACACATGTTTCCCAAAGTGCTCTCAGGGAAGGGGGCCAGTGTGCGACCCGTGTCTCTTTTGGCTGCTCGGGCACTTCAGCTACATGAGCTGGGTGTCAGTCGTGAAAAGGGCGTCGGACGAGAAAAGTGGAATTTGGCCTGTTGGCAACCCAGAGAGCTGCGTCCTCAGAGCTCCCTGAAAAACAGTCCCGTCGCCTGTCTTGGATTCGCCGTAGGAGTTCCCTGGGAGGCAAAGTGAGGCAGAGTGGGTTTTCTCGAAAGAACGTGGGTGCATGCCGTTCAGTGCTCGGAGCTCATCCCCAAGCCTTCTGGCTCGTGGTTAGGAAACCTGCCCACATGCTGCAAAAGGAAGGTCCGCGTGTGCCATGGCAAGTGTTGGAGTGCATTACGGTTCCCGAGAAGGCTTAGTGAATGTGCTGCTTTAACTCTGGTAGGCCTCTCAGGACTGCGAGTTCCCTCGCGCCTAGACCCGGCTCGTGGAAGAGCACGGGGTCCCCAACGTGTTATCTGTGGCCTCCGAGCAACCTCCAGCCCCATGGGTCATTGCGTTCCACTCTAGGCATGCAGAGGGCACGGCACCACGTGACCTGCTCTGGCAGAGAGCCAGATCTCCACCTCTGGAAACCAGTATCAGGAACACGGTGGCGGACGGTGTCACGTGCAATGCTTGTCAGACTCCCAGCGAAGTTCTGAAATGCACTGACCCTTACTCGCTGATTAGCATTGCTTCGACGAACTCCAAGCTGACGACCCCTTTACCTCAAGCAGAAACGTGACTTTGGAACCAGCCCGAAATGATGGACGCATTTTCCGAAGCACTGCTAGGCCACTGAACTTTCCAGTGTCGCCAAGGCCTGACGGAAGCACTGTTCTGGCTAGGCACCCCACCTGTCGCAGTCCCTCTGCTTACAAAAATGTCCTCACGGGAGAGCCTAGTGTGTCGCATGGCTCTCTGATCCCCTGGCAGAAGGTGCCCGTCCACAGGCTGAGGTCCACGTAGAAGCTGGAGCCTGAAGGGTCAAGCATTATTTGCCCCTTTGGAAAGCAGGAGACTTGGGGCAGAAAACGGAAGGGAAAGCACAGGGGTCGCTCATCCTGGACACCCTGCAGGAATTCCCCGGGAGGAAAAGTGAGATTTCTCGAGAGAAACAGTGCGCCTGCCAGTCCTTGCCCGGAGCTCATCCAGCAGAGTACTTCAGCTAAGGCGAAAGTGGGCAAAGGAAGGGGCAGGGTTACCATCAGCAGAGTTGATGGTCACAAGTTGACCCGAGGCTTTCGTCACCGAAGTGCTGTAATGCTGGTGTGCCTTTCACAAGACTGAGGAGCGTCTCGTCAGCACCGTTTTCCCAGGAAAGTCACTGTGTACCGAAAGTGTCAACTGTGCCTTCTGAGCAACCTCCAGCCCCATGGTCTTTGAGCTCTTGGTATGCAGAAGGCCAGGCAACAAAGTGTTTCCTCTGTCAGAGAGCTGGATACCCAGAGCTTACAGGACTCTCCAGGCACACGTTTCTCCCTGGTCGTCCGGGCAAAGCAAGGGGGACCGCAGATTGTAAACCTGAGCTGCACTGGGGAAAGCCTGCGATTACAAGGCTTCTCGGAATTTATAGGGGACGTCTTGCTTCCACAAGGAGCACATCGACTTCTGGTCCAGCTGGAGAAATGTGCTCTCATCCTCTGATGGTTGTTAGGCTGTAGTGCGGCAAGGAAAGTCCGCATATGCCTTGGTCAGCGCTCGAGGGTGGCAGCTTCCAAGAAGCCTTAGTGAGTGCAGTGGCTGAATGCCTTTATCCCTCCCAGGGTGGCGCGGCCTCTCGCGGCTGGGCCCTGGTCATGCCAGGACACGGAGTACCCCAAAGGGTCATCAGTGGCTTCCGAACAACTTCAGGCCCCGTGGGACATTGGGCTGAACCTGATGCCTGCAGAGGGAAGGGCCACTAAGCAGCCAGCTCCTGCTACAACTACACTCCTGGACACCAGCCTCAGGAGCATGCTGGTGGACGGTCTCGTGTACAATTCATGTCAGCCTTCAGGCGAAAATCTCAGATGCCCTGAGACTTCCACGGTGCAGGGAAGAGAACTTAGGAACTCAAAGCTGACGGCGCTTAACCTCACGCAGAACCTTCACTCGGTATCCCTCCCCTCACCCCCTATGATGAAGAACACATTTCCGTTTCCATTGCTAGGTCTTTGAAAGGGGCACCGTCACCGAGGCCTGACTGAGGCATTGTCTCGGCTAAGCCCGTCACCTCACGCAGAAACACTGCTTACCAAAGGGGCCTCACGGAAGCGCCTAGTTTCTTGCGTGTGTTTCTTTTCACTCCGGTAGAAGGGGCTGCTACCCAGGCTACGTGTCCACAAAGACAGTGGAGCCTGATGGGAAAGAATTATTT
This sequence comes from Mesoplodon densirostris, assembly GCF_025265405.1. Lineage (NCBI taxonomy): Eukaryota > Metazoa > Chordata > Mammalia > Artiodactyla > Ziphiidae > Mesoplodon > Mesoplodon densirostris. The sequence continues at coordinate 104,245,957 of NC_082672.1, forward strand.
ACCCATTTGAAAACTAGGATGCTTGAGGCCGAAAGACTGAATAAAAAGCCCTGCGCTCCTCACCTACTACACCCTGCAGGAATACCCGGGGAGGAACGCAGGGTTTCCTCAAAGAAAGAGCGTGCTTGCAAGTTCTTGCTAGGAGCACATCCAGCAGTTGACTTCATCTAGGGCGAGTGTCAGCTGAGCGCCAGGCTCAAAGTAAGGTGCAGGAACATGGTGGTGGACGTGTGTACCACAAGTGGCATCTGTGCCTGCTGAGCACCCTCGAGCCACATGGGTTTTGGGCTCTACTGTTTGGGACGCAGAAGGCCGGGCAACAAAGTCTTTCCTCCATCGGAGAGCTAGGTTTCCAGGGCTTGGAAGAAGCCTGAAGATCACGTTTCTAACCGGGCTTCTGGGCAATGTAAGGGGGTCGTCATTTTGTAAACCTGAGGCGCTTTGAGAGAAACGCCATGCTTGACCGGCTTCTCGGCATTCACACCTGACCTCTTGCTCCCGCAAGCAGCACCTCGACCCCGGACACAGTGAGAGAGCTGTGCAGTCGTCCTCGGAAGTTTGCTAGCCCTTTGCAAGATATACCGTGACCGGGGGGAAACGAAGGCATTCCTTTACTCGTGCACTTCAGGAGGAACACATGTTTCCCAAAGTGCTCTCAGGGAAGGGGGCCAGTGTGCGACCCGTGTCTCTTTTGGCTGCTCGGGCACTTCAGCTACATGAGCTGGGTGTCAGTCGTGAAAAGGGCGTCGGACGAGAAAAGTGAAATTTGGCCTGTTGGCAACCCAGAGAGCTACGTCCTCAGAGCTCCCTGAAAAACAGTCCCGTCGCCTGTCTTGGATTCGCCGTAGGAGTTCCCTGGGAGGCAAAGTGAGGCAGAGTGGGTTTTCTCGAAAGAACGTGGGTGCATGCCGTTCAGTGCTCGGAGCTCATCCCCAAGCCTTCTGGCTCGTGGTTAGGAAACCTGCCCACATGCTGCAAAAGGAAGGTCCGCGTGTGCCATGGCAAGTGTTGGAGTGCATTACGGTTCCCGAGAAGGCTTAGTGAATGTGCTGCTTTAACTCTGGTAGGCCTCTCAGGACTGCGAGTTCCCTCGCGCCTAGACCCGGCTCGTGGAAGAGCACGGGGTCCCCAACGTGTTATCTGTGGCCTCCGAGCAACCTCCAGCCCCATGGGTCATTGCGTTCCACTCTAGGCATGCAGAGGGCACGGCACCACGTGACCTGCTCTGGCAGAGAGCCAGATCTCCACCTCTGGAAACCAGTATCAGGAACACGGTGGCGGACGGTGTCACGTGCAATGCTTGTCAGACTCCCAGCGAAGTTCTGAAATGCGCTGACCCTTACTCGCTGATTAGCATTGCTTCGACGAACTCCAAGCTGACGACCCCTTTACCTCAAGCAGAAACGTGACTTTGGAACCAGCCCGAAATGATGGACGCATTTTCCGAAGCACTGCTAGGCCACTGAACTTTCCAGTGTCGCCAAGGCCTGACGGAAGCACTGTTCTGGCTAGGCACCCCACCTGTCGCAGTCCCTCTGCTTACAAAAATGTCCTCACGGGAGAGCCTAGTGTGTCGCATGGCTCTCTGATCCCCTGGCAGAAGGTGCCCGTCCACAGGCTGAGGTCCACGTAGAAGCTGGAGCCTGAAGGGTCAAGCATTATTTGCCCCTTTGGAAAGCAGGAGACTTGGGGCAGAAAACGGAAGGGAAAGCACAGGGGTCGCTCATCCTGGACACCCTGCAGGAATTCCCCGGGAGGAAAAGTGAGATTTCTCGAGAGAAACAGTGCGCCTGCCAGTCCTTGCCCGGAGCTCATCCAGCAGAGTACTTCAGCTAAGGCGAAAGTCGGCAAAGGAAGGGGCAGGGTTACCATCAGCAGAGTTGATGGTCACAAGTTGACCCGAGGCTTTCGTCACCGAAGTGCTGTAATGCTGGTGTGCCTTTCACAAGTCTGAGGAGCGTCTCGTCAGCACCGTTTTCCCAGGAAAGTCACTGTGTACCGAAAGTGTCAACTGTGCCTTCTGAGCAACCTCCAGCCCCATGGTCTTTGAGCTCTTGGTATGCAGAAGGCCAGGCAACAAAGTGTTTCCTCTGTCAGAGAGCTGGATACCCAGAGCTTACAGGACTCTCCAGGCACACGTTTCTCCCTGGTCGTCCGGGCAAAGCAAGGGGGACCGCAGATTGTAAACCTGAGCTGCACTGGGGAAAGCCTGCGATTACAAGGCTTCTCGGAATTTATAGGGGACGTCTTGCTCCCACAAGCAGCACATCGACTTCTGGTCCAGCTGGAGAAATGTGCTCTCATCCTCTGATGGTTGTTAGGCTGTAGTGCGGCAAGGAAAGTCCGCATATGCCTTGGTCAGCGCTCGAGGGTGGCAGCTTCCAAGAAGCCTTAGTGAGTGCAGTGGCTGAATGCCTTTATCCCTCCCAGGGTGGCGCGGCCTCTCGCGGCTGGGCCCTGGTCATGCCAGGACACGGAGTACCCCAAAGGGTCATCAGTGGCTTCCGAACAACTTCAGGCCCCGGGGGACATTGGGCTGAACCTGATGCCTGCAGAGGGAAGGGCCACTAAGCAGCCAGCTCCTGCTACAACTACACTCCTGGACACCAGCCTCAGGAGCATGCTGGTGGACGGTCTCGTGTACAATTCATGTCAGCCTTCAGGCGAAAATCTCAGATGCCCTGAGACTTCCACGGTGCAGGGAAGTGAACCTAGGAACTCAAAGCTGACGGCGCTTAACCTCACGCAGAACCTTCACTCGGTATCCCTCCCCTCACCCCCTATGATGAAGAACACATTTCCGTTTCCATTGCTAGGTCTTTGAAAGGGGCACCGTCACCGAGGCCTGACTGAGGCATTGTCTCGGCTAAGCCCGTCACCTCACGCAGAAACACTGCTTACCAAAGGGGCCTCACGGAAGCGCCTAGTTTCTTGCGTGTGTTTCTTTTCACTCCGGTAGAAGGGGCTGCTACCCAGGCTACGTGTCCACAGCGACAGTGGAGCCTGATGGGAAAGAATTATTTACCCATTTGAAAACTAGGATGCTTGAGGCCGAAAGACTGAATAAAAAGCCCTGCGCTCCTCACCTACTACACCCTGCAGGAATACCCGGGGAGGAACGCAGGGTTTCCTCAAAGAAAGAGCGTGCTTGCAAGTTCTTGCTAGGAGCACATCCAGCAGTTGACTTCATCTAGGGCGAGTGTCAGCTGAGCGCCAGGCTCAAAGTAAGGTGCAGGAACATGGTGGTGGACGTGTGTACCACAAGTGGCATCTGTGCCTGCTGAGCACCCTCGAGCCACATGGGTTTTGGGCTCTACTGTTTGGGACGCAGAAGGCCGGGCAACAAAGTCTTTCCTCCATCGGAGAGCTAGGTTTCCAGGGCTTGGAAGAAGCCTGAAGATCACGTTTCTAACCGGGCTTCTGGGCAATGTAAGGGGGTCGTCATTTTGTAAACCTGAGGCGCTTTGAGAGAAACGCCATGCTTGACCGGCTTCTCGGCATTCACACCTGACCTCTTGCTCCCGCAAGCAGCACCTCGACCCCGGACACAGTGAGAGAGCTGTGCAGTCGTCCTCGGAAGTTTGCTAGCCCTTTGCAAGATATACCGTGACCGGGGGGAAACGAAGGCGTTCCCTTACTCGTGCAATTCAGGAGGAACACATGTTTCCCAAAGTGCTCTCAGGGAAGGGGGCCAGTGTGCGACCCGTGTCTCTTTTGGCTGCTCGGGCACTTCAGCTACATGAGCTGGGTGTCAGTCGTGAAAAGGGCGTCGGACGAGAAAAGTGGAATTTGGCCTGTTGGCAACCCAGAGAGCTGCGTCCTCAGAGCTCCCTGAAAAACAGTCCCGTCGCCTGTCTTGGATTCGCCGTAGGAGTTCCCTGGGAGGCAAAGTGAGGCAGAGTGGGTTTTCTCGAAAGAACGTGGGTGCATGCCGTTCAGTGCTCGGAGCTCATCCCCAAGCCTTCTGGCTCGTGGTTAGGAAACCTGCCCACATGCTGCAAAAGGAAGGTCCGCGTGTGCCATGGCAAGTGTTGGAGTGCCTTACGGTTCTCGAGAAGGCTTAGTGAATGTGCTGCTTTAACTCTGGTAGGCCTCTCAGGACTGCGAGTTCCCTCGCGCCTAGACCCGGCTCGTGGAAGAGCACGGGGTCCCCAACGTGTTATCTGTGGCCTCCGAGCCACCTCCAGCCCCATGGGTCATTGCGTTCCACTCTAGGCATGCAGAGGGCACGGCACCACGTGACCTGCTCTGGCAGAGAGCCAGATCTCCACCTCTGGAAACCAGTATCAGGAACACGGTGGCGGACGGTGTCACGTGCAATGCTTGTCAGACTCCCAGCGAAGTTCTGAAATGCACTGACCCTTACTCGCTGATTAGCATTGCTTCGACGAACTCCAAGCTGACGACCCCTTTACCTCAAGCAGAAACGTGACCTTGGAACCAGCCCGAAATGATGGACGCATTTTCCGAAGCACTGCTAGGCCACTGAACTTTCCAGTGTCGCCAAGGCCTGACGGAAGCACTGTTCTGGCTAGGCACCCCACCTGTCGCAGTCCCTCTGCTCACAAAAATGTCCTCACGGGAGAGCCTAGTGTGTCGCATGGCTCTCTGATCCCCTGGCAGAAGGTGCCCGTCCACAGGCTGAGGTCCACGTAGAAGCTGGAGCCTGAAGGGTCAAGCATTATTTGCCCCTTTGGAAAGCAGGAGACTTGGGGCAGAAAACGGAAGGGAAAGCACAGGGGTCGCTCATCCTGGACACCCTGCAGGAATTCCCCAGGAGGAAAAGCGAGATTTCTCGAGAGAAACAGTGCGCCTGCCAGTCCTTGCCCGGAGCTCATCCAGCAGAGTACTTCAGCTAAGGCGAAAGTCGGCAAAGGAAGGGGCAGGGTTACCATCAGCAGAGTTGATGGTCACAAGTTGACCCGAGGCTTTCGTCACCGAAGTGCTGTAATGCTGGTGTGCCTTTCACAAGACTGAGGAGCGTCTCGTCAGCACCGTTTTCCCAGGAAAGTCACTGTGTACCGAAAGTGTCAACTGTGCCTTCTGAGCAACCTCCAGCCCCATGGTCTTTGAGCTCTTGGTATGCAGAAGGCCAGGCAACAAAGTGTTTCCTCTGTCAGAGAGCTGGATACCCAGAGCTTACAGGACTCTCCAGGCACACGTTTCTCCCTGGTCGTCCGGGCAAAGCAAGGGGGACCGCAGATTGTAAACCTGAGCTGCACTGGGGAAAGCCTGCGATTACAAGGCTTCTCGGAATTTATAGGGGACGTCTTGCTCCCACAAGGAGCACATCGACTTCTGGTCCAGCTGGAGAAATGTGCTCTCATCCTCTGATGGTTGTTAGGCTGTAGTGCGGCAAGGAAAGTCCGCATATGCCTTGGTCAGCGCTCGAGGGTGGCAGCTTCCAAGAAGCCTTAGTGAGTGCAGTGGCTGAATGCCTTTATCCCTCCCAGGGTGGCGCGGCCTCTCGCGGCTGGGCCCTGGTCATGCCAGGACACGGAGTACCCCAAAGGGTCATCAGTGGCTTCCGAACAACTTCAGGCCCCGTGGGACATTGGGCTGAACCTGATGCCTGCAGAGGGAAGGGCCACTAAGCAGCCAGCTCCTGCTACAACTACACTCCTGGACACCAGCCTCAGGAGCATGCTGGTGGACGGTCTCGTGTACAATTCATGTCAGCCTTCAGGCGAAAATCTCAGATGCCCTGAGACTTCCACGGTGCAGGGAAGAGAACCTAGGAACTCAAAGCTGACGGCGCTTAACCTCACGCAGAACCTTCACTCGGTATCCCTCCCCTCACCCCCTATGATGAAGAACACATTTCCGTTTCCATTGCTAGGTCTTTGAAAGGGGCACCGTCACCGAGGCCTGACTGAGGCATTGTCTCGGCTAAGCCCGTCACCTCACGCAGAAACACTGCTTACCAAAGGGGCCTCACGGAAGCGCCTAGTTTCTTGCGTGTGTTTCTTTTCACTCCGGTAGAAGGGGCTGCTACCCAGGCTACGTGTCCACAACGACAGTGGAGCCTGATGGGAAAGAATTATTTACCCATTTGAAAACTAGGATGCTTGAGGCCGAAAGACTGAATAAAAAGCCCTGCGCTCCTCACCTACTACACCCTGCAGGAATACCCGGGGAGGAACGCAGGGTTTCCTCAAAGAAAGAGCGTGCTTGCAAGTTCTTGCTAGGAGCACATCCAGCAGTTGACTTCATCTAGGGCGAGTGTCAGCTGAGCGCCAGGCTCAAAGTAAGGTGCAGGAACATGGTGGTGGACGTGTGTACCACAAGTGGCATCTGTGCCTGCTGAGCACCCTCGAGCCACATGGGTTTTGGGCTCTACTGTTTGGGACGCAGAAGGCCGGGCAACAAAGTCTTTCCTCCATCGGAGAGCTAGGTTTCCAGGGCTTGGAAGAAGCCTGAAGATCACGTTTCTAACCGGGCTTCTGGGCAATGTAAGGGGGTCGTCATTTTGTAAACCTGAGGCGCTTTGAGAGAAACGCCATGCTTGACCGGCTTCTCGGCATTCACACCTGACCTCTTGCTCCCGCAAGCAGCACCTCGACCCCGGACACAGTGAGAGAGCTGTGCAGTCGTCCTCGGAAGTTTGCTAGCCCTTTGCAAGATATACCGTGACCGGGGGGAAACGAAGGCGTTCCCTTACTCGTGCAATTCAGGAGGAACACATGTTTCCCAAAGTGCTCTCAGGGAAGGGGGCCAGTGTGCGACCCGTGTCTCTTTTGGCTGCTCGGGCACTTCAGCTACATGAGCTGGGTGTCAGTCGTGAAAAGGGCGTCGGACGAGAAAAGTGGAATTTGGCCTGTTGGCAACCCAGAGAGCTGCGTCCTCAGAGCTCCCTGAAAAACAGTCCCGTCGCCTGTCTTGGATTCGCCGTAGGAGTTCCCTGGGAGGCAAAGTGAGGCAGAGTGGGTTTTCTCGAAAGAACGTGGGTGCATGCCGTTCAGTGCTCGGAGCTCATCCCCAAGCCTTCTGGCTCGTGGTTAGGAAACCTGCCCACATGCTGCAAAAGGAAGGTCCGCGTGTGCCATGGCAAGTGTTGGAGTGCATTACGGTTCCCGAGAAGGCTTAGTGAATGTGCTGCTTTAACTCTGGTAGGCCTCTCAGGACTGCGAGTTCCCTCGCGCCTAGACCCGGCTCGTGGAAGAGCACGGGGTCCCCAACGTGTTATCTGTGGCCTCCGAGCAACCTCCAGCCCCATGGGTCATTGCGTTCCACTCTAGGCATGCAGAGGGCACGGCACCACGTGACCTGCTCTGGCAGAGAGCCAGATCTCCACCTCTGGAAACCAGTATCAGGAACACGGTGGCGGACGGTGTCACGTGCAATGCTTGTCAGACTCCCAGCGAAGTTCTGAAATGCGCTGACCCTTACTCGCTGATTAGCATTGCTTCGACGAACTCCAAGCTGACGACCCCTTTACCTCAAGCAGAAACGTGACTTTGGAACCAGCCCGAAATGATGGACGCATTTTCCGAAGCACTGCTAGGCCACTGAACTTTCCAGTGTCGCCAAGGCCTGACGGAAGCACTGTTCTGGCTAGGCACCCCACCTGTCGCAGTCCCTCTGCTCACAAAAATGTCCTCACGGGAGAGCCTAGTGTGTCGCATGGCTCTCTGATCCCCTGGCAGAAGGTGCCCGTCCACAGGCTGAGGTCCACGTAGAAGCTGGAGCCTGAAGGGTCAAGCATTATTTGCCCCTTTGGAAAGCAGGAGACTTGGGGCAGAAAACGGAAGGGAAAGCACAGGGGTCGCTCATCCTGGACACCCTGCAGGAATTCCCCGGGAGGAAAAGTGAGATTTCTCGAGAGAAACAGTGCGCCTGCCAGTCCTTGCCCGGAGCTCATCCAGCAGAGTACTTCAGCTAAGGCGAAAGTGGGCAAAGGAAGGGGCAGGGTTACCATCAGCAGAGTTGATGGTCACAAGTTGACCCGAGGCTTTCGTCACCGAAGTGCTGTAATGCTGGTGTGCCTTTCACAAGTCTGAGGAGCGTCTCGTCAGCACCGTTCTCCCAGGAAAGTCACTGTGTACCGAAAGTGTCAACTGTGCCTTCTGAGCAACCTCCAGCCCCATGGTCTTTGAGCTCTTGGTATGCAGAAGGCCAGGCAACAAAGTGTTTCCTCTGTCAGAGAGCTGGATACCCAGAGCTTACAGGACTCTCCAGGCACACGTTTCTCCCTGGTCGTCCGGGCAAAGCAAGGGGGACCGCAGATTGTAAACCTGAGCTGCACTGGGGAAAGCCTGCGATTACAAGGCTTCTCGGAATTTATAGGGGACGTCTTGCTCCCACAAGCAGCACATCGACTTCTGGTCCAGCTGGAGAAATGTGCTCTCATCCTCTGATGGTTGTTAGGCTGTAGTGCGGCAAGGAAAGTCCGCATATGCCTTGGTCAGCGCTCGAGGGTGGCAGCTTCCAAGAAGCCTTAGTGAGTGCAGTGGCTGAATGCCTTTATCCCTCCCAGGGTGGCGCGGCCTCTCGCGGCTGGGCCCTGGTCATGCCAGGACACGGAGTACCCCAAAGGGTCATCAGTGGCTTCCGAACAACTTCAGGCCCCGGGGGACATTGGGCTGAACCTGATGCCTGCAGAGGGAAGGGCCACTAAGCAGCCAGCTCCTGCTACAACTACACTCCTGGACACCAGCCTCAGGAGCATGCTGGTGGACGGTCTCATGTACAATTCATGTCAGCCTTCAGGCGAAAATCTCAGATGCCCTGAGACTTCCACGGTGCAGGGCAGAGAACCTAGGAACTCAAAGCTGACGGCGCTTAACCTCACGCAGAACCTTCACTCGGTATCCCTCCCCTCACCCCCTATGATGAAGAACACATTTCCGTTTCCATTGCTAGGTCTTTGAAAGGGGCACCGTCACCGAGGCCTGACTGAGGCATTGTCTCGGCTAAGCCCGTCACCTCACGCAGAAACACTGCTTACCAAAGGGGCCTCACGGAAGCGCCTAGTTTCTTGCGTGTGTTTCTTTTCACTCCGGTAGAAGGGGCTGCTACCCAGGCTACGTGTCCACAGCGACAGTGGAGCCTGATGGGAAAGAATTATTTACCCATTTGAAAACTAGGATGCTTGAGGCCGAAAGACTGAATAAAAAGCCCTGCGCTCCTCACCTACTACACCCTGCAGGAATACCCGGGGAGGAACGCAGGGTTTCCTCAAAGAAAGAGCGTGCTTGCAAGTTCTTGCTAGGAGCACATCCAGCAGTTGACTTCATCTAGGGCGAGTGTCAGCTGAGCGCCAGGCTCAAAGTAAGGTGCAGGAACATGGTGGTGGACGTGTGTACCACAAGTGGCATCTGTGCCTGCTGAGCACCCTCGAGCCACATGGGTTTTGGGCTCTACTGTTTGGGACGCAGAAGGCCGGGCAACAAAGTCTTTCCTCCATCGGAGAGCTAGGTTTCCAGGGCTTGGAAGAAGCCTGAAGATCACGTTTCTAACCGGGCTTCTGGGCAATGTAAGGGGGTCGTCATTTTGTAAACCTGAGGCGCTTTGAGAGAAACGCCATGCTTGACCGGCTTCTCGGCATTCACACCTGACCTCTTGCTCCCGCAAGCAGCACCTCGACCCCGGACACAGTGAGAGAGCTGTGCAGTCGTCCTCGGAAGTTTGCTAGCCCTTTGCAAGATATACCGTGACCGGGGGGAAACGAAGGCATTCCTTTACTCGTGCACTTCAGGAGGAACACATGTTTCCCAAAGTGCTCTCAGGGAAGGGGGCCAGTGTGCGACCCGTGTCTCTTTTGGCTGCTCGGGCACTTCAGCTACATGAGCTGGGTGTCAGTCGTGAAAAGGGCGTCGGACGAGAAAAGTGAAATTTGGCCTGTTGGCAACCCAGAGAGCTACGTCCTCAGAGCTCCCTGAAAAACAGTCCCGTCGCCTGTCTTGGATTCGCCGTAGGAGTTCCCTGGGAGGCAAAGTGAGGCAGAGTGGGTTTTCTCGAAAGAACGTGGGTGCATGCCGTTCAGTGCTCGGAGCTCATCCCCAAGCCTTCTGGCTCGTGGTTAGGAAACCTGCCCACATGCTGCAAAAGGAAGGTCCGCGTGTGCCATGGCAAGTGTTGGAGTGCATTACGGTTCCCGAGAAGGCTTAGTGAATGTGCTGCTTTAACTCTGGTAGGCCTCTCAGGACTGCGAGTTCCCTCGCGCCTAGACCCGGCTCGTGGAAGAGCACGGGGTCCCCAACGTGTTATCTGTGGCCTCCGAGCAACCTCCAGCCCCATGGGTCATTGCGTTCCACTCTAGGCATGCAGAGGGCACGGCACCACGTGACCTGCTCTGGCAGAGAGCCAGATCTCCACCTCTGGAAACCAGTATCAGGAACACGGTGGCGGACGGTGTCACGTGCAATGCTTGTCAGACTCCCAGCGAAGTTCTGAAATACGCTGACCCTTACTCGCTGATTAGCATTGCTTCGACGAACTCCAAGCTGACGACCCCTTTACCTCAAGCAGAAACGTGACTTTGGAACCAGCCCGAAATGATGGACGCATTTTCCGAAGCACTGCTAGGCCACTGAACTTTCCAGTGTCGCCAAGGCCTGACGGAAGCACTGTTCTGGCTAGGCACCCCACCTGTCGCAGTCCCTCTGCTCACAAAAATGTCCTCACGGGAGAGCCTAGTGTGTCGCATGGCTCTCTGATCCCCTGGCAGAAGGTGCCCGTCCACAGGCTGAGGTCCACGTAGAAGCTGGAGCCTGAAGGGTCAAGCATTATTTGCCCCTTTGGAAAGCAGGAGACTTGGGGCAGAAAACGGAAGGGAAAGCACAGGGGTCGCTCATCCTGGACACCCTGCAGGAATTCCCCGGGAGGAAAAGTGAGATTTCTCGAGAGAAACAGTGCGCCTGCCAGTCCTTGCCCGGAGCTCATCCAGCAGAGTACTTCAGCTAAGGCGAAAGTCGGCAAAGGAAGGGGCAGGGTTACCATCAGCAGAGTTGATGGTCACAAGTTGACCCGAGGCTTTCGTCACCGAAGTGCTGTAATGCTGGTGTGCCTTTCACAAGTCTGAGGAGCGTCTCGTCAGCACCGTTTTCCCAGGAAAGTCACTGTGTACCGAAAGTGTCAACTGTGCCTTCTGAGCAACCTCCAGCCCCATGGTCTTTGAGCTCTTGGTATGCAGAAGGCCAGGCAACAAAGTGTTTCCTCTGTCAGAGAGCTGGATACCCAGAGCTTACAGGACTCTCCAGGCACACGTTTCTCCCTGGTCGTCCGGGCAAAGCAAGGGGGACCGCAGATTGTAAACCTGAGCTGCACTGGGGAAAGCCTGCGATTACAAGGCTTCTCGGAATTTATAGGGGACGTCTTGCTCCCACAAGCAGCACATCGACTTCTGGTCCAGCTGGAGAAATGTGCTCTCATCCTCTGATGGTTGTTAGGCTGTAGTGCGGCAAGGAAAGTCCGCATATGCCTTGGTCAGCGCTCGAGGGTGGCAGCTTCCAAGAAGCCTTAGTGAGTGCAGTGGCTGAATGCCTTTATCCCTCCCAGGGTGGCGCGGCCTCTCGCGGCTGGGCCCTGGTCATGCCAGGACACGGAGTACCCCCAAAGGGTCATCAGTGGCTTCCGAACAACTTCAGGCCCCGGGGGACATTGGGCTGAACCTGATGCCTGCAGAGGGAAGGGCCACTAAGCAGCCAGCTCCTGCTACAACTACACTCCTGGACACCAGCCTCAGGAGCATGCTGGTGGACGGTCTCGTGTACAATTCATGTCAGCCTTCAGGCGAAAATCTCAGATGCCCTGAGACTTCCACGGTGCAGGGAAGTGAACCTAGGAACTCAAAGCTGACGGCGCTTAACCTCACGCAGAACCTTCACTCGGTATCCCTCCCCTCACCCCCTATGATGAAGAACACATTTCCGTTTCCATTGCTAGGTCTTTGAAAGGGGCACCGTCACCGAGGCCTGACTGAGGCATTGTCTCGGCTAAGCCCGTCACCTCACGCAGAAACACTGCTTACCAAAGGGGCCTCACGGAAGCGCCTAGTTTCTTGCGTGTGTTTCTTTTCACTCCGGTAGAAGGGGCTGCTACCCAGGCTACGTGTCCACAGCGACAGTGGAGCCTGATGGGAAAGAATTATTTACCCATTTGAAAACTAGGATGCTTGAGGCCGAAAGACTGAATAAAAAGCCCTGCGCTCCTCACCTACTACACCCTGCAGGAATACCCGGGGAGGAACGCAGGGTTTCCTCAAAGAAAGAGCGTGCTTGCAAGTTCTTGCTAGGAGCACATCCAGCAGTTGACTTCATCTAGGGCGAGTGTCAGCTGAGCGCCAGGCTCAAAGTAAGGTGCAGGAACATGGTGGTGGACGTGTGTACCACAAGTGGCATCTGTGCCTGCTGAGCACCCTCGAGCCACATGGGTTTTGGGCTCTACTGTTTGGGACGCAGAAGGCCGGGCAACAAAGTCTTTCCTCCATCGGAGAGCTAGGTTTCCAGGGCTTGGAAGAAGCCTGAAGATCACGTTTCTAACCGGGCTTCTGGGCAATGTAAGGGGGTCGTCATTTTGTAAACCTGAGGCGCTTTGAGAGAAACGCCATGCTTGACCGGCTTCTCGGCATTCACACCTGACCTCTTGTTCCCGCAAGCAGCACCTCGACCCCGGACACAGTGAGAGAGCTGTGCAGTCGTCCTCGGAAGTTTGCTAGCCCTTTGCAAGATATACCGTGACCGGGGGGAAACGAAGGCATTCCTTTACTCGTGCACTTCAGGAGGAACACATGTTTCCCAAAGTGCTCTCAGGGAAGGGGGCCAGTGTGCGACCCGTGTCTCTTTTGGCTGCTCGGGCACTTCAGCTACATGAGCTGGGTGTCAGTCGTGAAAAGGGCGTCGGACGAGAAAAGTGAAATTTGGCCTGTTGGCAACCCAGAGAGCTACGTCCTCAGAGCTCCCTGAAAAACAGTCCCGTCGCCTGTCTTGGATTCGCCGTAGGAGTTCCCTGGGAGGCAAAGTGAGGCAGAGTGGGTTTTCTCGAAAGAACGTGGGTGCATGCCGTTCAGTGCTCGGAGCTCATCCCCAAGCCTTCTGGCTCGTGGTTAGGAAACCTGCCCACATGCTGCAAAAGGAAGGTCCGCGTGTGCCATGGCAAGTGTTGGAGTGCATTACGGTTCCCGAGAAGGCTTAGTGAATGTGCTGCTTTAACTCTGGTAGGCCTCTCAGGACTGCGAGTTCCCTCGCGCCTAGACCCGGCTCGTGGAAGAGCACGGGGTCCCCAACGTGTTATCTGTGGCCTCCGAGCAACCTCCAGCCCCATGGGTCATTGCGTTCCACTCTAGGCATGCAGAGGGCACGGCACCACGTGACCTGCTCTGGCAGAGAGCCAGATCTCCACCTCTGGAAACCAGTATCAGGAACACGGTGGCGGACGGTGTCACGTGCAATGCTTGTCAGACTCCCAGCGAAGTTCTGAAATGCGCTGACCCTTACTCGCTGATTAGCATTGCTTCGACGAACTCCAAGCTGACGACCCCTTTACCTCAAGCAGAAACGTGACTTTGGAACCAGCCCGAAATGATGGACGCATTTTCCGAAGCACTGCTAGGCCACTGAACTTTCCAGTGTCGCCAAGGCCTGACGGAAGCACTGTTCTGGCTAGGCACCCCACCTGTCGCAGTCCCTCTGCTCACAAAAATGTCCTCACGGGAGAGCCTAGTGTGTCGCATGGCTCTCTGATCCCCTGGCAGAAGGTGCCCGTCCACAGGCTGAGGTCCACGTAGAAGCTGGAGCCTGAAGGGTCAAGCATTATTTGCCCCTTTGGAAAGCAGGAGACTTGGGGCAGAAAACGGAAGGGAAAGCACAGGGGTCGCTCATCCTGGACACCCTGCAGGAATTCCCCGGGAGGAAAAGCGAGATTTCTCGAGAGAAACAGTGCGCCTGCCAGTCCTTGCCCGGAGCTCATCCAGCAGAGTACTTCAGCTAAGGCGAAAGTCGGCAAAGGAAGGGGCAGGGTTACCATCAGCAGAGTTGATGGTCACAAGTTGACCCGAGGCTTTCGTCACCGAAGTGCTGTAATGCTGGTGTGCCTTTCACAAGACTGAGGAGCGTCTCGTCAGCACCGTTTTCCCAGGAAAGTCACTGTGTACCGAAAGTGTCAACTGTGCCTTCTGAGCAACCTCCAGCCCCATGGTCTTTGAGCTCTTGGTATGCAGAAGGCCAGGCAACAAAGTGTTTCCTCTGTCAGAGAGCTGGATACCCAGAGCTTACAGGACTCTCCAGGCACACGTTTCTCCCTGGTCGTCCGGGCAAAGCAAGGGGGACCGCAGATTGTAAACCTGAGCTGCACTGGGGAAAGCCTGCGATTACAAGGCTTCTCGGAATTTATAGGGGACGTCTTGCTCCCACAAGGAGCACATCGACTTCTGGTCCAGCTGGAGAAATGTGCTCTCATCCTCTGATGGTTGTTAGGCTGTAGTGCGGCAAGGAAAGTCCGCATATGCCTTGGTCAGCGCTCGAGGGTGGCAGCTTCCAAGAAGCCTTAGTGAGTGCAGTGGCTGAATGCCTTTATCCCTCCCAGGGTGGCGCGGCCTCTCGCGGCTGGGCCCTGGTCATGCCAGGACACGGAGTACCCCAAAGGGTCATCAGTGGCTTCCGAACAACTTCAGGCCCCGTGGGACATTGGGCTGAACCTGATGCCTGCAGAGGGAAGGGCCACTAAGCAGCCAGCTCCTGCTACAACTACACTCCTGGACACCAGCCTCAGGAGCATGCTGGTGGACGGTCTCGTGTACAATTCATGTCAGCCTTCAGGCGAAAATCTCAGATGCCCTGAGACTTCCACGGTGCAGGGAAGAGAAGCTAGGAACTCAAAGCTGACGGCGCTTAACCTCACGCAGAACCTTCACTCGGTATCCCTCCCCTCACCCCCTATGATGAAGAACACATTTCCGTTTCCATTGCTAGGTCTTTGAAAGGGGCACCGTCACCGAGGCCTGACTGAGGCATTGTCTCGGCTAAGCCCGTCACCTCACGCAGAAACACTGCTTACCAAAGGGGCCTCACGGAAGCGCCTAGTTTCTTGCGTGTGTTTCTTTTCACTCCGGTAGAAGGGGCTGCTACCCAGGCTACGTGTCCACAACGACAGTGGAGCCTGATGGGAAGGAATTATTTACCCATTTGAAAACTAGGATGCTTGAGGCCGAAAGACTGAATAAAAAGCCCTGCGCTCCTCACCTACTACACCCTGCAGGAATACCTGGGGAGGAACGCAGGGTTTCCTCAAAGAAAGAGCGTGCTTGCAAGTTCTAGCTAGGAGCACATCCAGCAGTTGACTTCATCTAGGGCGAGTGTCAGCTGAGCGCCAGGCTCAAAGTAAGGTGCAGGAACATGGTGGTGGACGTGTGTACCACAAGTGGCTTCTGTGCCTGCTGAGCACCCTCGAGCCACATGGGTTTTGGGCTCTACTGTTTGGGACGCAGAAGGCCGGGCAACAAAGTCTTTCCTCCATCGGAGAGCTAGGTTTCCAGGGCTTGGAAGAAGCCTGAAGATCACGTTTCTAACCGGGCTTCTGGGCAATGTAAGGGGGTCGTCATTTTGTAAACCTGAGGCGCTTTGAGAGAAACGCCATGCTTGACCGGCTTCTCGGCATTCACACCTGACCTCTTGCTCCCGCAAGCAGCACCTCGACCCCGGACACAGTGAGAGAGCTGTGCAGTCGTCCTCGGAAGTTTGCTAGCCCTTTGCAAGATATACCGTGACCGGGGGGAAACGAAGGCGTTCCCTTACTCGTGCAATTCAGGAGGAACACATGTTTCCCAAAGTGCTCTCAGGGAAGGGGGCCAGTGTGCGACCCGTGTCTCTTTTGGCTGCTCGGGCACTTCAGCTACATGAGCTGGGTGTCAGTCGTGAAAAGGGCGTCGGACGAGAAAAGTGGAATTTGGCCTGTTGGCAACCCAGAGAGCTGCGTCCTCAGAGCTCCCTGAAAAACAGTCCCGTCGCCTGTCTTGGATTCGCCGTAGGAGTTCCCTGGGAGGCAAAGTGAGGCAGAGTGGGTTTTCTCGAAAGAACGTGGGTGCATGCCGTTCAGTGCTCGGAGCTCATCCCCAAGCCTTCTGGCTCGTGGTTAGGAAACCTGCCCACATGCTGCAAAAGGAAGGTCCGCGTGTGCCATGGCAAGTGTTGGAGTGCATTACGGTTCCCGAGAAGGCTTAGTGAATGTGCTGCTTTAACTCTGGTAGGCCTCTCAGGACTGCGAGTTCCCTCGCGCCTAGACCCGGCTCGTGGAAGAGCACGGGGTCCCCAACGTGTTATCTGTGGCCTCCGAGCCACCTCCAGCCCCATGGGTCATTGCGTTCCACTCTAGGCATGCAGAGGGCACGGCACCACGTGACCTGCTCTGGCAGAGAGCCAGATCTCCACCTCTGGAAACCAGTATCAGGAACACGGTGGCGGACGGTGTCACGTGCAATGCTTGTCAGACTCCCAGCGAAGTTCTGAAATGCACTGACCCTTACTCGCTGATTAGCATTGCTTCGACGAACTCCAAGCTGACGACCCCTTTACCTCAAGCAGAAACGTGACTTTGGAACCAGCCCGAAATGATGGATGCATTTTCCGAAGCACTGCTAGGCCACTGAACTTTCCAGTGTCGCCAAGGCCTGACGGAAGCACTGTTCTGGCTAGGCACCCCACCTGTCGCAGTCCCTCTGCTCACAAAAATGTCCTCACGGGAGAGCCTAGTGTGTCGCATGGCTCTCTGATCCCCTGGCAGAAGGTGCCCGTCCACAGGCTGAGGTCCACGTAGAAGCTGGAGCCTGAAGGGTCAAGCATTATTTGCCCCTTTGGAAAGCAGGAGACTTGGGGCAGAAAACGGAAGGGAAAGCACAGGGGTCGCTCATCCTGGACACCCTGCAGGAATTCCCCGGGAGGAAAAGCGAGATTTCTCGAGAGAAACAGTGCGCCTGCCAGTCCTTGCCCGGAGCTCATCCAGCAGAGTACTTCAGCTAAGGCGAAAGTCGGCAAAGGAAGGGGCAGGGTTACCATCAGCAGAGTTGATGGTCACAAGTTGACCCGAGGCTTTCGTCACCGAAGTGCTGTAATGCTGGTGTGCCTTTCACAAGACTGAGGAGCGTCTCGTCAGCACCGTTTTCCCAGGAAAGTCACTGTGTACCGAAAGTGTCAACTGTGCCTTCTGAGCAACCTCCAGCCCCATGGTCTTTGAGCTCTTGGTATGCAGAAGGCCAGGCAACAAAGTGTTTCCTCTGTCAGAGAGCTGGATACCCAGAGCTTACAGGACTCTCCAGGCACACGTTTCTCCCTGGTCGTCCGGGCAAAGCAAGGGGGACCGCAGATTGTAAACCTGAGCTGCACTGGGGAAAGCCTGCGATTACAAGGCTTCTCGGAATTTATAGGGGACGTCTTGCTCCCACAAGGAGCACATCGACTTCTGGTCCAGCTGGAGAAATGTGCTCTCATCCTCTGATGGTTGTTAGGCTGTAGTGCGGCAAGGAAAGTCCGCATATGCCTTGGTCAGCGCTCGAGGGTGGCAGCTTCCAAGAAGCCTTAGTGAGTGCAGTGGCTGAATGCCTTTATCCCTCCCAGGGTGGTGCGGCCTCTCGCGGCTGGGCCCTGGTCATGCCAGGACACGGAGTACCCCAAAGGGTCATCAGTGGATTCCGAACAACTTCAGGCCCCGGGGGACATTGGGCTGAACCTGATGCCTGCAGAGGGAAGGGCCACTAAGCAGCCAGCTCCTGCTACAACTACACTCCTGGACACCAGCCTCAGGAGCATGCTGGTGGACGGTCTCGTGTACAATTCATGTCAGCCTTCAGGCGAAAATCTCAGATGCCCTGAGACTTCCACGGTGCAGGGAAGTGAACCTAGGAACTCAAAGCTGACGGCGCTTAACCTCACGCAGAACCTTCACTCGGTATCCCTCCCCTCACCCCCTATGATGAAGAACACATTTCCGTTTCCATTGCTAGGTCTTTGAAAGGGGCACCGTCACCGAGGCCTGACTGAGGCATTGTCTCGGCTAAGCCCGTCACCTCACGCAGAAACACTGCTTACCAAAGGGGCCTCACGGAAGCGCCTAGTTTCTTGCGTGTGTTTCTTTTCACTCCGGTAGAAGGGGCTGCTACCCAGGCTACGTGTCCACAGCGACAGTGGAGCCTGATGGGAAAGAATTATTTACCCATTTGAAAACTAGGATGCTTGAGGCCGAAAGACTGAATAAAAAGCCCTGCGCTCCTCACCTACTACACCCTGCAGGAATACCCGGGGAGGAACGCAGGGTTTCCTCAAAGAAAGAGCGTGCTTGCAAGTTCTTGCTAGGAGCACATCCAGCAGTTGACTTCATCTAGGGCGAGTGTCAGCTGAGCGCCAGGCTCAAAGTAAGGTGCAGGAACATGGTGGTGGACGTGTGTACCACAAGTGGCATCTGTGCCTGCTGAGCACCCTCGAGCCACATGGGTTTTGGGCTCTACTGTTTGGGACGCAGAAGGCCGGGCAACAAAGTCTTTCCTCCATCGGAGAGCTAGGTTTCCAGGGCTTGGAAGAAGCCTGAAGATCACGTTTCTAACCGGGCTTCTGGGCAATGTAAGGGGGTCGTCATTTTGTAAACCTGAGGCGCTTTGAGAGAAACGCCATGCTTGACCGGCTTCTCGGCATTCACACCTGACCTCTTGCTCCCGCAAGCAGCACCTCGACCCCGGACACAGTGAGAGAGCTGTGCAGTCGTCCTCGGAAGTTTGCTAGCCCTTTGCAAGATATACCGTGACCGGGGGGAAACGAAGGCGTTCCCTTACTCGTGCAATTCAGGAGGAACACATGTTTCCCAAAGTGCTCTCAGGGAAGGGGGCCAGTGTGCGACCCGTGTCTCTTTTGGCTGCTCGGGCACTTCAGCTACATGAGCTGGGTGTCAGTCGTGAAAAGGGCGTCGGACGAGAAAAGTGGAATTTGGCCTGTTGGCAACCCAGAGAGCTGCGTCCTCAGAGCTCCCTGAAAAACAGTCCCGTCGCCTGTCTTGGATTCGCCGTAGGAGTTCCCTGGGAGGCAAAGTGAGGCAGAGTGGGTTTTCTCGAAAGAACGTGGGTGCATGCCGTTCAGTGCTCGGAGCTCATCCCCAAGCCTTCTGGCTCGTGGTTAGGAAACCTGCCCACATGCTGCAAAAGGAAGGTCCGCGTGTGCCATGGCAAGTGTTGGAGTGCCTTACGGTTCCCGAGAAGGCTTAGTGAATGTGCTGCTTTAACTCTGGTAGGCCTCTCAGGACTGCGAGTTCCCTCGCGCCTAGACCCGGCTCGTGGAAGAGCACGGGGTCCCCAACGTGTTATCTGTGGCCTCCGAGCAACCTCCAGCCCCATGGGTCATTGCGTTCCACTCTAGGCATGCAGAGGGCACGGCACCACGTGACCTGCTCTGGCAGAGAGCCAGATCTCCACCTCTGGAAACCAGTATCAGGAACACGGTGGCGGACGGTGTCACGTGCAATGCTTGTCAGACTCCCAGCGAAGTTCTGAAATGCACTGACCCTTACTCGCTGATCAGCATTGCTTCGACGAACTCCAAGCTGACGACCCCTTTACCTCAAGCAGAAACGTGACTTTGGAACCAGCCCGAAATGATGGACGCATTTTCCGAAGCACTGCTAGGCCACTGAACTTTCCAGTGTCGCCAAGGCCTGACGGAAGCACTGTTCTGGCTAGGCACCCCACCTGTCGCAGTCCCTCTGCTTACAAAAATGTCCTCACGGGAGAGCCTAGTGTGTCGCATGGCTCTCTGATCCCCTGGCAGAAGGTGCCCGTCCACAGGCTGAGGTCCACGTAGAAGCTGGAGCCTGAAGGGTCAAGCATTATTTGCCCCTTTGGAAAGCAGGAGACTTGGGGCAGAAAACGGAAGGGAAAGCACAGGGGTCGCTCATCCTGGACACCCTGCAGGAATTCCCCGGGAGGAAAAGTGAGATTTCTCGAGAGAAACAGTGCGCCTGCCAGTCCTTGCCCGGAGCTCATCCAGCAGAGTACTTCAGCTAAGGCGAAAGTCGGCAAAGGAAGGGGCAGGGTTACCATCAGCAGAGTTGATGGTCACAAGTTGACCCGAGGCTTTCGTCACCGAAGTGCTGTAATGCTGGTGTGCCTTTCACAAGTCTGAGGAGCGTCTCGTCAGCACCGTTCTCCCAGGAAAGTCACTGTGTACCGAAAGTGTCAACTGTGCCTTCTGAGCAACCTCCAGCCCCATGGTCTTTGAGCTCTTGGTATGCAGAAGGCCAGGCAACAAAGTGTTTCCTCTGTCAGAGAGCTGGATACCCAGAGCTTACAGGACTCTCCAGGCACACGTTTCTCCCTGGTCGTCCGGGCAAAGCAAGGGGGACCGCAGATTGTAAACCTGAGCTGCACTGGGGAAAGCCTGCGATTACAAGGCTTCTCGGAATTTATAGGGGACGTCTTGCTCCCACAAGGAGCACATCGACTTCTGGTCCAGCTGGAGAAATGTGCTCTCATCCTCTGATGGTTGTTAGGCTGTAGTGCGGCAAGGAAAGTCCGCATATGCCTTGGTCAGCGCTCGAGGGTGGCAGCTTCCAAGAAGCCTTAGTGAGTGCAGTGGCTGAATGCCTTTATCCCTCCCAGGGTGGCGCGGCCTCTCGCGGCTGGGCCCTGGTCATGCCAGGACACGGAGTACCCCAAAGGGTCATCAGTGGCTTCCGAACAACTTCAGGCCCCGGGGGACATTGGGCTGAACCTGATGCCTGCAGAGGGAAGGGCCACTAAGCAGCCAGCTCCTGCTACAACTACACTCCTGGACACCAGCCTCAGGAGCATGCTGGTGGACGGTCTCGTGTACAATTCATGTCAGCCTTCAGGCGAAAATCTCAGATGCCCTGAGACTTCCACGGTGCAGGGAAGAGAACCTAGGAACTCAAAGCTGACGGCGCTTAACCTCACGCAGAACCTTCACTCGGTATCCCTCCCCTCACCCCCTATGATGAAGAACACATTTCCGTTTCCATTGCTAGGTGTTTGAAAGGGGCACCGTCACCGAGGCCTGACTGAGGCATTGTCTCGGCTAAGCCCCTCACCTCACGCAGAAACACTGCTTACCAAAGGGGCCTCACGGAAGCGCCTAGTTTCTTGCGTGTGTTTCTTTTCACTCCGGTAGAAGGGGCTGCTACCCAGGCTACGTGTCCACAACGACAGTGGAGCCTGATGGGAAAGAATTATTTACCCATTTGAAAACTAGGATGCTTGAGGCCGAAAGACTGAATAAAAAGCCCTGCGCTCCTCACCTACTACACCCTGCAGGAATACCCGGGGAGGAACGCAGGGTTTCCTCAAAGAAAGAGCGTGCTTGCAAGTTCTTGCTAGGAGCACATCCAGCAGTTGACTTCATCTAGGGCGAGTGTCAGCTGAGCGCCAGGCTCAAAGTAAGGTGCAGGAACATGGTGGTGGACGTGTGTACCACAAGTGGCATCTGTGCCTGCTGAGCACCCTCGAGCCACATGGGTTTTGGGCTCTACTGTTTGGGACGCAGAAGGCCGGGCAACAAAGTCTTTCCTCCATCGGAGAGCTAGGTTTCCAGGGCTTGGAAGAAGCCTGAAGATCACGTTTCTAACCGGGCTTCTGGGCAATG
Organism: Mesoplodon densirostris; assembly: GCF_025265405.1. Taxonomy (NCBI): domain Eukaryota; kingdom Metazoa; phylum Chordata; class Mammalia; order Artiodactyla; family Ziphiidae; genus Mesoplodon; species Mesoplodon densirostris. The sequence goes on from NC_082672.1 coordinate 104,267,526, forward strand.
TAAGGGGGTCGTCATTTTGTAAACCTGAGGCGCTTTGAGAGAAACGCCATGCTTGACCGGCTTCTCGGCATTCACACCTGACCTCTTGCTCCCGCAAGCAGCACCTCGACCCCGGACACAGTGAGAGAGCTGTGCAGTCGTCCTCGGAAGTTTGCTAGCCCTTTGCAAGATATACCGTGACCGGGGGGAAACGAAGGCGTTCCCTTACTCGTGCAATTCAGGAGGAACACATGTTTCCCAAAGTGCTCTCAGGGAAGGGGGCCAGTGTGCAACCCGTGTCTCTTTTGGCTGCTCGGGCACTTCAGCTACATGAGCTGGGTGTCAGTCGTGAAAAGGGCGTCGGACGAGAAAAGTGGAATTTGGCCTGTTGGCAACCCAGAGAGCTGCGTCCTCAGAGCTCCCTGAAAAACAGTCCCGTCGCCTGTCTTGGATTCGCCGTAGGAGTTCCCTGGGAGGCAAAGTGAGGCAGAGTGGGTTTTCTCGAAAGAACGTGGGTGCATGCCGTTCAGTGCTCGGAGCTCATCCCCAAGCCTTCTGGCTCGTGGTTAGGAAACCTGCCCACATGCTGCAAAAGGAAGGTCCGCATGTGCCATGGCAAGTGTTGGAGTGCATTACGGTTCCCGAGAAGGCTTAGTGAATGTGCTGCTTTAACTCTGGTAGGCCTCTCAGGACTGCGAGTTCCCTCGCGCCTAGACCCGGCTCGTGGAAGAGCACGGGGTCCCCAACGTGTTATCTGTGGCCTCCGAGCCACCTCCAGCCCCATGGGTCATTGCGTTCCACTCTAGGCATGCAGAGGGCACGGCACCACGCGACCTGCTCTGGCAGAGAGCCAGATCTCCACCTCTGGAAACCAGTATCAGGAACACGGTGGCGGACGGTGTCACGTGCAATGCTTGTCAGACTCCCAGCGAAGTTCTGAAATGCGCTGAACCTTACTCGCTGATCAGCATTGCTTCGACGAACTCCAGGCTGACGACCCCTTTACCTCAAGCAGAAACGTGACTTTGGAACCAGCCCGAAATGATGGACGCATTTTCCGAAGCACTGCTAGGCCACTGAACTTTCCAGTGTCGCCAAGGCCTGACGGAAGCACTGTTCTGGCTAGGCACCCCACCTGTCGCAGTCCCTCTGCTTACAAAAATGTCCTCACGGGAGAGCCTAGTGTGTCGCATGGCTCTCTGATCCCCTGGCAGAAGGTGCCCGTCCACAGGCTGAGGTCCACGTAGAAGCTGGAGCCTGAAGGGTCAAGCATTATTTGCCCCTTTGGAAAGCAGGAGACTTGGGGCAGAAAACGGAAGGGAAAGCACAGGGGTCGCTCATCCTGGACACCCTGCAGGAATTCCCCGGGAGGAAAAGTGAGATTTCTCGAGAGAAACAGTGCGCCTGCCAGTCCTTGCCCGGAGCTCATCCAGCAGAGTACTTCAGCTAAGGCGAAAGTCGGCAAAGGAAGGGGCAGGGTTACCATCAGCAGAGTTGATGGTCACAAGTTGACCCGAGGCTTTCGTCACCGAAGTGCTGTAATGCTGGTGTGCCTTTCACAAGTCTGAGGAGCGTCTCGTCAGCACCGTTCTCCCAGGAAAGTCACTGTGTACCGAAAGTGTCAACTGTGCCTTCTGAGCAACCTCCAGCCCCATGGTCTTTGAGCTCTTGGTATGCAGAAGGCCAGGCAACAAAGTGTTTCCTCTGTCAGAGAGCTGGATACCCAGAGCTTACAGGACTCTCCAGGCACACGTTTCTCCCTGGTCGTCCGGGCAAAGCAAGGGGGACCGCAGATTGTAAACCTGAGCTGCACTGGGGAAAGCCTGCGATTACAAGGCTTCTCGGAATTTATAGGGGACGTCTTGCTCCCACAAGGAGCACATCGACTTCTGGTCCAGCTGGAGAAATGTGCTCTCATCCTCTGATGGTTGTTAGGCTGTAGTGCGGCAAGGAAAGTCCGCATATGCCTTGGTCAGCGCTCGAGGGTGGCAGCTTCCAAGAAGCCTTAGTGAGTGCAGTGGCTGAATGCCTTTATCCCTCCCAGGGTGGCGCGGCCTCTCGCGGCTGGGCCCTGGTCATGCCAGGACACGGAGTACCCCAAAGGGTCATCAGTGGCTTCCGAACAACTTCAGGCCCCGTGGGACATTGGGCTGAACCTGATGCCTGCAGAGGGAAGGGCCACTAAGCAGCCAGCTCCTGCTACAACTACACTCCTGGACACCAGCCTCAGGAGCATGCTGGTGGACGGTCTCGTGTACAATTCATGTCAGCCTTCAGGCGAAAATCTCAGATGCCCTGAGACTTCCACGGTGCAGGGAAGAGAACCTAGGAACTCAAAGCTGACGGCGCTTAACCTCACGCAGAACCTTCACTCGGTATCCCTCCCCTCACCCCCTATGATGAAGAACACATTTCCGTTTCCATTGCTAGGTCTTTGAAAGGGGCACCGTCACCGAGGCCTGACTGAGGCATTGTCTCGTCTAAGCCCGTCACCTCACGCAGAAACACTGCTTACCAAAGGGGCCTCACGGAAGCACCTAGTTTCTTGCGTGTGTTTCTTTTCACTCCGGTAGAAGGGGCTGCTACCCAGGCTACGTGTCCACAACGACAGTGGAGCCTGATGGGAAGGAATTATTTACCCATTTGAAAACTAGGATGCTTGAGGCCGAAAGACTGAATAAAAAGCCCTGCGCTCCTCACCTACTACACCCTGCAGGAATACCCGGGGAGGAACGCAGGGTTTCCTCAAAGAAAGAGCGTGCTTGCAAGTTCTTGCTAGGAGCACATCCAGCAGTTGACTTCATCTAGGGCGAGTGTCAGCTGAGCGCCAGGCTCAAAGTAAGGTGCAGGAACATGGTGGTGGACGTGTGTACCACAAGTGGCATCTGTGCCTGCTGAGCACCCTCGAGCCACATGGGTTTTGGGCTCTACTGTTTGGGACGCAGAAGGCCGGGCAACAAAGTCTTTCCTCCATCGGAGAGCTAGGTTTCCAGGGCTTGGAAGAAGCCTGAAGATCACGTTTCTAACCGGGCTTCTGGGCAATGTAAGGGGGTCGTCATTTTGTAAACCTGAGGCGCTTTGAGAGAAACGCCATGCTTGACCGGCTTCTCGGCATTCACACCTGACCTCTTGCTCCCGCAAGCAGCACCTCGACCCCGGACACAGTGAGAGAGCTGTGCAGTCGTCCTCGGAAGTTTGCTAGCCCTTTGCAAGATATACCGTGACCGGGGGGAAACGAAGGCGTTCCCTTACTCGTGCAATTCAGGAGGAACACATGTTTCCCAAAGTGCTCTCAGGGAAGGGGGCCAGTGTGCGACCCGTGTCTCTTTTGGCTGCTCGGGCACTTCAGCTACATGAGCTGGGTGTCAGTCGTGAAAAGGGCGTCGGACGAGAAAAGTGGAATTTGGCCTGTTGGCAACCCAGAGAGCTGCGTCCTCAGAGCTCCCTGAAAAACAGTCCCGTCGCCTGTCTTGGATTCGCCGTAAGAGTTCCCTGGGAGGCAAAGTGAGGCAGAGTGGGTTTTCTCGAAAGAACGTGGGTGCATGCCGTTCAGTGCTCGGAGCTCATCCCCAAGCCTTCTGGCTCGTGGTTAGGAAACCTGCCCACATGCTGCAAAAGGAAGGTCCGCGTGTGCCATGGCAAGTGTTGGAGTGCATTACGGTTCCCGAGAAGGCTTAGTGAATGTGCTGCTTTAACTCTGGTAGGCCTCTCAGGACTGCGAGTTCCCTCGCGCCTAGACCCGGCTCGTGGAAGAGCACGGGGTCCCCAACGTGTTATCTGTGGCCTCCGAGCCACCTCCAGCCCCATGGGTCATTGCGTTCCACTCTAGGCATGCAGAGGGCACGGCACCACGCGACCTGCTCTGGCAGAGAGCCAGATCTCCACCTCTGGAAACCAGTATCAGGAACACGGTGGCGGACGGTGTCACGTGCAATGCTTGTCAGACTCCCAGCGAAGTTCTGAAATGCGCTGAACCTTACTCGCTGATCAGCATTGCTTCGACGAACTCCAAGCTGACGACCCCTTTACCTCAAGCAGAAACGTGACTTTGGAACCAGCCCGAAATGATGGACGCATTTTCCGAAGCACTGCTAGGCCACTGAACTTTCCAGTGTCGCCAAGGCCTGACGGAAGCACTGTTCTGGCTAGGCACCCCACCTGTCGCAGTCCCTCTGCTTACAAAAATGTCCTCACGGGAGAGCCTAGTGTGTCGCATGGCTCTCTGATCCCCTGGCAGAAGGTGCCCGTCCACAGGCTGAGGTCCACGTAGAAGCTGGAGCCTGAAGGGTCAAGCATTATTTGCCCCTTTGGAAAGCAGGAGACTTGGGGCAGAAAACGGAAGGGAAAGCACAGGGGTCGCTCATCCTGGACACCCTGCAGGAATTCCCCGGGAGGAAAAGTGAGATTTCTCGAGAGAAACAGTGCGCCTGCCAGTCCTTGCCCGGAGCTCATCCAGCAGAGTACTTCAGCTAAGGCGAAAGTCGGCAAAGGAAGGGGCAGGGTTACCATCAGCAGAGTTGATGGCCACAAGTTGACCCGAGGCTTTCGTCACCGAAGTGCTGTAATGCTGGTGTGCCTTTCACAAGTCTGAGGAGCGTCTCGTCAGCACCGTTTTCCCAGGAAAGTCACTGTGTACCGAAAGTGTCAACTGTGCCTTCTGAGCAACCTCCAGCCCCATGGTCTTTGAGCTCTTGGTATGCAGAAGGCCAGGCAACAAAGTGTTTCCTCTGTCAGAGAGCTGGATACCCAGAGCTTACAGGACTCTCCAGGCACACGTTTCTCCCTGGTCGTCCGGGCAAAGCAAGGGGGACCGCAGATTGTAAACCTGAGCTGCACTGGGGAAAGCCTGCGATTACAAGGCTTCTCGGAATTTATAGGGGACGTCTTGCTCCCACAAGGAGCACATCGACTTCTGGTCCAGCTGGAGAAATGTGCTCTCATCCTCTGATGGTTGTTAGGCTGTAGTGCGGCAAGGAAAGTCCGCATATGCCTTGGTCAGCGCTCGAGGGTGGCAGCTTCCAAGAAGCCTTAGTGAGTGCAGTGGCTGAATGCCTTTATCCCTCCCAGGGTGGCGCGGCCTCTCGCGGCTGGGCCCTGGTCATGCCAGGACACGGAGTACCCCAAAGGGTCATCAGTGGCTTCCGAACAACTTCAGGCCCCGGGGGACATTGGGCTGAACCTGATGCCTGCAGAGGGAAGGGCCACTAAGCAGCCAGCTCCTGCTACAACTACACTCCTGGACACCAGCCTCAGGAGCATGCTGGTGGACGGTCTCGTGTACAATTCATGTCAGCCTTCAGGCGAAAATCTCAGATGCCCTGAGACTTCCACGGTGCAGGGAAGAGAACCTAGGAACTCAAAGCTGACGGCGCTTAACCTCACGCAGAACCTTCACTCGGTATCCCTCCCCTCACCCCCTATGATGAAGAACACATTTCCGTTTCCATTGCTAGGTCTTTGAAAGGGGCACCATCACCGAGGCCTGACTGAGGCATTGTCTCGGCTAAGCCCGTCACCTCACGCAGAAACACTGCTTACCAAAGGGGCCTCACGGAAGCGCCTAGTTTCTTGCGTGTGTTTCTTTTCACTCCGGTAGAAGGGGCTGCTACCCAGGCTACGTGTCCACAACGACAGTGGAGCCTGATGGGAAAGAATTATTTACCCATTTGAAAACTAGGATGCTTGAGGCCGAAAGACTGAATAAAAAGCCCTGCGCTCCTCACCTACTACACCCTGCAGGAATACCCGGGGAGGAACGCAGGGTTTCCTCAAAGAAAGAGCGTGCTTGCAAGTTCTAGCTAGGAGCACATCCAGCAGTTGACTTCATCTAGGGCGAGTGTCAGCTGAGCGCCAGGCTCAAAATAAGGTGCAGGAACATGGTGGTGGACGTGTGTACCACAAGTGGCTTCTGTGCCTGCTGAGCACCCTCGAGCCACATGGGTTTTGGGCTCTACTGTTTGGGACGCAGAAGGCCGGGCAACAAAGTCTTTCCTCCATCGGAGAGCTAGGTTTCCAGGGCTTGGAAGAAGCCTGAAGATCACGTTTCTAACCGGGCTTCTGGGCAATGTAAGGGGGTCGTCATTTTGTAAACCTGAGGCGCTTTGAGAGAAACGCCATGCTTGACCGGCTTCTCGGCATTCACACCTGACCTCTTGCTCCCGCAAGCAGCACCTCGACCCCGGACACAGTGAGAGAGCTGTGCAGTCGTCCTCGGAAGTTTGCTAGCCCTTTGCAAGATATACCGTGACCGGGGGGAAACGAAGGCGTTCCCTTACTCGTGCAATTCAGGAGGAACACATGTTTCCCAAAGTGCTCTCAGGGAAGGGGGCCAGTGTGCGACCCGTGTCTCTTTTGGCTGCTCGGGCACTTCAGCTACATGAGCTGGGTGTCAGTCGTGAAAAGGGCGTCGGACGAGAAAAGTGGAATTTGGCCTGTTGGCAACCCAGAGAGCTGCGTCCTCAGAGCTCCCTGAAAAACAGTCCCGTCGCCTGTCTTGGATTCGCCGTAGGAGTTCCCTGGGAGGCAAAGTGAGGCAGAGTGGGTTTTCTCGAAAGAACGTGGGTGCATGCCGTTCAGTGCTCGGAGCTCATCCCCAAGCCTTCTGGCTCGTGGTTAGGAAACCTGCCCACATGCTGCAAAAGGAAGGTCCGCGTGTGCCATGGCAAGTGTTGGAGTGCCTTACGGTTCCCGAGAAGGCTTAGTGAATGTGCTGCTTTAACTCTGGTAGGCCTCTCAGGACTGCGAGTTCCCTCGCGCCTAGACCCGGCTCGTGGAAGAGCACGGGGTCCCCAACGTGTTATCTGTGGCCTCCGAGCAACCTCCAGCCCCATGGGTCATTGCGTTCCACTCTAGGCATGCAGAGGGCACGGCACCACGTGACCTGCTCTGGCAGAGAGCCAGATCTCCACCTCTGGAAACCAGTATCAGGAACACGGTGGCGGACGGTGTCACGTGCAATGCTTGTCAGACTCCCAGCGAAGTTCTGAAATGCACTGACCCTTACTCGCTGATTAGCATTGCTTCGACGAACTCCAAGCTGACGACCCCTTTACCTCAAGCAGAAACGTGACTTTGGAACCAGCCCGAAATGATGGACGCATTTTCCGAAGCACTGCTAGGCCACTGAACTTTCCAGTGTCGCCAAGGCCTGACGGAAGCACTGTTCTGGCTAGGCACCCCACCTGTCGCAGTCCCTCTGCTCACAAAAATGTCCTCACGGGAGAGCCTAGTGTGTCGCATGGCTCTCTGATCCCCTGGCAGAAGGTGCCCGTCCACAGGCTGAGGTCCACGTAGAAGCTGGAGCCTGAAGGGTCAAGCATTATTTGCCCCTTTGGAAAGCAGGAGACTTGGGGCAGAAAACGGAAGGGAAAGCACAGGGGTCGCTCATCCTGGACACCCTGCAGGAATTCCCCGGGAGGAAAAGCGAGATTTCTCGAGAGAAACAGTGCGCCTGCCAGTCCTTGCCCGGAGCTCATCCAGCAGAGTACTTCAGCTAAGGCGAAAGTCGGCAAAGGAAGGGGCAGGGTTACCATCAGCAGAGTTGATGGTCACAAGTTGACCCGAGGCTTTCGTCACCGAAGTGCTGTAATGCTGGTGTGCCTTTCACAAGACTGAGGAGCGTCTCGTCAGCACCGTTTTCCCAGGAAAGTCACTGTGTACCGAAAGTGTCAACTGTGCCTTCTGAGCAACCTCCAGCCCCATGGTCTTTGAGCTCTTGGTATGCAGAAGGCCAGGCAACAAAGTGTTTCCTCTGTCAGAGAGCTGGATACCCAGAGCTTACAGGACTCTCCAGGCACACGTTTCTCCCTGGTCGTCCGGGCAAAGCAAGGGGGACCGCAGATTGTAAACCTGAGCTGCACTGGGGAAAGCCTGCGATTACAAGGCTTCTCGGAATTTATAGGGGACGTCTTGCTACCACAAGGAGCACATCGACTTCTGGTCCAGCTGGAGAAATGTGCTCTCATCCTCTGATGGTTGTTAGGCTGTAGTGCGGCAAGGAAAGTCCGCATATGCCTTGGTCAGCGCTCGAGGGTGGCAGCTTCCAAGAAGCCTTAGTGAGTGCAGTGGCTGAATGCCTTTATCCCTCCCAGGGTGGCGCGGCCTCTCGCGGCTGGGCCCTGGTCATGCCAGGACACGGAGTACCCCAAAGGGTCATCAGTGGCTTCCGAACAACTTCAGGCCCCGTGGGACATTGGGCTGAACCTGATGCCTGCAGAGGGAAGGGCCACTAAGCAGCCAGCTCCTGCTACAACTACACTCCTGGACACCAGCCTCAGGAGCATGCTGGTGGACGGTCTCGTGTACAATTCATGTCAGCCTTCAGGCGAAAATCTCAGATGCCCTGAGACTTCCACGGTGCAGGGAAGAGAACCTAGGAACTCAAAGCTGACGGCGCTTAACCTCACGCAGAACCTTCACTCGGTATCCCTCCCCTCACCCCCTATGATGAAGAACACATTTCCGTTCCCATTGCTAGGTCTTTGAAAGGGGCACCGTCACCGAGGCCTGACTGAGGCATTGTCTCGGCTAAGCCCGTCACCTCACGCAGAAACACTGCTTACCAAAGGGGCCTCACGGAAGCGCCTAGTTTCTTGCGTGTGTTTCTTTTCACTCCGGTAGAAGGGGCTGCTACCCAGGCTACGTGTCCACAACGACAGTGGAGCCTGATGGGAAGGAATTATTTACCCATTTGAAAACTAGGATGCTTGAGGCCTAAAGACTGAATAAAAAGCCCTGCGCTCCTCACCTACTACACCCTGCAGGAATACCCGGGGAGGAACGCAGGGTTTCCTCAAAGAAAGAGCGTGCTTGCAAGTTCTAGCTAGGAGCACATCCAGCAGTTGACTTCATCTAGGGCGAGTGTCAGCTGAGTGCCAGGCTCAAAGTAAGGTGCAGGAACATGGTGGTGGACGTGTGTACCACAAGTGGCTTCTGTGCCTGCTGAGCACCCTCGAGCCACATGGGTTTTGGGCTCTACTGTTTGGGACGCAGAAGGCCGGGCAACAAAGTCTTTCCTCCATCGGAGAGCTAGGTTTCCAGGGCTTGGAAGAAGCCTGAAGATCACGTTTCTAACCGGGCTTCTGGGCAATGTAAGGGGGTCGTCATTTTGTAAACCTGAGGCGCTTTGAGAGAAACGCCATGCTTGACCGGCTTCTCGGCATTCACACCTGACCTCTTGCTCCCGCAAGCAGCACCTCGACCCCGGACACAGTGAGAGAGCTGTGCAGTCGTCCTCGGAAGTTTGCTAGCCCTTTGCAAGATATACCGTGACCGGGGGGAAACGAAGGCGTTCCCTTACTCGTGCAATTCAGGAGGAACACATGTTTCCCAAAGTGCTCTCAGGGAAGGGGGCCAGTGTGCGACCCGTGTCTCTTTTGGCTGCTCGGGCACTTCAGCTACATGAGCTGGGTGTCAGTCGTGAAAAGGGCGTCGGACGAGAAAAGTGGAATTTGGCCTGTTGGCAACCCAGAGAGCTGCGTCCTCAGAGCTCCCTGAAAAACAGTCCCGTCGCCTGTCTTGGATTCGCCGTAGGAGTTCCCTGGGAGGCAAAGTGAGGCAGAGTGGGTTTTCTCGAAAGAACGTGGGTGCATGCCGTTCAGTGCTCGGAGCTCATCCCCAAGCCTTCTGGCTCGTGGTTAGGAAACCTGCCCACATGCTGCAAAAGGAAGGTCCGCGTGTGCCATGGCAAGTGTTGGAGTGCATTACGGTTCCCGAGAAGGCTTAGTGAATGTGCTGCTTTAACTCTGGTAGGCCTCTCAGGACTGCGAGTTCCCTCGCGCCTAGACCCGGCTCGTGGAAGAGCACGGGGTCCCCAACGTGTTATCTGTGGCCTCCGAGCCACCTCCAGCCCCATGGGTCATTGCGTTCCACTCTAGGCATGCAGAGGGCACGGCACCACGTGACCTGCTCTGGCAGAGAGCCAGATCTCCACCTCTGGAAACCAGTATCAGGAACACGGTGGCGGACGGTGACACGTGCAATGCTTGTCAGACTCCCAGCGAAGTTCTGAAATGCGCTGAACCTTACTCGCTGATCAGCATTGCTTCGACGAACTCCAAGCTGACGACCCCTTTACCTCAAGCAGAAACGTGACTTTGGAACCAGCCCGAAATGATGGACGCATTTTCCGAAGCACTGCTAGGCCACTGAACTTTCCAGTGTCGCCAAGGCCTGACGGAAGCACTGTTCTGGCTAGGCACCCCACCTGTCGCAGTCCCTCTGCTTACAAAAATGTCCTCGCGGGAGAGCCTAGTGTGTCGCATGGCTCTCTGATCCCCTGGCAGAAGGTGCCCGTCCACAGGCTGAGGTCCACGTAGAAGCTGGAGCCTGAAGGGTCAAGCATTATTTGCCCCTTTGGAAAGCAGGAGACTTGGGGCAGAAAACGGAAGGGAAAGCACAGGGGTCGCTCATCCTGGACACCCTGCAGGAATTCCCCGGGAGGAAAAGTGAGATTTCTCGAGAGAAACAGTGCGCCTGCCAGTCCTTGCCCGGAGCTCATCCAGCAGAGTACTTCAGCTAAGGCGAAAGTGGGCAAAGGAAGGGGCAGGGTTACCATCAGCAGAGTTGATGGTCACAAGTTGACCCGAGGCTTTCGTCACCGAAGTGCTGTAATGCTGGTGTGCCTTTCACAAGTCTGAGGAGCGTCTCGTCAGCACCGTTCTCCCAGGAAAGTCACTGTGTACCGAAAGTGTCAACTGTGCCTTCTGAGCAACCTCCAGCCCCATGGTCTTTGAGCTCTTGGTATGCAGAAGGCCAGGCAACAAAGTGTTTCCTCTGTCAGAGAGCTGGATACCCAGAGCTTACAGGACTCTCCAGGCACACGTTTCTCCCTGGTCGTCCGGGCAAAGCAAGGGGGACCGCAGATTGTAAACCTGAGCTGCACTGGGGAAAGCCTGCGATTACAAGGCTTCTCGGAATTTATAGGGGACGTCTTGCTCCCACAAGCAGCACATCGACTTCTGGTCCAGCTGGAGAAATGTGCTCTCATCCTCTGATGGTTGTTAGGCTGTAGTGCGGCAAGGAAAGTCCGCATATGCCTTGGTCAGCGCTCGAGGGTGGCAGCTTCCAAGAAGCCTTAGTGAGTGCAGTGGCTGAATGCCTTTATCCCTCCCAGGGTGGCGCGGCCTCTCGCGGCTGGGCCCTGGTCATGCCAGGACACGGAGTACCCCAAAGGGTCATCAGTGGCTTCCGAACAACTTCAGGCCCCGGGGGACATTGGGCTGAACCTGATGCCTGCAGAGGGAAGGGCCACTAAGCAGCCAGCTCCTGCTACAACTACACTCCTGGACACCAGCCTCAGGAGCATGCTGGTGGACGGTCTCGTGTACAATTCATGTCAGCCTTCAGGCGAAAATCTCAGATGCCCTGAGACTTCCACGGTGCAGGGCAGAGAACCTAGGAACTCAAAGCTGACGGCGCTTAACCTCACGCAGAACCTTCACTCGGTATCCCTCCCCTCACCCCCTATGATGAAGAACACATTTCCGTTTCCATTGCTAGGTGTTTGAAAGGGGCACCGTCACCGAGGCCTGACTGAGGCATTGTCTCGGCTAAGCCCCTCACCTCACGCAGAAACACTGCTTACCAAAGGGGCCTCACGGAAGCGCCTAGTTTCTTGCGTGTGTTTCTTTTCACTCCGGTAGAAGGGGCTGCTACCCAGGCTACGTGTCCACAACGACAGTGGAGCCTGATGGGAAAGAATTATTTACCCATTTGAAAACTAGGATGCTTGAGGCCGAAAGACTGAATAAAAAGCCCTGCGCTCCTCACCTACTACACCCTGCAGGAATACCCGGGGAGGAACGCAGGGTTTCCTCAAAGAAAGAGCGTGCTTGCAAGTTCTTGCTAGGAGCACATCCAGCAGTTGACTTCATCTAGGGCGAGTGTCAGCTGAGCGCCAGGCTCAAAGTAAGGTGCAGGAACATGGTGGTGGACGTGTGTACCACAAGTGGCATCTGTGCCTGCTGAGCACCCTCGAGCCACATGGGTTTTGGGCTCTACTGTTTGGGACGCAGAAGGCCGGGCAACAAAGTCTTTCCTCCATCGGAGAGCTAGGTTTCCAGGGCTTGGAAGAAGCCTGAAGATCACGTTTCTAACCGGGCTTCTGGGCAATGTAAGGGGGTCGTCATTTTGTAAACCTGAGGCGCTTTGAGAGAAACGCCATGCTTGACCGGCTTCTCGGCATTCACACCTGACCTCTTGCTCCCGCAAGCAGCACCTCGACCCCGGACACAGTGAGAGAGCTGTGCAGTCGTCCTCGGAAGTTTGCTAGCCCTTTGCAAGATATACCGTGACCGGGGGGAAACGAAGGCGTTCCCTTACTCGTGCAATTCAGGAGGAACACATGTTTCCCAAAGTGCTCTCAGGGAAGGGGGCCAGTGTGCGACCCGTGTCTCTTTTGGCTGCTCGGGCACTTCAGCTACATGAGCTGGGTGTCAGTCGTGAAAAGGGCGTCGGACGAGAAAAGTGGAATTTGGCCTGTTGGCAACCCAGAGAGCTGCGTCCTCAGAGCTCCCTGAAAAACAGTCCCGTCGCCTGTCTTGGATTCGCCGTAGGAGTTCCCTGGGAGGCAAAGTGAGGCAGAGTGGGTTTTCTCGAAAGAACGTGGGTGCATGCCGTTCAGTGCTCGGAGCTCATCCCCAAGCCTTCTGGCTCGTGGTTAGGAAACCTGCCCACATGCTGCAAAAGGAAGGTCCGCGTGTGCCATGGCAAGTGTTGGAGTGCATTACGGTTCCCGAGAAGGCTTAGTGAATGTGCTGCTTTAACTCTGGTAGGCCTCTCAGGACTGCGAGTTCCCTCGCGCCTAGACCCGGCTCGTGGAAGAGCACGGGGTCCCCAACGTGTTATCTGTGGCCTCCGAGCCACCTCCAGCCCCATGGGTCATTGCGTTCCACTCTAGGCATGCAGAGGGCACGGCACCACGCGACCTGCTCTGGCAGAGAGCCAGATCTCCACCTCTGGAAACCAGTATCAGGAACACGGTGGCGGACGGTGTCACGTGCAATGCTTGTCAGACTCCCAGCGAAGTTCTGAAATGCGCTGAACCTTACTCGCTGATCAGCATTGCTTCGACGAACTCCAAGCTGACGACCCCTTTACCTCAAGCAGAAACGTGACTTTGGAACCAGCCCGAAATGATGGACGCATTTTCTGAAGCACTGCTAGGCCACTGAACTTTCAAGTGTCGCCAAGGCCTGACGGAAGCACTGTTCTGGCTAGGCACCCCACCTGTCGCAGTCCCTCTGCTCACAAAAATGTCCTCACGGGAGAGCCTAGTGTGTCGCATGGCTCTCTGATCCCCTGGCAGAAGGTGCCCGTCCACAGGCTGAGGTCCACGTAGAAGCTGGAGCCTGAAGGGTCAAGCATTATTTGCCCCTTTGGAAAGCAGGAGACTTGGGGCAGAAAACGGAAGGGAAAGCACAGGGGTCGCTCATCCTGGACACCCTGCAGGAATTCCCCGGGAGGAAAAGCGAGATTTCTCGAGAGAAACAGTGCGCCTGCCAGTCCTTGCCCGGAGCTCATCCAGCAGAGTACTTCAGCTAAGGCGAAAGTCGGCAAAGGAAGGGGCAGGGTTACCATCAGCAGAGTTGATGGTCACAAGTTGACCCGAGGCTTTCGTCACCGAAGTGCTGTAATGCTGGTGTGCCTTTCACAAGACTGAGGAGCGTCTCGTCAGCACCGTTTTCCCAGGAAAGTCACTGTGTACCGAAAGTGTCAACTGTGCCTTCTGAGCAACCTCCAGCCCCATGGTCTTTGAGCTCTTGGTATGCAGAAGGCCAGGCAACAAAGTGTTTCCTCTGTCAGAGAGCTGGATACCCAGAGCTTACAGGACTCTCCAGGCACACGTTTCTCCCTGGTCGTCCGGGCAAAGCAAGGGGGACCGCAGATTGTAAACCTGAGCTGCACTGGGGAAAGCCTGCGATTACAAGGCTTCTCGGAATTTATAGGGGACGTCTTGCTCCCACAAGGAGCACATCGACTTCTGGTCCAGCTGGAGAAATGTGCTCTCATCCTCTGATGGTTGTTAGGCTGTAGTGCGGCAAGGAAAGTCCGCATATGCCTTGGTCAGCGCTCGAGGGTGGCAGCTTCCAAGAAGCCTTAGTGAGTGCAGTGGCTGAATGCCTTTATCCCTCCCAGGGTGGCGCGGCCTCTCGCGGCTGGGCCCTGGTCATGCCAGGACACGGAGTACCCCAAAGGGTCATCAGTGGCTTCCGAACAACTTCAGGCCCCGGGGGACATTGGGCTGAACCTGATGCCTGCAGAGGGAAGGGCCACTAAGCAGCCAGCTCCTGCTACAACTACACTCCTGGACACCAGCCTCAGGAGCATGCTGGTGGACGGTCTCGTGTACAATTCATGTCAGCCTTCAGGCGAAAATCTCAGATGCCCTGAGACTTCCACGGTGCAGGGAAGAGAACCTAGGAACTCAAAGCTGACGGCGCTTAACCTCACGCAGAACCTTCACTCGGTATCCCTCCCCTCACCCCCTATGATGAAGAACACATTTCCGTTTCCATTGCTAGGTGTTTGAAAGGGGCACCGTCACCGAGGCCTGACTGAGGCATTGTCTCGGCTAAGCCCGTCACCTCACGCAGAAACACTGCTTACCAAAGGGGCCTCACGGAAGCGCCTAGTTTCTTGCGTGTGTTTCTTTTCACTCCGGTAGAAGGGGCTGCTACCCAGGCTACGTGTCCACAACGACAGTGGAGCCTGATGGGAAAGAATTATTTACCCATTTGAAAACTAGGATGCTTGAGGCCGAAAGACTGAATAAAAAGCCCTGCGCTCCTCACCTACTACACCCTGCAGGAATACCCGGGGAGGAACGCAGGGTTTCCTCAAAGAAAGAGCGTGCTTGCAAGTTCTTGCTAGGAGCACATCCAGCAGTTGACTTCATCTAGGGCGAGTGTCAGCTGAGCGCCAGGCTCAAAGTAAGGTGCAGGAACATGGTGGTGGACGTGTGTACCACAAGTGGCATCTGTGCCTGCTGAGCACCCTCGAGCCACATGGGTTTTGGGCTCTACTGTTTGGGACGCAGAAGGCCGGGCAACAAAGTCTTTCCTCCATCGGAGAGCTAGGTTTCCAGGGCTTGGAAGAAGCCTGAAGATCACGTTTCTAACCGGGCTTCTGGGCAATGTAAGGGGGTCGTCATTTTGTAAACCTGAGGCGCTTTGAGAGAAACGCCATGCTTGACCGGCTTCTCGGCATTCACACCTGACCTCTTGCTCCCGCAAGCAGCACCTCGACCCCGGACACAGTGAGAGAGCTGTGCAGTCGTCCTCGGAAGTTTGCTAGCCCTTTGCAAGATATACCGTGACCGGGGGGAAACGAAGGCGTTCCCTTACTCGTGCAATTCAGGAGGAACACATGTTTCCCAAAGTGCTCTCAGGGAAGGGGGCCAGTGTGCGACCCGTGTCTCTTTTGGCTGCTCGGGCACTTCAGCTACATGAGCTGGGTGTCAGTCGTGAAAAGGGCGTCGGACGAGAAAAGTGGAATTTGGCCTGTTGGCAACCCAGAGAGCTGCGTCCTCAGAGCTCCCTGAAAAACAGTCCCGTCGCCTGTCTTGGATTCGCCGTAGGAGTTCCCTGGGAGGCAAAGTGAGGCAGAATGGGTTTTCTCGAAAGAACGTGGGTGCATGCCGTTCAGTGCTCGGAGCTCATCCCCAAGCCTTCTGGCTCGTGGTTAGGAAACCTGCCCACATGCTGCAAAAGGAAGGTCCGCGTGTGCCATGGCAAGTGTTGGAGTGCATTACGGTTCCCGAGAAGGCTTAGTGAATGTGCTGCTTTAACTCTGGTAGGCCTCTCAGGACTGCGAGTTCCCTCGCGCCTAGACCCGGCTCGTGGAAGAGCACGGGGTCCCCAACGTGTTATCTGTGGCCTCCGAGCCACCTCCAGCCCCATGGGTCATTGCGTTCCACTCTAGGCATGCAGAGGGCACGGCACCACGCGACCTGCTCTGGCAGAGAGCCAGATCTCCACCTCTGGAAACCAGTATCAGGAACACGGTGGCGGACGGTGTCACGTGCAATGCTTGTCAGACTCCCAGCGAAGTTCTGAAATGCGCTGAACCTTACTCGCTGATCAGCATTGCTTCGACGAACTCCAAGCTGACGACCCCTTTACCTCAAGCAGAAACGTGACTTTGGAACCAGCCCGAAATGATGGACGCATTTTCCGAAGCACTGCTAGGCCACTGAACTTTCCAGTGTCGCCAAGGCCTGACGGAAGCACTGTTCTGGCTAGGCACCCCACCTGTCGCAGTCCCTCTGCTTACAAAAATGTCCTCACGGGAGAGCCTAGTGTGTCGCATGGCTCTCTGATCCCCTGGCAGAAGGTGCCCGTCCACAGGCTGAGGTCCACGTAGAAGCTGGAGCCTGAAGGGTCAAGCATTATTTGCCCCTTTGGAAAGCAGGAGACTTGGGGCAGAAAACGGAAGGGAAAGCACAGGGGTCGCTCATCCTGGACACCCTGCAGGAATTCCCCGGGAGGAAAAGTGAGATTTCTCGAGAGAAACAGTGCGCCTGCCAGTCCTTGCCCGGAGCTCATCCAGCAGAGTACTTCAGCTAAGGCGAAAGTCGGCAAAGGAAGGGGCAGGGTTACCATCAGCAGAGTTGATGGTCACAAGTTGACCCGAGGCTTTCGTCACCGAAGTGCTGTAATGCTGGTGTGCCTTTCACAAGTCTGAGGAGCGTCTCGTCAGCACCGTTCTCCCAGGAAAGTCACTGTGTACCGAAAGTGTCAACTGTGCCTTCTGAGCAACCTCCAGCCCCATGGTCTTTGAGCTCTTGGTATGCAGAAGGCCAGGCAACAAAGTGTTTCCTCTGTCAGAGAGCTGGATACCCAGAGCTTACAGGACTCTCCAGGCACACGTTTCTCCCTGGTCGTCCGGGCAAAGCAAGGGGGACCGCAGATTGTAAACCTGAGCTGCACTGGGGAAAGCCTGCGATTACAAGGCTTCTCGGAATTTATAGGGGACGTCTTGCTCCCACAAGGAGCACATCGACTTCTGGTCCAGCTGGAGAAATGTGCTCTCATCCTCTGATGGTTGTTAGGCTGTAGTGCGGCAAGGAAAGTCCGCATATGCCTTGGTCAGCGCTCGAGGGTGGCAGCTTCCAAGAAGCCTTAGTGAGTGCAGTGGCTGAATGCCTTTATCCCTCCCAGGGTGGCGCGGCCTCTCGCGGCTGGGCCCTGGTCATGCCAGGACACGGAGTACCCCAAAGGGTCATCAGTGGCTTCCGAACAACTTCAGGCCCCGGGGGACATTGGGCTGAACCTGATGCCTGCAGAGGGAAGGGCCACTAAGCAGCCAGCTCCTGCTACAACTACACTCCTGGACACCAGCCTCAGGAGCATGCTGGTGGACGGTCTCATGTACAATTCATGTCAGCCTTCAGGCGAAAATCTCAGATGCCCTGAGACTTCCACGGTGCAGGGCAGAGAACCTAGGAACTCAAAGCTGACGGCGCTTAACCTCACGCAGAACCTTCACTCGGTATCCCTCCCCTCACCCCCTATGATGAAGAACACATTTCCGTTTCCATTGCTAGGTGTTTGAAAGGGGCACCGTCACCGAGGCCTGACTGAGGCATTGTCTCGGCTAAGCCCCTCACCTCACGCAGGAACACTGCTTACCAAAGGGGCCTCACGGAAGCGCCTAGTTTCTTGCGTGTGTTTCTTTTCACTCCGGTAGAAGGGGCTGCTACCCAGGCTACGTGTCCACAACGACAGTGGAGCCTGATGGGAAAGAATTATTTACCCATTTGAAAACTAGGATGCTTGAGGCCGAAAGACTGAATAAAAAGCCCTGCGCTCCTCACCTACTACACCCTGCAGGAATACCCGGGGAGGAACGCAGGGTTTCCTCAAAGAAAGAGCGTGCTTGCAAGTTCTTGCTAGGAGCACATCCAGCAGTTGACTTCATCTAGGGCGAGTGTCAGCTGAGCGCCAGGCTCAAAGTAAGGTGCAGGAACATGGTGGTGGACGTGTGTACCACAAGTGGCATCTGTGCCTGCTGAGCACCCTCGAGCCACATGGGTTTTGGGCTCTACTGTTTGGGACGCAGAAGGCCGGGCAACAAAGTCTTTCCTCCATCGGAGAGCTAGGTTTCCAGGGCTTGGAAGAAGCCTGAAGATCACGTTTCTAACCGGGCTTCTGGGCAATGTAAGGGGGTCGTCATTTTGTAAACCTGAGGCGCTTTGAGAGAAACGCCATGCTTGACCGGCTTCTCGGCATTCACACCTGACCTCTTGCTCCCGCAAGCAGCACCTCGACCCCGGACACAGTGAGAGAGCTGTGCAGTCGTCCTCGGAAGTTTGCTAGCCCTTTGCAAGATATACCGTGACCGGGGGGAAACGAAGGCGTTCCCTTACTCGTGCAATTCAGGAGGAACACATGTTTCCCAAAGTGCTCTCAGGGAAGGGGGCCAGTGTGCGACCCGTGTCTCTTTTGGCTGCTCGGGCACTTCAGCTACATGAGCTGGGTGTCAGTCGTGAAAAGGGCGTCGGACGAGAAAAGTGGAATTTGGCCTGTTGGCAACCCAGAGAGCTGCGTCCTCAGAGCTCCCTGAAAAACAGTCCCGTCGCCTGTCTTGGATTCGCCGTAGGAGTTCCCTGGGAGGCAAAGTGAGGCAGAGTGGGTTTTCTCGAAAGAACGTGGGTGCATGCCGTTCAGTGCTCGGAGCTCATCCCCAAGCCTTCTGGCTCGTGGTTAGGAAACCTGCCCACATGCTGCAAAAGGAAGGTCCGCGTGTGCCATGGCAAGTGTTGGAGTGCATTACGGTTCCCGAGAAGGCTTAGTGAATGTGCTGCTTTAACTCTGGTAGGCCTCTCAGGACTGCGAGTTCCCTCGCGCCTAGACCCGGCTCGTGGAAGAGCACGGGGTCCCCAACGTGTTATCTGTGGCCTCCGAGCCACCTCCAGCCCCATGGGTCATTGCGTTCCACTCTAGGCATGCAGAGGGCACGGCACCACGCGACCTGCTCTGGCAGAGAGCCAGATCTCCACCTCTGGAAACCAGTATCAGGAACACGGTGGCGGACGGTGTCACGTGCAATGCTTGTCAGACTCCCAGCGAAGTTCTGAAATGCGCTGAACCTTACTCGCTGATCAGCATTGCTTCGACGAACTCCAAGCTGACGACCCCTTTACCTCAAGCAGAAACGTGACTTTGGAACCAGCCCGAAATGATGGACGCATTTTCCGAAGCACTGCTAGGCCACTGAACTTTCCAGTGTCGCCAAGGCCTGACGGAAGCACTGTTCTGGCTAGGCACCCCACCTGTCGCAGTCCCTCTGCTTACAAAAATGTCCTCACGGGAGAGCCTAGTGTGTCGCATGGCTCTCTGATCCCCTGGCAGAAGGTGCCCGTCCACAGGCTGAGGTCCACGTAGAAGCTGGAGCCTGAAGGGTCAAGCATTATTTGCCCCTTTGGAAAGCAGGAGACTTGGGGCAGAAAACGGAAGGGAAAGCACAGGGGTCGCTCATCCTGGACACCCTGCAGGAATTCCCCGGGAGGAAAAGTGAGATTTCTCGAGAGAAACAGTGCGCCTGCCAGTCCTTGCCCGGAGCTCATCCAGCAGAGTACTTCAGCTAAGGCGAAAGTGGGCAAAGGAAGGGGCAGGGTTACCATCAGCAGAGTTGATGGTCACAAGTTGACCCGAGGCTTTCGTCACCGAAGTGCTGTAATGCTGGTGTGCCTTTCACAAGTCTGAGGAGCGTCTCGTCAGCACCGTTCTCCCAGGAAAGTCACTGTGTACCGAAAGTGTCAACTGTGCCTTCTGAGCAACCTCCAGCCCCATGGTCTTTGAGCTCTTGGTATGCAGAAGGCCAGGCAACAAAGTGTTTCCTCTGTCAGAGAGCTGGATACCCAGAGCTTACAGGACTCTCCAGGCACACGTTTCTCCCTGGTCGTCCGGGCAAAGCAAGGGGGACCGCAGATTGTAAACCTGAGCTGCACTGGGGAAAGCCTGCGATTACAAGGCTTCTCGGAATTTATAGGGGACGTCTTGCTCCCACAAGGAGCACATCGACTTCTGGTCCAGCTGGAGAAATGTGCTCTCATCCTCTGATGGTTGTTAGGCTGTAGTGCGGCAAGGAAAGTCCGCATATGCCTTGGTCAGCGCTCGAGGGTGGCAGCTTCCAAGAAGCCTTAGTGAGTGCAGTGGCTGAATGCCTTTATCCCTCCCAGGGTGGCGCGGCCTCTCGCGGCTGGGCCCTGGTCATGCCAGGACACGGAGTACCCCAAAGGGTCATCAGTGGCTTCCGAACAACTTCAGGCCCCGGGGGACATTGGGCTGAACCTGATGCCTGCAGAGGGAAGGGCCACTAAGCAGCCAGCTCCTGCTACAACTACACTCCTGGACACCAGCCTCAGGAGCATGCTGGTGGACGGTCTCATGTACAATTCATGTCAGCCTTCAGGCGAAAATCTCAGATGCCCTGAGACTTCCACGGTGCAGGGCAGAGAACCTAGGAACTCAAAGCTGACGGCGCTTAACCTCACGCAGAACCTTCACTCGGTATCCCTCCCCTCACCCCCTATGATGAAGAACACATTTCCGTTTCCATTGCTAGGTCTTTGAAAGGGGCACCGTCACCGAGGCCTGACTGAGGCATTGTCTCGGCTAAGCCCGTCACCTCACGCAGAAACACTGCTTACCAAAGGGGCCTCACGGAAGCGCCTAGTTTCTTGCGTGTGTTTCTTTTCACTCCGGTAGAAGGGGCTGCTACCCAGGCTACGTGTCCACAACGACAGCGGAGCCTGATGGGAAAGAATTATTTACCCATTTGAAAACTAGGATGCTTGAGGCCGAAAGACTGAATAAAAAGCCCTGCGCTCCTCACCTACTACACCCTGCAGGAATACCCGGGGAGGAACGCAGGGTTTCCTCAAAGAAAGAGCGTGCTTGCAAGTTCTTGCTAGGAGCACATCCAGCAGTTGACTTCATCTAGGGCGAGTGTCAGCTGAGCGCCAGGCTCAAAGTAAGGTGCAGGAACATGGTGGTGGACGTGTGTACCACAAGTGGCATCTGTGCCTGCTGAGCACCCTCGAGCCACATGGGTTTTGGGCTCTACTGTTTGGGACGCAGAAGGCCGGGCAACAAAGTCTTTCCTCCATCGGAGAGCTAGGTTTCCAGGGCTTGGAAGAAGCCTGAAGATCACGTTTCTAACCGGGCTTCTGGGCAATGTAAGGGGGTCGTCATTTTGTAAACCTGAGGCGCTTTGAGAGAAACGCCATGCTTGACCGGCTTCTCGGCATTCACACCTGACCTCTTGCTCCCGCAAGCAGCACCTCGACCCCGGACACAGTGAGAGAGCTGTGCAGTCGTCCTCGGAAGTTTGCTAGCCCTTTGCAAGATATACCGTGACCGGGGGGAAACGAAGGCGTTCCCTTACTCGTGCAATTCAGGAGGAACACATGTTTCCCAAAGTGCTCTCAGGGAAGGGGGCCAGTGTGCGACCCGTGTCTCTTTTGGCTGCTCGGGCACTTCAGCTACATGAGCTGGGTGTCAGTCGTGAAAAGGGCGTCGGACGAGAAAAGTGGAATTTGGCCTGTTGGCAACCCAGAGAGCTGCGTCCTCAGAGCTCCCTGAAAAACAGTCCCGTCGCCTGTCTTGGATTCGCCGTAGGAGTTCCCTGGGAGGCAAAGTGAGGCAGAATGGGTTTTCTCGAAAGAACGTGGGTGCATGCCGTTCAGTGCTCGGAGCTCATCCCCAAGCCTTCTGGCTCGTGGTTAGGAAACCTGCCCACATGCTGCAAAAGGAAGGTCCGCGTGTGCCATGGCAAGTGTTGGAGTGCATTACGGTTCCCGAGAAGGCTTAGTGAATGTGCTGCTTTAACTCTGGTAGGCCTCTCAGGACTGCGAGTTCCCTCGCGCCTAGACCCGGCTCGTGGAAGAGCACGGGGTCCCCAACGTGTTATCTGTGGCCTCCGAGCCACCTCCAGCCCCATGGGTCATTGCGTTCCACTCTAGGCATGCAGAGGGCACGGCACCACGCGACCTGCTCTGGCAGAGAGCCAGATCTCCACCTCTGGAAACCAGTATCAGGAACACGGTGGCGGACGGTGTCACGTGCAATGCTTGTCAGACTCCCAGCGAAGTTCTGAAATGCGCTGAACCTTACTCGCTGATCAGCATTGCTTCGACGAACTCCAAGCTGACGACCCCTTTACCTCAAGCAGAAACGTGACTTTGGAACCAGCCCGAAATGATGGACGCATTTTCCGAAGCACTGCTAGGCCACTGAACTTTCCAGTGTCGCCAAGGCCTGACGGAAGCACTGTTCTGGCTAGGCACCCCACCTGTCGCAGTCCCTCTGCTTACAAAAATGTCCTCACGGGAGAGCCTAGTGTGTCGCATGGCTCTCTGATCCCCTGGCAGAAGGTGCCCGTCCACAGGCTGAGGTCCACGTAGAAGCTGGAGCCTGAAGGGTCAAGCATTATTTGCCCCTTTGGAAAGCAGGAGACTTGGGGCAGAAAACGGAAGGGAAAGCACAGGGGTCGCTCATCCTGGACACCCTGCAGGAATTCCCCGGGAGGAAAAGTGAGATTTCTCGAGAGAAACAGTGCGCCTGCCAGTCCTTGCCCGGAGCTCATCCAGCAGAGTACTTCAGCTAAGGCGAAAGTGGGCAAAGGAAGGGGCAGGGTTACCATCAGCAGAGTTGATGGTCACAAGTTGACCCGAGGCTTTCGTCACCGAAGTGCTGTAATGCTGGTGTGCCTTTCACAAGTCTGAGGAGCGTCTCGTCAGCACCGTTCTCCCAGGAAAGTCACTGTGTACCGAAAGTGTCGTCTGTGCCTTCTGAGCAACCTCCAGCCCCATGGTCTTTGAGCTCTTGGTATGCAGAAGGCCAGGCAACAAAGTGTTTCCTCTGTCAGAGAGCTGGATACCCAGAGCTTACAGGACTCTCCAGGCACACGTTTCTCCCTGGTCGTCCGGGCAAAGCAAGGGGGACCGCAGATTGTAAACCTGAGCTGCACTGGGGAAAGCCTGCGATTACAAGGCTTCTCGGAATTTATAGGGGACGTCTTGCTCCCACAAGGAGCACATCGACTTCTGGTCCAGCTGGAGAAATGTGCTCTCATCCTCTGATGGTTGTTAGGCTGTAGTGCGGCAAGGAAAGTCCGCATATGCCTTGGTCAGCGCTCGAGGGTGGCAGCTTCCAAGAAGCCTTAGTGAGTGCAGTGGCTGAATGCCTTTATCCCTCCCAGGGTGGCGCGGCCTCTCGCGGCTGGGCCCTGGTCATGCCAGGACACGGAGTACCCCAAAGGGTCATCAGTGGCTTCCGAACAACTTCAGGCCCCGGGGGACATTGGGCTGAACCTGATGCCTGCAGAGGGAAGGGCCACTAAGCAGCCAGCTCCTGCTACAACTACACTCCTGGACACCAGCCTCAGGAGCATGCTGGTGGACGGTCTCGTGTACAATTCATGTCAGCCTTCAGGCGAAAATCTCAGATGCCCTGAGACTTCCACGGTGCAGGGAAGAGAACCTAGGAACTCAAAGCTGACGGCGCTTAACCTCACGCAGAACCTTCACTCGGTATCCCTCCCCTCACCCCCTATGATGAAGAACACATTTCCGTTTCCATTGCTAGGTTTTGAAAGGGCACCGTCACCGAGGCCTGACTGAGGCATTGTCTCGGCTAAGCCCGTCACCTCACGCAGAAACACTGCTTACCAAAGGGGCCTCACGGAAGCGCCTAGTTTCTTGCGTGTGTTTCTTTTCACTCCGGTAGAAGGGGCTGCTACCCAGGCTACGTGTCCACAACGACAGCGGAGCCTGATGGGAAAGAATTATTTACCCATTTGAAAACTAGGATGCTTGAGGCCGAAAGACTGAATAAAAAGCCCTGCGCTCCTCACCTACTACACCCTGCAGGAATACCCGGGGAGGAACGCAGGGTTTCCTCAAAGAAAGAGCGTGCTTGCAAGTTCTTGCTAGGAGCACATCCAGCAGTTGACTTCATCTAGGGCGAGTGTCAGCTGAGCGCCAGGCTCAAAGTAAGGTGCAGGAACATGGTGGTGGACGTGTGTACCACAAGTGGCATCTGTGCCTGCTGAGCACCCTCGAGCCACATGGGTTTTGGGCTCTACTGTTTGGGACGCAGAAGGCCGGGCAACAAAGTCTTTCCTCCATCGGAGAGCTAGGTTTCCAGGGCTTGGAAGAAGCCTGAAGATCACGTTTCTAACCGGGCTTCTGGGCAATGTAAGGGGGTCGTCATTTTGTAAACCTGAGGCGCTTTGAGAGAAACGCCATGCTTGACCGGCTTCTCGGCATTCACACCTGACCTCTTGCTCCCGCAAGCAGCACCTCGACCCCGGACACAGTGAGAGAGCTGTGCAGTCGTCCTCGGAAGTTTGCTAGCCCTTTGCAAGATATACCGTGACCGGGGGGAAACGAAGGCGTTCCCTTACTCGTGCAATTCAGGAGGAACACATGTTTCCCAAAGTGCTCTCAGGGAAGGGGGCCAGTGTGCGACCCGTGTCTCTTTTGGCTGCTCGGGCACTTCAGCTACATGAGCTGGGTGTCAGTCGTGAAAAGGGCGTCGGACGAGAAAAGTGAAATTTGGCCTGTTGGCAACCCAGAGAGCTGCGTCCTCAGAGCTCCCTGAAAAACAGTCCCGTCGCCTGTCTTGGATTCGCCGTAGGAGTTCCCTGGGAGGCAAAGTGAGGCAGAGTGGGTTTTCTCGAAAGAACGTGGGTGCATGCCGTTCAGTGCTCGGAGCTCATCCCCAAGCCTTCTGGCTCGTGGTTAGGAAACCTGCCCACATGCTGCAAAAGGAAGGTCCGCGTGTGCCATGGCAAGTGTTGGAGTGCATTACGGTTCCCGAGAAGGCTTAGTGAATGTGCTGCTTTAACTCTGGTAGGCCTCTCAGGACTGCGAGTTCCCTCGCACCTAGACCCGGCTCGTGGAAGAGCACGGGGTCCCCAACGTGTTATCTGTGGCCTCCGAGCCACCTCCAGCCCCATGGGTCATTGCGTTCCACTCTAGGCATGCAGAGGGCACGGCACCACGCGACCTGCTCTGGCAGAGAGCCAGATCTCCACCTCTGGAAACCAGTATCAGGAACACGGTGGCGGACGGTGACACGTGCAATGCTTGTCAGACTCCCAGCGAAGTTCTGAAATGCGCTGAACCTTACTCGCTGATCAGCATTGCTTCGACGAACTCCAAGCTGACGACCCCTTTACCTCAAGCAGAAACGTGACTTTGGAACCAGCCCGAAATGATGGACGCATTTTCCGAAGCACTGCTAGGCCACTGAACTTTCCAGTGTCGCCAAGGCCTGACGGAAGCACTGTTCTGGCTAGGCACCCCACCTGTCGCAGTCCCTCTGCTTACAAAAATGTCCTCGCGGGAGAGCCTAGTGTGTCGCATGGCTCTCTGATCCCCTGGCAGAAGGTGCCCGTCCACAGGCTGAGGTCCACGTAGAAGCTGGAGCCTGAAGGGTCAAGCATTATTTGCCCCTTTGGAAAGCAGGAGACTTGGGGCAGAAAACGGAAGGGAAAGCACAGGGGTCGCTCATCCTGGACACCCTGCAGGAATTCCCCGGGAGGAAAAGTGAGATTTCTCGAGAGAAACAGTGCGCCTGCCAGTCCTTGCCTGGAGCTCATCCAGCAGAGTACTTCAGCTAAGGCGAAAGCCGGCAAAGGAAGGGGCAGGGTTACCATCAGCAGAGTTGATGGTCACAAGTTGACCCGAGGCTTTCGTCACCGAAGTGCTGTAATGCTGGTGTGCCTTTCACAAGTCTGAGGAGCGTCTCGTCAGCACCGTTCTCCCAGGAAAGTCACTGTGTACCGAAAGTGTCAACTGTGCCTTCTGAGCAACCTCCAGCCCCATGGTCTTTGAGCTCTTGGTATGCAGAAGGCCAGGCAACAAAGTGTTTCCTCTGTCAGAGAGCTGGATACCCAGAGCTTACAGGACTCTCCAGGCACACTTTTCTCCCTGGTCGTCCGGGCAAAGCAAGGGGGACCGCAGATTGTAAACCTGAGCTGCACTGGGGAAAGCCTGCGATTACAAGGCTTCTCGGAATTTATAGGGGACGTCTTGCTCCCACAAGGAGCACATCGACTTCTGGTCCAGCTGGAGAAATGTGCTCTCATCCTCTGATGGTTGTTAGGCTGTAGTGCGGCAAGGAAAGTCCGCATATGCCTTGGTCAGCGCTCGAGGGTGGCAGCTTCCAAGAAGCCTTAGTGAGTGCAGTGGCTGAATGCCTTTATCCCTCCCAGGGTGGCGCGGCCTCTCGCGGCTGGGCCCTGGTCATGCCAGGACACGGAGTACCCCAAAGGGTCATCAGTGGCTTCCGAACAACTTCAGGCCCCGGGGGACATTGGGCTGAACCTGATGCCTGCAGAGGGAAGGGCCACTAAGCAGCCAGCTCCTGCTACAACTACACTCCTGGACACCAGCCTCAGGAGCATGCTGGTGGACGGTCTCGTGTACAATTCATGTCAGCCTTCAGGCGAAAATCTCAGATGCCCTGAGACTTCCACGGTGCAGGGAAGAGAACCTAGGAACTCAAAGCTGACGGCGCTTAACCTCACGCAGAACCTTCACTCGGTATCCCTCCCCTCACCCCCTATGATGAAGAACACATTTCCGTTTCCATTGCTAGGTCTTTGAAAGGGGCACCGTCACCGAGGCCTGACTGAGGCATTGTCTCGGCTAAGCCCGTCACCTCACGCAGAAACACTGCTTACCAAAGGGGCCTCACGGAAGCGCCTAGTTTCTTGCGTGTGTTTCTTTTCACTCCGGTAGAAGGGGCTGCTACCCAGGCTACGTGTCCACAACGACAGCGGAGCCTGATGGGAAAGAATTATTTACCCATTTGAAAACTAGGATGCTTGAGGCCGAAAGACTGAATAAAAAGCCCTGCGCTCCTCACCTACTACACCCTGCAGGAATACCCGGGGAGGAACGCAGGGTTTCCTCAAAGAAAGAGCGTGCTTGCAAGTTCTTGCTAGGAGCACATCCAGCAGTTGACTTCATCTAGGGCGAGTGTCAGCTGAGCGCCAGGCTCAAAGTAAGGTGCAGGAACATGGTGGTGGACGTGTGTACCACAAGTGGCATCTGTGCCTGCTGAGCACCCTCGAGCCACATGGGTTTTGGGCTCTACTGTTTGGGACGCAGAAGGCCGGGCAACAAAGTCTTTCCTCCATCGGAGAGCTAGGTTTCCAGGGCTTGGAAGAAGCCTGAAGATCACGTTTCTAACCGGGCTTCTGGGCAATGTAAGGGGGTCGTCATTTTGTAAACCTGAGGCGCTTTGAGAGAAACGCCATGCTTGACCGGCTTCTCGGCATTCACACCTGACCTCTTGCTCCCGCAAGCAGCACCTCGACCCCGGACACAGTGAGAGAGCTGTGCAGTCGTCCTCGGAAGTTTGCTAGCCCTTTGCAAGATATACCGTGACCGGGGGGAAACGAAGGCGTTCCCTTACTCGTGCAATTCAGGAGGAACACATGTTTCCCAAAGTGCTCTCAGGGAAGGGGGCCAGTGTGCGACCCGTGTCTCTTTTGGCTGCTCGGGCACTTCAGCTACATGAGCTGGGTGTCAGTCGTGAAAAGGGCGTCGGACGAGAAAAGTGGAATTTGGCCTGTTGGCAACCCAGAGAGCTGCGTCCTCAGAGCTCCCTGAAAAACAGTCCCGTCGCCTGTCTTGGATTCGCCGTAGGAGTTCCCTGGGAGGCAAAGTGAGGCAGAGTGGGTTTTCTCGAAAGAACGTGGGTGCATGCCGTTCAGTGCTCGGAGCTCATCCCCAAGCCTTCTGGCTCGTGGTTAGGAAACCTGCCCACATGCTGCAAAAGGAAGGTCCGCGTGTGCCATGGCAAGTGTTGGAGTGCATTACGGTTCCCGAGAAGGCTTAGTGAATGTGCTGCTTTAACTCTGGTAGGCCTCTCAGGACTGCGAGTTCCCTCGCGCCTAGACCCGGCTCGTGGAAGAGCACGGGGTCCCCAACGTGTTATCTGTGGCCTCCGAGCCACCTCCAGCCCCATGGGTCATTGCGTTCCACTCTAGGCATGCAGAGGGCACGGCACCACGCGACCTGCTCTGGCAGAGAGCCAGATCTCCACCTCTGGAAACCAGTATCAGGAACACGGTGGCGGACGGTGTCACGTGCAATGCTTGTCAGACTCCCAGCGAAGTTCTGAAATGCGCTGAACCTTACTCGCTGATCAGCATTGCTTCGACGAACTCCAAGCTGACGACCCCTTTACCTCAAGCAGAAACGTGACTTTGGAACCAGCCCGAAATGATGGACGCATTTTCCGAAGCACTGCTAGGCCACTGAACTTTCCAGTGTCGCCAAGGCCTGACGGAAGCACTGTTCTGGCTAGGCACCCCACCTGTCGCAGTCCCTCTGCTTACAAAAATGTCCTCACGGGAGAGCCTAGTGTGTCGCATGGCTCTCTGATCCCCTGGCAGAAGGTGCCCGTCCACAGGCTGAGGTCCACGTAGAAGCTGGAGCCTGAAGGGTCAAGCATTATTTGCCCCTTTGGAAAGCAGGAGACTTGGGGCAGAAAACGGAAGGGAAAGCACAGGGGTCGCTCATCCTGGACACCCTGCAGGAATTCCCCGGGAGGAAAAGTGAGATTTCTCGAGAGAAACAGTGCGCCTGCCAGTCCTTGCCCGGAGCTCATCCAGCAGAGTACTTCAGCTAAGGCGAAAGTCGGCAAAGGAAGGGGCAGGGTTACCATCAGCAGAGTTGATGGTCACAAGTTGACCCGAGGCTTTCGTCACCGAAGTGCTGTAATGCTGGTGTGCCTTTCACAAGTCTGAGGAGCGTCTCGTCAGCACCGTTCTCCCAGGAAAGTCACTGTGTACCGAAAGTGTCAACTGTGCCTTCTGAGCAACCTCCAGCCCCATGGTCTTTGAGCTCTTGGTATGCAGAAGGCCAGGCAACAAAGTGTTTCCTCTGTCAGAGAGCTGGATACCCAGAGCTTACAGGACTCTCCAGGCACACGTTTCTCCCTGGTCGTCCGGGCAAAGCAAGGGGGACCGCAGATTGTAAACCTGAGCTGCACTGGGGAAAGCCTGCGATTACAAGGCTTCTCGGAATTTATAGGGGACGTCTTGCTCCCACAAGGAGCACATCGACTTCTGGTCCAGCTGGAGAAATGTGCTCTCATCCTCTGATGGTTGTTAGGCTGTAGTGCGGCAAGGAAAGTCCGCATATGCCTTGGTCAGCGCTCGAGGGTGGCAGCTTCCAAGAAGCCTTAGTGAGTGCAGTGGCTGAATGCCTTTATCCCTCCCAGGGTGGCGCGGCCTCTCGCGGCTGGGCCCTGGTCATGCCAGGACACGGAGTACCCCAAAGGGTCATCAGTGGCTTCCGAACAACTTCAGGCCCCGGGGGACATTGGGCTGAACCTGATGCCTGCAGAGGGAAGGGCCACTAAGCAGCCAGCTCCTGCTACAACTACACTCCTGGACACCAGCCTCAGGAGCATGCTGGTGGACGGTCTCGTGTACAATTCATGTCAGCCTTCAGGCGAAAATCTCAGATGCCCTGAGACTTCCACGGTGCAGGGAAGAGAACCTAGGAACTCAAAGCTGACGGCGCTTAACCTCACGCAGAACCTTCACTCGGTATCCCTCCCCTCACCCCCTATGATGAAGAACACATTTCCGTTTCCATTGCTAGGTCTTTGAAAGGGGCACCGTCACCGAGGCCTGACTGAGGCATTGTCTCGGCTAAGCCCGTCACCTCACGCAGAAACACTGCTTACCAAAGGGGCCTCACGGAAGCGCCTAGTTTCTTGCGTGTGTTTCTTTTCACTCCGGTAGAAGGGGCTGCTACCCAGGCTACGTGTCCACAGCGACAGTGGAGCCTGATGGGAAAGAATTATTTACCCATTTGAAAACTAGGATGCTTGAGGCCGAAAGACTGAATAAAAAGCCCTGCGCTCCTCACCTACTACACCCTGCAGGAATACCCGGGGAGGAACGCAGGGTTTCCTCAAAGAAAGAGCGTGCTTGCAAGTTCTAGCTAGGAGCACATCCAGCAGTTGACTTCATCTAGGGCGAGTGTCAGCTGAGCGCCAGGCTCAAAGTAAGGTGCAGGAACATGGTGGTGGACGTGTGTACCACAAGTGGCTTCTGTGCCTGCTGAGCACCCTCGAGCCACATGGGTTTTGGGCTCTACTGTTTGGGACGCAGAAGGCCGGGCAACAAAGTCTTTCCTCCATCGGAGAGCTAGGTTTCCAGGGCTTGGAAGAAGCCTGAAGATCACGTTTCTAACCGGGCTTCTGGGCAATGTAAGGGGGTCGTCATTTTGTAAACCTGAGGCGCTTTGAGAGAAACGCCATGCTTGACCGGCTTCTCGGCATTCACACCTGACCTCTTGCTCCCGCAAGCAGCACCTCGACCCCGGACACAGTGAGAGAGCTGTGCAGTCGTCCTCGGAAGTTTGCTAGCCCTTTGCAAGATATACCGTGACCGGGGGGAAACGAAGGCGTTCCCTTACTCGTGCAATTCAGGAGGAACACATGTTTCCCAAAGTGCTCTCAGGGAAGGGGGCCAGTGTGCGACCCGTGTCTCTTTTGGCTGCTCGGGCACTTCAGCTACATGAGCTGGGTGTCAGTCGTGAAAAGGGCGTCGGACGAGAAAAGTGGAATTTGGCCTGTTGGCAACCCAGAGAGCTGCGTCCTCAGAGCTCCCTGAAAAACAGTCCCGTCGCCTGTCTTGGATTCGCCGTAGGAGTTCCCTGGGAGGCAAAGTGAGGCAGAGTGGGTTTTCTCGAAAGAACGTGGGTGCATGCCGTTCAGTGCTCGGAGCTCATCCCCAAGCCTTCTGGCTCGTGGTTAGGAAACCTGCCCACATGCTGCAAAAGGAAGGTCCGCGTGTGCCATGGCAAGTGTTGGAGTGCATTACGGTTCCCGAGAAGGCTTAGTGAATGTGCTGCTTTAACTCTGGTAGGCCTCTCAGGACTGCGAGTTCCCTCGCACCTAGACCCGGCTCGTGGAAGAGCACGGGGTCCCCAACGTGTTATCTGTGGCCTCCGAGCCACCTCCAGCCCCATGGGTCATTGCGTTCCACTCTAGGCATGCAGAGGGCACGGCACCACGCGACCTGCTCTGGCAGAGAGCCAGATCTCCACCTCTGGAAACCAGTATCAGGAACACGGTGGCGGACGGTGACACGTGCAATGCTTGTCAGACTCCCAGCGAAGTTCTGAAATGCGCTGAACCTTACTCGCTGATCAGCATTGCTTCGACGAACTCCAAGCTGACGACCCCTTTACCTCAAGCAGAAACGTGACTTTGGAACCAGCCCGAAATGATGGACGCATTTTCCGAAGCACTGCTAGGCCACTGAACTTTCCAGTGTCGCCAAGGCCTGACGGAAGCACTGTTCTGGCTAGGCACCCCACCTGTCGCAGTCCCTCTGCTTACAAAAATGTCCTCGCGGGAGAGCCTAGTGTGTCGCATGGCTCTCTGATCCCCTGGCAGAAGGTGCCCGTCCACAGGCTGAGGTCCACGTAGAAGCTGGAGCCTGAAGGGTCAAGCATTATTTGCCCCTTTGGAAAGCAGGAGACTTGGGGCAGAAAACGGAAGGGAAAGCACAGGGGTCGCTCATCCTGGACACCCTGCAGGAATTCCCCGGGAGGAAAAGTGAGATTTCTCGAGAGAAACAGTGCGCCTGCCAGTCCTTGCCCGGAGCTCATCCAGCAGAGTACTTCAGCTAAGGCGAAAGTCGGCAAAGGAAGGGGCAGGGTTACCATCAGCAGAGTTGATGGTCACAAGTTGACCCGAGGCTTTCGTCACCGAAGTGCTGTAATGCTGGTGTGCCTTTCACAAGTCTGAGGAGCGTCTCGTCAGCACCGTTCTCCCAGGAAAGTCACTGTGTACCGAAAGTGTCAACTGTGCCTTCTGAGCAACCTCCAGCCCCATGGTCTTTGAGCTCTTGGTATGCAGAAGGCCAGGCAACAAAGTGTTTCCTCTGTCAGAGAGCTGGATACCCAGAGCTTACAGGACTCTCCAGGCACACGTTTCTCCCTGGTCGTCCGGGCAAAGCAAGGGGGACCGCAGATTGTAAACCTGAGCTGCACTGGGGAAAGCCTGCGATTACAAGGCTTCTCGGAATTTATAGGGGACGTCTTGCTCCCACAAGGAGCACATCGACTTCTGGTCCAGCTGGAGAAATGTGCTCTCATCCTCTGATGGTTGTTAGGCTGTAGTGCGGCAAGGAAAGTCCGCATATGCCTTGGTCAGCGCTCGAGGGTGGCAGCTTCCAAGAAGCCTTAGTGAGTGCAGTGGCTGAATGCCTTTATCCCTCCCAGGGTGGCGCGGCCTCTCGCGGCTGGGCCCTGGTCATGCCAGGACACGGAGTACCCCAAAGGGTCATCAGTGGCTTCCGAACAACTTCAGGCCCCGGGGGACATTGGGCTGAACCTGATGCCTGCAGAGGGAAGGGCCACTAAGCAGCCAGCTCCTGCTACAACTACACTCCTGGACACCAGCCTCAGGAGCATGCTGGTGGACGGTCTCGTGTACAATTCATGTCAGCCTTCAGGCAAAAATCTCAGATGCCCTGAGACTTCCACGGTGCAGGGAAGAGAACCTAGGAACTCAAAGCTGACGGCGCTTAACCTCACGCAGAACCTTCACTCGGTATCCCTCCCCTCACCCCCTATGATGAAGAACACATTTCCGTTTCCATTGCTAGGTCTTTGAAAGGGGCACCGTCACCGAGGCCTGACTGAGGCATTGTCTCGGCTAAGCCCGTCACCTCACGCAGAAACACTGCTTACCAAAGGGGCCTCACGGAAGCGCCTAGTTTCTTGCGTGTGTTTCTTTTCACTCCGGTAGAAGGGGCTGCTACCCAGGCTACGTGTCCACAACGACAGTGGAGCCTGATGGGAAAGAATTATTTACCCATTTGAAAACTAGGATGCTTGAGGCCGAAAGACTGAATAAAAAGCCCTGCGCTCCTCACCTACTACACCCTGCAGGAATACCCGGGGAGGAACGCAGGGTTTCCTCAAAGAAAAAGCGTGCTTGCAAGTTCTAGCTAGGAGCACATCCAGCAGTTGACTTCATCTAGGGCGAGTGTCAGCTGAGCGCCAGGCTCAAAGTAAGGTGCAGGAACATGGTGGTGGACGTGTGTACCACAAGTGGCTTCTGTGCCTGCTGAGCACCCTCGAGCCACATGGGTTTTGGGCTCTACTGTTTGGGACGCAGAAGGCCGGGCAACAAAGTCTTTCCTCCATCGGAGAGCTAGGTTTCCAGGGCTTGGAAGAAGCCTGAAGATCACGTTTCTAACCGGGCTTCTGGGCAATGTAAGGGGGTCGTCATTTTGTAAACCTGAGGCGCTTTGAGAGAAACGCCATGCTTGACCGGCTTCTCGGCATTCACACCTGACCTCTTGCTCCCGCAAGCAGCACCTCGACCCCGGACACAGTGAGAGAGCTGTGCAGTCGTCCTCGGAAGTTTGCTAGCCCTTTGCAAGATATACCGTGACCGGGGGGAAACGAAGGCGTTCCCTTACTCGTGCAATTCAGGAGGAACACATGTTTCCCAAAGTGCTCTCAGGGAAGGGGGCCAGTGTGCGACCCGTGTCTCTTTTGGCTGCTCAGGCACTTCAGCTACATGAGCTGGGTGTCAGTCGTGAAAAGGGCGTCGGACGAGAAAAGTGGAATTTGGCCTGTTGGCAACCCAGAGAGCTGCGTCCTCAGAGCTCCCTGAAAAACAGTCCCGTCGCCTGTCTTGGATTCGCCGTAGGAGTTCCCTGGGAGGCAAAGTGAGGCAGAGTGGGTTTTCTCGAAAGAACGTGGGTGCATGCCGTTCAGTGCTCGGAGCTCATCCCCAAGCCTTCTGGCTCGTGGTTAGGAAACCTGCCCACATGCTGCAAAAGGAAGGTCCGCGTGTGCCATGGCAAGTGTTGGAGTGCATTACGGTTCCCGAGAAGGCTTAGTGAATGTGCTGCTTTAACTCTGGTAGGCCTCTCAGGACTGCGAGTTCCCTCGCGCCTAGACCCGGCTCGTGGAAGAGCACGGGGTCCCCAACGTGTTATCTGTGGCCTCCGAGCCACCTCCAGCCCCATGGGTCATTGCGTTCCACTCTAGGCATGCAGAGGGCACGGCACCACGCGACCTGCTCTGGCAGAGAGCCAGATCTCCACCTCTGGAAACCAGTATCAGGAACACGGTGGCGGACGGTGTCACGTGCAATGCTTGTCAGACTCCCAGCGAAGTTCTGAAATGCGCTGAACCTTACTCGCTGATCAGCATTGCTTCGACGAACTCCAAGCTGACGACCCCTTTACCTCAAGCAGAAACGTGACTTTGGAACCAGCCCGAAATGATGGACGCATTTTCCGAAGCACTGCTAGGCCACTGAACTTTCCAGTGTCGCCAAGGCCTGACGGAAGCACTGTTCTGGCTAGGCACCCCACCTGTCGCAGTCCCTCTGCTTACAAAAATGTCCTCACGGGAGAGCCTAGTGTGTCGCATGGCTCTCTGATCCCCTGGCAGAAGGTGCCCGTCCACAGGCTGAGGTCCACGTAGAAGCTGGAGCCTGAAGGGTCAAGCATTATTTGCCCCTTTGGAAAGCAGGAGACTTGGGGCAGAAAACGGAAGGGAAAGCACAGGGGTCGCTCATCCTGGACACCCTGCAGGAATTCCCCGGGAGGAAAAGTGAGATTTCTCGAGAGAAACAGTGCGCCTGCCAGTCCTTGCCCGGAGCTCATCCAGCAGAGTACTTCAGCTAAGGCGAAAGTCGGCAAAGGAAGGGGCAGGGTTACCATCAGCAGAGTTGATGGTCACAAGTTGACCCGAGGCTTTCGTCACCGAAGTGCTGTAATGCTGGTGTGCCTTTCACAAGTCTGAGGAGCGTCTCGTCAGCACCGTTCTCCCAGGAAAGTCACTGTGTACCGAAAGTGTCAACTGTGCCTTCTGAGCAACCTCCAGCCCCATGGTCTTTGAGCTCTTGGTATGCAGAAGGCCAGGCAACAAAGTGTTTCCTCTGTCAGAGAGCTGGATACCCAGAGCTTACAGGACTCTCCAGGCACACGTTTCTCCCTGGTCGTCCGGGCAAAGCAAGGGGGACCGCAGATTGTAAACCTGAGCTGCACTGGGGAAAGCCTGCGATTACAAGGCTTCTCGGAATTTATAGGGGACGTCTTGCTCCCACAAGGAGCACATCGACTTCTGGTCCAGCTGGAGAAATGTGCTCTCATCCTCTGATGGTTGTTAGGCTGTAGTGCGGCAAGGAAAGTCCGCATATGCCTTGGTCAGCGCTCGAGGGTGGCAGCTTCCAAGAAGCCTTAGTGAGTGCAGTGGCTGAATGCCTTTATCCCTCCCAGGGTGGCGCGGCCTCTCGCGGCTGGGCCCTGGTCATGCCAGGACACGGAGTACCCCAAAGGGTCATCAGTGGCTTCCGAACAACTTCAGGCCCCGGGGGACATTGGGCTGAACCTGATGCCTGCAGAGGGAAGGGCCACTAAGCAGCCAGCTCCTGCTACAACTACACTCCTGGACACCAGCCTCAGGAGCATGCTGGTGGACGGTCCCGTGTACAATTCATGTCAGCCTTCAGGCGAAAATCTCAGATGCCCTGAGACTTCCACGGTGCAGGGCAGAGAACCTAGGAACTCAAAGCTGACGGCGCTTAACCTCACGCAGAACCTTCACTCGGTATCCCTCCCCTCACCCCCTATGATGAAGAACACATTTCCGTTTCCATTGCTAGGTCTTTGAAAGGGGCACCGTCACCGAGGCCTGACTGAGGCATTGTCTCGGCTAAGCCCGTCACCTCACGCAGAAACACTGCTTACCAAAGGGGCCTCACGGAAGCGCCTAGTTTCTTGCGTGTGTTTCTTTTCACTCCGGTAGAAGGGGCTGCTACCCAGGCTACGTGTCCACAACGACAGCGGAGCCTGATGGGAAAGAATTATTTACCCATTTGAAAACTAGGATGCTTGAGGCCGAAAGACTGAATAAAAAGCCCTGCGCTCCTCACCTACTACACCCTGCAGGAATACCCGGGGAGGAACGCAGGGTTTCCTCAAAGAAAGAGCGTGCTTGCAAGTTCTTGCTAGGAGCACATCCAGCAGTTGACTTCATCTAGGGCGAGTGTCAGCTGAGCGCCAGGCTCAAAGTAAGGTGCAGGAACATGGTGGTGGACGTGTGTACCACAAGTGGCATCTGTGCCTGCTGAGCACCCTCGAGCCACATGGGTTTTGGGCTCTACTGTTTGGGACGCAGAAGGCCGGGCAACAAAGTCTTTCCTCCATCGGAGAGCTAGGTTTCCAGGGCTTGGAAGAAGCCTGAAGATCACGTTTCTAACCGGGCTTCTGGGCAATGTAAGGGGGTCGTCATTTTGTAAACCTGAGGCGCTTTGAGAGAAACGCCATGCTTGACCGGCTTCTCGGCATTCACACCTGACCTCTTGCTCCCGCAAGCAGCACCTCGACCCCGGACACAGTGAGAGAGCTGTGCAGTCGTCCTCGGAAGTTTGCTAGCCCTTTGCAAGATATACCGTGACCGGGGGGAAACGAAGGCGTTCCCTTACTCGTGCAATTCAGGAGGAACACATGTTTCCCAAAGTGCTCTCAGGGAAGGGGGCCAGTGTGCGACCCGTGTCTCTTTTGGCTGCTCGGGCACTTCAGCTACATGAGCTGGGTGTCAGTCGTGAAAAGGGCGTCGGACGAGAAAAGTGGAATTTGGCCTGTTGGCAACCCAGAGAGCTGCGTCCTCAGAGCTCCCTGAAAAACAGTCCCGTCGCCTGTCTTGGATTCGCCGTAGGAGTTCCCTGGGAGGCAAAGTGAGGCAGAGTGGGTTTTCTCGAAAGAACGTGGGTGCATGCCGTTCAGTGCTCGGAGCTCATCCCCAAGCCTTCTGGCTCGTGGCTAGGAAACCTGCCCACATGCTGCAAAAGGAAGGTCCGCGTGTGCCATGGCAAGTGTTGGAGTGCATTACGGTTCCCGAGAAGGCTTAGTGAATGTGCTGCTTTAACTCTGGTAGGCCTCTCAGGACTGCAAGTTCCCTCGCGCCTAGACCCGGCTCGTGGAAGAGCACGGGGTCCCCAACGTGTTATCTGTGGCCTCCGAGCCACCTCCAGCCCCATGGGTCATTGCGTTCCACTCTAGGCATGCAGAGGGCACGGCACCACGCGACCTGCTCTGGCAGAGAGCCAGATCTCCACCTCTGGAAACCAGTATCAGGAACACGGTGGCGGATGGTGTCACGTGCAATGCTTGTCAGACTCCCAGCGAAGTTCTGAAATGCACTGACCCTTACTCGCTGATCAGCATTGCTTCGACGAACTCCAAGCTGACGACCCCTTTACCTCAAGCAGAAACGTGACTTTGGAACCAGCCCGAAATGATGGACGCATTTTCCGAAGCACTGCTAGGCCACTGAACTTTCCAGTGTCGCCAAGGCCTGACGGAAGCACTGTTCTGGCTAGGCACCCCACCTGTCGCAGTCCCTCTGCTTACAAAAATGTCCTCACGGGAGAGCCTAGTGTGTCGCATGGCTCTCTGATCCCCTGGCAGAAGGTGCCCGTCCACAGGCTGAGGTCCACGTAGAAGCTGGAGCCTGAAGGGTCAAGCATTATTTGCCCCTTTGGAAAGCAGGAGACTTGGGGCAGAAAACGGAAGGGAAAGCACAGGGGTCGCTCATCCTGGACACCCTGCAGGAATTCCCCGGGAGGAAAAGTGAGATTTCTCGAGAGAAACAGTGCGCCTGCCAGTCCTTGCCCGGAGCTCATCCAGCAGAGTACTTCAGCTAAGGCGAAAGTCGGCAAAGGAAGGGGCAGGGTTACCATCAGCAGAGTTGATGGTCACAAGTTGACCCGAGGCTTTCGTCACCGAAGTGCTGTAATGCTGGTGTGCCTTTCACAAGTCTGAGGAGCGTCTCGTCAGCACCGTTCTCCCAGGAAAGTCACTGTGTACCGAAAGTGTCAACTGTGCCTTCTGAGCAACCTCCAGCCCCATGGTCTTTGAGCTCTTGGTATGCAGAAGGCCAGGCAACAAAGTGTTTCCTCTGTCAGAGAGCTGGATACCCAGAGCTTACAGGACTCTCCAGGCACACGTTTCTCCCTGGTCGTCCGGGCAAAGCAAGGGGGACCGCAGATTGTAAACCTGAGCTGCACTGGGGAAAGCCTGCGATTACAAGGCTTCTCGGAATTTATAGGGGACGTCTTGCTCCCACAAGGAGCACATCGACTTCTGGTCCAGCTGGAGAAATGTGCTCTCATCCTCTGATGGTTGTTAGGCTGTAGTGCGGCAAGGAAAGTCCGCATATGCCTTGGTCAGCGCTCGAGGGTGGCAGCTTCCAAGAAGCCTTAGTGAGTGCAGTGGCTGAATGCCTTTATCCCTCCCAGGGTGGCGCGGCCTCTCGCGGCTGGGCCCTGGTCATGCCAGGACACGGAGTACCCCAAAGGGTCATCAGTGGCTTCCGAACAACTTCAGGCCCCGGGGGACATTGGGCTGAACCTGATGCCTGCAGAGGGAAGGGCCACTAAGCAGCCAGCTCCTGCTACAACTACACTCCTGGACACCAGCCTCAGGAGCATGCTGGTGGACGGTCCCGTGTACAATTCATGTCAGCCTTCAGGCGAAAATCTCAGATGCCCTGAGACTTCCACGGTGCAGGGCAGAGAACCTAGGAACTCAAAGCTGACGGCGCTTAACCTCACGCAGAACCTTCACTCGGTATCCCTCCCCTCACCCCCTATGATGAAGAACACATTTCCGTTTCCATTGCTAGGTCTTTGAAAGGGGCACCGTCACCGAGGCCTGACTGAGGCATTGTCTCGGCTAAGCCCGTCACCTCACGCAGAAACACTGCTTACCAAAGGGGCCTCACGGAAGCGCCTAGTTTCTTGCGTGTGTTTCTTTTCACTCCGGTAGAAGGGGCTGCTACCCAGGCTACGTGTCCACAACGACAGCGGAGCCTGATGGGAAAGAATTATTTACCCATTTGAAAACTAGGATGCTTGAGGCCGAAAGACTGAATAAAAAGCCCTGCGCTCCTCACCTACTACACCCTGCAGGAATACCCGGGGAGGAACGCAGGGTTTCCTCAAAGAAAGAGCGTGCTTGCAAGTTCTTGCTAGGAGCACATCCAGCAGTTGACTTCATCTAGGGCGAGTGTCAGCTGAGCGCCAGGCTCAAAGTAAGGTGCAGGAACATGGTGGTGGACGTGTGTACCACAAGTGGCATCTGTGCCTGCTGAGCACCCTCGAGCCACATGGGTTTTGGGCTCTACTGTTTGGGACGCAGAAGGCCGGGCAACAAAGTCTTTCCTCCATCGGAGAGCTAGGTTTCCAGGGCTTGGAAGAAGCCTGAAGATCACGTTTCTAACCGGGCTTCTGGGCAATGTAAGGGGGTCGTCATTTTGTAAACCTGAGGCGCTTTGAGAGAAACGCCATGCTTGACCGGCTTCTCGGCATTCACACCTGACCTCTTGCTCCCGCAAGCAGCACCTCGACCCCGGACACAGTGAGAGAGCTGTGCAGTCGTCCTCGGAAGTTTGCTAGCCCTTTGCAAGATATACCGTGACCGGGGGGAAACGAAGGCGTTCCCTTACTCGTGCAATTCAGGAGGAACACATGTTTCCCAAAGTGCTCTCAGGGAAGGGGGCCAGTGTGCGACCCGTGTCTCTTTTGGCTGCTCGGGCACTTCAGCTACATGAGCTGGGTGTCAGTCGTGAAAAGGGCGTCGGACGAGAAAAGTGGAATTTGGCCTGTTGGCAACCCAGAGAGCTGCGTCCTCAGAGCTCCCTGAAAAACAGTCCCGTCGCCTGTCTTGGATTCGCCGTAGGAGTTCCCTGGGAGGCAAAGTGAGGCAGAGTGGGTTTTCTCGAAAGAACGTGGGTGCATGCCGTTCAGTGCTCGGAGCTCATCCCCAAGCCTTCTGGCTCGTGGCTAGGAAACCTGCCCACATGCTGCAAAAGGAAGGTCCGCGTGTGCCATGGCAAGTGTTGGAGTGCATTACGGTTCCCGAGAAGGCTTAGTGAATGTGCTGCTTTAACTCTGGTAGGCCTCTCAGGACTGCGAGTTCCCTCGCGCCTAGACCCGGCTCGTGGAAGAGCACGGGGTCCCCAACGTGTTATCTGTGGCCTCCGAGCCACCTCCAGCCCCATGGGTCATTGCGTTCCACTCTAGGCATGCAGAGGGCACGGCACCACGTGACCTGCTCTGGCAGAGAGCCAGATCTCCACCTCTGGAAACCAGTATCAGGAACACGGTGGCGGATGGTGTCACGTGCAATGCTTGTCAGACTCCCAGCGAAGTTCTGAAATGCACTGACCCTTACTCGCTGATCAGCATTGCTTCGACGAACTCCAAGCTGACGACCCCTTTACCTCAAGCAGAAACGTGACTTTGGAACCAGCCCGAAATGATGGACGCATTTTCCGAAGCACTGCTAGGCCACTGAACTTTCCAGTGTCGCCAAGGCCTGACGGAAGCACTGTTCTGGCTAGGCACCCCACCTGTCGCAGTCCCTCTGCTTACAAAAATGTCCTCACGGGAGAGCCTAGTGTGTCGCATGGCTCTCTGATCCCCTGGCAGAAGGTGCCCGTCCACAGGCTGAGGTCCACGTAGAAGCTGGAGCCTGAAGGGTCAAGCATTATTTGCCCCTTTGGAAAGCAGGAGACTGGGGGCAGAAAACGGAAGGGAAAGCACAGGGGTCGCTCATCCTGGACACCCTGCAGGAATTCCCCGGGAGGAAAAGTGAGATTTCTCGAGAGAAACAGTGCGCCTGCCAGTCCTTGCCCGGAGCTCATCCAGCAGAGTACTTCAGCTAAGGCGAAAGTCGGCAAAGGAAGGGGCAGGGTTACCATCAGCAGAGTTGATGGTCACAAGTTGACCCGAGGCTTTCGTCACCGAAGTGCTGTAATGCTGGTGTGCCTTTCACAAGTCTGAGGAGCGTCTCGTCAGCACCGTTCTCCCAGGAAAGTCACTGTGTACCGAAAGTGTCAACTGTGCCTTCTGAGCAACCTCCAGCCCCATGGTCTTTGAGCTCTTGGTATGCAGAAGGCCAGGCAACAAAGTGTTTCCTCTGTCAGAGAGCTGGATACCCAGAGCTTACAGGACTCTCCAGGCACACGTTTCTCCCTGGTCGTCCGGGCAAAGCAAGGGGGACCGCAGATTGTAAACCTGAGCTGCACTGGGGAAAGCCTGCGATTACAAGGCTTCTCGGAATTTATAGGGGACGTCTTGCTCCCACAAGGAGCACATCGACTTCTGGTCCAGCTGGAGAAATGTGCTCTCACCCTCTGATGGTTGTTAGGCTGTAGTGCGGCAAGGAAAGTCCGCATATGCCTTGGTCAGCGCTCGAGGGTGGCAGCTTCCAAGAAGCCTTAGTGAGTGCAGTGGCTGAATGCCTTTATCCCTCCCAGGGTGGCGCGGCCTCTCGCGGCTGGGCCCTGGTCATGCCAGGACACGGAGTACCCCAAAGGGTCATCAGTGGCTTCCGAACAACTTCAGGCCCCGGGGGACATTGGGCTGAACCTGATGCCTGCAGAGGGAAGGGCCACTAAGCAGCCAGCTCCTGCTACAACTACACTCCTGGACACCAGCCTCAGGAGCATGCTGGTGGACGGTCCCGTGTACAATTCATGTCAGCCTTCAGGCGAAAATCTCAGATGCCCTGAGACTTCCACGGTGCAGGGAAGAGAACCTAGGAACTCAAAGCTGACGGCGCTTAACCTCACGCAGAACCTTCACTCGGTATCCCTCCCCTCACCCCCTATGATGAAGAACACATTTCCGTTTCCATTGCTAGGTGTTTGAAAGGGGCACCGTCACCGAGGCCTGACTGAGGCATTGTCTCGGCTAAGCCCGTCACCTCACGCAGAAACACTGCTTACCAAAGGGGCCTCACGGAAGCGCCTAGTTTCTTGCGTGTGTTTCTTTTCACTCCGGTAGAAGGGGCTGCTACCCAGGCTACGTGTCCACAACGACAGCGGAGCCTGATGGGAAAGAATTATTTACCCATTTGAAAACTAGGATGCTTGAGGCCGAAAGACTGAATAAAAAGCCCTGCGCTCCTCACCTACTACACCCTGCAGGAATACCCGGGGAGGAACGCAGGGTTTCCTCAAAGAAAGAGCGTGCTTGCAAGTTCTTGCTAGGAGCACATCCAGCAGTTGACTTCATCTAGGGCGAGTGTCAGCTGAGCGCCAGCCTCAAAGTAAGGTGCAGGAACATGGTGGTGGACGTGTGTACCACAAGTGGCATCTGTGCCTGCTGAGCACCCTCGAGCCACATGGGTTTTGGGCTCTACTGTTTGGGATGCAGAAGGCCGGGCAACAAAGTCTTTCCTCCATCGGAGAGCTAGGTTTCCAGGGCTTGGAAGAAGCCTGAAGATCACGTTTCTAACCGGGCTTCTGGGCAATGTAAGGGGGTCGTCATTTTGTAAACCTGAGGCGCTTTGAGAGAAACGCCATGCTTGACCGGCTTCTCGGCATTCACACCTGACCTCTTGCTCCCGCAAGCAGCACCTCGACCCCGGACACAGTGAGAGAGCTGTGCAGTCGTCCTCGGAAGTTTGCTAGCCCTTTGCAAGATATACCGTGACCGGGGGGAAACGAAGGCGTTCCCTTACTCGTGCAATTCAGGAGGAACACATGTTTCCCAAAGTGCTCTCAGGGAAGGGGGCCAGTGTGCGACCCGTGTCTCTTTTGGCTGCTCGGGCACTTCAGCTACATGAGCTGGGTGTCAGTCGTGAAAAGGGCGTCGGACGAGAAAAGTGGAATTTGGCCTGTTGGCAACCCAGAGAGCTGCGTCCTCAGAGCTCCCTGAAAAACAGTCCCGTCGCCTGTCTTGGATTCGCCGTAGGAGTTCCCTGGGAGGCAAAGTGAGGCAGAGTGGGTTTTCTCGAAAGAACGTGGGTGCATGCCGTTCAGTGCTCGGAGCTCATCCCCAAGCCTTCTGGCTCGTGGCTAGGAAACCTGCCCACATGCTGCAAAAGGAAGGTCCGCGTGTGCCATGGCAAGTGTTGGAGTGCATTACGGTTCCCGAGAAGGCTTAGTGAATGTGCTGCTTTAACTCTGGTAGGCCTCTCAGGACTGCGAGTTCCCTCGCGCCTAGACCCGGCTCGTGGAAGAGCACGGGGTCCCCAACGTGTTATCTGTGGCCTCCGAGCCACCTCCAGCCCCATGGGTCATTGCGTTCCACTCTAGGCATGCAGAGGGCACGGCACCACGTGACCTGCTCTGGCAGAGAGCCAGATCTCCACCTCTGGAAACCAGTATCAGGAACACGGTGGCGGACGGTGTCACGTGCAATGCTTGTCAGACTCCCAGCGAAGTTCTGAAATGCACTGACCCTTACTCGCTGATCAGCATTGCTTCGACGAACTCCAAGCTGACGACCCCTTTACCTCAAGCAGAAACGTGACTTTGGAACCAGCCCGAAATGATGGACGCATTTTCCGAAGCACTGCTAGGCCACTGAACTTTCCAGTGTCGCCAAGGCCTGACGGAAGCACTGTTCTGGCTAGGCACCCCACCTGTCGCAGTCCCTCTGCTTACAAAAATGTCCTCACGGGAGAGCCTAGTGTGTCGCATGGCTCTCTGATCCCCTGGCAGAAGGTGCCCGTCCACAGGCTGAGGTCCACGTAGAAGCTGGAGCCTGAAGGGTCAAGCATTATTTGCCCCTTTGGAAAGCAGGAGACTTGGGGCAGAAAACGGAAGGGAAAGCACAGGGGTCGCTCATCCTGGACACCCTGCAGGAATTCCCCGGGAGGAAAAGTGAGATTTCTCGAGAGAAACAGTG
Source organism: Mesoplodon densirostris (assembly GCF_025265405.1). NCBI lineage: Eukaryota > Metazoa > Chordata > Mammalia > Artiodactyla > Ziphiidae > Mesoplodon > Mesoplodon densirostris. The sequence goes on from NC_082672.1 coordinate 104,311,226, forward strand.
CGCCTGCCAGTCCTTGCCCGGAGCTCATCCAGCAGAGTACTTCAGCTAAGGCGAAAGTCGGCAAAGGAAGGGGCAGGGTTACCATCAGCAGAGTTGATGGTCACAAGTTGACCCGAGGCTTTCGTCACCGAAGTGCTGTAATGCTGGTGTGCCTTTCACAAGTCTGAGGAGCGTCTCGTCAGCACCGTTCTCCCAGGAAAGTCACTGTGTACCGAAAGTGTCAACTGTGCCTTCTGAGCAACCTCCAGCCCCATGGTCTTTGAGCTCTTGGTATGCAGAAGGCCAGGCAACAAAGTGTTTCCTCTGTCAGAGAGCTGGATACCCAGAGCTTACAGGACTCTCCAGGCACACGTTTCTCCCTGGTCGTCCGGGCAAAGCAAGGGGGACCGCAGATTGTAAACCTGAGCTGCACTGGGGAAAGCCTGCGATTACAAGGCTTCTCGGAATTTATAGGGGACGTCTTGCTCCCACAAGGAGCACATCGACTTCTGGTCCAGCTGGAGAAATGTGCTCTCATCCTCTGATGGTTGTTAGGCTGTAGTGCGGCAAGGAAAGTCCGCATATGCCTTGGTCAGCGCTCGAGGGTGGCAGCTTCCAAGAAGCCTTAGTGAGTGCAGTGGCTGAATGCCTTTATCCCTCCCAGGGTGGCGCGGCCTCTCGCGGCTGGGCCCTGGTCATGCCAGGACACGGAGTACCCCAAAGGGTCATCAGTGGCTTCCGAACAACTTCAGGCCCCGGGGGACATTGGGCTGAACCTGATGCCTGCAGAGGGAAGGGCCACTAAGCAGCCAGCTCCTGCTACAACTACACTCCTGGACACCAGCCTCAGGAGCATGCTGGTGGACGGTCCCGTGTACAATTCATGTCAGCCTTCAGGCGAAAATCTCAGATGCCCTGAGACTTCCACGGTGCAGGGAAGAGAACCTAGGAACTCAAAGCTGACGGCGCTTAACCTCACGCAGAACCTTCACTCGGTATCCCTCCCCTCACCCCCTATGATGAAGAACACATTTCCGTTTCCATTGCTAGGTCTTTGAAAGGGGCACCGTCACCGAGGCCTGACTGAGGCATTGTCTCGGCTAAGCCCGTCACCTCACGCAGAAACACTGCTTACCAAAGGGGCCTCACGGAAGCGCCTAGTTTCTTGCGTGTGTTTCTTTTCACTCCGGTAGAAGGGGCTGCTACCCAGGCTACGTGTCCACAACGACAGCGGAGCCTGATGGGAAAGAATTATTTACCCATTTGAAAACTAGGATGCTTGAGGCCGAAAGACTGAATAAAAAGCCCTGCGCTCCTCACCTACTACACCCTGCAGGAATACCCGGGGAGGAACGCAGGGTTTCCTCAAAGAAAGAGCGTGCTTGCAAGTTCTTGCTAGGAGCACATCCAGCAGTTGACTTCATCTAGGGCGAGTGTCAGCTGAGCGCCAGGCTCAAAGTAAGGTGCAGGAACATGGTGGTGGACGTGTGTACCACAAGTGGCATCTGTGCCTGCTGAGCACCCTCGAGCCACATGGGTTTTGGGCTCTACTGTTTGGGACGCAGAAGGCCGGGCAACAAAGTCTTTCCTCCATCGGAGAGCTAGGTTTCCAGGGCTTGGAAGAAGCCTGAAGATCACGTTTCTAACCGGGCTTCTGGGCAATGTAAGGGGGTCGTCATTTTGTAAACCTGAGGCGCTTTGAGAGAAACGCCATGCTTGACCGGCTTCTCGGCATTCACACCTGACCTCTTGCTCCCGCAAGCAGCACCTCGACCCCGGACACAGTGAGAGAGCTGTGCAGTCGTCCTCGGAAGTTTGCTAGCCCTTTGCAAGATATACCGTGACCGGGGGGAAACGAAGGCGTTCCCTTACTCGTGCAATTCAGGAGGAACACATGTTTCCCAAAGTGCTCTCAGGGAAGGGGGCCAGTGTGCGACCCGTGTCTCTTTTGGCTGCTCGGGCACTTCAGCTACATGAGCTGGGTGTCAGTCGTGAAAAGGGCGTCGGACGAGAAAAGTGGAATTTGGCCTGTTGGCAACCCAGAGAGCTGCGTCCTCAGAGCTCCCTGAAAAACAGTCCTGTCGCCTGTCTTGGATTCGCCGTAGGAGTTCCCTGGGAGGCAAAGTGAGGCAGAGTGGGTTTTCTCGAAAGAACGTGGGTGCATGCCGTTCAGTGCTCGGAGCTCATCCCCAAGCCTTCTGGCTCGTGGCTAGGAAACCTGCCCACATGCTGCAAAAGGAAGGTCCGCGTGTGCCATGGCAAGTGTTGGAGTGCATTACGGTTCCCGAGAAGGCTTAGTGAATGTGCTGCTTTAACTCTGGTAGGCCTCTCAGGACTGCGAGTTCCCTCGCGCCTAGACCCGGCTCGTGGAAGAGCACGGGGTCCCCAACGTGTTATCTGTGGCCTCCGAGCCACCTCCAGCGCCATGGGTCATTGCGTTCCACTCTAGGCATGCAGAGGGCACGGCACCACGCGACCTGCTCTGGCAGAGAGCCAGATCTCCACCTCTGGAAACCAGTATCAGGAACACGGTGGCGGACGGTGTCACGTGCAATGCTTGTCAGACTCCCAGCGAATTTCTGAAATGCACTGACCCTTACTCGCTGATCAGCATTGCTTCGACGAACTCCAAGCTGACGACCCCTTTACCTCAAGCAGAAACGTGACTTTGGAACCAGCCCGAAATGATGGACGCATTTTCCGAAGCACTGCTAGGCCACTGAACTTTCCAGTGTCGCCAAGGCCTGACGGAAGCACTGTTCTGGCTAGGCACCCCACCTGTCGCAGTCCCTCTGCTTACAAAAATGTCCTCACGGGAGAGCCTAGTGTGTCGCATGGCTCTCTGATCCCCTGGCAGAAGGTGCCCGTCCACAGGCTGAGGTCCACGTAGAAGCTGGAGCCTGAAGGGTCAAGCATTATTTGCCCCTTTGGAAAGCAGGAGACTGGGGGCAGAAATCGGAAGGGAAAGCACAGGGGTCGCTCATCCTGGACACCCTGCAGGAATTCCCCGGGAGGAAAAGTGAGATTTCTCGAGAGAAACAGTGCGCCTGCCAGTCCTTGCCCGGAGCTCATCCAGCAGAGTACTTCAGCTAAGGCGAAAGTCGGCAAAGGAAGGGGCAGGGTTACCATCAGCAGAGTTGATGGTCACAAGTTGACCCGAGGCTTTCGTCACCGAAGTGCTGTAATGCTGGTGTGCCTTTCACAAGTCTGAGGAGCGTCTCGTCAGCACCGTTCTCCCAGGAAAGTCACTGTGTACCGAAAGTGTCAACTGTGCCTTCTGAGCAACCTCCAGCCCCATGGTCTTTGAGCTCTTGGTATGCAGAAGGCCAGGCAACAAAGTGTTTCCTCTGTCAGAGAGCTGGATACCCAGAGCTTACAGGACTCTCCAGGCACACGTTTCTCCCTGGTCGTCCGGGCAAAGCAAGGGGGACCGCAGATTGTAAACCTGAGCTGCACTGGGGAAAGCCTGCGATTACAAGGCTTCTCGGAATTTATAGGGGACGTCTTGCTCCCACAAGGAGCACATCGACTTCTGGTCCAGCTGGAGAAATGTGCTCTCATCCTCTGATGGTTGTTAGGCTGTAGTGCGGCAAGGAAAGTCCGCATATGCCTTGGTCAGCGCTCGAGGGTGGCAGCTTCCAAGAAGCCTTAGTGAGTGCAGTGGCTGAATGCCTTTATCCCTCCCAGGGTGGCGCGGCCTCTCGCGGCTGGGCCCTGGTCATGCCAGGACACGGAGTACCCCAAAGGGTCATCAGTGGCTTCCGAACAACTTCAGGCCCCGGGGGACATTGGGCTGAACCTGATGCCTGCAGAGGGAAGGGCCACTAAGCAGCCAGCTCCTGCTACAACTACACTCCTGGACACCAGCCTCAGGAGCATGCTGGTGGACGGTCTCGTGTACAATTCATGTCAGCCTTCAGGCGAAAATCTCAGATGCCCTGAGACTTCCACGGTGCAGGGAAGAGAACCTAGGAACTCAAAGCTGACGGCGCTTAACCTCACGCAGAACCTTCACTCGGTATCCCTCCCCTCACCCCCTATGATGAAGAACACATTTCCGTTTCCATTGCTAGGTCTTTGAAAGGGGCACCGTCACCGAGGCCTGACTGAGGCATTGTCTCGGCTAAGCCCGTCACCTCACGCAGAAACACTGCTTACCAAAGGGGCCTCACGGAAGCGCCTAGTTTCTTGCGTGTGTTTCTTTTCACTCCGGTAGAAGGGGCTGCTACCCAGGCTACGTGTCCACAACGACAGTGGAGCCTGATGGGAAAGAATTATTTACCCATTTGAAAACTAGGATGCTTGAGGCCGAAAGACTGAATAAAAAGCCCTGCGCTCCTCACCTACTACACCCTGCAGGAATACCCGGGGAGGAACGCAGGGTTTCCTCAAAGAAAGAGCGTGCTTGCAAGTTCTAGCTAGGAGCACATCCAGCAGTTGACTTCATCTAGGGCGAGTGTCAGCTGAGCGCCAGGCTCAAAGTAAGGTGCAGGAACATGGTGGTGGACGTGTGTACCACAAGTGGCTTCTGTGCCTGCTGAGCACCCTCGAGCCACATGGGTTTTGGGCTCTACTGTTTGGGACGCAGAAGGCCGGGCAACAAAGTCTTTCCTCCATCGGAGAGCTAGGTTTCCAGGGCTTGGAAGAAGCCTGAAGATCACGTTTCTAACCGGGCTTCTGGGCAATGTAAGGGGGTCGTCATTTTGTAAACCTGAGGCGCTTTGAGAGAAACGCCATGCTTGACCGGCTTCTCGGCATTCACACCTGACCTCTTGCTCCCGCAAGCAGCACCTCGACCCCGGACACAGTGAGAGAGCTGTGCAGTCGTCCTCGGAAGTTTGCTAGCCCTTTGCAAGATATACCGTGACCGGGGGGAAACGAAGGCGTTCCCTTACTCGTGCAATTCAGGAGGAACACATGTTTCCCAAAGTGCTCTCAGGGAAGGGGGCCAGTGTGCGACCCGTGTCTCTTTTGGCTGCTCGGGCACTTCAGCTACATGAGCTGGGTGTCAGTCGTGAAAAGGGCGTCGGACGAGAAAAGTGGAATTTGGCCTGTTGGCAACCCAGAGAGCTGCGTCCTCAGAGCTCCCTGAAAAACAGTCCCGTCGCCTGTCTTGGATTCGCCGTAGGAGTTCCCTGGGAGGCAAAGTGAGGCAGAGTGGGTTTTCTCGAAAGAACGTGGGTGCATGCCGTTCAGTGCTCGGAGCTCATCCCCAAGCCTTCTGGCTCGTGGTTAGGAAACCTGCCCACATGCTGCAAAAGGAAGGTCCGCGTGTGCCATGGCAAGTGTTGGAGTGCATTACGGTTCCCGAGAAGGCTTAGTGAATGTGCTGCTTTAACTCTGGTAGGCCTCTCAGGACTGCGAGTTCCCTCGCGCCTAGACCCGGCTCGTGGAAGAGCACGGGGTCCCCAACGTGTTATCTGTGGCCTCCGAGCCACCTCCAGCCCCATGGGTCATTGCGTTCCACTCTAGGCATGCAGAGGGCACGGCACCACGTGACCTGCTCTGGCAGAGAGCCAGATCTCCACCTCTGGAAACCAGTATCAGGAACACGGTGGCGGACGGTGTCACGTGCAATGCTTGTCAGACTCCCAGCGAAGTTCTGAAATGCGCTGAACCTTACTCGCTGATCAGCATTGCTTCGACGAACTCCAAGCTGACGACCCCTTTACCTCAAGCAGAAACGTGACTTTGGAACCAGCCCGAAATGATGGACGCATTTTCCGAAGCACTGCTAGGCCACTGAACTTTCCAGTGTCGCCAAGGCCTGACGGAAGCACTGTTCTGGCTAGGCACCCCACCTGTCGCAGTCCCTCTGCTTACAAAAATGTCCTCACGGGAGAGCCTAGTGTGTCGCATGGCTCTCTGATCCCCTGGCAGAAGGTGCCCGTCCACAGGCTGAGGTCCACGTAGAAGCTGGAGCCTGAAGGGTCAAGCATTATTTGCCCCTTTGGAAAGCAGGAGACTGGGGGCAGAAAACGGAAGGGAAAGCACAGGGGTCGCTCATCCTGGACACCCTGCAGGAATTCCCCGGGAGGAAAAGTGAGATTTCTCGAGAGAAACAGTGCGCCTGCCAGTCCTTGCCCGGAGCTCATCCAGCAGAGTACTTCAGCTAAGGCGAAAGTCGGCAAAGGAAGGGGCAGGGTTACCATCAGCAGAGTTGATGGTCACAAGTTGACCCGAGGCTTTCGTCACCGAAGTGCTGTAATGCTGGTGTGCCTTTCACAAGTCTGAGGAGCGTCTCGTCAGCACCGTTCTCCCAGGAAAGTCACTGTGTACCGAAAGTGTCAACTGTGCCTTCTGAGCAACCTCCAGCCCCATGGTCTTTGAGCTCTTGGTATGCAGAAGGCCAGGCAACAAAGTGTTTCCTCTGTCAGAGAGCTGGATACCCAGAGCTTACAGGACTCTCCAGGCACACGTTTCTCCCTGGTCGTCCGGGCAAAGCAAGGGGGACCGCAGATTGTAAACCTGAGCTGCACTGGGGAAAGCCTGCGATTACAAGGCTTCTCGGAATTTATAGGGGACGTCTTGCTCCCACAAGGAGCACATCGACTTCTGGTCCAGCTGGAGAAATGTGCTCTCATCCTCTGATGGTTGTTAGGCTGTAGTGCGGCAAGGAAAGTCCGCATATGCCTTGGTCAGCGCTCGAGGGTGGCAGCTTCCAAGAAGCCTTAGTGAGTGCAGTGGCTGAATGCCTTTATCCCTCCCAGGGTGGCGCGGCCTCTCGCGGCTGGGCCCTGGTCATGCCAGGACACGGAGTACCCCAAAGGGTCATCAGTGGCTTCCGAACAACTTCAGGCCCCGGGGGACATTGGGCTGAACCTGATGCCTGCAGAGGGAAGGGCCACTAAGCAGCCAGCTCCTGCTACAACTACACTCCTGGACACCAGCCTCAGGAGCATGCTGGTGGACGGTCCCGTGTACAATTCATGTCAGCCTTCAGGCGAAAATCTCAGATGCCCTGAGACTTCCACGGTGCAGGGCAGAGAACCTAGGAACTCAAAGCTGACGGCGCTTAACCTCACGCAGAACCTTCACTCGGTATCCCTCCCCTCACCCCCTATGATGAAGAACACATTTCCGTTTCCATTGCTAGGTCTTTGAAAGGGGCACCGTCACCGAGGCCTGACTGAGGCATTGTCTCGGCTAAGCCCGTCACCTCACGCAGAAACACTGCTTACCAAAGGGGCCTCACGGAAGCGCCTAGTTTCTTGCGTGTGTTTCTTTTCACTCCGGTAGAAGGGGCTGCTACCCAGGCTACGTGTCCACAACGACAGCGGAGCCTGATGGGAAAGAATTATTTACCCATTTGAAAACTAGGATGCTTGAGGCCGAAAGACTGAATAAAAAGCCCTGCGCTCCTCACCTACTACACCCTGCAGGAATACCCGGGGAGGAACGCAGGGTTTCCTCAAAGAAAGAGCGTGCTTGCAAGTTCTTGCTAGGAGCACATCCAGCAGTTGACTTCATCTAGGGCGAGTGTCAGCTGAGCGCCAGGCTCAAAGTAAGGTGCAGGAACATGGTGGTGGACGTGTGTACCACAAGTGGCATCTGTGCCTGCTGAGCACCCTCGAGCCACATGGGTTTTGGGCTCTACTGTTTGGGACGCAGAAGGCCGGGCAACAAAGTCTTTCCTCCATCGGAGAGCTAGGTTTCCAGGGCTTGGAAGAAGCCTGAAGATCACGTTTCTAACCGGGCTTCTGGGCAATGTAAGGGGGTCGTCATTTTGTAAACCTGAGGCGCTTTGAGAGAAACGCCATGCTTGACCGGCTTCTCGGCATTCACACCTGACCTCTTGCTCCCGCAAGCAGCACCTCGACCCCGGACACAGTGAGAGAGAGCTGTGCAGTCGTCCTCGGAAGTTTGCTAGCCCTTTGCAAGATATACCGTGACCGGGGGGAAACGAAGGCGTTCCCTTACTCGTGCAATTCAGGAGGAACACATGTTTCCCAAAGTGCTCTCAGGGAAGGGGGCCAGTGTGCGACCCGTGTCTCTTTTGGCTGCTCGGGCACTTCAGCTACATGAGCTGGGTGTCAGTCGTGAAAAGGGCGTCGGACGAGAAAAGTGGAATTTGGCCTGTTGGCAACCCAGAGAGCTGCGTCCTCAGAGCTCCCTGAAAAACAGTCCCGTCGCCTGTCTTGGATTCGCCGTAGGAGTTCCCTGGGAGGCAAAGTGAGGCAGAGTGGGTTTTCTCGAAAGAACGTGGGTGCATGCCGTTCAGTGCTCGGAGCTCATCCCCAAGCCTTCTGGCTCGTGGCTAGGAAACCTGCCCACATGCTGCAAAAGGAAGGTCCGCGTGTGCCATGGCAAGTGTTGGAGTGCATTACGGTTCCCGAGAAGGCTTAGTGAATGTGCTGCTTTAACTCTGGTAGGCCTCTCAGGACTGCGAGTTCCCTCGCGCCTAGACCCGGCTCGTGGAAGAGCACGGGGTCCCCAACGTGTTATCTGTGGCCTCCGAGCCACCTCCAGCCCCATGGGTCATTGCGTTCCACTCTAGGCATGCAGAGGGCACGGCACCACATGACCTGCTCTGGCAGAGAGCCAGATCTCCACCTCTGGAAACCAGTATCAGGAACACGGTGGCGGACGGTGTCACGTGCAATGCTTGTCAGACTCCCAGCGAAGTTCTGAAATGCACTGACCCTTACTCGCTGATCAGCATTGCTTCGACGAACTCCAAGCTGACGACCCCTTTACCTCAAGCAGAAACGTGACTTTGGAACCAGCCCGAAATGATGGACGCATTTTCCGAAGCACTGCTAGGCCACTGAACTTTCCAGTGTCGCCAAGGCCTGACGGAAGCACTGTTCTGGCTAGGCACCCCACCTGTCGCAGTCCCTCTGCTTACAAAAATGTCCTCACGGGAGAGCCTAGTGTGTCGCATGGCTCTCTGATCCCCTGGCAGAAGGTGCCCGTCCACAGGCTGAGGTCCACGTAGAAGCTGGAGCCTGAAGGGTCAAGCATTATTTGCCCCTTTGGAAAGCAGGAGACTTGGGGCAGAAAACGGAAGGGAAAGCACAGGGGTCGCTCATCCTGGACACCCTGCAGGAATTCCCCGGGAGGAAAAGTGAGATTTCTCGAGAGAAACAGTGCGCCTGCCAGTCCTTGCCCGGAGCTCATCCAGCAGAGTACTTCAGCTAAGGCGAAAGTCGGCAAAGGAAGGGGCAGGGTTACCATCAGCAGAGTTGATGGTCACAAGTTGACCCGAGGCTTTCGTCACCGAAGTGCTGTAATGCTGGTGTGCCTTTCACAAGTCTGAGGAGCGTCTCGTCAGCACCGTTCTCCCAGGAAAGTCACTGTGTACCGAAAGTGTCAACTGTGCCTTCTGAGCAACCTCCAGCCCCATGGTCTTTGAGCTCTTGGTATGCAGAAGGCCAGGCAACAAAGTGTTTCCTCTGTCAGAGAGCTGGATACCCAGAGCTTACAGGACTCTCCAGGCACACGTTTCTCCCTGGTCGTCCGGGCAAAGCAAGGGGGACCGCAGATTGTAAACCTGAGCTGCACTGGGGAAAGCCTGCGATTACAAGGCTTCTCGGAATTTATAGGGGACGTCTTGCTCCCACAAGGAGCACATCGACTTCTGGTCCAGCTGGAGAAATGTGCTCTCATCCTCTGATGATTGTTAGGCTGTAGTGCGGCAAGGAAAGTCCGCATATGCCTTGGTCAGCGCTCGAGGGTGGCAGCTTCCAAGAAGCCTTAGTGAGTGCAGTGGCTGAATGCCTTTATCCCTCCCAGGGTGGCGCGGCCTCTCGCGGCTGGGCCCTGGTCATGCCAGGACACGGAGTACCCCAAAGGGTCATCAGTGGCTTCCGAACAACTTCAGGCCCCGGGGGACATTGGGCTGAACCTGATGCCTGCAGAGGGAAGGGCCACTAAGCAGCCAGCTCCTGCTACAACTACACTCCTGGACACCAGCCTCAGGAGCATGCTGGTGGACGGTCCCGTGTACAATTCATGTCAGCCTTCAGGCGAAAATCTCAGATGCCCTGAGACTTCCACGGTGCAGGGAAGAGAACCTAGGAACTCAAAGCTGACGGCGCTTAACCTCACGCAGAACCTTCACTCGGTATCCCTCCCCTCACCCCCTATGATGAAGAACACATTTCCGTTTCCATTGCTAGGTCTTTGAAAGGGGCACCGTCACCGAGGCCTGACTGAGGCATTGTCTCGGCTAAGCCCGTCACCTCACGCAGAAACACTGCTTACCAAAGGGGCCTCACGGAAGCGCCTAGTTTCTTGCGTGTGTTTCTTTTCACTCCGGTAGAAGGGGCTGCTACCCAGGCTACGTGTCCACAACGACAGTGGAGCCTGATGGGAAGGAATTATTTACCCATTTGAAAACTAGGATGCTTGAGGCCGAAAGACTGAATAAAAAGCCCTGCGCTCCTCACCTACTACACCCTGCAGGAATACCTGGGGAGGAACGCAGGGTTTCCTCAAAGAAAGAGCGTGCTTGCAAGTTCTAGCTAGGAGCACATCCAGCAGTTGACTTCATCTAGGGCGAGTGTCAGCTGAGCGCCAGGCTCAAAGTAAGGTGCAGGAACATGGTGGTGGACGTGTGTACCACAAGTGGCTTCTGTGCCTGCTGAGCACCCTCGAGCCACATGGGTTTTGGGCTCTACTGTTTGGGACGCAGAAGGCCGGGCAACAAAGTCTTTCCTCCATCGGAGAGCTAGGTTTCCAGGGCTTGGAAGAAGCCTGAAGATCACGTTTCTAACCGGGCTTCTGGGCAATGTAAGGGGGTCGTCATTTTGTAAACCTGAGGCGCTTTGAGAGAAACGCCATGCTTGACCGGCTTCTCGGCATTCACACCTGACCTCTTGCTCCCGCAAGCAGCACCTCGACCCCGGACACAGTGAGAGAGCTGTGCAGTCGTCCTCGGAAGTTTGCTAGCCCTTTGCAAGATATACCGTGACCGGGGGGAAACGAAGGCGTTCCCTTACTCGTGCAATTCAGGAGGAACACATGTTTCCCAAAGTGCTCTCAGGGAAGGGGGCCAGTGTGCGACCCGTGTCTCTTTTGGCTGCTCGGGCACTTCAGCTACATGAGCTGGGTGTCAGTCGTGAAAAGGGCGTCGGACGAGAAAAGTGGAATTTGGCCTGTTGGCAACCCAGAGAGCTGCGTCCTCAGAGCTCCCTGAAAAACAGTCCCGTCGCCTGTCTTGGATTCGCCGTAGGAGTTCCCTGGGAGGCAAAGTGAGGCAGAGTGGGTTTTCTCGAAAGAACGTGGGTGCATGCCGTTCAGTGCTCGGAGCTCATCCCCAAGCCTTCTGGCTCGTGGTTAGGAAACCTGCCCACATGCTGCAAAAGGAAGGTCCGCGTGTGCCATGGCAAGTGTTGGAGTGCATTACGGTTCCCGAGAAGGCTTAGTGAATGTGCTGCTTTAACTCTGGTAGGCCTCTCAGGACTGCGAGTTCCCTCGCGCCTAGACCCGGCTCGTGGAAGAGCACGGGGTCCCCAACGTGTTATCTGTGGCCTCCGAGCAACCTCCAGCCCCATGGGTCATTGCGTTCCACTCTAGGCATGCAGAGGGCACGGCACCACGTGACCTGCTCTGGCAGAGAGCCAGATCTCCACCTCTGGAAACCAGTATCAGGAACACGGTGGCGGACGGTGTCACGTGCAATGCTTGTCAGACTCCCAGCGAAGTTCTGAAATGCGCTGAACCTTACTCGCTGATCAGCATTGCTTCGACGAACTCCAAGCTGACGACCCCTTTACCTCAAGCAGAAACGTGACTTTGGAACCAGCCCGAAATGATGGACGCATTTTCCGAAGCACTGCTAGGCCACTGAACTTTCCAGTGTCGCCAAGGCCTGACGGAAGCACTGTTCTGGCTAGGCACCCCACCTGTCGCAGTCCCTCTGCTCACAAAAATGTCCTCACGGGAGAGCCTAGTGTGTCGCATGGCTCTCTGATCCCCTGGCAGAAGGTGCCCGTCCACAGGCTGAGGTCCACGTAGAAGCTGGAGCCTGAAGGGTCAAGCATTATTTGCCCCTTTGGAAAGCAGGAGACTTGGGGCAGAAAACGGAAGGGAAAGCACAGGGGTCGCTCATCCTGGACACCCTGCAGGAATTCCCCGGGAGGAAAAGTGACATTTCTCGAGAGAAACAGTGCGCCTGCCAGTCCTTGCCCGGAGCTCATCCAGCAGAGTACTTCAGCTAAGGCGAAAGTCGGCAAAGGAAGGGGCAGGGTTACCATCAGCAGAGTTGATGGTCACAAGTTGACCCGAGGCTTTCGTCACCGAAGTGCTGTAATGCTGGTGTGCCTTTCACAAGTCTGAGGAGCGTCTCGTCAGCACCGTTTTCCCAGGAAAGTCACTGTGTACCGAAAGTGTCAACTGTGCCTTCTGAGCAACCTCCAGCCCCATGGTCTTTGAGCTCTTGGTATGCAGAAGGCCAGGCAACAAAGTGTTTCCTCTGTCAGAGAGCTGGATACCCAGAGCTTACAGGACTCTCCAGGCACACGTTTCTCCCTGGTCGTCCGGGCAAAGCAAGGGGGACCGCAGATTGTAAACCTGAGCTGCACTGGGGAAAGCCTGCGATTACAAGGCTTCTCGGAATTTATAGGGGACGTCTTGCTCCCACAAGCAGCACATCGACTTCTGGTCCAGCTGGAGAAATGTGCTCTCATCCTCTGATGGTTGTTAGGCTGTAGTGCGGCAAGGAAAGTCCGCATATGCCTTGGTCAGCGCTCGAGGGTGGCAGCTTCCAAGAAGCCTTAGTGAGTGCAGTGGCTGAATGCCTTTATCCCTCCCAGGGTGGCGCGGCCTCTCGCGGCTGGGCCCTGGTCATGCCAGGACACGGAGTACCCCAAAGGGTCATCAGTGGCTTCCGAACAACTTCAGGCCCCGGGGGACATTGGGCTGAACCTGATGCCTGCAGAGGGAAGGGCCACTAAGCAGCCAGCTCCTGCTACAACTACACTCCTGGACACCAGCCTCAGGAGCATGCTGGTGGACGGTCTCGTGTACAATTCATGTCAGCCTTCAGGCGAAAATCTCAGATGCCCTGAGACTTCCACGGTGCAGGGAAGTGAACCTAGGAACTCAAAGCTGACGGCGCTTAACCTCACGCAGAACCTTCACTCGGTATCCCTCCCCTCACCCCCTATGATGAAGAACACATTTCCGTTTCCATTGCTAGGTCTTTGAAAGGGGCACCGTCACCGAGGCCTGACTGAGGCATTGTCTCGGCTAAGCCCGTCACCTCACGCAGAAACACTGCTTACCAAAGGGGCCTCACGGAAGCGCCTAGTTTCTTGCGTGTGTTTCTTTTCACTCCGGTAGAAGGGGCTGCTACCCAGGCTACGTGTCCACAGCGACAGTGGAGCCTGATGGGAAAGAATTATTTACCCATTTGAAAACTAGGATGCTTGAGGCCGAAAGACTGAATAAAAAGCCCTGCGCTCCTCACCTACTACACCCTGCAGGAATACCCGGGGAGGAACGCAGGGTTTCCTCAAAGAAAGAGCGTGCTTGCAAGTTCTTGCTAGGAGCACATCCAGCAGTTGACTTCATCTAGGGCGAGTGTCAGCTGAGCGCCAGGCTCAAAGTAAGGTGCAGGAACATGGTGGTGGACGTGTGTACCACAAGTGGCATCTGTGCCTGCTGAGCACCCTCGAGCCACATGGGTTTTGGGCTCTACTGTTTGGGACGCAGAAGGCCGGGCAACAAAGTCTTTCCTCCATCGGAGAGCTAGGTTTCCAGGGCTTGGAAGAAGCCTGAAGATCACGTTTCTAACCGGGCTTCTGGGCAATGTAAGGGGGTCGTCATTTTGTAAACCTGAGGCGCTTTGAGAGAAACGCCATGCTTGACCGGCTTCTCGGCATTCACACCTGACCTCTTGCTCCCGCAAGCAGCACCTCGACCCCGGACACAGTGAGAGAGCTGTGCAGTCGTCCTCGGAAGTTTGCTAGCCCTTTGCAAGATATACCGTGACCGGGGGGAAACGAAGGCATTCCCTTACTCGTGCACTTCAGGAGGAACACATGTTTCCCAAAGTGCTCTCAGGGAAGGGGGCCAGTGTGCGACCCGTGTCTCTTTTGGCTGCTCGGGCACTTCAGCTACATGAGCTGGGTGTCAGTCGTGAAAAGGGCGTCGGACGAGAAAAGTGAAATTTGGCCTGTTGGCAACCCAGAGAGCTACGTCCTCAGAGCTCCCTGAAAAACAGTCCCGTCGCCTGTCTTGGATTCGCCGTAGGAGTTCCCTGGGAGGCAAAGTGAGGCAGAGTGGGTTTTCTCGAAAGAACGTGGGTGCATGCCGTTCAGTGCTCGGAGCTCATCCCCAAGCCTTCTGGCTCGTGGTTAGGAAACCTGCCCACATGCTGCAAAAGGAAGGTCCGCGTGTGCCATGGCAAGTGTTGGAGTGCATTACGGTTCCCGAGAAGGCTTAGTGAATGTGCTGCTTTAACTCTGGTAGGCCTCTCAGGACTGCGAGTTCCCTCGCGCCTAGACCCGGCTCGTGGAAGAGCACGGGGTCCCCAACGTGTTATCTGTGGCCTCCGAGCAACCTCCAGCCCCATGGGTCATTGCGTTCCACTCTAGGCATGCAGAGGGCACGGCACCACGTGACCTGCTCTGGCAGAGAGCCAGATCTCCACCTCTGGAAACCAGTATCAGGAACACGGTGGCGGACGGTGTCACGTGCAATGCTTGTCAGACTCCCAGCGAAGTTCTGAAATGCGCTGAACCTTACTCGCTGATTAGCATTGCTTCGACGAACTCCAAGCTGACGACCCCTTTACCTCAAGCAGAAACGTGACTTTGGAACCAGCCCGAAATGATGGACGCATTTTCCGAAGCACTGCTAGGCCACTGAACTTTCCAGTGTCGCCAAGGCCTGACGGAAGCACTGTTCTGGCTAGGCACCCCACCTGTCGCAGTCCCTCTGCTTACAAAAATGTCCTCACGGGAGAGCCTAGTGTGTCGCATGGCTCTCTGATCCCCTGGCAGAAGGTGCCCGTCCACAGGCTGAGGTCCACGTAGAAGCTGGAGCCTGAAGGGTCAAGCATTATTTGCCCCTTTGGAAAGCAGGAGACTTGGGGCAGAAAACGGAAGGGAAAGCACAGGGGTCGCTCATCCTGGACACCCTGCAGGAATTCCCCGGGAGGAAAAGTGAGATTTCTCGAGAGAAACAGTGCGCCTGCCAGTCCTTGCCCGGAGCTCATCCAGCAGAGTACTTCAGCTAAGGCGAAAGTCGGCAAAGGAAGGGGCAGGGTTACCATCAGCAGAGTTGATGGTCACAAGTTGACCCGAGGCTTTCGTCACCGAAGTGCTGTAATGCTGGTGTGCCTTTCACAAGTCTGAGGAGCGTCTCGTCAGCACCGTTTTCCCAGGAAAGTCACTGTGTACCGAAAGTGTCAACTGTGCCTTCTGAGCAACCTCCAGCCCCATGGTCTTTGAGCTCTTGGTATGCAGAAGGCCAGGCAACAAAGTGTTTCCTCTGTCAGAGAGCTGGATACCCAGAGCTTACAGGACTCTCCAGGCACACGTTTCTCCCTGGTCGTCCGGGCAAAGCAAGGGGGACCGCAGATTGTAAACCTGAGCTGCACTGGGGAAAGCCTGCGATTACAAGGCTTCTCGGAATTTATAGGGGACGTCTTGCTCCCACAAGCAGCACATCGACTTCTGGTCCAGCTGGAGAAATGTGCTCTCATCCTCTGATGGTTGTTAGGCTGTAGTGCGGCAAGGAAAGTCCGCATATGCCTTGGTCAGCGCTCGAGGGTGGCAGCTTCCAAGAAGCCTTAGTGAGTGCAGTGGCTGAATGCCTTTATCCCTCCCAGGGTGGCGCGGCCTCTCGCGGCTGGGCCCTGGTCATGCCAGGACACGGAGTACCCCAAAGGGTCATCAGTGGCTTCCGAACAACTTCAGGCCCCGGGGGACATTGGGCTGAACCTGATGCCTGCAGAGGGAAGGGCCACTAAGCAGCCAGCTCCTGCTACAACTACACTCCTGGACACCAGCCTCAGGAGCATGCTGGTGGACGGTCTCGTGTACAATTCATGTCAGCCTTCAGGCGAAAATCTCAGATGCCCTGAGACTTCCACGGTGCAGGGAAGTGAACCTAGGAACTCAAAGCTGACGGCGCTTAACCTCACGCAGAACCTTCACTCGGTATCCCTCCCCTCACCCCCTATGATGAAGAACACATTTCCGTTTCCATTGCTAGGTCTTTGAAAGGGGCACCGTCACCGAGGCCTGACTGAGGCATTGTCTCGGCTAAGCCCGTCACCTCACGCAGAAACACTGCTTACCAAAGGGGCCTCACGGAAGCGCCTAGTTTCTTGCGTGTGTTTCTTTTCACTCCGGTAGAAGGGGCTGCTACCCAGGCTACGTGTCCACAGCGACAGTGGAGCCTGATGGGAAAGAATTATTTACCCATTTGAAAACTAGGATGCTTGAGGCCGAAAGACTGAATAAAAAGCCCTGCGCTCCTCACCTACTACACCCTGCAGGAATACCCGGGGAGGAACGCAGGGTTTCCTCAAAGAAAGAGCGTGCTTGCAAGTTCTTGCTAGGAGCACATCCAGCAGTTGACTTCATCTAGGGCGAGTGTCAGCTGAGCGCCAGGCTCAAAGTAAGGTGCAGGAACATGGTGGTGGACGTGTGTACCACAAGTGGCATCTGTGCCTGCTGAGCACCCTCGAGCCACATGGGTTTTGGGCTCTACTGTTTGGGACGCAGAAGGCCGGGCAACAAAGTCTTTCCTCCATCGGAGAGCTAGGTTTCCAGGGCTTGGAAGAAGCCTGAAGATCACGTTTCTAACCGGGCTTCTGGGCAATGTAAGGGGGTCGTCATTTTGTAAACCTGAGGCGCTTTGAGAGAAACGCCATGCTTGACCGGCTTCTCGGCATTCACACCTGACCTCTTGCTCCCGCAAGCAGCACCTCGACCCCGGACACAGTGAGAGAGCTGTGCAGTCGTCCTCGGAAGTTTGCTAGCCCTTTGCAAGATATACCGTGACCGGGGGGAAACGAAGGCGTTCCCTTACTCGTGCAATTCAGGAGGAACACATGTTTCCCAAAGTGCTCTCAGGGAAGGGGGCCAGTGTGCGACCCGTGTCTCTTTTGGCTGCTCGGGCACTTCAGCTACATGAGCTGGGTGTCAGTCGTGAAAAGGGCGTCGGACGAGAAAAGTGGAATTTGGCCTGTTGGCAACCCAGAGAGCTGCGTCCTCAGAGCTCCCTGAAAAACAGTCCCGTCGCCTGTCTTGGATTCGCCGTAGGAGTTCCCTGGGAGGCAAAGTGAGGCAGAGTGGGTTTTCTCGAAAGAACGTGGGTGCATGCCGTTCAGTGCTCGGAGCTCATCCCCAAGCCTTCTGGCTCGTGGTTAGGAAACCTGCCCACATGCTGCAAAAGGAAGGTCCGCGTGTGCCATGGCAAGTGTTGGAGTGCCTTACGGTTCCCGAGAAGGCTTAGTGAATGTGCTGCTTTAACTCTGGTAGGCCTCTCAGGACTGCGAGTTCCCTCGCGCCTAGACCCGGCTCGTGGAAGAGCACGGGGTCCCCAACGTGTTATCTGTGGCCTCCGAGCCACCTCCAGCCCCATGGGTCATTGCGTTCCACTCTAGGCATGCAGAGGGCACGGCACCACGTGACCTGCTCTGGCAGAGAGCCAGATCTCCACCTCTGGAAACCAGTATCAGGAACACGGTGGCGGACGGTGTCACGTGCAATGCTTGTCAGACTCCCAGCGAAGTTCTGAAATGCACTGACCCTTACTCGCTGATTAGCATTGCTTCGACGAACTCCAAGCTGACGACCCCTTTACCTCAAGCAGAAACGTGACTTTGGAACCAGCCCGAAATGATGGACGCATTTTCCGAAGCACTGCTAGGCCACTGAACTTTCCAGTGTCGCCAAGGCCTGACGGAAGCACTGTTCTGGCTAGGCACCCCACCTGTCGCAGTCCCTCTGCTCACAAAAATGTCCTCACGGGAGAGCCTAGTGTGTCGCATGGCTCTCTGATCCCCTGGCAGAAGGTGCCCGTCCACAGGCTGAGGTCCACGTAGAAGCTGGAGCCTGAAGGGTCAAGCATTATTTGCCCCTTTGGAAAGCAGGAGACTTGGGGCAGAAAACGGAAGGGAAAGCACAGGGGTCGCTCATCCTGGACACCCTGCAGGAATTCCCCGGGAGGAAAAGCGAGATTTCTCGAGAGAAACAGTGCGCCTGCCAGTCCTTGCCCGGAGCTCATCCAGCAGAGTACTTCAGCTAAGGCGAAAGTCGGCAAAGGAAGGGGCAGGGTTACCATCAGCAGAGTTGATGGTCACAAGTTGACCCGAGGCTTTCGTCACCGAAGTGCTGTAATGCTGGTGTGCCTTTCACAAGACTGAGGAGCGTCTCGTCAGCACCGTTCTCCCAGGAAAGTCACTGTGTACCGAAAGTGTCAACTGTGCCTTCTGAGCAACCTCCAGCCCCATGGTCTTTGAGCTCTTGGTATGCAGAAGGCCAGGCAACAAAGTGTTTCCTCTGTCAGAGAGCTGGATACCCAGAGCTTACAGGACTCTCCAGGCACACGTTTCTCCCTGGTCGTCCGGGCAAAGCAAGGGGGACCGCAGATTGTAAACCTGAGCTGCACTGGGGAAAGCCTGCGATTACAAGGCTTCTCGGAATTTATAGGGGACGTCTTGCTCCCACAAGCAGCACATCGACTTCTGGTCCAGCTGGAGAAATGTGCTCTCATCCTCTGATGGTTGTTAGGCTGTAGTGCGGCAAGGAAAGTCCGCATATGCCTTGGTCAGCGCTCGAGGGTGGCAGCTTCCAAGAAGCCTTAGTGAGTGCAGTGGCTGAATGCCTTTATCCCTCCCAGGGTGGCGCGGCCTCTCGCGGCTGGGCCCTGGTCATGCCAGGACACGGAGTACCCCAAAGGGTCATCAGTGGCTTCCGAACAACTTCAGGCCCCGTGGGACATTGGGCTGAACCTGATGCCTGCAGAGGGAAGGGCCACTAAGCAGCCAGCTCCTGCTACAACTACACTCCTGGACACCAGCCTCAGGAGCATGCTGGTGGACGGTCTCGTGTACAATTCATGTCAGCCTTCAGGCGAAAATCTCAGATGCCCTGAGACTTCCACGGTGCAGGGAAGAGAACCTAGGAACTCAAAGCTGACGGCGCTTAACCTCACGCAGAACCTTCACTCGGTATCCCTCCCCTCACCCCCTATGATGAAGAACACATTTCCGTTTCCATTGCTAGGTCTTTGAAAGGGGCACCGTCACCGAGGCCTGACTGAGGCATTGTCTCGGCTAAGCCCGTCACCTCACGCAGAAACACTGCTTACCAAAGGGGCCTCACGGAAGCGCCTAGTTTCTTGCGTGTGTTTCTTTTCACTCCGGTAGAAGGGGCTGCTACCCAGGCTACGTGTCCACAACGACAGTGGAGCCTGATGGGAAGGAATTATTTACCCATTTGAAAACTAGGATGCTTGAGGCCGAAAGACTGAATAAAAAGCCCTGCGCTCCTCACCTACTACACCCTGCAGGAATACCTGGGGAGGAACGCAGGGTTTCCTCAAAGAAAGAGCGTGCTTGCAAGTTCTAGCTAGGAGCACATCCAGCAGTTGACTTCATCTAGGGCGAGTGTCAGCTGAGCGCCAGGCTCAAAGTAAGGTGCAGGAACATGGTGGTGGACGTGTGTACCACAAGTGGCATCTGTGCCTGCTGAGCACCCTCGAGCCACATGGGTTTTGGGCTCTACTGTTTGGGACGCAGAAGGCCGGGCAACAAAGTCTTTCCTCCATCGGAGAGCTAGGTTTCCAGGGCTTGGAAGAAGCCTGAAGATCACGTTTCTAACCGGGCTTCTGGGCAATGTAAGGGGGTCGTCATTTTGTAAACCTGAGGCGCTTTGAGAGAAACGCCATGCTTGACCGGCTTCTCGGCATTCACACCTGACCTCTTGCTCCCGCAAGCAGCACCTCGACCCCGGACACAGTGAGAGAGCTGTGCAGTCGTCCTCGGAAGTTTGCTAGCCCTTTGCAAGATATACCGTGACCGGGGGGAAACGAAGGCGTTCCCTTACTCGTGCAATTCAGGAGGAACACATGTTTCCCAAAGTGCTCTCAGGGAAGGGGGCCAGTGTGCGACCCGTGTCTCTTTTGGCTGCTCGGGCACTTCAGCTACATGAGCTGGGTGTCAGTCGTGAAAAGGGCGTCGGACGAGAAAAGTGGAATTTGGCCTGTTGGCAACCCAGAGAGCTGCGTCCTCAGAGCTCCCTGAAAAACAGTCCCGTCGCCTGTCTTGGATTCGCCGTAGGAGTTCCCTGGGAGGCAAAGTGAGGCAGAGTGGGTTTTCTCGAAAGAACGTGGGTGCATGCCGTTCAGTGCTCGGAGCTCATCCCCAAGCCTTCTGGCTCGTGGTTAGGAAACCTGCCCACATGCTGCAAAAGGAAGGTCCGCGTGTGCCATGGCAAGTGTTGGAGTGCATTACGGTTCCCGAGAAGGCTTAGTGAATGTGCTGCTTTAACTCTGGTAGGCCTCTCAGGACTGCGAGTTCCCTCGCGCCTAGACCCGGCTCGTGGAAGAGCACGGGGTCCCCAACGTGTTATCTGTGGCCTCCGAGCCACCTCCAGCCCCATGGGTCATTGCGTTCCACTCTAGGCATGCAGAGGGCACGGCACCACGTGACCTGCTCTGGCAGAGAGCCAGATCTCCACCTCTGGAAACCAGTATCAGGAACACGGTGGCGGACGGTGTCACGTGCAATGCTTGTCAGACTCCCAGCGAAGTTCTGAAATGCACTGACCCTTACTCGCTGATTAGCATTGCTTCGACGAACTCCAAGCTGACGACCCCTTTACCTCAAGCAGAAACGTGACTTTGGAACCAGCCCGAAATGATGGACGCATTTTCCGAAGCACTGCTAGGCCACTGAACTTTCCAGTGTCGCCAAGGCCTGACGGAAGCACTGTTCTGGCTAGGCACCCCACCTGTTGCAGTCCCTCTGCTCACAAAAATGTCCTCACGGGAGAGCCTAGTGTGTCGCATGGCTCTCTGATCCCCTGGCAGAAGGTGCCCGTCCACAGGCTGAGGTCCACGTAGAAGCTGGAGCCTGAAGGGTCAAGCATTATTTGCCCCTTTGGAAAGCAGGAGACTTGGGGCAGAAAACGGAAGGGAAAGCACAGGGGTCGCTCATCCTGGACACCCTGCAGGAATTCCCCGGGAGGAAAAGCGAGATTTCTCGAGAGAAACAGTGCGCCTGCCAGTCCTTGCCCGGAGCTCATCCAGCAGAGTACTTCAGCTAAGGCGAAAGTCGGCAAAGGAAGGGGCAGGGTTACCATCAGCAGAGTTGATGGTCACAAGTTGACCCGAGGCTTTCGTCACCGAAGTGCTGTAATGCTGGTGTGCCTTTCACAAGACTGAGGAGCGTCTCGTCAGCACCGTTTTCCCAGGAAAGTCACTGTGTACCGAAAGTGTCAACTGTGCCTTCTGAGCAACCTCCAGCCCCATGGTCTTTGAGCTCTTGGTATGCAGAAGGCCAGGCAACAAAGTGTTTCCTCTGTCAGAGAGCTGGATACCCAGAGCTTACAGGACTCTCCAGGCACACGTTTCTCCCTGGTCGTCCGGGCAAAGCAAGGGGGACCGCAGATTGTAAACCTGAGCTGCACTGCGGAAAGCCTGCGATTACAAGGCTTCTCGGAATTTATAGGGGACGTCTTGCTCCCACAAGGAGCACATCGACTTCTGGTCCAGCTGGAGAAATGTGCTCTCATCCTCTGATGGTTGTTAGGCTGTAGTGCGGCAAGGAAAGTCCGCATATGCCTTGGTCAGCGCTCGAGGGTGGCAGCTTCCAAGAAGCCTTAGTGAGTGCAGTGGCTGAATGCCTTTATCCCTCCCAGGGTGGCGCGGCCTCTCGCGGCTGGGCCCTGGTCATGCCAGGACACGGAGTACCACAAAGGGTCATCAGTGGCTTCCGAACAACTTCAGGCCCCGTGGGACATTGGGCTGAACCTGATGCCTGCAGAGGGAAGGGCCACTAAGCAGCCAGCTCCTGCTACAACTACACTCCTGGACACCAGCCTCAGGAGCATGCTGGTGGACGGTCTCGTGTACAATTCATGTCAGCCTTCAGGCGAAAATCTCAGATGCCCTGAGACTTCCACGGTGCAGGGAAGAGAACCTAGGAACTCAAAGCTGACGGCGCTTAACCTCACGCAGAACCTTCACTCGGTATCCCTCCCCTCACCCCCTATGATGAAGAACACATTTCCGTTTCCATTGCTAGGTCTTTGAAAGGGGCACCGTCACCGAGGCCTGACTGAGGCATTGTCTCGGCTAAGCCCGTCACCTCACGCAGAAACACTGCTTACCAAAGGGGCCTCACGGAAGCGCCTAGTTTCTTGCGTGTGTTTCTTTTCACTCCGGTAGAAGGGGCTGCTACCCAGGCTACGTGTCCACAGCGACAGTGGAGCCTGATGGGAAAGAATTATTTACCCATTTGAAAACTAGGATGCTTGAGGCCGAAAGACTGAATAAAAAGCCCTGCGCTCCTCACCTACTACACCCTGCAGGAATACCCGGGGAGGAACGCAGGGTTTCCTCAAAGAAAGAGCGTGCTTGCAAGTTCTTGCTAGGAGCACATCCAGCAGTTGACTTCATCTAGGGCGAGTGTCAGCTGAGCGCCAGGCTCAAAGTAAGGTGCAGGAACATGGTGGTGGACGTGTGTACCACAAGTGGCATCTGTGCCTGCTGAGCACCCTCGAGCCACATGGGTTTTGGGCTCTACTGTTTGGGACGCAGAAGGCCGGGCAACAAAGTCTTTCCTCCATCGGAGAGCTAGGTTTCCAGGGCTTGGAAGAAGCCTGAAGATCACGTTTCTAACCGGGCTTCTGGGCAATGTAAGGGGGTCGTCATTTTGTAAACCTGAGGCGCTTTGAGAGAAACGCCATGCTTGACCGGCTTCTCGGCATTCACACCTGACCTCTTGCTCCCGCAAGCAGCACCTCGACCCCGGACACAGTGAGAGAGCTGTGCAGTCGTCCTCGGAAGTTTGCTAGCCCTTTGCAAGATATACCGTGACCGGGGGGAAACGAAGGCATTCCTTTACTCGTGCACTTCAGGAGGAACACATGTTTCCCAAAGTGCTCTCAGGGAAGGGGGCCAGTGTGCGACCCGTGTCTCTTTTGGCTGCTCGGGCACTTCAGCTACATGAGCTGGGTGTCAGTCGTGAAAAGGGCGTCGGACGAGAAAAGTGAAATTTGGCCTGTTGGCAACCCAGAGAGCTACGTCCTCAGAGCTCCCTGAAAAACAGTCCCGTCGCCTGTCTTGGATTCGCCGTAGGAGTTCCCTGGGAGGCAAAGTGAGGCAGAGTGGGTTTTCTCGAAAGAACGTGGGTGCATGCCGTTCAGTGCTCGGAGCTCATCCCCAAGCCTTCTGGCTCGTGGTTAGGAAACCTGCCCACATGCTGCAAAAGGAAGGTCCGTGTGTGCCATGGCAAGTGTTGGAGTGCATTACGGTTCCCGAGAAGGCTTAGTGAATGTGCTGCTTTAACTCTGGTAGGCCTCTCAGGACTGCGAGTTCCCTCGCGCCTAGACCCGGCTCGTGGAAGAGCACGGGGTCCCCAACGTGTTATCTGTGGCCTCCGAGCAACCTCCAGCCCCATGGGTCATTGCGTTCCACTCTAGGCATGCAGAGGGCACGGCACCACGTGACCTGCTCTGGCAGAGAGCCAGATCTCCACCTCTGGAAACCAGTATCAGGAACACGGTGGCGGACGGTGTCACGTGCAATGCTTGTCAGACTCCCAGCGAAGTTCTGAAATGCGCTGACCCTTACTCGCTGATTAGCATTGCTTCGACGAACTCCAAGCTGACGACCCCTTTACCTCAAGCAGAAACGTGACTTTGGAACCAGCCCGAAATGATGGACGCATTTTCCGAAGCACTGCTAGGCCACTGAACTTTCCAGTGTCGCCAAGGCCTGACGGAAGCACTGTTCTGGCTAGGCACCCCACCTGTCGCAGTCCCTCTGCTTACAAAAATGTCCTCACGGGAGAGCCTAGTGTGTCGCATGGCTCTCTGATCCCCTGGCAGAAGGTGCCCGTCCACAGGCTGAGGTCCACGTAGAAGCTGGAGCCTGAAGGGTCAAGCATTATTTGCCCCTTTGGAAAGCAGGAGACTTGGGGCAGAAAACGGAAGGGAAAGCACAGGGGTCGCTCATCCTGGACACCCTGCAGGAATTCCCCGGGAGGAAAAGTGAGATTTCTCGAGAGAAACAGTGCGCCTGCCAGTCCTTGCCCGGAGCTCATCCAGCAGAGTACTTCAGCTAAGGCGAAAGTCGGCAAAGGAAGGGGCAGGGTTACCATCAGCAGAGTTGATGGTCACAAGTTGACCCGAGGCTTTCGTCACCGAAGTGCTGTAATGCTGGTGTGCCTTTCACAAGTCTGAGGAGCGTCTCGTCAGCACCGTTTTCCCAGGAAAGTCACTGTGTACCGAAAGTGTCAACTGTGCCTTCTGAGCAACCTCCAGCCCCATGGTCTTTGAGCTCTTGGTATGCAGAAGGCCAGGCAACAAAGTGT
This sequence comes from Mesoplodon densirostris, assembly GCF_025265405.1. Classification (NCBI taxonomy): domain Eukaryota; kingdom Metazoa; phylum Chordata; class Mammalia; order Artiodactyla; family Ziphiidae; genus Mesoplodon; species Mesoplodon densirostris. The sequence goes on from NC_082672.1 coordinate 104,335,710, forward strand.
TTCCTCTGTCAGAGAGCTGGATACCCAGAGCTTACAGGACTCTCCAGGCACACGTTTCTCCCTGGTCGTCCGGGCAAAGCAAGGGGGACCGCAGATTGTAAACCTGAGCTGCACTGGGGAAAGCCTGCGATTACAAGGCTTCTCGGAATTTATAGGGGACGTCTTGCTCCCACAAGCAGCACATCGACTTCTGGTCCAGCTGGAGAAATGTGCTCTCATCCTCTGATGGTTGTTAGGCTGTAGTGCGGCAAGGAAAGTCCGCATATGCCTTGGTCAGCGCTCGAGGGTGGCAGCTTCCAAGAAGCCTTAGTGAGTGCAGTGGCTGAATGCCTTTATCCCTCCCAGGGTGGCGCGGCCTCTCGCGGCTGGGCCCTGGTCATGCCAGGACACGGAGTACCCCAAAGGGTCATCAGTGGCTTCCGAACAACTTCAGGCCCCGGGGGACATTGGGCTGAACCTGATGCCTGCAGAGGGAAGGGCCACTAAGCAGCCAGCTCCTGCTACAACTACACTCCTGGACACCAGCCTCAGGAGCATGCTGGTGGACGGTCTCGTGTACAATTCATGTCAGCCTTCAGGCGAAAATCTCAGATGCCCTGAGACTTCCACGGTGCAGGGAAGTGAACCTAGGAACTCAAAGCTGACGGCGCTTAACCTCACGCAGAACCTTCACTCGGTATCCCTCCCCTCACCCCCTATGATGAAGAACACATTTCCGTTTCCATTGCTAGGTCTTTGAAAGGGGCACCGTCACCGAGGCCTGACTGAGGCATTGTCTCGGCTAAGCCCGTCACCTCACGCAGAAACACTGCTTACCAAAGGGGCCTCACGGAAGCGCCTAGTTTCTTGCGTGTGTTTCTTTTCACTCCGGTAGAAGGGGCTGCTACCCAGGCTACGTGTCCACAGCGACAGTGGAGCCTGATGGGAAAGAATTATTTACCCATTTGAAAACTAGGATGCTTGAGGCCGAAAGACTGAATAAAAAGCCCTGCGCTCCTCACCTACTACACCCTGCAGGAATACCCGGGGAGGAACGCAGGGTTTCCTCAAAGAAAGAGCGTGCTTGCAAGTTCTTGCTAGGAGCACATCCAGCAGTTGACTTCATCTAGGGCGAGTGTCAGCTGAGCGCCAGGCTCAAAGTAAGGTGCAGGAACATGGTGGTGGACGTGTGTACCACAAGTGGCATCTGTGCCTGCTGAGCACCCTCGAGCCACATGGGTTTTGGGCTCTACTGTTTGGGACGCAGAAGGCCGGGCAACAAAGTCTTTCCTCCATCGGAGAGCTAGGTTTCCAGGGCTTGGAAGAAGCCTGAAGATCACGTTTCTAACCGGGCTTCTGGGCAATGTAAGGGGGTCGTCATTTTGTAAACCTGAGGCGCTTTGAGAGAAACGCCATGCTTGACCGGCTTCTCGGCATTCACACCTGACCTCTTGCTCCCGCAAGCAGCACCTCGACCCCGGACACAGTGAGAGAGCTGTGCAGTCGTCCTCGGAAGTTTGCTAGCCCTTTGCAAGATATACCGTGACCGGGGGGAAACGAAGGCGTTCCCTTACTCGTGCAATTCAGGAGGAACACATGTTTCCCAAAGTGCTCTCAGGGAAGGGGGCCAGTGTGCGACCCGTGTCTCTTTTGGCTGCTCGGGCACTTCAGCTACATGAGCTGGGTGTCAGTCGTGAAAAGGGCGTCGGACGAGAAAAGTGGAATTTGGCCTGTTGGCAACCCAGAGAGCTGCGTCCTCAGAGCTCCCTGAAAAACAGTCCCGTCGCCTGTCTTGGATTCGCCGTAGGAGTTCCCTGGGAGGCAAAGTGAGGCAGAGTGGGTTTTCTCGAAAGAACGTGGGTGCATGCCGTTCAGTGCTCGGAGCTCATCCCCAAGCCTTCTGGCTCGTGGTTAGGAAACCTGCCCACATGCTGCAAAAGGAAGGTCCGCGTGTGCCATGGCAAGTGTTGGAGTGCCTTACGGTTCCCGAGAAGGCTTAGTGAATGTGCTGCTTTAACTCTGGTAGGCCTCTCAGGACTGCGAGTTCCCTCGCGCCTAGACCCGGCTCGTGGAAGAGCACGGGGTCCCCAACGTGTTATCTGTGGCCTCCGAGCCACCTCCAGCCCCATGGGTCATTGCGTTCCACTCTAGGCATGCAGAGGGCACGGCACCACGTGACCTGCTCTGGCAGAGAGCCAGATCTCCACCTCTGGAAACCAGTATCAGGAACACGGTGGCAGACGGTGTCACGTGCAATGCTTGTCAGACTCCCAGCGAAGTTCTGAAATGCACTGACCCTTACTCGCTGATTAGCATTGCTTCGACGAACTCCAAGCTGACGACCCCTTTACCTCAAGCAGAAACGTGACTTTGGAACCAGCCCGAAATGATGGACGCATTTTCCGAAGCACTGCTAGGCCACTGAACTTTCCAGTGTCGCCAAGGCCTGACGGAAGCACTGTTCTGGCTAGGCACCCCACCTGTCGCAGTCCCTCTGCTCACAAAAATGTCCTCACGGGAGAGCCTAGTGTGTCGCATGGCTCTCTGATCCCCTGGCAGAAGGTGCCCGTCCACAGGCTGAGGTCCACGTAGAAGCTGGAGCCTGAAGGGTCAAGCATTATTTGCCCCTTTGGAAAGCAGGAGACTTGGGGCAGAAAACGGAAGGGAAAGCACAGGGGTCGCTCATCCTGGACACCCTGCAGGAATTCCCCGGGAGGAAAAGCGAGATTTCTCGAGAGAAACAGTGCGCCTGCCAGTCCTTGCCCGGAGCTCATCCAGCAGAGTACTTCAGCTAAGGCGAAAGTCGGCAAAGGAAGGGGCAGGGTTACCATCAGCAGAGTTGATGGTCACAAGTTGACCCGAGGCTTTCGTCACCGAAGTGCTGTAATGCTGGTGTGCCTTTCACAAGACTGAGGAGCGTCTCGTCAGCACCGTTCTCCCAGGAAAGTCACTGTGTACCGAAAGTGTCAACTGTGCCTTCTGAGCAACCTCCAGCCCCATGGTCTTTGAGCTCTTGGTATGCAGAAGGCCAGGCAACAAAGTGTTTCCTCTGTCAGAGAGCTGGATACCCAGAGCTTACAGGACTCTCCAGGCACACGTTTCTCCCTGGTCGTCCGGGCAAAGCAAGGGGGACCGCAGATTGTAAACCTGAGCTGCACTGGGGAAAGCCTGCGATTACAAGGCTTCTCGGAATTTATAGGGGACGTCTTGCTCCCACAAGCAGCACATCGACTTCTGGTCCAGCTGGAGAAATGTGCTCTCATCCTCTGATGGTTGTTAGGCTGTAGTGCGGCAAGGAAAGTCCGCATATGCCTTGGTCAGCGCTCGAGGGTGGCAGCTTCCAAGAAGCCTTAGTGAGTGCAGTGGCTGAATGCCTTTATCCCTCCCAGGGTGGCGCGGCCTCTCGCGGCTGGGCCCTGGTCATGCCAGGACACGGAGTACCCCAAAGGGTCATCAGTGGCTTCCGAACAACTTCAGGCCCCGTGGGACATTGGGCTGAACCTGATGCCTGCAGAGGGAAGGGCCACTAAGCAGCCAGCTCCTGCTACAACTACACTCCTGGACACCAGCCTCAGGAGCATGCTGGTGGACGGTCTCGTGTACAATTCATGTCAGCCTTCAGGCGAAAATCTCAGATGCCCTGAGACTTCCACGGTGCAGGGAAGAGAACCTAGGAACTCAAAGCTGACGGCGCTTAACCTCACGCAGAACCTTCACTCGGTATCCCTCCCCTCACCCCCTATGATGAAGAACACATTTCCGTTTCCATTGCTAGGTCTTTGAAAGGGGCACCGTCACCGAGGCCTGACTGAGGCATTGTCTCGGCTAAGCCCGTCACCTCACGCAGAAACACTGCTTACCAAAGGGGCCTCACGGAAGCGCCTAGTTTCTTGCGTGTGTTTCTTTTCACTCCGGTAGAAGGGGCTGCTACCCAGGCTACGTGTCCACAACGACAGTGGAGCCTGATGGGAAGGAATTATTTACCCATTTGAAAACTAGGATGCTTGAGGCCGAAAGACTGAATAAAAAGCCCTGCGCTCCTCACCTACTACACCCTGCAGGAATACCTGGGGAGGAACGCAGGGTTTCCTCAAAGAAAGAGCGTGCTTGCAAGTTCTAGCTAGGAGCACATCCAGCAGTTGACTTCATCTAGGGCGAGTGTCAGCTGAGCGCCAGGCTCAAAGTAAGGTGCAGGAACATGGTGGTGGACGTGTGTACCACAAGTGGCATCTGTGCCTGCTGAGCACCCTCGAGCCACATGGGTTTTGGGCTCTACTGTTTGGGACGCAGAAGGCCGGGCAACAAAGTCTTTCCTCCATCGGAGAGCTAGGTTTCCAGGGCTTGGAAGAAGCCTGAAGATCACGTTTCTAACCGGGCTTCTGGGCAATGTAAGGGGGTCGTCATTTTGTAAACCTGAGGCGCTTTGAGAGAAACGCCATGCTTGACCGGCTTCTCGGCATTCACACCTGACCTCTTGCTCCCGCAAGCAGCACCTCGACCCCGGACACAGTGAGAGAGCTGTGCAGTCGTCCTCGGAAGTTTGCTAGCCCTTTGCAAGATATACCGTGACCGGGGGGAAACGAAGGCGTTCCCTTACTCGTGCAATTCAGGAGGAACACATGTTTCCCAAAGTGCTCTCAGGGAAGGGGGCCAGTGTGCGACCCGTGTCTCTTTTGGCTGCTCGGGCACTTCAGCTACATGAGCTGGGTGTCAGTCGTGAAAAGGGCGTCGGACGAGAAAAGTGGAATTTGGCCTGTTGGCAACCCAGAGAGCTGCGTCCTCAGAGCTCCCTGAAAAACAGTCCCGTCGCCTGTCTTGGATTCGCCGTAGGAGTTCCCTGGGAGGCAAAGTGAGGCAGAGTGGGTTTTCTCGAAAGAACGTGGGTGCATGCCGTTCAGTGCTCGGAGCTCATCCCCAAGCCTTCTGGCTCGTGGTTAGGAAACCTGCCCACATGCTGCAAAAGGAAGGTCCGCGTGTGCCATGGCAAGTGTTGGAGTGCATTACGGTTCCCGAGAAGGCTTAGTGAATGTGCTGCTTTAACTCTGGTAGGCCTCTCAGGACTGCGAGTTCCCTCGCGCCTAGACCCGGCTCGTGGAAGAGCACGGGGTCCCCAACGTGTTATCTGTGGCCTCCGAGCCACCTCCAGCCCCATGGGTCATTGCGTTCCACTCTAGGCATGCAGAGGGCACGGCACCACGTGACCTGCTCTGGCAGAGAGCCAGATCTCCACCTCTGGAAACCAGTATCAGGAACACGGTGGCGGACGGTGTCACGTGCAATGCTTGTCAGACTCCCAGCGAAGTTCTGAAATGCACTGACCCTTACTCGCTGATTAGCATTGCTTCGACGAACTCCAAGCTGACGACCCCTTTACCTCAAGCAGAAACGTGACTTTGGAACCAGCCCGAAATGATGGACGCATTTTCCGAAGCACTGCTAGGCCACTGAACTTTCCAGTGTCGCCAAGGCCTGACGGAAGCACTGTTCTGGCTAGGCACCCCACCTGTTGCAGTCCCTCTGCTCACAAAAATGTCCTCACGGGAGAGCCTAGTGTGTCGCATGGCTCTCTGATCCCCTGGCAGAAGGTGCCCGTCCACAGGCTGAGGTCCACGTAGAAGCTGGAGCCTGAAGGGTCAAGCATTATTTGCCCCTTTGGAAAGCAGGAGACTTGGGGCAGAAAACGGAAGGGAAAGCACAGGGGTCGCTCATCCTGGACACCCTGCAGGAATTCCCCGGGAGGAAAAGCGAGATTTCTCGAGAGAAACAGTGCGCCTGCCAGTCCTTGCCCGGAGCTCATCCAGCAGAGTACTTCAGCTAAGGCGAAAGTCGGCAAAGGAAGGGGCAGGGTTACCATCAGCAGAGTTGATGGTCACAAGTTGACCCGAGGCTTTCGTCACCGAAGTGCTGTAATGCTGGTGTGCCTTTCACAAGACTGAGGAGCGTCTCGTCAGCACCGTTTTCCCAGGAAAGTCACTGTGTACCGAAAGTGTCAACTGTGCCTTCTGAGCAACCTCCAGCCCCATGGTCTTTGAGCTCTTGGTATGCAGAAGGCCAGGCAACAAAGTGTTTCCTCTGTCAGAGAGCTGGATACCCAGAGCTTACAGGACTCTCCAGGCACACGTTTCTCCCTGGTCGTCCGGGCAAAGCAAGGGGGACCGCAGATTGTAAACCTGAGCTGCACTGCGGAAAGCCTGCGATTACAAGGCTTCTCGGAATTTATAGGGGACGTCTTGCTCCCACAAGGAGCACATCGACTTCTGGTCCAGCTGGAGAAATGTGCTCTCATCCTCTGATGGTTGTTAGGCTGTAGTGCGGCAAGGAAAGTCCGCATATGCCTTGGTCAGCGCTCGAGGGTGGCAGCTTCCAAGAAGCCTTAGTGAGTGCAGTGGCTGAATGCCTTTATCCCTCCCAGGGTGGCGCGGCCTCTCGCGGCTGGGCCCTGGTCATGCCAGGACACGGAGTACCACAAAGGGTCATCAGTGGCTTCCGAACAACTTCAGGCCCCGTGGGACATTGGGCTGAACCTGATGCCTGCAGAGGGAAGGGCCACTAAGCAGCCAGCTCCTGCTACAACTACACTCCTGGACACCAGCCTCAGGAGCATGCTGGTGGACGGTCTCGTGTACAATTCATGTCAGCCTTCAGGCGAAAATCTCAGATGCCCTGAGACTTCCACGGTGCAGGGAAGAGAACCTAGGAACTCAAAGCTGACGGCGCTTAACCTCACGCAGAACCTTCACTCGGTATCCCTCCCCTCACCCCCTATGATGAAGAACACATTTCCGTTTCCATTGCTAGGTCTTTGAAAGGGGCACCGTCACCGAGGCCTGACTGAGGCATTGTCTCGGCTAAGCCCGTCACCTCACGCAGAAACACTGCTTACCAAAGGGGCCTCACGGAAGCGCCTAGTTTCTTGCGTGTGTTTCTTTTCACTCCGGTAGAAGGGGCTGCTACCCAGGCTACGTGTCCACAGCGACAGTGGAGCCTGATGGGAAAGAATTATTTACCCATTTGAAAACTAGGATGCTTGAGGCCGAAAGACTGAATAAAAAGCCCTGCGCTCCTCACCTACTACACCCTGCAGGAATACCCGGGGAGGAACGCAGGGTTTCCTCAAAGAAAGAGCGTGCTTGCAAGTTCTTGCTAGGAGCACATCCAGCAGTTGACTTCATCTAGGGCGAGTGTCAGCTGAGCGCCAGGCTCAAAGTAAGGTGCAGGAACATGGTGGTGGACGTGTGTACCACAAGTGGCATCTGTGCCTGCTGAGCACCCTCGAGCCACATGGGTTTTGGGCTCTACTGTTTGGGACGCAGAAGGCCGGGCAACAAAGTCTTTCCTCCATCGGAGAGCTAGGTTTCCAGGGCTTGGAAGAAGCCTGAAGATCACGTTTCTAACCGGGCTTCTGGGCAATGTAAGGGGGTCGTCATTTTGTAAACCTGAGGCGCTTTGAGAGAAACGCCATGCTTGACCGGCTTCTCGGCATTCACACCTGACCTCTTGCTCCCGCAAGCAGCACCTCGACCCCGGACACAGTGAGAGAGCTGTGCAGTCGTCCTCGGAAGTTTGCTAGCCCTTTGCAAGATATACCGTGACCGGGGGGAAACGAAGGCATTCCTTTACTCGTGCACTTCAGGAGGAACACATGTTTCCCAAAGTGCTCTCAGGGAAGGGGGCCAGTGTGCGACCCGTGTCTCTTTTGGCTGCTCGGGCACTTCAGCTACATGAGCTGGGTGTCAGTCGTGAAAAGGGCGTCGGACGAGAAAAGTGAAATTTGGCCTGTTGGCAACCCAGAGAGCTACGTCCTCAGAGCTCCCTGAAAAACAGTCCCGTCGCCTGTCTTGGATTCGCCGTAGGAGTTCCCTGGGAGGCAAAGTGAGGCAGAGTGGGTTTTCTCGAAAGAACGTGGGTGCATGCCGTTCAGTGCTCGGAGCTCATCCCCAAGCCTTCTGGCTCGTGGTTAGGAAACCTGCCCACATGCTGCAAAAGGAAGGTCCGTGTGTGCCATGGCAAGTGTTGGAGTGCATTACGGTTCCCGAGAAGGCTTAGTGAATGTGCTGCTTTAACTCTGGTAGGCCTCTCAGGACTGCGAGTTCCCTCGCGCCTAGACCCGGCTCGTGGAAGAGCACGGGGTCCCCAACGTGTTATCTGTGGCCTCCGAGCAACCTCCAGCCCCATGGGTCATTGCGTTCCACTCTAGGCATGCAGAGGGCACGGCACCACGTGACCTGCTCTGGCAGAGAGCCAGATCTCCACCTCTGGAAACCAGTATCAGGAACACGGTGGCGGACGGTGTCACGTGCAATGCTTGTCAGACTCCCAGCGAAGTTCTGAAATGCGCTGACCCTTACTCGCTGATTAGCATTGCTTCGACGAACTCCAAGCTGACGACCCCTTTACCTCAAGCAGAAACGTGACTTTGGAACCAGCCCGAAATGATGGACGCATTTTCCGAAGCACTGCTAGGCCACTGAACTTTCCAGTGTCGCCAAGGCCTGACGGAAGCACTGTTCTGGCTAGGCACCCCACCTGTCGCAGTCCCTCTGCTTACAAAAATGTCCTCACGGGAGAGCCTAGTGTGTCGCATGGCTCTCTGATCCCCTGGCAGAAGGTGCCCGTCCACAGGCTGAGGTCCACGTAGAAGCTGGAGCCTGAAGGGTCAAGCATTATTTGCCCCTTTGGAAAGCAGGAGACTTGGGGCAGAAAACGGAAGGGAAAGCACAGGGGTCGCTCATCCTGGACACCCTGCAGGAATTCCCCGGGAGGAAAAGTGAGATTTCTCGAGAGAAACAGTGCGCCTGCCAGTCCTTGCCCGGAGCTCATCCAGCAGAGTACTTCAGCTAAGGCGAAAGTCGGCAAAGGAAGGGGCAGGGTTACCATCAGCAGAGTTGATGGTCACAAGTTGACCCGAGGCTTTCGTCACCGAAGTGCTGTAATGCTGGTGTGCCTTTCACAAGTCTGAGGAGCGTCTCGTCAGCACCGTTTTCCCAGGAAAGTCACTGTGTACCGAAAGTGTCAACTGTGCCTTCTGAGCAACCTCCAGCCCCATGGTCTTTGAGCTCTTGGTATGCAGAAGGCCAGGCAACAAAGTGTTTCCTCTGTCAGAGAGCTGGATACCCAGAGCTTACAGGACTCTCCAGGCACACGTTTCTCCCTGGTCGTCCGGGCAAAGCAAGGGGGACCGCAGATTGTAAACCTGAGCTGCACTGGGGAAAGCCTGCGATTACAAGGCTTCTCGGAATTTATAGGGGACGTCTTGCTCCCACAAGCAGCACATCGACTTCTGGTCCAGCTGGAGAAATGTGCTCTCATCCTCTGATGGTTGTTAGGCTGTAGTGCGGCAAGGAAAGTCCGCATATGCCTTGGTCAGCGCTCGAGGGTGGCAGCTTCCAAGAAGCCTTAGTGAGTGCAGTGGCTGAATGCCTTTATCCCTCCCAGGGTGGCGCGGCCTCTCGCGGCTGGGCCCTGGTCATGCCAGGACACGGAGTACCCCAAAGGGTCATCAGTGGCTTCCGAACAACTTCAGGCCCCGGGGGACATTGGGCTGAACCTGATGCCTGCAGAGGGAAGGGCCACTAAGCAGCCAGCTCCTGCTACAACTACACTCCTGGACACCAGCCTCAGGAGCATGCTGGTGGACGGTCTCGTGTACAATTCATGTCAGCCTTCAGGCGAAAATCTCAGATGCCCTGAGACTTCCACGGTGCAGGGAAGTGAACCTAGGAACTCAAAGCTGACGGCGCTTAACCTCACGCAGAACCTTCACTCGGTATCCCTCCCCTCACCCCCTATGATGAAGAACACATTTCCGTTTCCATTGCTAGGTCTTTGAAAGGGGCACCGTCACCGAGGCCTGACTGAGGCATTGTCTCGGCTAAGCCCGTCACCTCACGCAGAAACACTGCTTACCAAAGGGGCCTCACGGAAGCGCCTAGTTTCTTGCGTGTGTTTCTTTTCACTCCGGTAGAAGGGGCTGCTACCCAGGCTACGTGTCCACAGCGACAGTGGAGCCTGATGGGAAAGAATTATTTACCCATTTGAAAACTAGGATGCTTGAGGCCGAAAGACTGAATAAAAAGCCCTGCGCTCCTCACCTACTACACCCTGCAGGAATACCCGGGGAGGAACGCAGGGTTTCCTCAAAGAAAGAGCGTGCTTGCAAGTTCTTGCTAGGAGCACATCCAGCAGTTGACTTCATCTAGGGCGAGTGTCAGCTGAGCGCCAGGCTCAAAGTAAGGTGCAGGAACATGGTGGTGGACGTGTGTACCACAAGTGGCATCTGTGCCTGCTGAGCACCCTCGAGCCACATGGGTTTTGGGCTCTACTGTTTGGGACGCAGAAGGCCGGGCAACAAAGTCTTTCCTCCATCGGAGAGCTAGGTTTCCAGGGCTTGGAAGAAGCCTGAAGATCACGTTTCTAACCGGGCTTCTGGGCAATGTAAGGGGGTCGTCATTTTGTAAACCTGAGGCGCTTTGAGAGAAACGCCATGCTTGACCGGCTTCTCGGCATTCACACCTGACCTCTTGCTCCCGCAAGCAGCACCTCGACCCCGGACACAGTGAGAGAGCTGTGCAGTCGTCCTCGGAAGTTTGCTAGCCCTTTGCAAGATATACCGTGACCGGGGGGAAACGAAGGCGTTCCCTTACTCGTGCAATTCAGGAGGAACACATGTTTCCCAAAGTGCTCTCAGGGAAGGGGGCCAGTGTGCGACCCGTGTCTCTTTTGGCTGCTCGGGCACTTCAGCTACATGAGCTGGGTGTCAGTCGTGAAAAGGGCGTCGGACGAGAAAAGTGGAATTTGGCCTGTTGGCAACCCAGAGAGCTGCGTCCTCAGAGCTCCCTGAAAAACAGTCCCGTCGCCTGTCTTGGATTCGCCGTAGGAGTTCCCTGGGAGGCAAAGTGAGGCAGAGTGGGTTTTCTCGAAAGAACGTGGGTGCATGCCGTTCAGTGCTCGGAGCTCATCCCCAAGCCTTCTGGCTCGTGGTTAGGAAACCTGCCCACATGCTGCAAAAGGAAGGTCCGCGTGTGCCATGGCAAGTGTTGGAGTGCCTTACGGTTCCCGAGAAGGCTTAGTGAATGTGCTGCTTTAACTCTGGTAGGCCTCTCAGGACTGCGAGTTCCCTCGCGCCTAGACCCGGCTCGTGGAAGAGCACGGGGTCCCCAACGTGTTATCTGTGGCCTCCGAGCCACCTCCAGCCCCATGGGTCATTGCGTTCCACTCTAGGCATGCAGAGGGCACGGCACCACGTGACCTGCTCTGGCAGAGAGCCAGATCTCCACCTCTGGAAACCAGTATCAGGAACACGGTGGCGGACGGTGTCACGTGCAATGCTTGTCAGACTCCCAGCGAAGTTCTGAAATGCACTGACCCTTACTCGCTGATTAGCATTGCTTCGACGAACTCCAAGCTGACGACCCCTTTACCTCAAGCAGAAACGTGACTTTGGAACCAGCCCGAAATGATGGACGCATTTTCCGAAGCACTGCTAGGCCACTGAACTTTCCAGTGTCGCCAAGGCCTGACGGAAGCACTGTTCTGGCTAGGCACCCCACCTGTCGCAGTCCCTCTGCTCACAAAAATGTCCTCACGGGAGAGCCTAGTGTGTCGCATGGCTCTCTGATCCCCTGGCAGAAGGTGCCCGTCCACAGGCTGAGGTCCACGTAGAAGCTGGAGCCTGAAGGGTCAAGCATTATTTGCCCCTTTGGAAAGCAGGAGACTTGGGGCAGAAAACGGAAGGGAAAGCACAGGGGTCGCTCATCCTGGACACCCTGCAGGAATTCCCCGGGAGGAAAAGCGAGATTTCTCGAGAGAAACAGTGCGCCTGCCAGTCCTTGCCCGGAGCTCATCCAGCAGAGTACTTCAGCTAAGGCGAAAGTCGGCAAAGGAAGGGGCAGGGTTACCATCAGCAGAGTTGATGGTCACAAGTTGACCCGAGGCTTTCGTCACCGAAGTGCTGTAATGCTGGTGTGCCTTTCACAAGACTGAGGAGCGTCTCGTCAGCACCGTTTTCCCAGGAAAGTCACTGTGTACCGAAAGTGTCAACTGTGCCTTCTGAGCAACCTCCAGCCCCATGGTCTTTGAGCTCTTGGTATGCAGAAGGCCAGGCAACAAAGTGTTTCCTCTGTCAGAGAGCTGGATACCCAGAGCTTACAGGACTCTCCAGGCACACGTTTCTCCCTGGTCGTCCGGGCAAAGCAAGGGGGACCGCAGATTGTAAACCTGAGCTGCACTGGGGAAAGCCTGCGATTACAAGGCTTCTCGGAATTTATAGGGGACGTCTTGCTCCCACAAGGAGCACATCGACTTCTGGTCCAGCTGGAGAAATGTGCTCTCATCCTCTGATGGTTGTTAGGCTGTAGTGCGGCAAGGAAAGTCCGCATATGCCTTGGTCAGCGCTCGAGGGTGGCAGCTTCCAAGAAGCCTTAGTGAGTGCAGTGGCTGAATGCCTTTATCCCTCCCAGGGTGGCGCGGCCTCTCGCGGCTGGGCCCTGGTCATGCCAGGACACGGAGTACCCCAAAGGGTCATCAGTGGCTTCCGAACAACTTCAGGCCCCGTGGGACATTGGGCTGAACCTGATGCCTGCAGAGGGAAGGGCCACTAAGCAGCCAGCTCCTGCTACAACTACACTCCTGGACACCAGCCTCAGGAGCATGCTGGTGGACGGTCTCGTGTACAATTCATGTCAGCCTTCAGGCGAAAATCTCAGATGCCCTGAGACTTCCACGGTGCAGGGAAGAGAACCTAGGAACTCAAAGCTGACGGCGCTTAACCTCACGCAGAACCTTCACTCGGTATCCCTCCCCTCACCCCCTATGATGAAGAACACATTTCCGTTTCCATTGCTAGGTCTTTGAAAGGGGCACCGTCACCGAGGCCTGACTGAGGCATTGTCTCGGCTAAGCCCGTCACCTCACGCAGAAACACTGCTTACCAAAGGGGCCTCACGGAAGCGCCTAGTTTCTTGCGTGTGTTTCTTTTCACTCCGGTAGAAGGGGCTGCTACCCAGGCTACGTGTCCACAACGACAGTGGAGCCTGATGGGAAGGAATTATTTACCCATTTGAAAACTAGGATGCTTGAGGCCGAAAGACTGAATAAAAAGCCCTGCGCTCCTCACCTACTACACCCTGCAGGAATACCTGGGGAGGAACGCAGGGTTTCCTCAAAGAAAGAGCGTGCTTGCAAGTTCTAGCTAGGAGCACATCCAGCAGTTGACTTCATCTAGGGCGAGTGTCAGCTGAGCGCCAGGCTCAAAGTAAGGTGCAGGAACATGGTGGTGGACGTGTGTACCACAAGTGGCTTCTGTGCCTGCTGAGCACCCTCGAGCCACATGGGTTTTGGGCTCTACTGTTTGGGACGCAGAAGGCCGGGCAACAAAGTCTTTCCTCCATCGGAGAGCTAGGTTTCCAGGGCTTGGAAGAAGCCTGAAGATCACGTTTCTAACCGGGCTTCTGGGCAATGTAAGGGGGTCGTCATTTTGTAAACCTGAGGCGCTTTGAGAGAAACGCCATGCTTGACCGGCTTCTCGGCATTCACACCTGACCTCTTGCTCCCGCAAGCAGCACCTCGACCCCGGACACAGTGAGAGAGCTGTGCAGTCGTCCTCGGAAGTTTGCTAGCCCTTTGCAAGATATACCGTGACCGGGGGGAAACGAAGGCGTTCCCTTACTCGTGCAATTCAGGAGGAACACATGTTTCCCAAAGTGCTCTCAGGGAAGGGGGCCAGTGTGCGACCCGTGTCTCTTTTGGCTGCTCGGGCACTTCAGCTACATGAGCTGGGTGTCAGTCGTGAAAAGGGCGTCGGACGAGAAAAGTGGAATTTGGCCTGTTGGCAACCCAGAGAGCTGCGTCCTCAGAGCTCCCTGAAAAACAGTCCCGTCGCCTGTCTTGGATTCGCCGTAGGAGTTCCCTGGGAGGCAAAGTGAGGCAGAGTGGGTTTTCTCGAAAGAACGTGGGTGCATGCCGTTCAGTGCTCGGAGCTCATCCCCAAGCCTTCTGGCTCGTGGTTAGGAAACCTGCCCACATGCTGCAAAAGGAAGGTCCGCGTGTGCCATGGCAAGTGTTGGAGTGCATTACGGTTCCCGAGAAGGCTTAGTGAATGTGCTGCTTTAACTCTGGTAGGCCTCTCAGGACTGCGAGTTCCCTCGCGCCTAGACCCGGCTCGTGGAAGAGCACGGGGTCCCCAACGTGTTATCTGTGGCCTCCGAGCCACCTCCAGCCCCATGGGTCATTGCGTTCCACTCTAGGCATGCAGAGGGCACGGCACCACGTGACCTGCTCTGGCAGAGAGCCAGATCTCCACCTCTGGAAACCAGTATCAGGAACACGGTGGCGGACGGTGTCACGTGCAATGCTTGTCAGACTCCCAGCGAAGTTCTGAAATGCACTGACCCTTACTCGCTGATTAGCATTGCTTCGACGAACTCCAAGCTGACGACCCCTTTACCTCAAGCAGAAACGTGACTTTGGAACCAGCCCGAAATGATGGACGCATTTTCCGAAGCACTGCTAGGCCACTGAACTTTCCAGTGTCGCCAAGGCCTGACGGAAGCACTGTTCTGGCTAGGCACCCCACCTGTCGCAGTCCCTCTGCTCACAAAAATGTCCTCACGGGAGAGCCTAGTGTGTCGCATGGCTCTCTGATCCCCTGGCAGAAGGTGCCCGTCCACAGGCTGAGGTCCACGTAGAAGCTGGAGCCTGAAGGGTCAAGCATTATTTGCCCCTTTGGAAAGCAGGAGACTTGGGGCAGAAAACGGAAGGGAAAGCACAGGGGTCGCTCATCCTGGACACCCTGCAGGAATTCCCCGGGAGGAAAAGCGAGATTTCTCGAGAGAAACAGTGCGCCTGCCAGTCCTTGCCCGGAGCTCATCCAGCAGAGTACTTCAGCTAAGGCGAAAGTCGGCAAAGGAAGGGGCAGGGTTACCATCAGCAGAGTTGATGGTCACAAGTTGACCCGAGGCTTTCGTCACCGAAGTGCTGTAATGCTGGTGTGCCTTTCACAAGACTGAGGAGCGTCTCGTCAGCACCGTTTTCCCAGGAAAGTCACTGTGTACCGAAAGTGTCAACTGTGCCTTCTGAGCAACCTCCAGCCCCATGGTCTTTGAGCTCTTGGTATGCAGAAGGCCAGGCAACAAAGTGTTTCCTCTGTCAGAGAGCTGGATACCCAGAGCTTACAGGACTCTCCAGGCACACGTTTCTCCCTGGTCGTCCGGGCAAAGCAAGGGGGACCGCAGATTGTAAACCTGAGCTGCACTGCGGAAAGCCTGCGATTACAAGGCTTCTCGGAATTTATAGGGGACGTCTTGCTCCCACAAGGAGCACATCGACTTCTGGTCCAGCTGGAGAAATGTGCTCTCATCCTCTGATGGTTGTTAGGCTGTAGTGCGGCAAGGAAAGTCCGCATATGCCTTGGTCAGCGCTCGAGGGTGGCAGCTTCCAAGAAGCCTTAGTGAGTGCAGTGGCTGAATGCCTTTATCCCTCCCAGGGTGGCGCGGCCTCTCGCGGCTGGGCCCTGGTCATGCCAGGACACGGAGTACCACAAAGGGTCATCAGTGGCTTCCGAACAACTTCAGGCCCCGTGGGACATTGGGCTGAACCTGATGCCTGCAGAGGGAAGGGCCACTAAGCAGCCAGCTCCTGCTACAACTACACTCCTGGACACCAGCCTCAGGAGCATGCTGGTGGACGGTCTCGTGTACAATTCATGTCAGCCTTCAGGCGAAAATCTCAGATGCCCTGAGACTTCCACGGTGCAGGGAAGAGAACCTAGGAACTCAAAGCTGACGGCGCTTAACCTCACGCAGAACCTTCACTCGGTATCCCTCCCCTCACCCCCTATGATGAAGAACACATTTCCGTTTCCATTGCTAGGTCTTTGAAAGGGGCACCGTCACCGAGGCCTGACTGAGGCATTGTCTCGGCTAAGCCCGTCACCTCACGCAGAAACACTGCTTACCAAAGGGGCCTCACGGAAGCGCCTAGTTTCTTGCGTGTGTTTCTTTTCACTCCGGTAGAAGGGGCTGCTACCCAGGCTACGTGTCCACAGCGACAGTGGAGCCTGATGGGAAAGAATTATTTACCCATTTGAAAACTAGGATGCTTGAGGCCGAAAGACTGAATAAAAAGCCCTGCGCTCCTCACCTACTACACCCTGCAGGAATACCCGGGGAGGAACGCAGGGTTTCCTCAAAGAAAGAGCGTGCTTGCAAGTTCTTGCTAGGAGCACATCCAGCAGTTGACTTCATCTAGGGCGAGTGTCAGCTGAGCGCCAGGCTCAAAGTAAGGTGCAGGAACATGGTGGTGGACGTGTGTACCACAAGTGGCATCTGTGCCTGCTGAGCACCCTCGAGCCACATGGGTTTTGGGCTCTACTGTTTGGGACGCAGAAGGCCGGGCAACAAAGTCTTTCCTCCATCGGAGAGCTAAGTTTCCAGGGCTTGGAAGAAGCCTGAAGATCACGTTTCTAACCGGGCTTCTGGGCAATGTAAGGGGGTCGTCATTTTGTAAACCTGAGGCGCTTTGAGAGAAACGCCATGCTTGACCGGCTTCTCGGCATTCACACCTGACCTCTTGCTCCCGCAAGCAGCACCTCGACCCCGGACACAGTGAGAGAGCTGTGCAGTCGTCCTCGGAAGTTTGCTAGCCCTTTGCAAGATATACCGTGACCGGGGGGAAACGAAGGCGTTCCCTTACTCGTGCAATTCAGGAGGAACACATGTTTCCCAAAGTGCTCTCAGGGAAGGGGGCCAGTGTGCGACCCGTGTCTCTTTTGGCTGCTCGGGCACTTCAGCTACATGAGCTGGGTGTCAGTCGTGAAAAGGGCGTCGGACGAGAAAAGTGGAATTTGGCCTGTTGGCAACCCAGAGAGCTGCGTCCTCAGAGCTCCCTGAAAAACAGTCCCGTCGCCTGTCTTGGATTCGCCGTAGGAGTTCCCTGGGAGGCAAAGTGAGGCAGAGTGGGTTTTCTCGAAAGAACGTGGGTGCATGCCGTTCAGTGCTCGGAGCTCATCCCCAAGCCTTCTGGCTCGTGGTTAGGAAACCTGCCCACATGCTGCAAAAGGAAGGTCCGCGTGTGCAATGGCAAGTGTTGGAGTGCATTACGGTTCCCGAGAAGGCTTAGTGAATGTGCTGCTTTAACTCTGGTAGGCCTCTCAGGACTGCGAGTTCCCTCGCGCCTAGACCCGGCTCGTGGAAGAGCACGGGGTCCCCAACGTGTTATCTGTGGCCTCCGAGCAACCTCCAGCCCCATGGGTCATTGCGTTCCACTCTAGGCATGCAGAGGGCACGGCACCACGTGACCTGCTCTGGCAGAGAGCCAGATCTCCACCTCTGGAAACCAGTATCAGGAACACGGTGGCAGACGGTGTCACGTGCAATGCTTGTCAGACTCCCAGCGAAGTTCTGAAATGCACTGACCCTTACTCGCTGATTAGCATTGCTTCGACGAACTCCAAGCTGACGACCCCTTTACCTCAAGCAGAAACGTGACTTTGGAACCAGCCCGAAATGATGGACGCATTTTCCGAAGCACTGCTAGGCCACTGAACTTTCCAGTGTCGCCAAGGCCTGACGGAAGCACTGTTCTGGCTAGGCACCCCACCTGTCGCAGTCCCTCTGCTTACAAAAATGTCCTCACGGGAGAGCCTAGTGTGTCGCATGGCTCTCTGATCCCCTGGCAGAAGGTGCCCGTCCACAGGCTGAGGTCCACGTAGAAGCTGGAGCCTGAAGGGTCAAGCATTATTTGCCCCTTTGGAAAGCAGGAGACTGGGGGCAGAAAACGGAAGGGAAAGCACAGGGGTCGCTCATCCTGGACACCCTGCAGGAATTCCCCGGGAGGAAAAGAGAGATTTCTCGAGAGAAACAGTGCGCCTGCCAGTCCTTGCCCGGAGCTCATCCAGCAGAGTACTTCAGCTAAGGCGAAAGTCGGCAAAGGAAGGGGCAGGGTTACCATCAGCAGAGTTGATGGTCACAAATTGACCCGAGGCTTTCGTCACCGAAGTGCTGTAATGCTGGTGTGCCTTTCACAAGTCTGAGGAGCGTCTCGTCAGCACCGTTTTCCCAGGAAAGTCACTGTGTACCGAAAGTGTCAACTGTGCCTTCTGAGCAACCTCCAGCCCCATGGTCTTTGAGCTCTTGGTATGCAGAAGGCCAGGCAACAAAGTGTTTCCTCTGTCAGAGAGCTGGATACCCAGAGCTTACAGGACTCTCCAGGCACACGTTTCTCCCTGGTCGTCCGGGCAAAGCAAGGGGGACCGCAGATTGTAAACCTGAGCTGCACTGGGGAAAGCCTGCGATTACAAGGCTTCTCGGAATGTATAGGGGACGTCTTGCTCCCACAAACAGCACATCGACTAATGGTCCAGCTGGAGATATGTGCTCTCATCCTCTGATGGTTGTTAGGCTGTAGTGCGGCAAGGAAAGTCCGCATATGCCTTGGTCAGCGCTCGAGGGTGGCAGCTTCCAAGAAGCCTTAGTGAGTGCAGTGGCTGAATGCCTTTATCCCTCCCAGGGTGGCGCGGCCTCTCGCGGCTGGGCCCTGGTCATGCCAGGACACGGAGTACCCCAAAGGGTCATCAGTGGCTTCCGAACAACTTCAGGCCCCGGGGGACATTGGGCTGAACCTGATGCCTGCAGAGGGAAGGGCCACTAAGCAGCCAGCTCCTGCTACAACTACACTCCTGGACACCAGCCTCAGGAGCATGCTGGTGGACGGTCTCGTGTACAATTCATGTCAGCCTTCAGGCGAAAATCTCAGATGCCCTGAGACTTCCACGGTGCAGGGAAGTGAACCTAGGAACTCAAAGCTGACGGCGCTTAACCTCACGCAGAACCTTCACTCGGTATCCCTCCCCTCACCCCCTATGATGAAGAACACATTTCCGTTTCCATTGCTAGGTCTTTGAAAGGGGCACCGTCACCGAGGCCTGACTGAGGCATTGTCTCGGCTAAGCCCGTCACCTCACGCAGAAACACTGCTTACCAAAGGGGCCTCACGGAAGCGCCTAGTTTCTTGCGTGTGTTTCTTTTCACTCCGGTAGAAGGGGCTGCTACCCAGGCTACGTGTCCACAGCGACAGTGGAGCCTGATGGGAAAGAATTATTTACCCATTTGAAAACTAGGATGCTTGAGGCCGAAAGACTGAATAAAAAGCCCTGCGCTCCTCACCTACTACACCCTGCAGGAATACCCGGGGAGGAACGCAGGGTTTCCTCAAAGAAAGAGCGTGCTTGCAAGTTCTTGCTAGGAGCACATCCAGCAGTTGACTTCATCTAGGGCGAGTGTCAGCTGAGCGCCAGGCTCAAAGTAAGGTGCAGGAACATGGTGGTGGACGTGTGTACCACAAGTGGCATCTGTGCCTGCTGAGCACCCTCGAGCCACATGGGTTTTGGGCTCTACTGTTTGGGACGCAGAAGGCCGGGCAACAAAGTCTTTCCTCCATCGGAGAGCTAGGTTTCCAGGGCTTGGAAGAAGCCTGAAGATCACGTTTCTAACCGGGCTTCTGGGCAATGTAAGGGGGTCGTCATTTTGTAAACCTGAGGCGCTTTGAGAGAAACGCCATGCTTGACCGGCTTCTCGGCATTCACACCTGACCTCTTGCTCCCGCAAGCAGCACCTCGACCCCGGACACAGTGAGAGAGCTGTGCAGTCGTCCTCGGAAGTTTGCTAGCCCTTTGCAAGATATACCGTGACCGGGGGGAAACGAAGGCGTTCCCTTACTCGTGCAATTCAGGAGGAACACATGTTTCCCAAAGTGCTCTCAGGGAAGGGGGCCAGTGTGCGACCCGTGTCTCTTTTGGCTGCTCGGGCACTTCAGCTACATGAGCTGGGTGTCAGTCGTGAAAAGGGCGTCGGACGAGAAAAGTGGAATTTGGCCTGTTGGCAACCCAGAGAGCTGCGTCCTCAGAGCTCCCTGAAAAACAGTCCCGTCGCCTGTCTTGGATTCGCCGTAGGAGTTCCCTGGGAGGCAAAGTGAGGCAGAGTGGGTTTTCTCGAAAGAACGTGGGTGCATGCCGTTCAGTGCTCGGAGCTCATCCCCAAGCCTTCTGGCTCGTGGTTAGGAAACCTGCCCACATGCTGCAAAAGGAAGGTCCGCGTGTGCCATGGCAAGTGTTGGAGTGCCTTACGGTTCCCGAGAAGGCTTAGTGAATGTGCTGCTTTAACTCTGGTAGGCCTCTCAGGACTGCGAGTTCCCTCGCGCCTAGACCCGGCTCGTGGAAGAGCACGGGGTCCCCAACGTGTTATCTGTGGCCTCCGAGCCACCTCCAGCCCCATGGGTCATTGCGTTCCACTCTAGGCATGCAGAGGGCACGGCACCACGTGACCTGCTCTGGCAGAGAGCCAGATCTCCACCTCTGGAAACCAGTATCAGGAACACGGTGGCGGACGGTGTCACGTGCAATGCTTGTCAGACTCCCAGCGAAGTTCTGAAATGCACTGACCCTTACTCGCTGATTAGCATTGCTTCGACGAACTCCAAGCTGACGACCCCTTTACCTCAAGCAGAAACGTGACTTTGGAACCAGCCCGAAATGATGGACGCATTTTCCGAAGCACTGCTAGGCCACTGAACTTTCCAGTGTCGCCAAGGCCTGACGGAAGCACTGTTCTGGCTAGGCACCCCACCTGTCGCAGTCCCTCTGCTCACAAAAATGTCCTCACGGGAGAGCCTAGTGTGTCGCATGGCTCTCTGATCCCCTGGCAGAAGGTGCCCGTCCACAGGCTGAGGTCCACGTAGAAGCTGGAGCCTGAAGGGTCAAGCATTATTTGCCCCTTTGGAAAGCAGGAGACTTGGGGCAGAAAACGGAAGGGAAAGCACAGGGGTCGCTCATCCTGGACACCCTGCAGGAATTCCCCGGGAGGAAAAGCGAGATTTCTCGAGAGAAACAGTGCGCCTGCCAGTCCTTGCCCGGAGCTCATCCAGCAGAGTACTTCAGCTAAGGCGAAAGTCGGCAAAGGAAGGGGCAGGGTTACCATCAGCAGAGTTGATGGTCACAAGTTGACCCGAGGCTTTCGTCACCGAAGTGCTGTAATGCTGGTGTGCCTTTCACAAGACTGAGGAGCGTCTCGTCAGCACCGTTTTCCCAGGAAAGTCACTGTGTACCGAAAGTGTCAACTGTGCCTTCTGAGCAACCTCCAGCCCCATGGTCTTTGAGCTCTTGGTAT
This sequence comes from Mesoplodon densirostris, assembly GCF_025265405.1. Classification (NCBI taxonomy): domain Eukaryota; kingdom Metazoa; phylum Chordata; class Mammalia; order Artiodactyla; family Ziphiidae; genus Mesoplodon; species Mesoplodon densirostris. The sequence goes on from NC_082672.1 coordinate 104,356,847, forward strand.
GCAGAAGGCCAGGCAACAAAGTGTTTCCTCTGTCAGAGAGCTGGATACCCAGAGCTTACAGGACTCTCCAGGCACACGTTTCTCCCTGGTCGTCCGGGCAAAGCAAGGGGGACCGCAGATTGTAAACCTGAGCTGCACTGGGGAAAGCCTGCGATTACAAGGCTTCTCGGAATTTATAGGGGACGTCTTGCTCCCACAAGGAGCACATCGACTTCTGGTCCAGCTGGAGAAATGTGCTCTCATCCTCTGATGGTTGTTAGGCTGTAGTGCGGCAAGGAAAGTCCGCATATGCCTTGGTCAGCGCTCGAGGGTGGCAGCTTCCAAGAAGCCTTAGTGAGTGCAGTGGCTGAATGCCTTTATCCCTCCCAGGGTGGCGCGGCCTCTCGCGGCTGGGCCCTGGTCATGCCAGGACACGGAGTACCCCAAAGGGTCATCAGTGGCTTCCGAACAACTTCAGGCCCCGTGGGACATTGGGCTGAACCTGATGCCTGCAGAGGGAAGGGCCACTAAGCAGCCAGCTCCTGCTACAACTACACTCCTGGACACCAGCCTCAGGAGCATGCTGGTGGACGGTCTCGTGTACAATTCATGTCAGCCTTCAGGCGAAAATCTCAGATGCCCTGAGACTTCCACGGTGCAGGGAAGAGAACCTAGGAACTCAAAGCTGACGGCGCTTAACCTCACGCAGAACCTTCACTCGGTATCCCTCCCCTCACCCCCTATGATGAAGAACACATTTCCGTTTCCATTGCTAGGTCTTTGAAAGGGGCACCGTCACCGAGGCCTGACTGAGGCATTGTCTCGGCTAAGCCCGTCACCTCACGCAGAAACACTGCTTACCAAAGGGGCCTCACGGAAGCGCCTAGTTTCTTGCGTGTGTTTCTTTTCACTCCGGTAGAAGGGGCTGCTACCCAGGCTACGTGTCCACAACGACAGTGGAGCCTGATGGGAAGGAATTATTTACCCATTTGAAAACTAGGATGCTTGAGGCCGAAAGACTGAATAAAAAGCCCTGCGCTCCTCACCTACTACACCCTGCAGGAATACCTGGGGAGGAACGCAGGGTTTCCTCAAAGAAAGAGCGTGCTTGCAAGTTCTAGCTAGGAGCACATCCAGCAGTTGACTTCATCTAGGGCGAGTGTCAGCTGAGCGCCAGGCTCAAAGTAAGGTGCAGGAACATGGTGGTGGACGTGTGTACCACAAGTGGCTTCTGTGCCTGCTGAGCACCCTCGAGCCACATGGGTTTTGGGCTCTACTGTTTGGGACGCAGAAGGCCGGGCAACAAAGTCTTTCCTCCATCGGAGAGCTAGGTTTCCAGGGCTTGGAAGAAGCCTGAAGATCACGTTTCTAACCGGGCTTCTGGGCAATGTAAGGGGGTCGTCATTTTGTAAACCTGAGGCGCTTTGAGAGAAACGCCATGCTTGACCGGCTTCTCGGCATTCACACCTGACCTCTTGCTCCCGCAAGCAGCACCTCGACCCCGGACACAGTGAGAGAGCTGTGCAGTCGTCCTCGGAAGTTTGCTAGCCCTTTGCAAGATATACCGTGACCGGGGGGAAACGAAGGCGTTCCCTTACTCGTGCAATTCAGGAGGAACACATGTTTCCCAAAGTGCTCTCAGGGAAGGGGGCCAGTGTGCGACCCGTGTCTCTTTTGGCTGCTCGGGCACTTCAGCTACATGAGCTGGGTGTCAGTCGTGAAAAGGGCGTCGGACGAGAAAAGTGGAATTTGGCCTGTTGGCAACCCAGAGAGCTGCGTCCTCAGAGCTCCCTGAAAAACAGTCCCGTCGCCTGTCTTGGATTCGCCGTAGGAGTTCCCTGGGAGGCAAAGTGAGGCAGAGTGGGTTTTCTCGAAAGAACGTGGGTGCATGCCGTTCAGTGCTCGGAGCTCATCCCCAAGCCTTCTGGCTCGTGGTTAGGAAACCTGCCCACATGCTGCAAAAGGAAGGTCCGCGTGTGCCATGGCAAGTGTTGGAGTGCATTACGGTTCCCGAGAAGGCTTAGTGAATGTGCTGCTTTAACTCTGGTAGGCCTCTCAGGACTGCGAGTTCCCTCGCGCCTAGACCCGGCTCGTGGAAGAGCACGGGGTCCCCAACGTGTTATCTGTGGCCTCCGAGCAACCTCCAGCCCCATGGGTCATTGCGTTCCACTCTAGGCATGCAGAGGGCACGGCACCACGTGACCTGCTCTGGCAGAGAGCCAGATCTCCACCTCTGGAAACCAGTATCAGGAACACGGTGGCGGACGGTGTCACGTGCAATGCTTGTCAGACTCCCAGCGAAGTTCTGAAATGCACTGACCCTTACTCGCTGATTAGCATTGCTTCGACGAACTCCAAGCTGACGACCCCTTTACCTCAAGCAGAAACGTGACTTTGGAACCAGCCCGAAATGATGGACGCATTTTCCGAAGCACTGCTAGGCCACTGAACTTTCCAGTGTCGCCAAGGCCTGACGGAAGCACTGTTCTGGCTAGGCACCCCACCTGTCGCAGTCCCTCTGCTCACAAAAATGTCCTCACGGGAGAGCCTAGTGTGTCGCATGGCTCTCTGATCCCCTGGCAGAAGGTGCCCGTCCACAGGCTGAGGTCCACGTAGAAGCTGGAGCCTGAAGGGTCAAGCATTATTTGCCCCTTTGGAAAGCAGGAGACTTGGGGCAGGAAACGGAAGGGAAAGCACAGGGGTCGCTCATCCTGGACACCCTGCAGGAATTCCCCGGGAGGAAAAGCGAGATTTCTCGAGAGAAACAGTGCGCCTGCCAGTCCTTGCCCGGAGCTCATCCAGCAGAGTACTTCAGCTAAGGCGAAAGTCGGCAAAGGAAGGGGCAGGGTTACCATCAGCAGAGTTGATGGTCACAAGTTGACCCGAGGCTTTCGTCACCGAAGTGCTGTAATGCTGGTGTGCCTTTCACAAGACTGAGGAGCGTCTCGTCAGCACCGTTTTCCCAGGAAAGTCACTGTGTACCGAAAGTGTCAACTGTGCCTTCTGAGCAACCTCCAGCCCCATGGTCTTTGAGCTCTTGGTATGCAGAAGGCCAGGCAACAAAGTGTTTCCTCTGTCAGAGAGCTGGATACCCAGAGCTTACAGGACTCTCCAGGCACACGTTTCTCCCTGGTCGTCCGGGCAAAGCAAGGGGGACCGCAGATTGTAAACCTGAGCTGCACTGCGGAAAGCCTGCGATTACAAGGCTTCTCGGAATTTATAGGGGACGTCTTGCTCCCACAAGGAGCACATCGACTTCTGGTCCAGCTGGAGAAATGTGCTCTCATCCTCTGATGGTTGTTAGGCTGTAGTGCGGCAAGGAAAGTCCGCATATGCCTTGGTCAGCGCTCGAGGGTGGCAGCTTCCAAGAAGCCTTAGTGAGTGCAGTGGCTGAATGCCTTTATCCCTCCCAGGGTGGCGCGGCCTCTCGCGGCTGGGCCCTGGTCATGCCAGGACACGGAGTACCACAAAGGGTCATCAGTGGCTTCCGAACAACTTCAGGCCCCGTGGGACATTGGGCTGAACCTGATGCCTGCAGAGGGAAGGGCCACTAAGCAGCCAGCTCCTGCTACAACTACACTCCTGGACACCAGCCTCAGGAGCATGCTGGTGGACGGTCTCGTGTACAATTCATGTCAGCCTTCAGGCGAAAATCTCAGATGCCCTGAGACTTCCACGGTGCAGGGAAGAGAACCTAGGAACTCAAAGCTGACGGCGCTTAACCTCACGCAGAACCTTCACTCGGTATCCCTCCCCTCACCCCCTATGATGAAGAACACATTTCCGTTTCCATTGCTAGGTCTTTGAAAGGGGCACCGTCACCGAGGCCTGACTGAGGCATTGTCTCGGCTAAGCCCGTCACCTCACGCAGAAACACTGCTTACCAAAGGGGCCTCACGGAAGCGCCTAGTTTCTTGCGTGTGTTTCTTTTCACTCCGGTAGAAGGGGCTGCTACCCAGGCTACGTGTCCACAGCGACAGTGGAGCCTGATGGGAAAGAATTATTTACCCATTTGAAAACTAGGATGCTTGAGGCCGAAAGACTGAATAAAAAGCCCTGCGCTCCTCACCTACTACACCCTGCAGGAATACCCGGGGAGGAACGCAGGGTTTCCTCAAAGAAAGAGCGTGCTTGCAAGTTCTTGCTAGGAGCACATCCAGCAGTTGACTTCATCTAGGGCGAGTGTCAGCTGAGCGCCAGGCTCAAAGTAAGGTGCAGGAACATGGTGGTGGACGTGTGTACCACAAGTGGCATCTGTGCCTGCTGAGCACCCTCGAGCCACATGGGTTTTGGGCTCTACTGTTTGGGACGCAGAAGGCCGGGCAACAAAGTCTTTCCTCCATCGGAGAGCTAAGTTTCCAGGGCTTGGAAGAAGCCTGAAGATCACGTTTCTAACCGGGCTTCTGGGCAATGTAAGGGGGTCGTCATTTTGTAAACCTGAGGCGCTTTGAGAGAAACGCCATGCTTGACCGGCTTCTCGGCATTCACACCTGACCTCTTGCTCCCGCAAGCAGCACCTCGACCCCGGACACAGTGAGAGAGCTGTGCAGTCGTCCTCGGAAGTTTGCTAGCCCTTTGCAAGATATACCGTGACCGGGGGGAAACGAAGGCGTTCCCTTACTCGTGCAATTCAGGAGGAACACATGTTTCCCAAAGTGCTCTCAGGGAAGGGGGCCAGTGTGCGACCCGTGTCTCTTTTGGCTGCTCGGGCACTTCAGCTACATGAGCTGGGTGTCAGTCGTGAAAAGGGCGTCGGACGAGAAAAGTGAAATTTGGCCTGTTGGCAACCCAGAGAGCTGCGTCCTCAGAGCTCCCTGAAAAACAGTCCCGTCGCCTGTCTTGGATTCGCCGTAGGAGTTCCCTGGGAGGCAAAGTGAGGCAGAGTGGGTTTTCTCGAAAGAACGTGGGTGCATGCCGTTCAGTGCTCGGAGCTCATCCCCAAGCCTTCTGGCTCGTGGTTAGGAAACCTGCCCACATGCTGCAAAAGGAAGGTCCGCGTGTGCCATGGCAAGTGTTGGAGTGCATTACGGTTCCCGAGAAGGCTTAGTGAATGTGCTGCTTTAACTCTGGTAGGCCTCTCAGGACTGCGAGTTCCCTCGCGCCTAGACCCGGCTCGTGGAAGAGCACGGGGTCCCCAACGTGTTATCTGTGGCCTCCGAGCAACCTCCAGCCCCATGGGTCATTGCGTTCCACTCTAGGCATGCAGAGGGCACGGCACCACGTGACCTGCTCTGGCAGAGAGCCAGATCTCCACCTCTGGAAACCAGTATCAGGAACACGGTGGCAGACGGTGTCACGTGCAATGCTTGTCAGACTCCCAGCGAAGTTCTGAAATGCACTGACCCTTACTCGCTGATTAGCATTGCTTCGACGAACTCCAAGCTGACGACCCCTTTACCTCAAGCAGAAACGTGACTTTGGAACCAGCCCGAAATGATGGACGCATTTTCCGAAGCACTGCTAGGCCACTGAACTTTCCAGTGTCGCCAAGGCCTGACGGAAGCACTGTTCTGGCTAGGCACCCCACCTGTCGCAGTCCCTCTGCTTACAAAAATGTCCTCACGGGAGAGCCTAGTGTGTCGCATGGCTCTCTGATCCCCTGGCAGAAGGTGCCCGTCCACAGGCTGAGGTCCACGTAGAAGCTGGAGCCTGAAGGGTCAAGCATTATTTGCCCCTTTGGAAAGCAGGAGACTGGGGGCAGAAAACGGAAGGGAAAGCACAGGGGTCGCTCATCCTGGACACCCTGCAGGAATTCCCCGGGAGGAAAAGTGAGATTTCTCGAGAGAAACAGTGCGCCTGCCAGTCCTTGCCCGGAGCTCATCCAGCAGAGTACTTCAGCTAAGGCGAAAGTCGGCAAAGGAAGGGGCAGGGTTACCATCAGCAGAGTTGATGGTCACAAATTGACCCGAGGCTTTCGTCACCGAAGTGCTGTAATGCTGGTGTGCCTTTCACAAGTCTGAGGAGCGTCTCGTCAGCACCGTTTTCCCAGGAAAGTCACTGTGTACCGAAAGTGTCAACTGTGCCTTCTGAGCAACCTCCAGCCCCATGGTCTTTGAGCTCTTGGTATGCAGAAGGCCAGGCAACAAAGTGTTTCCTCTGTCAGAGAGCTGGATACCCAGAGCTTACAGGACTCTCCAGGCACACGTTTCTCCCTGGTCGTCCGGGCAAAGCAAGGGGGACCGCAGATTGTAAACCTGAGCTGCACTGGGGAAAGCCTGCGATTACAAGGCTTCTCGGAATGTATAGGGGACGTCTTGCTCCCACAAACAGCACATCGACTAATGGTCCAGCTGGAGATATGTGCTCTCATCCTCTGATGGTTGTTAGGCTGTAGTGCGGCAAGGAAAGTCCGCATATGCCTTGGTCAGCGCTCGAGGGTGGCAGCTTCCAAGAAGCCTTAGTGAGTGCAGTGGCTGAATGCCTTTATCCCTCCCAGGGTGGTGCGGCCTCTCGCGGCTGGGCCCTGGTCATGCCAGGACACGGAGTACCCCAAAGGGTCATCAGTGGATTCCGAACAACTTCAGGCCCCGGGGGACATTGGGCTGAACCTGATGCCTGCAGAGGGAAGGGCCACTAAGCAGCCAGCTCCTGCTACAACTACACTCCTGGACACCAGCCTCAGGAGCATGCTGGTGGACGGTCTCGTGTACAATTCATGTCAGCCTTCAGGCGAAAATCTCAGATGCCCTGAGACTTCCACGGTGCAGGGAAGAGAACCTAGGAACTCAAAGCTGACGGCGCTTAACCTCACGCAGAACCTTCACTCGGTATCCCTCCCCTCACCCCCTATGATGAAGAACACATTTCCGTTTCCATTGCTAGGTCTTTGAAAGGGGCACCGTCACCGAGGCCTGACTGAGGCATTGTCTCGGCTAAGCCCGTCACCTCACGCAGAAACACTGCTTACCAAAGGGGCCTCACGGAAGCACCTAGTTTCTTGCGTGTGTTTCTTTTCACTCCGGTAGAAGGGGCTGCTACCCAGGCTACGTGTCCACAGCGACAGTGGAGCCTGATGGGAAAGAATTATTTACCCATTTGAAAACTAGGATGCTTGAGGCCGAAAGACTGAATAAAAAGCCCTGCGCTCCTCACCTACTACACCCTGCAGGAATACCCGGGGAGGAACGCAGGGTTTCCTCAAAGAAAGAGCGTGCTTGCAAGTTCTTGCTAGGAGCACATCCAGCAGTTGACTTCATCTAGGGCGAGTGTCAGCTGAGCGCCAGGCTCAAAGTAAGGTGCAGGAACATGGTGGTGGACGTGTGTACCACAAATGGCATCTGTGCCTGCTGAGCACCCTCGAGCCACATGGGTTTTGGGCTCTACTGTTTGGGACGCAGAAGGCCGGGCAACAAAGTCTTTCCTCCATCGGAGAGCTAGGTTTCCAGGGCTTGGAAGAAGCCTGAAGATCACGTTTCTAACCGGGCTTCTGGGCAATGTAAGGGGGTCGTCATTTTGTAAACCTGAGGCGCTTTGAGAGAAACGCCATGCTTGACCGGCTTCTCGGCATTCACACCTGACCTCTTGCTCCCGCAAGCAGCACCTCGACCCCGGACACAGTGAGAGAGCTGTGCAGTCGTCCTCGGAAGTTTGCTAGCCCTTTGCAAGATATACCGTGACCGGGGGGAAACGAAGGCGTTCCCTTACTCGTGCAATTCAGGAGGAACACATGTTTCCCAAAGTGCTCTCAGGGAAGGGGGCCAGTGTGCGACCCGTGTCTCTTTTGGCTGCTCGGGCACTTCAGCTACATGAGCTGGGTGTCAGTCGTGAAAAGGGCGTCGGACGAGAAAAGTGGAATTTGGCCTGTTGGCAACCCAGAGAGCTGCGTCCTCAGAGCTCCCTGAAAAACAGTCCCGTCGCCTGTCTTGGATTCGCCGTAGGAGTTCCCTGGGAGGCAAAGTGAGGCAGAGTGGGTTTTCTCGAAAGAACGTGGGTGCATGCCGTTCAGTGCTCGGAGCTCATCCCCAAGCCTTCTGGCTCGTGGTTAGGAAACCTGCCCACATGCTGCAAAAGGAAGGTCCGCGTGTGCCATGGCAAGTGTTGGAGTGCCTTACGGTTCCCGAGAAGGCTTAGTGAATGTGCTGCTTTAACTCTGGTAGGCCTCTCAGGACTGCGAGTTCCCTCGCGCCTAGACCCGGCTCGTGGAAGAGCACGGGGTCCCCAACGTGTTATCTGTGGCCTCAGAGCAACCTCCAGCCCCATGGGTCATTGCGTTCCACTCTAGGCATGCAGAGGGCACGGCACCACGTGACCTGCTCTGGCAGAGAGCCAGATCTCCACCTCTGGAAACCAGTATCAGGAACACGGTGGCGGACGGTGTCACGTGCAATGCTTGTCAGACTCCCAGCGAAGTTCTGAAATGCACTGACCCTTACTCGCTGATTAGCATTGCTTCGACGAACTCCAAGCTGACGACCCCTTTACCTCAAGCAGAAACGTGACCTTGGAACCAGCCCGAAATGATGGACGCATTTTCCGAAGCACTGCTAGGCCACTGAACTTTCCAGTGTCGCCAAGGCCTGACGGAAGCACTGTTCTGGCTAGGCACCCCACCTGTCGCAGTCCCTCTGCTCACAAAAATGTCCTCACGGGAGAGCCTAGTGTGTCGCATGGCTCTCTGATCCCCTGGCAGAAGGTGCCCGTCCACAGGCTGAGGTCCACGTAGAAGCTGGAGCCTGAAGGGTCAAGCATTATTTGCCCCTTTGGAAAGCAGGAGACTTGGGGCAGAAAACGGAAGGGGAAGCACAGGGGTCGCTCATCCTGGACACCCTGCAGGAATTCCCCGGGAGGAAAAGTGAGATTTCTCGAGAGAAACAGTGCGCCTGCCAGTCCTTGCCCGGAGCTCATCCAGCAGAGTACTTCAGCTAAGGCGAAAGTCGGCAAAGGAAGGGGCAGGGTTACCATCAGCAGAGTTGATGGTCACAAGTTGACCCGAGGCTTTCGTCACCGAAGTGCTGTAATGCTGGTGTGCCTTTCACAAGTCTGAGGAGCGTCTCGTCAGCACCGTTCTCCCAGGAAAGTCACTGTGTACCGAAAGTGTCAACTGTGCCTTCTGAGCAACCTCCAGCCCCATGGTCTTTGAGCTCTTGGTATGCAGAAGGCCAGGCAACAAAGTGTTTCCTCTGTCAGAGAGCTGGATACCCAGAGCTTACAGGACTCTCCAGGCACACGTTTCTCCCTGGTCGTCCGGGCAAAGCAAGGGGGACCGGAGATTGTAAACCTGAGCTGCACTGGGGAAAGCCTGCGATTACAAGGCTTCTCGGAATTTATAGGGGACGTCTTGCTCCCACAAGGAGCACATCGACTTCTGGTCCAGCTGGAGAAATGTGCTCTCATCCTCTGATGGTTGTTAGGCTGTAGTGCGGCAAGGAAAGTCCGCATATGCCTTGGTCAGCGCTCGAGGGTGGCAGCTTCCAAGAAGCCTTAGTGAGTGCAGTGGCTGAATGCCTTTATCCCTCCCAGGGTGGCGCGGCCTCTCGCGGCTGGGCCCTGGTCATGCCAGGACACGGAGTACCCCAAAGGGTCATCAGTGGCTTCCGAACAACTTCAGGCCCCGGGGGACATTGGGCTGAACCTGATGCCTGCAGAGGGAAGGGCCACTAAGCAGCCAGCTCCTGCTACAACTACACTCCTGGACACCAGCCTCAGGAGCATGCTGGTGGACGGTCTCGTGTACAATTCATGTCAGCCTTCAGGCGAAAATCTCAGATGCCCTGAGACTTCCACGGTGCAGGGAAGAGAACCTAGGAACTCAAAGCTGACGGCGCTTAACCTCACGCAGAACCTTCACTCGGTATCCCTCCCCTCACCCCCTATGATGAAGAACACATTTCCGTTTCCATTGCTAGGTCTTTGAAAGGGGCACCGTCACCGAGGCCTGACTGAGGCATTGTCTCGTCTAAGCCCGTCACCTCACGCAGAAACACTGCTTACCAAAGGGGCCTCACGGAAGCACCTAGTTTCTTGCGTGTGTTTCTTTTCACTCCGGTAGAAGGGGCTGCTACCCAGGCTACGTGTCCACAACGACAGTGGAGCCTGATGGGAAAGAATTATTTACCCATTTGAAAACTAGGATGCTTGAGGCCGAAAGACTGAATAAAAAGCCCTGCGCTCCTCACCTACTACACCCTGCAGGAATACCCGGGGAGGAACGCAGGGTTTCCTCAAAGAAAGAGCGTGCTTGCAAGTTCTTGCTAGGAGCACATCCAGCAGTTGACTTCATCTAGGGCGAGTGTCAGCTGAGCGCCAGGCTCAAAGTAAGGTGCAGGAACATGGTGGTGGACGTGTGTACCACAAGTGGCATCTGTGCCTGCTGAGCACCCTCGAGCCACATGGGTTTTGGGCTCTACTGTTTGGGACGCAGAAGGCCGGGCAACAAAGTCTTTCCTCCATCGGAGAGCTAGGTTTCCAGGGCTTGGAAGAAGCCTGAAGATCACGTTTCTAACCGGGCTTCTGGGCAATGTAAGGGGGTCGTCATTTTGTAAACCTGAGGCGCTTTGAGAGAAACGCCATGCTTGACCGGCTTCTCGGCATTCACACCTGACCTCTTGCTCCCGCAAGCAGCACCTCGACCCCGGACACAGTGAGAGAGCTGTGCAGTCGTCCTCGGAAGTTTGCTAGCCCTTTGCAAGATATACCGTGACCGGGGGGAAACGAAGGCGTTCCCTTACTCGTGCAATTCAGGAGGAACACATGTTTCCCAAAGTGCTCTCAGGGAAGGGGGCCAGTGTGCGACCCGTGTCTCTTTTGGCTGCTCGGGCACTTCAGCTACATGAGCTGGGTGTCAGTCGTGAAAAGGGCGTCGGACGAGAAAAGTGGAATTTGGCCTGTTGGCAACCCAGAGAGCTGCGTCCTCAGAGCTCCCTGAAAAACAGTCCCGTCGCCTGTCTTGGATTCGCCGTAGGAGTTCCCTGGGAGGCAAAGTGAGGCAGAGTGGGTTTTCTCGAAAGAACGTGGGTGCATGCCGTTCAGTGCTCGGAGCTCATCCCCAAGCCTTCTGGCTCGTGGTTAGGAAACCTGCCCACATGCTGCAAAAGGAAGGTCCGCGTGTGCCATGGCAAGTGTTGGAGTGCATTACGGTTCCCGAGAAGGCTTAGTGAATGTGCTGCTTTAACTCTGGTAGGCCTCTCAGGACTGCGAGTTCCCTCGCGCCTAGACCCGGCTCGTGGAAGAGCACGGGGTCCCCAACGTGTTATCTGTGGCCTCCGAGCCACCTCCAGCCCCATGGGTCATTGCGTTCCACTCTAGGCATGCAGAGGGCACGGCACCACGTGACCTGCTCTGGCAGAGAGCCAGATCTCCACCTCTGGAAACCAGTATCAGGAACACGGTGGCGGACGGTGTCACGTGCAATGCTTGTCAGACTCCCAGCGAAGTTCTGAAATGCACTGACCCTTACTCGCTGATTAGCATTGCTTCGACGAACTCCAAGCTGACGACCCCTTTACCTCAAGCAGAAACGTGACTTTGGAACCAGCCCGAAATGATGGACGCATTTTCCGAAGCACTGCTAGGCCACTGAACTTTCCAGTGTCGCCAAGGCCTGACGGAAGCACTGTTCTGGCTAGGCACCCCACCTGTCGCAGTCCCTCTGCTCACAAAAATGTCCTCACGGGAGAGCCTAGTGTGTCGCATGGCTCTCTGATCCCCTGGCAGAAGGTGCCCGTCCACAGGCTGAGGTCCACGTAGAAGCTGGAGCCTGAAGGGTCAAGCATTATTTGCCCCTTTGGAAAGCAGGAGACTTGGGGCAGAAAACGGAAGGGAAAGCACAGGGGTCGCTCATCCTGGACACCCTGCAGGAATTCCCCGGGAGGAAAAGCGAGATTTCTCGAGAGAAACAGTGCGCCTGCCAGTCCTTGCCCGGAGCTCATCCAGCAGAGTACTTCAGCTAAGGCGAAAGTGGGCAAAGGAAGGGGCAGGGTTACCATCAGCAGAGTTGATGGTCACAAGTTGACCCGAGGCTTTCGTCACCGAAGTGCTGTAATGCTGGTGTGCCTTTCACAAGACTGAGGAGCGTCTCGTCAGCACCGTTTTCCCAGGAAAGTCACTGTGTACCGAAAGTGTCAACTGTGCCTTCTGAGCAACCTCCAGCCCCATGGTCTTTGAGCTCTTGGTATGCAGAAGGCCAGGCAACAAAGTGTTTCCTCTGTCAGAGAGCTGGATACCCAGAGCTTACAGGACTCTCCAGGCACACGTTTCTCCCTGGTCGTCCGGGCAAAGCAAGGGGGACCGCAGATTGTAAACCTGAGCTGCACTGGGGAAAGCCTGCGATTACAAGGCTTCTCGGAATTTATAGGGGACGTCTTGCTCCCACAAGGAGCACATCGACTTCTGGTCCAGCTGGAGAAATGTGCTCTCATCCTCTGATGGTTGTTAGGCTGTAGTGCGGCAAGGAAAGTCCGCATATGCCTTGGTCAGCGCTCGAGGGTGGCAGCTTCCAAGAAGCCTTAGTGAGTGCAGTGGCTGAATGCCTTTATCCCTCCCAGGGTGGCGCGGCCTCTCGCGGCTGGGCCCTGGTCATGCCAGGACACGGAGTACCCCAAAGGGTCATCAGTGGCTTCCGAACAACTTCAGGCCCCGGGGGACATTGGGCTGAACCTGATGCCTGCAGAGGGAAGGGCCACTAAGCAGCCAGCTCCTGCTACAACTACACTCCTGGACACCAGCCTCAGGAGCATGCTGGTGGACGGTCTCGTGTACAATTCATGTCAGCCTTCAGGCGAAAATCTCAGATGCCCTGAGACTTCCACGGTGCAGGGAAGAGAACCTAGGAACTCAAAGCTGACGGCGCTTAACCTCACGCAGAACCTTCACTCGGTATCCCTCCCCTCACCCCCTATGATGAAGAACACATTTCCGTTTCCATTGCTAGGTCTTTGAAAGGGGCACCGTCACCGAGGCCTGACTGAGGCATTGTCTCGGCTAAGCCCGTCACCTCACGCAGAAACACTGCTTACCAAAGGGGCCTCACGGAAGCGCCTAGTTTCTTGCGTGTGTTTCTTTTCACTCCGGTAGAAGGGGCTGCTACCCAGGCTACGTGTCCACAACGACAGTGGAGCCTGATGGGAAGGAATTATTTACCCATTTGAAAACTAGGATGCTTGAGGCCGAAAGACTGAATAAAAAGCCCTGCGCTCCTCACCTACTACACCCTGCAGGAATACCTGGGGAGGAACGCAGGGTTTCCTCAAAGAAAGAGCGTGCTTGCAAGTTCTAGCTAGGAGCACATCCAGCAGTTGACTTCATCTAGGGCGAGTGTCAGCTGAGCGCCAGGCTCAAAGTAAGGTGCAGGAACATGGTGGTGGACGTGTGTACCACAAGTGGCTTCTGTGCCTGCTGAGCACCCTCGAGCCACATGGGTTTTGGGCTCTACTGTTTGGGACGCAGAAGGCCGGGCAACAAAGTCTTTCCTCCATCGGAGAGCTAGGTTTCCAGGGCTTGGAAGAAGCCTGAAGATCACGTTTCTAACCGGGCTTCTGGGCAATGTAAGGGGGTCGTCATTTTGTAAACCTGAGGCGCTTTGAGAGAAACGCCATGCTTGACCGGCTTCTCGGCATTCACACCTGACCTCTTGCTCCCGCAAGCAGCACCTCGACCCCGGACACAGTGAGAGAGCTGTGCAGTCGTCCTCGGAAGTTTGCTAGCCCTTTGCAAGATATACCGTGACCGGGGGGAAACGAAGGCGTTCCCTTACTCGTGCAATTCAGGAGGAACACATGTTTCCCAAAGTGCTCTCAGGGAAGGGGGCCAGTGTGCGACCCGTGTCTCTTTTGGCTGCTCGGGCACTTCAGCTACATGAGCTGGGTGTCAGTCGTGAAAAGGGCGTCGGACGAGAAAAGTGGAATTTGGCCTGTTGGCAACCCAGAGAGCTGCGTCCTCAGAGCTCCCTGAAAAACAGTCCCGTCGCCTGTCTTGGATTCGCCGTAGGAGTTCCCTGGGAGGCAAAGTGAGGCAGAGTGGGTTTTCTCGAAAGAACGTGGGTGCATGCCGTTCAGTGCTCGGAGCTCATCCCCAAGCCTTCTGGCTCGTGGTTAGGAAACCTGCCCACATGCTGCAAAAGGAAGGTCCGCGTGTGCCATGGCAAGTGTTGGAGTGCATTACGGTTCCCGAGAAGGCTTAGTGAATGTGCTGCTTTAACTCTGGTAGGCCTCTCAGGACTGCGAGTTCCCTCGCGCCTAGACCCGGCTCGTGGAAGAGCACGGGGTCCCCAACGTGTTATCTGTGGCCTCCGAGCCACCTCCAGCCCCATGGGTCATTGCGTTCCACTCTAGGCATGCAGAGGGCACGGCACCACGTGACCTGCTCTGGCAGAGAGCCAGATCTCCACCTCTGGAAACCAGTATCAGGAACACGGTGGCGGACGGTGTCACGTGCAATGCTTGTCAGACTCCCAGCGAAGTTCTGAAATGCACTGACCCTTACTCGCTGATTAGCATTGCTTCGACGAACTCCAAGCTGACGACCCCTTTACCTCAAGCAGAAACGTGACTTTGGAACCAGCCCGAAATGATGGACGCATTTTCCGAAGCACTGCTAGGCCACTGAACTTTCCAGTGTCGCCAAGGCCTGACGGAAGCACTGTTCTGGCTAGGCACCCCACCTGTCGCAGTCCCTCTGCTCACAAAAATGTCCTCACGGGAGAGCCTAGTGTGTCGCATGGCTCTCTGATCCCCTGGCAGAAGGTGCCCGTCCACAGGCTGAGGTCCACGTAGAAGCTGGAGCCTGAAGGGTCAAGCATTATTTGCCCCTTTGGAAAGCAGGAGACTGGGGGCAGAAAACGGAAGGGAAAGCACAGGGGTCGCTCATCCTGGACACCCTGCAGGAATTCCCCGGGAGGAAAAGCGAGATTTCTCGAGAGAAACAGTGCGCCTGCCAGTCCTTGCCCGGAGCTCATCCAGCAGAGTACTTCAGCTAAGGCGAAAGTCGGCAAAGGAAGGGGCAGGGTTACCATCAGCAGAGTTGATGGTTACAAGTTGACCCGAGGCTTTCGTCACCGAAGTGCTGTAATGCTGGTGTGCCTTTCACAAGACTGAGGAGCGTCTCGTCAGCACCGTTTTCCCAGGAAAGTCACTGTGTACCGAAAGTGTCAACTGTGCCTTCTGAGCAACCTCCAGCCCCA
Source organism: Mesoplodon densirostris (assembly GCF_025265405.1). Lineage (NCBI taxonomy): Eukaryota > Metazoa > Chordata > Mammalia > Artiodactyla > Ziphiidae > Mesoplodon > Mesoplodon densirostris. The sequence continues at coordinate 104,371,941 of NC_082672.1, forward strand.
TGGTCTTTGAGCTCTTGGTATGCAGAAGGCCAGGCAACAAAGTGTTTCCTCTGTCAGAGAGCTGGATACCCAGAGCTTACAGGACTCTCCAGGCACACGTTTCTCCCTGGTCGTCCGGGCAAAGCAAGGGGGACCGCAGATTGTAAACCTGAGCTGCACTGGGGAAAGCCTGCGATTACAAGGCTTCTCGGAATTTATAGGGGACGTCTTGCTCCCACAAGGAGCACATCGACTTCTGGTCCAGCTGGAGAAATGTGCTCTCATCCTCTGATGGTTGTTAGGCTGTAGTGCGGCAAGGAAAGTCCGCATATGCCTTGGTCAGCGCTCGAGGGTGGCAGCTTCCAAGAAGCCTTAGTGAGTGCAGTGGCTGAATGCCTTTATCCCTCCCAGGGTGGCGCGGCCTCTCGCGGCTGGGCCCTGGTCATGCCAGGACACGGAGTACCCCAAAGGGTCATCAGTGGCTTCCGAACAACTTCAGGCCCCGTGGGACATTGGGCTGAACCTGATGCCTGCAGAGGGAAGGGCCACTAAGCAGCCAGCTCCTGCTACAACTACACTCCTGGACACCAGCCTCAGGAGCATGCTGGTGGACGGTCTCGTGTACAATTCATGTCAGCCTTCAGGCGAAAATCTCAGATGCCCTGAGACTTCCACGGTGCAGGGAAGAGAACCTAGGAACTCAAAGCTGACGGCGCTTAACCTCACGCAGAACCTTCACTCGGTATCCCTCCCCTCACCCCCTATGATGAAGAACACATTTCCGTTTCCATTGCTAGGTCTTTGAAAGGGGCACCGTCACCGAGGCCTGACTGAGGCATTGTCTCGGCTAAGCCCGTCACCTCACGCAGAAACACTGCTTACCAAAGGGGCCTCACGGAAGCGCCTAGTTTCTTGCGTGTGTTTCTTTTCACTCCGGTAGAAGGGGCTGCTACCCAGGCTACGTGTCCACAGCGACAGTGGAGCCTGATGGGAAAGAATTATTTACCCATTTGAAAACTAGGATGCTTGAGGCCGAAAGACTGAATAAAAAGCCCTGCGCTCCTCACCTACTACACCCTGCAGGAATACCCGGGGAGGAACGCAGGGTTTCCTCAAAGAAAGAGCGTGCTTGCAAGTTCTTGCTAGGAGCACATCCAGCAGTTGACTTCATCTAGGGCGAGTGTCAGCTGAGCGCCAGGCTCAAAGTAAGGTGCAGGAACATGGTGGTGGACGTGTGTACCACAAGTGGCATCTGTGCCTGCTGAGCACCCTCGAGCCACATGGGTTTTGGGCTCTACTGTTTGGGACGCAGAAGGCCGGGCAACAAAGTCTTTCCTCCATCGGAGAGCTAAGTTTCCAGGGCTTGGAAGAAGCCTGAAGATCACGTTTCTAACCGGGCTTCTGGGCAATGTAAGGGGGTCGTCATTTTGTAAACCTGAGGCGCTTTGAGAGAAACGCCATGCTTGACCGGCTTCTCGGCATTCACACCTGACCTCTTGCTCCCGCAAGCAGCACCTCGACCCCGGACACAGTGAGAGAGCTGTGCAGTCGTCCTCGGAAGTTTGCTAGCCCTTTGCAAGATATACCGTGACCGGGGGGAAACGAAGGCGTTCCCTTACTCGTGCAATTCAGGAGGAACACATGTTTCCCAAAGTGCTCTCAGGGAAGGGGGCCAGTGTGCGACCCGTGTCTCTTTTGGCTGCTCGGGCACTTCAGCTACATGAGCTGGGTGTCAGTCGTGAAAAGGGCGTCGGACGAGAAAAGTGAAATTTGGCCTGTTGGCAACCCAGAGAGCTGCGTCCTCAGAGCTCCCTGAAAAACAGTCCCGTCGCCTGTCTTGGATTCGCCGTAGGAGTTCCCTGGGAGGCAAAGTGAGGCAGAGTGGGTTTTCTCGAAAGAACGTGGGTGCATGCCGTTCAGTGCTCGGAGCTCATCCCCAAGCCTTCTGGCTCGTGGTTAGGAAACCTGCCCACATGCTGCAAAAGGAAGGTCCGCGTGTGCCATGGCAAGTGTTGGAGTGCATTGCGGTTCCCGAGAAGGCTTAGTGAATGTGCTGCTTTAACTCTGGTAGGCCTCTCAGGACTGCGAGTTCCCTCGCGCCTAGACCCGGCTCGTGGAAGAGCACGGGGTCCCCAACGTGTTATCTGTGGCCTCCGAGCAACCTCCAGCCCCATGGGTCATTGCGTTCCACTCTAGGCATGCAGAGGGCACGGCACCACGTGACCTGCTCTGGCAGAGAGCCAGATCTCCACCTCTGGAAACCAGTATCAGGAACACGGTGGCAGACGGTGTCACGTGCAATGCTTGTCAGACTCCCAGCGAAGTTCTGAAATGCACTGACCCTTACTCGCTGATTAGCATTGCTTCGACGAACTCCAAGCTGACGACCCCTTTACCTCAAGCAGAAACGTGACTTTGGAACCAGCCCGAAATGATGGACGCATTTTCCGAAGCACTGCTAGGCCACTGAACTTTCCAGTGTCGCCAAGGCCTGACGGAAGCACTGTTCTGGCTAGGCACCCTACCTGTCGCAGTCCCTCTGCTTACAAAAATGTCCTCACGGGAGAGCCTAGTGTGTCGCATGGCTCTCTGATCCCCTGGCAGAAGGTGCCCGTCCACAGGCTGAGGTCCACGTAGAAGCTGGAGCCTGAAGGGTCAAGCATTATTTGCCCCTTTGGAAAGCAGGAGACTGGGGGCAGAAAACGGAAGGGAAAGCACAGGGGTCGCTCATCCTGGACACCCTGCAGGAATTCCCCGGGAGGAAAAGCGAGATTTCTCGAGAGAAACAGTGCGCCTGCCAGTCCTTGCCCGGAGCTCATCCAGCAGAGTACTTCAGCTAAGGCGAAAGTCGGCAAAGGAAGGGGCAGGGTTACCATCAGCAGAGTTGATGGTCACAAGTTGACCCGAGGCTTTCGTCACCGAAGTGCTGTAATGCTGGTGTGCCTTTCACAAGTCTGAGGAGCGTCTCGTCAGCACCGTTTTCCCAGGAAAGTCACTGTGTACCGAAAGTGTCAACTGTGCCTTCTGAGCAACCTCCAGCCCCATGGTCTTTGAGCTCTTGGTATGCAGAAGGCCAGGCAACAAAGTGTTTCCTCTGTCAGAGAGCTGGATACCCAGAGCTTACAGGACTCTCCAGGCACACGTTTCTCCCTGGTCGTCCGGGCAAAGCAAGGGGGACCGCAGATTGTAAACCTGAGCTGCACTGGGGAAAGCCTGCGATTACAAGGCTTCTCGGAATGTATAGGGGACGTCTTGCTCCCACAAACAGCACATCGACTTCTGGTCCAGCTGGAGATATGTGCTCTCATCCTCTGATGGTTGTTAGGCTGTAGTGCGGCAAGGAAAGTCCGCATATGCCTTGGTCAGCGCTCGAGGGTGGCAGCTTCCAAGAAGCCTTAGTGAGTGCAGTGGCTGAATGCCTTTATCCCTCCCAGGGTGGTGCGGCCTCTCGCGGCTGGGCCCTGGTCATGCCAGGACACCGAGTACCCCAAAGGGTCATCAGTGGATTCCGAACAACTTCAGGCCCCGGGGGACATTGGGCTGAACCTGATGCCTGCAGAGGGAAGGGCCACTAAGCAGCCAGCTCCTGCTACAACTACACTCCTGGACACCAGCCTCAGGAGCATGCTGGTGGACGGTCTCGTGTACAATTCATGTCAGCCTTCAGGCGAAAATCTCAGATGCCCTGAGACTTCCACGGTGCAGGGAAGTGAACCTAGGAACTCAAAGCTGACGGCGCTTAACCTCACGCAGAACCTTCACTCGGTATCCCTCCCCTCACCCCCTATGATGAAGAACACATTTCCGTTTCCATTGCTAGGTCTTTGAAAGGGGCACCGTCACCGAGGCCTGACTGAGGCATTGTCTCGGCTAAGCCCGTCACCTCACGCAGAAACACTGCTTACCAAAGGGGCCTCACGGAAGCACCTAGTTTCTTGCGTGTGTTTCTTTTCACTCCGGTAGAAGGGGCTGCTACCCAGGCTACGTGTCCACAGCGACAGTGGAGCCTGATGGGAAAGAATTATTTACCCATTTGAAAACTAGGATGCTTGAGGCCGAAAGACTGAATAAAAAGCCCTGCGCTCCTCACCTACTACACCCTGCAGGAATACCCGGGGAGGAACGCAGGGTTTCCTCAAAGAAAGAGCGTGCTTGCAAGTTCTTGCTAGGAGCACATCCAGCAGTTGACTTCATCTAGGGCGAGTGTCAGCTGAGCGCCAGGCTCAAAGTAAGGTGCAGGAACATGGTGGTGGACGTGTGTACCACAAATGGCATCTGTGCCTGCTGAGCACCCTCGAGCCACATGGGTTTTGGGCTCTACTGTTTGGGACGCAGAAGGCCGGGCAACAAAGTCTTTCCTCCATCGGAGAGCTAGGTTTCCAGGGCTTGGAAGAAGCCTGAAGATCACGTTTCTAACCGGGCTTCTGGGCAATGTAAGGGGGTCGTCATTTTGTAAACCTGAGGCGCTTTGAGAGAAACGCCATGCTTGACCGGCTTCTCGGCATTCACACCTGACCTCTTGCTCCCGCAAGCAGCACCTCGACCCCGGACACAGTGAGAGAGCTGTGCAGTCGTCCTCGGAAGTTTGCTAGCCCTTTGCAAGATATACCGTGACCGGGGGGAAACGAAGGCGTTCCCTTACTCGTGCAATTCAGGAGGAACACATGTTTCCCAAAGTGCTCTCAGGGAAGGGGGCCAGTGTGCGACCCGTGTCTCTTTTGGCTGCTCGGGCACTTCAGCTACATGAGCTGGGTGTCAGTCGTGAAAAGGGCGTCGGACGAGAAAAGTGGAATTTGGCCTGTTGGCAACCCAGAGAGCTGCGTCCTCAGAGCTCCCTGAAAAACAGACCCGTCGCCTGTCTTGGATTCGCCGTAGGAGTTCCCTGGGAGGCAAAGTGAGGCAGAGTGGGTTTTCTCGAAAGAACGTGGGTGCATGCCGTTCAGTGCTCGGAGCTCATCCCCAAGCCTTCTGGCTCGTGGTTAGGAAACCTGCCCACATGCTGCAAAAGGAAGGTCCGCGTGTGCCATGGCAAGTGTTGGAGTGCCTTACGGTTCCCGAGAAGGCTTAGTGAATGTGCTGCTTTAACTCTGGTAGGCCTCTCAGGACTGCGAGTTCCCTCGCGCCTAGACCCGGCTCGTGGAAGAGCACGGGGTCCCCAACGTGTTATCTGTGGCCTCAGAGCAACCTCCAGCCCCATGGGTTATTGCGTTCCACTCTAGGCATGCAGAGGGCACGGCACCACGTGACCTGCTCTGGCAGAGAGCCAGATCTCCACCTCTGGAAACCAGTATCAGGAACACGGTGGCGGACGGTGTCACGTGCAATGCTTGTCAGACTCCCAGCGAAGTTCTGAAATGCACTGACCCTTACTCGCTGATTAGCATTGCTTCGACGAACTCCAAGCTGACGACCCCTTTACCTCAAGCAGAAACGTGACCTTGGAACCAGCCCGAAATGATGGACGCATTTTCCGAAGCACTGCTAGGCCACTGAACTTTCCAGTGTCGCCAAGGCCTGACGGAAGCACTGTTCTGGCTAGGCACCCCACCTGTCGCAGTCCCTCTGCTCACAAAAATGTCCTCACGGGAGAGCCTAGTGTGTCGCATGGCTCTCTGATCCCCTGGCAGAAGGTGCCCGTCCACAGGCTGAGGTCCACGTAGAAGCTGGAGCCTGAAGGGTCAAGCATTATTTGCCCCTTTGGAAAGCAGGAGACTTGGGGCAGAAAACGGAAGGGAAAGCACAGGGGTCGCTCATCCTGGACACCCTGCAGGAATTCCCCGGGAGGAAAAGTGAGATTTCTCGAGAGAAACAGTGCGCCTGCCAGTCCTTGCCCGGAGCTCATCCAGCAGAGTACTTCAGCTAAGGCGAAAGTCGGCAAAGGAAGGGGCAGGGTTACCATCAGCAGAGTTGATGGTCACAAGTTGACCCGAGGCTTTCGTCACCGAAGTGCTGTAATGCTGGTGTGCCTTTCACAAGTCTGAGGAGCGTCTCGTCAGCACCGTTCTCCCAGGAAAGTCACTGTGTACCGAAAGTGTCAACTGTGCCTTCTGAGCAACCTCCAGCCCCATGGTCTTTGAGCTCTTGGTATGCAGAAGGCCAGGCAACAAAGTGTTTCCTCTGTCAGAGAGCTGGATACCCAGAGCTTACAGGACTCTCCAGGCACACGTTTCTCCCTGGTCGTCCGGGCAAAGCAAGGGGGACCGCAGATTGTAAACCTGAGCTGCACTGGGGAAAGCCTGCGATTACAAGGCTTCTCGGAATTTATAGGGGACGTCTTGCTCCCACAAGGAGCACATCGACTTCTGGTCCAGCTGGAGAAATGTGCTCTCATCCTCTGATGGTTGTTAGGCTGTAGTGCGGCAAGGAAAGTCCGCATATGCCTTGGTCAGCGCTCGAGGGTGGCAGCTTCCAAGAAGCCTTAGTGAGTGCAGTGGCTGAATGCCTTTATCCCTCCCAGGGTGGCGCGGCCTCTCGCGGCTGGGCCCTGGTCATGCCAGGACACGGAGTACCCCAAAGGGTCATCAGTGGCTTCCGAACAACTTCAGGCCCCGGGGGACATTGGGCTGAACCTGATGCCTGCAGAGGGAAGGGCCACTAAGCAGCCAGCTCCTGCTACAACTACACTCCTGGACACCAGCCTCAGGAGCATGCTGGTGGACGGTCTCGTGTACAATTCATGTCAGCCTTCAGGCGAAAATCTCAGATGCCCTGAGACTTCCACGGTGCAGGGAAGAGAACCTAGGAACTCAAAGCTGACGGCGCTTAACCTCACGCAGAACCTTCACTCGGTATCCCTCCCCTCACCCCCTATGATGAAGAACACATTTCCGTTTCCATTGCTAGGTTTTGAAAGGGGCACCGTCACCGAGGCCTGACTGAGGCATTGTCTCGGCTAAGCCCGTCACCTCACGCAGAAACACTGCTTACCAAAGGGGCCTCACGGAAGCGCCTAGTTTCTTGCGTGTGTTTCTTTTCACTCCGGTAGAAGGGGCTGCTACCCAGGCTACGTGTCCACAACGACAGTGGAGCCTGATGGGAAAGAATTATTTACCCATTTGAAAACTAGGATGCTTGAGGCCGAAAGACTGAATAAAAAGCCCTGCGCTCCTCACCTACTACACCCTGCAGGAATACCCGGGGAGGAACGCAGGGTTTCCTCAAAGAAAGAGCGTGCTTGCAAGTTCTTGCTAGGAGCACATCCAGCAGTTGACTTCATCTAGGGCGAGTGTCAGCTGAGCGCCAGGCTCAAAGTAAGGTGCAGGAACATGGTGGTGGACGTGTGTACCACAAGTGGCATCTGTGCCTGCTGAGCACCCTCGAGCCACATGGGTTTTGGGCTCTACTGTTTGGGACGCAGAAGGCCGGGCAACAAAGTCTTTCCTCCATCGGAGAGCTAGGTTTCCAGGGCTTGGAAGAAGCCTGAAGATCACGTTTCTAACCGGGCTTCTGGGCAATGTAAGGGGGTCGTCATTTTGTAAACCTGAGGCGCTTTGAGAGAAACGCCATGCTTGACCGGCTTCTCGGCATTCACACCTGACCTCTTGCTCCCGCAAGCAGCACCTCGACCCCGGACACAGTGAGAGAGCTGTGCAGTCGTCCTCGGAAGTTTGCTAGCCCTTTGCAAGATATACCGTGACCGGGGGGAAACGAAGGCGTTCCCTTACTCGTGCAATTCAGGAGGAACACATGTTTCCCAAAGTGCTCTCAGGGAAGGGGGCCAGTGTGCGACCCGTGTCTCTTTTGGCTGCTCGGGCACTTCAGCTACATGAGCTGGGTGTCAGTCGTGAAAAGGGCGTCGGACGAGAAAAGTGGAATTTGGCCTGTTGGCAACCCAGAGAGCTGCGTCCTCAGAGCTCCCTGAAAAACAGTCCCGTCGCCTGTCTTGGATTCGCCGTAAGAGTTCCCTGGGAGGCAAAGTGAGGCAGAGTGGGTTTTCTCGAAAGAACGTGGGTGCATGCCGTTCAGTGCTCGGAGCTCATCCCCAAGCCTTCTGGCTCGTGGTTAGGAAACCTGCCCACATGCTGCAAAAGGAAGGTCCGCGTGTGCCATGGCAAGTGTTGGAGTGCATTACGGTTCCCGAGAAGGCTTAGTGAATGTGCTGCTTTAACTCTGGTAGGCCTCTCAGGACTGCGAGTTCCCTCGCGCCTAGACCCGGCTCGTGGAAGAGCACGGGGTCCCCAACGTGTTATCTGTGGCCTCCGAGCCACCTCCAGCCCCATGGGTCATTGCGTTCCACTCTAGGCATGCAGAGGGCACGGCACCACGCGACCTGCTCTGGCAGAGAGCCAGATCTCCACCTCTGGAAACCAGTATCAGGAACACGGTGGCGGACGGTGTCACGTGCAATGCTTGTCAGACTCCCAGCGAAGTTCTGAAATGCGCTGAACCTTACTCGCTGATCAGCATTGCTTCGACGAACTCCAAGCTGACGACCCCTTTACCTCAAGCAGAAACGTGACTTTGGAACCAGCCCGAAATGATGGACGCATTTTCCGAAGCACTGCTAGGCCACTGAACTTTCCAGTGTCGCCAAGGCCTGACGGAAGCACTGTTCTGGCTAGGCACCCCACCTGTCGCAGTCCCTCTGCTTACAAAAATGTCCTCACGGGAGAGCCTAGTGTGTCGCATGGCTCTCTGATCCCCTGGCAGAAGGTGCCCGTCCACAGGCTGAGGTCCACGTAGAAGCTGGAGCCTGAAGGGTCAAGCATTATTTGCCCCTTTGGAAAGCAGGAGACTTGGGGCAGAAAACGGAAGGGAAAGCACAGGGGTCGCTCATCCTGGACACCCTGCAGGAATTCCCCGGGAGGAAAAGTGAGATTTCTCGAGAGAAACAGTGCGCCTGCCAGTCCTTGCCCGGAGCTCATCCAGCAGAGTACTTCAGCTAAGGCGAAAGTGGGCAAAGGAAGGGGCAGGGTTACCATCAGCAGAGTTGATGGTCACAAGTTGACCCGAGGCTTTCGTCACCGAAGTGCTGTAATGCTGGTGTGCCTTTCACAAGTCTGAGGAGCGTCTCGTCAGCACCGTTCTCCCAGGAAAGTCACTGTGTACCGAAAGTGTCAACTGTGCCTTCTGAGCAACCTCCAGCCCCATGGTCTTTGAGCTCTTGGTATGCAGAAGGCCAGGCAACAAAGTGTTTCCTCTGTCAGAGAGCTGGATACCCAGAGCTTACAGGACTCTCCAGGCACACGTTTCTCCCTGGTCGTCCGGGCAAAGCAAGGGGGACCGCAGATTGTAAACCTGAGCTGCACTGGGGAAAGCCTGCGATTACAAGGCTTCTCGGAATTTATAGGGGACGTCTTGCTCCCACAAGGAGCACATCGACTTCTGGTCCAGCTGGAGAAATGTGCTCTCATCCTCTGATGGTTGTTAGGCTGTAGTGCGGCAAGGAAAGTCCGCATATGCCTTGGTCAGCGCTCGAGGGTGGCAGCTTCCAAGAAGCCTTAGTGAGTGCAGTGGCTGAATGCCTTTATCCCTCCCAGGGTGGCGCGGCCTCTCGCGGCTGGGCCCTGGTCATGCCAGGACACGGAGTACCCCAAAGGGTCATCAGTGGCTTCCGAACAACTTCAGGCCCCGGGGGACATTGGGCTGAACCTGATGCCTGCAGAGGGAAGGGCCACTAAGCAGCCAGCTCCTGCTACAACTACACTCCTGGACACCAGCCTCAGGAGCATGCTGGTGGACGGTCCCGTGTACAATTCATGTCAGCCTTCAGGCGAAAATCTCAGATGCCCTGAGACTTCCACGGTGCAGGGAAGAGAACCTAGGAACTCAAAGCTGACGGCGCTTAACCTCACGCAGAACCTTCACTCGGTATCCCTCCCCTCACCCCCTATGATGAAGAACACATTTCCGTTTCCATTGCTAGGTCTTTGAAAGGGGCACCGTCACCGAGGCCTGACTGAGGCATTGTCTCGGCTAAGCCCGTCACCTCACGCAGAAACACTGCTTACCAAAGGGGCCTCACGGAAGCGCCTAGTTTCTTGCGTGTGTTTCTTTTCACTCCGGTAGAAGGGGCTGCTACCCAGGCTACGTGTCCACAACGACAGTGGAGCCTGATGGGAAAGAATTATTTACCCATTTGAAAACTAGGATGCTTGAGGCCGAAAGACTGAATAAAAAGCCCTGCGCTCCTCACCTACTACACCCTGCAGGAATACCCGGGGAGGAACGCAGGGTTTCCTCAAAGAAAGAGCGTGCTTGCAAGTTCTAGCTAGGAGCACATCCAGCAGTTGACTTCATCTAGGGCGAGTGTCAGCTGAGCGCCAGGCTCAAAGTAAGGTGCAGGAACATGGTGGTGGACGTGTGTACCACAAGTGGCTTCTGTGCCTGCTGAGCACCCTCGAGCCACATGGGTTTTGGGCTCTACTGTTTGGGACGCAGAAGGCCGGGCAACAAAGTCTTTCCTCCATCGGAGAGCTAGGTTTCCAGGGCTTGGAAGAAGCCTGAAGATCACGTTTCTAACCGGGCTTCTGGGCAATGTAAGGGGGTCGTCATTTTGTAAACCTGAGGCGCTTTGAGAGAAACGCCATGCTTGACCGGCTTCTCGGCATTCACACCTGACCTCTTGCTCCCGCAAGCAGCACCTCGACCCCGGACACAGTGAGAGAGAGCTGTGCAGTCGTCCTCGGAAGTTTGCTAGCCCTTTGCAAGATAAACCGTGACCGGGGGGAAACGAAGGCGTTCCCTTACTCGTGCAATTCAGGAGGAACACATGTTTCCCAAAGTGCTCTCAGGGAAGGGGGCCAGTGTGCGACCCGTGTCTCTTTTGGCTGCTCGGGCACTTCAGCTACATGAGCTGGGTGTCAGTCGTGAAAAGGGCGTCGGACGAGAAAAGTGGAATTTGGCCTGTTGGCAACCCAGAGAGCTGCGTCCTCAGAGCTCCCTGAAAAACAGTCCCGTCGCCTGTCTTGGATTCGCCGTAGGAGTTCCCTGGGAGGCAAAGTGAGGCAGAGTGGGTTTTCTCGAAAGAACGTGGGTGCATGCCGTTCAGTGCTCGGAGCTCATCCCCAAGCCTTCTGGCTCGTGGTTAGGAAACCTGCCCACATGCTGCAAAAGGAAGGTCCGCGTGTGCCATGGCAAGTGTTGGAGTGCATTACGGTTCCCGAGAAGGCTTAGTGAATGTGCTGCTTTAACTCTGGTAGGCCTCTCAGGACTGCGAGTTCCCTCGCGCCTAGACCCGGCTCGTGGAAGAGCACGGGGTCCCCAACGTGTTATCTGTGGCCTCCGAGCCACCTCCAGCCCCATGGGTCATTGCGTTCCACTCTAGGCATGCAGAGGGCACGGCACCACGCGACCTGCTCTGGCAGAGAGCCAGATCTCCACCTCTGGAAACCAGTATCAGGAACACGGTGGCGGACGGTGTCACGTGCAATGCTTGTCAGACTCCCAGCGAAGTTCTGAAATGCGCTGAACCTTACTCGCTGATCAGCATTGCTTCGACGAACTCCAAGCTGACGACCCCTTTACCTCAAGCAGAAACGTGACTTTGGAACCAGCCCGAAATGATGGACGCATTTTCCGAAGCACTGCTAGGCCACTGAACTTTCCAGTGTCGCCAAGGCCTGACGGAAGCACTGTTCTGGCTAGGCACCCCACCTGTCGCAGTCCCTCTGCTTACAAAAATGTCCTCACGGGAGAGCCTAGTGTGTCGCATGGCTCTCTGATCCCCTGGCAGAAGGTGCCCGTCCACAGGCTGAGGTCCACGTAGAAGCTGGAGCCTGAAGGGTCAAGCATTATTTGCCCCTTTGGAAAGCAGGAGACTTGGGGCAGAAAACGGAAGGGAAAGCACAGGGGTCGCTCATCCTGGACACCCTGCAGGAATTCCCCGGGAGGAAAAGTGAGATTTCTCGAGAGAAACAGTGCGCCTGCCAGTCCTTGCCCGGAGCTCATCCAGCAGAGTACTTCAGCTAAGGCGAAAGTCGGCAAAGGAAGGGGCAGGGTTACCATCAGCAGAGTTGATGGTCACAAGTTGACCCGAGGCTTTCGTCACCGAAGTGCTGTAATGCTGGTGTGCCTTTCACAAGTCTGAGGAGCGTCTCGTCAGCACCGTTTTCCCAGGAAAGTCACTGTGTACCGAAAGTGTCAACTGTGCCTTCTGAGCAACCTCCAGCCCCATGGTCTTTGAGCTCTTGGTATGCAGAAGGCCAGGCAACAAAGTGTTTCCTCTGTCAGAGAGCTGGATACCCAGAGCTTACAGGACTCTCCAGGCACACGTTTCTCCCTGGTCGTCCGGGCAAAGCAAGGGGGACCGCAGATTGTAAACCTGAGCTGCACTGGGGAAAGCCTGCGATTACAAGGCTTCTCGGAATTTATAGGGGACGTCTTGCTCCCACAAGGAGCACATCGACTTCTGGTCCAGCTGGAGAAATGTGCTCTCATCCTCTGATGGTTGTTAGGCTGTAGTGCGGCAAGGAAAGTCCGCATATGCCTTGGTCAGCGCTCGAGGGTGGCAGCTTCCAAGAAGCCTTAGTGAGTGCAGTGGCTGAATGCCTTTATCCCTCCCAGGGTGGCGCGGCCTCTCGCGGCTGGGCCCTGGTCATGCCAGGACACGGAGTACCCCAAAGGGTCATCAGTGGCTTCCGAACAACTTCAGGCCCCGGGGGACATTGGGCTGAACCTGATGCCTGCAGAGGGAAGGGCCACTAAGCAGCCAGCTCCTGCTACAACTACACTCCTGGACACCAGCCTCAGGAGCATGCTGGTGGACGGTCTCGTGTACAATTCATGTCAGCCTTCAGGCGAAAATCTCAGATGCCCTGAGACTTCCACGGTGCAGGGAAGAGAACCTAGGAACTCAAAGCTGACGGCGCTTAACCTCACGCAGAACCTTCACTCGGTATCCCTCCCCTCACCCCCTATGATGAAGAACACATTTCCGTTTCCATTGCTAGGTCTTTGAAAGGGGCACCGTCACCGAGGCCTGACTGAGGCATTGTCTCGGCTAAGCCCGTCACCTCACGCAGAAACACTGCTTACCAAAGGGGCCTCACGGAAGCGCCTAGTTTCTTGCGTGTGTTTCTTTTCACTCCGGTAGAAGGGGCTGCTACCCAGGCTACGTGTCCACAACGACAGTGGAGCCTGATGGGAAAGAATTATTTACCCATTTGAAAACTAGGATGCTTGAGGCCGAAAGACTGAATAAAAAGCCCTGCGCTCCTCACCTACTACACCCTGCAGGAATACCCGGGGAGGAACGCAGGGTTTCCTCAAAGAAAGAGCGTGCTTGCAAGTTCTAGCTAGGAGCACATCCAGCAGTTGACTTCATCTAGGGCGAGTGTCAGCTGAGCGCCAGGCTCAAAGTAAGGTGCAGGAACATGGTGGTGGACGTGTGTACCACAAGTGGCTTCTGTGCCTGCTGAGCACCCTCGAGCCACATGGGTTTTGGGCTCTACTGTTTGGGACGCAGAAGGCCGGGCAACAAAGTCTTTCCTCCATCGGAGAGCTAGGTTTCCAGGGCTTGGAAGAAGCCTGAAGATCACGTTTCTAACCGGGCTTCTGGGCAATGTAAGGGGGTCGTCATTTTGTAAACCTGAGGCGCTTTGAGAGAAACGCCATGCTTGACCGGCTTCTCGGCATTCACACCTGACCTCTTGCTCCCGCAAGCAGCACCTCGACCCCGGACACAGTGAGAGAGAGCTGTGCAGTTGTCCTCGGAAGTTTGCTAGCCCTTTGCAAGATATACCGTGACCGGGGGGAAACGAAGGCGTTCCCTTACTCGTGCAATTCAGGAGGAACACATGTTTCCCAAAGTGCTCTCAGGGAAGGGGGCCAGTGTGCGACCCGTGTCTCTTTTGGCTGCTCGGGCACTTCAGCTACATGAGCTGGGTGTCAGTCGTGAAAAGGGCGTCGGACGAGAAAAGTGGAATTTGGCCTGTTGGCAACCCAGAGAGCTGCGTCCTCAGAGCTCCCTGAAAAACAGTCCCGTCGCCTGTCTTGGATTCGCCGTAGGAGTTCCCTGGGAGGCAAAGTGAGGCAGAGTGGGTTTTCTCGAAAGAACGTGGGTGCATGCCGTTCAGTGCTCGGAGCTCATCCCCAAGCCTTCTGGCTCGTGGTTAGGAAACCTGCCCACATGCTGCAAAAGGAAGGTCCGCGTGTGCCATGGCAAGTGTTGGAGTGCATTACGGTTCCCGAGAAGGCTTAGTGAATGTGCTGCTTTAACTCTGGTAGGCCTCTCAGGACTGCGAGTTCCCTCGCGCCTAGACCCGGCTCGTGGAAGAGCACGGGGTCCCCAACGTGTTATCTGTGGCCTCCGAGCCACCTCCAGCCCCATGGGTCATTGCGTTCCACTCTAGGCATGCAGAGGGCACGGCACCACGCGACCTGCTCTGGCAGAGAGCCAGATCTCCACCTCTGGAAACCAGTATCAGGAACACGGTGGCGGACGGTGTCACGTGCAATGCTTGTCAGACTCCCAGCGAAGTTCTGAAATGCGCTGAACCTTACTCGCTGATCAGCATTGCTTCGACGAACTCCAAGCTGACGACCCCTTTACCTCAAGCAGAAACGTGACTTTGGAACCAGCCCGAAATGATGGACGCATTTTCCGAAGCACTGCTAGGCCACTGAACTTTCCAGTGTCGCCAAGGCCTGACGGAAGCACTGTTCTGGCTAGGCACCCCACCTGTCGCAGTCCCTCTGCTCACAAAAATGTCCTCACGGGAGAGCCTAGTGTGTCGCATGGCTCTCTGATCCCCTGGCAGAAGGTGCCCGTCCACAGGCTGAGGTCCACGTAGAAGCTGGAGCCTGAAGGGTCAAGCATTATTTGCCCCTTTGGAAAGCAGGAGACTTGGGGCAGAAAACGGAAGGGAAAGCACAGGGGTCGCTCATCCTGGACACCCTGCAGGAATTCCCCGGGAGGAAAAGCGAGATTTCTCGAGAGAAACAGTGCGCCTGCCAGTCCTTGCCCGGAGCTCATCCAGCAGAGTACTTCAGCTAAGGCGAAAGTCGGCAAAGGAAGGGGCAGGGTTACCATCAGCAGAGTTGATGGTCACAAGTTGACCCGAGGCTTTCGTCACCGAAGTGCTGTAATGCTGGTGTGCCTTTCACAAGACTGAGGAGCGTCTCGTCAGCACCGTTTTCCCAGGAAAGTCACTGTGTACCGAAAGTGTCAACTGTGCCTTCTGAGCAACCTCCAGCCCCATGGTCTTTGAGCTCTTGGTATGCAGAAGGCCAGGCAACAAAGTGTTTCCTCTGTCAGAGAGCTGGATACCCAGAGCTTACAGGACTCTCCAGGCACACGTTTCTCCCTGGTCGTCCGGGCAAAGCAAGGGGGACCGCAGATTGTAAACCTGAGCTGCACTGGGGAAAGCCTGCGATTACAAGGCTTCTCGGAATTTATAGGGGACGTCTTGCTCCCACAAGGAGCACATCGACTTCTGGTCCAGCTGGAGAAATGTGCTCTCATCCTCTGATGGTTGTTAGGCTGTAGTGCGGCAAGGAAAGTCCGCATATGCCTTGGTCAGCGCTCGAGGGTGGCAGCTTCCAAGAAGCCTTAGTGAGTGCAGTGGCTGAATGCCTTTATCCCTCCCAGGGTGGCGCGGCCTCTCGCGGCTGGGCCCTGGTCATGCCAGGACACGGAGTACCCCAAAGGGTCATCAGTGGCTTCCGAACAACTTCAGGCCCCGTGGGACATTGGGCTGAACCTGATGCCTGCAGAGGGAAGGGCCACTAAGCAGCCAGCTCCTGCTACAACTACACTCCTGGACACCAGCCTCAGGAGCATGCTGGTGGACGGTCTCGTGTACAATTCATGTCAGCCTTCAGGCGAAAATCTCAGATGCCCTGAGACTTCCACGGTGCAGGGAAGAGAACCTAGGAACTCAAAGCTGACGGCGCTTAACCTCACGCAGAACCTTCACTCGGTATCCCTCCCCTCACCCCCTATGATGAAGAACACATTTCCGTTCCCATTGCTAGGTCTTTGAAAGGGGCACCGTCACCGAGGCCTGACTGAGGCATTGTCTCGGCTAAGCCCGTCACCTCACGCAGAAACACTGCTTACCAAAGGGGCCTCACGGAAGCGCCTAGTTTCTTGCGTGTGTTTCTTTTCACTCCGGTAGAAGGGGCTGCTACCCAGGCTACGTGTCCACAACGACAGTGGAGCCTGATGGGAAGGAATTATTTACCCATTTGAAAACTAGGATGCTTGAGGCCTAAAGACTGAATAAAAAGCCCTGCGCTCCTCACCTACTACACCCTGCAGGAATACCCGGGGAGGAACGCAGGGTTTCCTCAAAGAAAGAGCGTGCTTGCAAGTTCTAGCTAGGAGCACATCCAGCAGTTGACTTCATCTAGGGCGAGTGTCAGCTGAGTGCCAGGCTCAAAGTAAGGTGCAGGAACATGGTGGTGGACGTGTGTACCACAAGTGGCTTCTGTGCCTGCTGAGCACCCTCGAGCCACATGGGTTTTGGGCTCTACTGTTTGGGACGCAGAAGGCCGGGCAACAAAGTCTTTCCTCCATCGGAGAGCTAGGTTTCCAGGGCTTGGAAGAAGCCTGAAGATCACGTTTCTAACCGGGCTTCTGGGCAATGTAAGGGCGTCGTCATTTTGTAAACCTGAGGCGCTTTGAGAGAAACGCCATGCTTGACCGGCTTCTCGGCATTCACACCTGACCTCTTGCTCCCGCAAGCAGCACCTCGACCCCGGACACAGTGAGAGAGCTGTGCAGTCGTCCTCGGAAGTTTGCTAGCCCTTTGCAAGATATACCGTGACCGGGGGGAAACGAAGGCGTTCCCTTACTCGTGCAATTCAGGAGGAACACATGTTTCCCAAAGTGCTCTCAGGGAAGGGGGCCAGTGTGCGACCCGTGTCTCTTTTGGCTGCTCGGGCACTTCAGCTACATGAGCTGGGTGTCAGTCGTGAAAAGGGCGTCGGACGAGAAAAGTGGAATTTGGCCTGTTGGCAACCCAGAGAGCTGCGTCCTCAGAGCTCCCTGAAAAACAGTCCCGTCGCCTGTCTTGGATTCGCCGTAGGAGTTCCCTGGGAGGCAAAGTGAGGCAGAGTGGGTTTTCTCGAAAGAACGTGGGTGCATGCCGTTCAGTGCTCGGAGCTCATCCCCAAGCCTTCTGGCTCGTGGTTAGGAAACCTGCCCACATGCTGCAAAAGGAAGGTCCGCGTGTGCCATGGCAAGTGTTGGAGTGCATTACGGTTCCCGAGAAGGCTTAGTGAATGTGCTGCTTTAACTCTGGTAGGCCTCTCAGGACTGCGAGTTCCCTCGCGCCTAGACCCGGCTCGTGGAAGAGCACGGGGTCCCCAACGTGTTATCTGTGGCCTCCGAGCCACCTCCAGCCCCATGGGTCATTGCGTTCCACTCTAGGCATGCAGAGGGCACGGCACCACGTGACCTGCTCTGGCAGAGAGCCAGATCTCCACCTCTGGAAACCAGTATCAGGAACACGGTGGCGGACGGTGTCACGTGCAATGCTTGTCAGACTCCCAGCGAAGTTCTGAAATGCACTGACCCTTACTCGCTGATCAGCATTGCTTCGACGAACTCCAAGCTGACGACCCCTTTACCTCAAGCAGAAACGTGACTTTGGAACCAGCCCGAAATGATGGACGCATTTTCCGAAGCACTGCTAGGCCACTGAACTTTCCAGTGTCGCCAAGGCCTGACGGAAGCACTGTTCTGGCTAGGCACCCCACCTGTCGCAGTCCCTCTGCTCACAAAAATGTCCTCACGGGAGAGCCTAGTGTGTCGCATGGCTCTCTGATCCCCTGGCAGAAGGTGCCCGTCCACAGGCTGAGGTCCACGTAGAAGCTGGAGCCTGAAGGGTCAAGCATTATTTGCCCCTTTGGAAAGCAGGAGACTTGGGGCAGAAAACGGAAGGGAAAGCACAGGGGTCGCTCATCCTGGACACCCTGCAGGAATTCCCCGGGAGGAAAAGTGAGATTTCTCGAGAGAAACAGTGCGCCTGCCAGTCCTTGCCCGGAGCTCATCCAGCAGAGTACTTCAGCTAAGGCGAAAGTGGGCAAAGGAAGGGGCAGGGTTACCATCAGCAGAGTTGATGGTCACAAGTTGACCCGAGGCTTTCGTCACCGAAGTGCTGTAATGCTGGTGTGCCTTTCACAAGTCTGAGGAGCGTCTCGTCAGCACCGTTCTCCCAGGAAAGTCACTGTGTACCGAAAGTGTCAACTGTGCCTTCTGAGCAACCTCCAGCCCCATGGTCTTTGAGCTCTTGGTATGCAGAAGGCCAGGCAACAAAGTGTTTCCTCTGTCAGAGAGCTGGATACCCAGAGCTTACAGGACTCTCCAGGCACACGTTTCTCCCTGGTCGTCCGGGCAAAGCAAGGGGGACCGCAGATTGTAAACCTGAGCTGCACTGGGGAAAGCCTGCGATTACAAGGCTTCTCGGAATTTATAGGGGACGTCTTGCTCCCACAAGGAGCACATCGACTTCTGGTCCAGCTGGAGAAATGTGCTCTCATCCTCTGATGGTTGTTAGGCTGTAGTGCGGCAAGGAAAGTCCGCATATGCCTTGGTCAGCGCTCGAGGGTGGCAGCTTCCAAGAAGCCTTAGTGAGTGCAGTGGCTGAATGCCTTTATCCCTCCCAGGGTGGCGCGGCCTCTCGCGGCTGGGCCCTGGTCATGCCAGGACACGGAGTACCCCAAAGGGTCATCAGTGGCTTCCGAACAACTTCAGGCCCCGGGGGACATTGGGCTGAACCTGATGCCTGCAGAGGGAAGGGCCACTAAGCAGCCAGCTCCTGCTACAACTACACTCCTGGACACCAGCCTCAGGAGCATGCTGGTGGACGGTCTCGTGTACAATTCATGTCAGCCTTCAGGCGAAAATCTCAGATGCCCTGAGACTTCCACGGTGCAGGGCAGAGAACCTAGGAACTCAAAGCTGACGGCGCTTAACCTCACGCAGAACCTTCACTCGGTATCCCTCCCCTCACCCCCTATGATGAAGAACACATTTCCGTTTCCATTGCTAGGTGTTTGAAAGGGGCACCGTCACCGAGGCCTGACTGAGGCATTGTCTCGGCTAAGCCCGTCACCTCACGCAGAAACACTGCTTACCAAAGGGGCCTCACGGAAGCGCCTAGTTTCTTGCGTGTGTTTCTTTTCACTCCGGTAGAAGGGGCTGCTACCCAGGCTACGTGTCCACAACGACAGTGGAGCCTGATGGGAAAGAATTATTTACCCATTTGAAAACTAGGATGCTTGAGGCCGAAAGACTGAATAAAAAGCCCTGCGCTCCTCACCTACTACACCCTGCAGGAATACCCGGGGAGGAACGCAGGGTTTCCTCAAAGAAAGAGCGTGCTTGCAAGTTCTTGCTAGGAGCACATCCAGCAGTTGACTTCATCTAGGGCGAGTGTCAGCTGAGCGCCAGGCTCAAAGTAAGGTGCAGGAACATGGTGGTGGACGTGTGTACCACAAGTGGCATCTGTGCCTGCTGAGCACCCTCGAGCCACATGGGTTTTGGGCTCTACTGTTTGGGACGCAGAAGGCCGGGCAACAAAGTCTTTCCTCCATCGGAGAGCTAGGTTTCCAGGGCTTGGAAGAAGCCTGAAGATCACGTTTCTAACCGGGCTTCTGGGCAATGTAAGGGGGTCGTCATTTTGTAAACCTGAGGCGCTTTGAGAGAAACGCCATGCTTGACCGGCTTCTCGGCATTCACACCTGACCTCTTGCTCCCGCAAGCAGCACCTCGACCCCGGACACAGTGAGAGAGCTGTGCAGTGGTCCTCGGAAGTTTGCTAGCCCTTTGCAAGATATACCGTGACCGGGGGGAAACGAAGGCGTTCCCTTACTCGTGCAATTCAGGAGGAACACATGTTTCCCAAAGTGCTCTCAGGGAAGGGGGCCAGTGTGCGACCCGTGTCTCTTTTGGCTGCTCGGGCACTTCAGCTACATGAGCTGGGTGTCAGTCGTGAAAAGGGCGTCGGACGAGAAAAGTGGAATTTGGCCTGTTGGCAACCCAGAGAGCTGCGTCCTCAGAGCTCCCTGAAAAACAGTCCCGTCGCCTGTCTTGGATTCGCCGTAGGAGTTCCCTGGGAGGCAAAGTGAGGCAGAGTGGGTTTTCTCGAAAGAACGTGGGTGCATGCCGTTCAGTGCTCGGAGCTCATCCCCAAGCCTTCTGGCTCGTGGTTAGGAAACCTGCCCACATGCTGCAAAAGGAAGGTCCGCGTGTGCCATGGCAAGTGTTGGAGTGCATTACGGTTCCCGAGAAGGCTTAGTGAATGTGCTGCTTTAACTCTGGTAGGCCTCTCAGGACTGCGAGTTCCCTCGCGCCTAGACCCGGCTCGTGGAAGAGCACGGGGTCCCCAACGTGTTATCTGTGGCCTCCGAGCCACCTCCAGCCCCATGGGTCATTGCGTTCCACTCTAGGCATGCAGAGGGCACGGCACCACGCGACCTGCTCTGGCAGAGAGCCAGATCTCCACCTCTGGAAACCAGTATCAGGAACACGGTGGCGGACGGTGTCACGTGCAATGCTTGTCAGACTCCCAGCGAAGTTCTGAAATGCGCTGAACCTTACTCGCTGATCAGCATTGCTTCGACGAACTCCAAGCTGACGACCCCTTTACCTCAAGCAGAAACGTGACTTTGGAACCAGCCCGAAATGATGGACGCATTTTCCGAAGCACTGCTAGGCCACTGAACTTTCCAGTGTCGCCAAGGCCTGACGGAAGCACTGTTCTGGCTAGGCACCCCACCTGTCGCAGTCCCTCTGCTCACAAAAATGTCCTCACGGGAGAGCCTAGTGTGTCGCATGGCTCTCTGATCCCCTGGCAGAAGGTGCCCGTCCACAGGCTGAGGTCCACGTAGAAGCTGGAGCCTGAAGGGTCAAGCATTATTTGCCCCTTTGGAAAGCAGGAGACTTGGGGCAGAAAACGGAAGGGAAAGCACAGGGGTCGCTCATCCTGGACACCCTGCAGGAATTCCCCGGGAGGAAAAGCGAGATTTCTCGAGAGAAACAGTGCGCCTGCCAGTCCTTGCCCGGAGCTCATCCAGCAGAGTACTTCAGCTAAGGCGAAAGTGGGCAAAGGAAGGGGCAGGGTTACCATCAGCAGAGTTGATGGTCACAAGTTGACCCGAGGCTTTCGTCACCGAAGTGCTGTAATGCTGGTGTGCCTTTCACAAGTCTGAGGAGCGTCTCGTCAGCACCGTTCTCCCAGGAAAGTCACTGTGTACCGAAAGTGTCAACTGTGCCTTCTGAGCAACCTCCAGCCCCATGGTCTTTGAGCTCTTGGTATGCAGAAGGCCAGGCAACAAAGTGTTTCCTCTGTCAGAGAGCTGGATACCCAGAGCTTACAGGACTCTCCAGGCACACGTTTCTCCCTGGTCGTCCGGGCAAAGCAAGGGGGACCGCAGATTGTAAACCTGAGCTGCACTGGGGAAAGCCTGCGATTACAAGGCTTCTCGGAATTTATAGGGGACGTCTTGCTCCCACAAGGAGCACATCGACTTCTGGTCCAGCTGGAGAAATGTGCTCTCATCCTCTGATGGTTGTTAGGCTGTAGTGCGGCAAGGAAAGTCCGCATATGCCTTGGTCAGCGCTCGAGGGTGGCAGCTTCCAAGAAGCCTTAGTGAGTGCAGTGGCTGAATGCCTTTATCCCTCCCAGGGTGGCGCGGCCTCTCGCGGCTGGGCCCTGGTCATGCCAGGACACGGAGTACCCCAAAGGGTCATCAGTGGCTTCCGAACAACTTCAGGCCCCGGGGGACATTGGGCTGAACCTGATGCCTGCAGAGGGAAGGGCCACTAAGCAGCCAGCTCCTGCTACAACTACACTCCTGGACACCAGCCTCAGGAGCATGCTGGTGGACGGTCTCGTGTACAATTCATGTCAGCCTTCAGGCGAAAATCTCAGATGCCCTGAGACTTCCACGGTGCAGGGCAGAGAACCTAGGAACTCAAAGCTGACGGCGCTTAACCTCACGCAGAACCTTCACTCGGTATCCCTCCCCTCACCCCCTATGATGAAGAACACATTTCCGTTTCCATTGCTAGGTGTTTGAAAGGGGCACCGTCACCAAGGCCTGACTGAGGCATTGTCTCGGCTAAGCCCCTCACCTCACGCAGAAACACTGCTTACCAAAGGGGCCTCACGGAAGCGCCTAGTTTCTTGCGTGTGTTTCTTTTCACTCCGGTAGAAGGGGCTGCTACCCAGGCTACGTGTCCACAACGACAGTGGAGCCTGATGGGAAAGAATTATTTACCCATTTGAAAACTAGGATGCTTGAGGCCGAAAGACTGAATAAAAAGCCCTGCGCTCCTCACCTACTACACCCTGCAGGAATACCCGGGGAGGAACGCAGGGTTTCCTCAAAGAAAGAGCGTGCTTGCAAGTTCTTGCTAGGAGCACATCCAGCAGTTGACTTCATCTAGGGCGAGTGTCAGCTGAGCGCCAGGCTCAAAGTAAGGTGCAGGAACATGGTGGTGGACGTGTGTACCACAAGTGGCATCTGTGCCTGCTGAGCACCCTCGAGCCACATGGGTTTTGGGCTCTACTGTTTGGGACGCAGAAGGCCGGGCAACAAAGTCTTTCCTCCATCGGAGAGCTAGGTTTCCAGGGCTTGGAAGAAGCCTGAAGATCACGTTTCTAACCGGGCTTCTGGGCAATGTAAGGGGGTCGTCATTTTGTAAACCTGAGGCGCTTTGAGAGAAACGCCATGCTTGACCGGCTTCTCGGCATTCACACCTGACCTCTTGCTCCCGCAAGCAGCACCTCGACCCCGGACACAGTGAGAGAGCTGTGCAGTCGTCCTCGGAAGTTTGCTAGCCCTTTGCAAGATATACCGTGACCGGGGGGAAACGAAGGCGTTCCCTTACTCGTGCAATTCAGGAGGAACACATGTTTCCCAAAGTGCTCTCAGGGAAGGGGGCCAGTGTGCGACCCGTGTCTCTTTTGGCTGCTCGGGCACTTCAGCTACATGAGCTGGGTGTCAGTCGTGAAAAGGGCGTCGGACGAGAAAAGTGGAATTTGGCCTGTTGGCAACCCAGAGAGCTGCGTCCTCAGAGCTCCCTGAAAAACAGTCCCGTCGCCTGTCTTGGATTCGCCGTAGGAGTTCCCTGGGAGGCAAAGTGAGGCAGAGTGGGTTTTCTCGAAAGAACGTGGGTGCATGCCGTTCAGTGCTCGGAGCTCATCCCCAAGCCTTCTGGCTCGTGGTTAGGAAACCTGCCCACATGCTGCAAAAGGAAGGTCCGCGTGTGCCATGGCAAGTGTTGGAGTGCATTACGGTTCCCGAGAAGGCTTAGTGAATGTGCTGCTTTAACTCTGGTAGGCCTCTCAGGACTGCGAGTTCCCTCGCGCCTAGACCCGGCTCGTGGAAGAGCACGGGGTCCCCAACGTGTTATCTGTGGCCTCCGAGCCACCTCCAGCCCCATGGGTCATTGCGTTCCACTCTAGGCATGCAGAGGGCACGGCACCACGCGACCTGCTCTGGCAGAGAGCCAGATCTCCACCTCTGGAAACCAGTATCAGGAACACGGTGGCGGACGGTGTCACGTGCAATGCTTGTCAGACTCCCAGCGAAGTTCTGAAATGCGCTGAACCTTACTCGCTGATCAGCATTGCTTCGACGAACTCCAAGCTGACGACCCCTTTACCTCAAGCAGAAACGTGACTTTGGAACCAGCCCGAAATGATGGACGCATTTTCCGAAGCACTGCTAGGCCACTGAACTTTCCAGTGTCGCCAAGGCCTGACGGAAGCACTGTTCTGGCTAGGCACCCCACCTGTCGCAGTCCCTCTGCTCACAAAAATGTCCTCACGGGAGAGCCTAGTGTGTCGCATGGCTCTCTGATCCCCTGGCAGAAGGTGCCCGTCCACAGGCTGAGGTCCACGTAGAAGCTGGAGCCTGAAGGGTCAAGCATTATTTGCCCCTTTGGAAAGCAGGAGACTTGGGGCAGAAAACGGAAGGGAAAGCACAGGGGTCGCTCATCCTGGACACCCTGCAGGAATTCCCCGGGAGGAAAAGCGAGATTTCTCGAGAGAAACAGTGCGCCTGCCAGTCCTTGCCCGGAGCTCATCCAGCAGAGTACTTCAGCTAAGGCGAAAGTCGGCAAAGGAAGGGGCAGGGTTACCATCAGCAGAGTTGATGGTCACAAGTTGACCCGAGGCTTTCGTCACCGAAGTGCTGTAATGCTGGTGTGCCTTTCACAAGACTGAGGAGCGTCTCGTCAGCACCGTTTTCCCAGGAAAGTCACTGTGTACCGAAAGTGTCAACTGTGCCTTCTGAGCAACCTCCAGCCCCATGGTCTTTGAGCTCTTGGTATGCAGAAGGCCAGGCAACAAAGTGTTTCCTCTGTCAGAGAGCTGGATACCCAGAGCTTACAGGACTCTCCAGGCACACGTTTCTCCCTGGTCGTCCGGGCAAAGCAAGGGGGACCGCAGATTGTAAACCTGAGCTGCACTGGGGAAAGCCTGCGATTACAAGGCTTCTCGGAATTTATAGGGGACGTCTTGCTCCCACAAGGAGCACATCGACTTCTGGTCCAGCTGGAGAAATGTGCTCTCATCCTCTGATGGTTGTTAGGCTGTAGTGCGGCAAGGAAAGTCCGCATATGCCTTGGTCAGCGCTCGAGGGTGGCAGCTTCCAAGAAGCCTTAGTGAGTGCAGTGGCTGAATGCCTTTATCCCTCCCAGGGTGGCGCGGCCTCTCGCGGCTGGGCCCTGGTCATGCCAGGACACGGAGTACCCCAAAGGGTCATCAGTGGCTTCCGAACAACTTCAGGCCCCGGGGGACATTGGGCTGAACCTGATGCCTGCAGAGGGAAGGGCCACTAAGCAGCCAGCTCCTGCTACAACTACACTCCTGGACACCAGCCTCAGGAGCATGCTGGTGGACGGTCTCGTGTACAATTCATGTCAGCCTTCAGGCGAAAATCTCAGATGCCCTGAGACTTCCACGGTGCAGGGAAGAGAACCTAGGAACTCAAAGCTGACGGCGCTTAACCTCACGCAGAACCTTCACTCGGTATCCCTCCCCTCACCCCCTATGATGAAGAACACATTTCCGTTTCCATTGCTAGGTCTTTGAAAGGGGCACCGTCACCGAGGCCTGACTGAGGCATTGTCTCGGCTAAGCCCGTCACCTCACGCAGAAACACTGCTTACCAAAGGGGCCTCACGGAAGCGCCTAGTTTCTTGCGTGTGTTTCTTTTCACTCCGGTAGAAGGGGCTGCTACCCAGGCTACGTGTCCACAACGACAGTGGAGCCTGATGGGAAAGAATTATTTACCCATTTGAAAACTAGGATGCTTGAGGCCGAAAGACTGAATAAAAAGCCCTGCGCTCCTCACCTACTACACCCTGCAGGAATACCCGGGGAGGAACGCAGGGTTTCCTCAAAGAAAGAGCGTGCTTGCAAGTTCTTGCTAGGAGCACATCCAGCAGTTGACTTCATCTAGGGCGAGTGTCAGCTGAGCGCCAGGCTCAAAGTAAGGTGCAGGAACATGGTGGTGGACGTGTGTACCACAAGTGGCATCTGTGCCTGCTGAGCACCCTCGAGCCACATGGGTTTTGGGCTCTACTGTTTGGGACGCAGAAGGCCGGGCAACAAAGTCTTTCCTCCATCGGAGAGCTAGGTTTCCAGGGCTTGGAAGAAGCCTGAAGATCACGTTTCTAACCGGGCTTCTGGGCAATGTAAGGGGGTCGTCATTTTGTAAACCTGAGGCGCTTTGAGAGAAACGCCATGCTTGACCGGCTTCTCGGCATTCACACCTGACCTCTTGCTCCCGCAAGCAGCACCTCGACCCCGGACACAGTGAGAGAGCTGTGCAGTGGTCCTCGGAAGTTTGCTAGCCCTTTGCAAGATATACCGTGACCGGGGGGAAACGAAGGCGTTCCCTTACTCGTGCAATTCAGGAGGAACACATGTTTCCCAAAGTGCTCTCAGGGAAGGGGGCCAGTGTGCGACCCGTGTCTCTTTTGGCTGCTCGGGCACTTCAGCTACATGAGCTGGGTGTCAGTCGTGAAAAGGGCGTCGGACGAGAAAAGTGGAATTTGGCCTGTTGGCAACCCAGAGAGCTGCGTCCTCAGAGCTCCCTGAAAAACAGTCCCGTCGCCTGTCTTGGATTCGCCATAGGAGTTCCCTGGGAGGCAAAGTGAGGCAGAATGGGTTTTCTCGAAAGAACGTGGGTGCATGCCGTTCAGTGCTCGGAGCTCATCCCCAAGCCTTCTGGCTCGTGGTTAGGAAACCTGCCCACATGCTGCAAAAGGAAGGTCCGCGTGTGCCATGGCAAGTGTTGGAGTGCATTACGGTTCCCGAGAAGGCTTAGTGAATGTGCTGCTTTAACTCTGGTAGGCCTCTCAGGACTGCGAGTTCCCTCGCGCCTAGACCCGGCTCGTGGAAGAGCACGGGGTCCCCAACGTGTTATCTGTGGCCTCCGAGCCACCTCCAGCCCCATGGGTCATTGCGTTCCACTCTAGGCATGCAGAGGGCACGGCACCACGCGACCTGCTCTGGCAGAGAGCCAGATCTCCACCTCTGGAAACCAGTATCAGGAACACGGTGGCGGACGGTGTCACGTGCAATGCTTGTCAGACTCCCAGCGAAGTTCTGAAATGCGCTGAACCTTACTCGCTGATCAGCATTGCTTCGACGAACTCCAAGCTGACGACCCCTTTACCTCAAGCAGAAACGTGACTTTGGAACCAGCCCGAAATGATGGACGCATTTTCCGAAGCACTGCTAGGCCACTGAACTTTCCAGTGTCGCCAAGGCCTGACGGAAGCACTGTTCTGGCTAGGCACCCCACCTGTCGCAGTCCCTCTGCTTACAAAAATGTCCTCACGGGAGAGCCTAGTGTGTCGCATGGCTCTCTGATCCCCTGGCAGAAGGTGCCCGTCCACAGGCTGAGGTCCACGTAGAAGCTGGAGCCTGAAGGGTCAAGCATTATTTGCCCCTTTGGAAAGCAGGAGACTTGGGGCAGAAAACGGAAGGGAAAGCACAGGGGTCGCTCATCCTGGACACCCTGCAGGAATTCCCCGGGAGGAAAAGTGAGATTTCTCGAGAGAAACAGTGCGCCTGCCAGTCCTTGCCCGGAGCTCATCCAGCAGAGTACTTCAGCTAAGGCGAAAGTCGGCAAAGGAAGGGGCAGGGTTACCATCAGCAGAGTTGATGGTCACAAGTTGACCCGAGGCTTTCGTCACCGAAGTGCTGTAATGCTGGTGTGCCTTTCACAAGTCTGAGGAGCGTCTCGTCAGCACCGTTCTCCCAGGAAAGTCACTGTGTACCGAAAGTGTCAACTGTGCCTTCTGAGCAACCTCCAGCCCCATGGTCTTTGAGCTCTTGGTATGCAGAAGGCCAGGCAACAAAGTGTTTCCTCTGTCAGAGAGCTGGATACCCAGAGCTTACAGGACTCTCCAGGCACACGTTTCTCCCTGGTCGTCCGGGCAAAGCAAGGGGGACCGCAGATTGTAAACCTGAGCTGCACTGGGGAAATCCTGCGATTACAAGGCTTCTCGGAATTTATAGGGGACGTCTTGCTCCCACAAGGAGCACATCGACTTCTGGTCCAGCTGGAGAAATGTGCTCTCATCCTCTGATGGTTGTTAGGCTGTAGTGTGGCAAGGAAAGTCCGCATATGCCTTGGTCAGCGCTCGAGGGTGGCAGCTTCCAAGAAGCCTTAGTGAGTGCAGTGGCTGAATGCCTTTATCCCTCCCAGGGTGGCGCGGCCTCTCGCGGCTGGGCCCTGGTCATGCCAGGACACGGAGTACCCCAAAGGGTCATCAGTGGCTTCCGAACAACTTCAGGCCCCGGGGGACATTGGGCTGAACCTGATGCCTGCAGAGGGAAGGGCCACTAAGCAGCCAGCTCCTGCTACAACTACACTCCTGGACACCAGCCTCAGGAGCATGCTGGTGGACGGTCTCGTGTACAATTCATGTCAGCCTTCGGCCGAAAATCTCAGATGCCCTGAGACTTCCACGGTGCAGGGCAGAGAACCTAGGAACTCAAAGCTGACGGCGCTTAACCTCACGCAGAACCTTCACTCGGTATCCCTCCCCTCACCCCCTATGATGAAGAACACATTTCCGTTTCCATTGCTAGGTGTTTGAAAGGGGCACCGTCACCGAGGCCTGACTGAGGCATTGTCTCGGCTAAGCCCCTCACCTCACGCAGAAACACTGCTTACCAAAGGGGCCTCACGGAAGCGCCTAGTTTCTTGCGTGTGTTTCTTTTCACTCCGGTAGAAGGGGCTGCTACCCAGGCTACGTGTCCACAACGACAGCGGAGCCTGATGGGAAAGAATTATTTACCCATTTGAAAACTAGGATGCTTGAGGCCGAAAGACTGAATAAAAAGCCCTGCGCTCCTCACCTACTACACCCTGCAGGAATACCCGGGGAGGAACGCAGGGTTTCCTCAAAGAAAGAGCGTGCTTGCAAGTTCTTGCTAGGAGCACATCCAGCAGTTGACTTCATCTAGGGCGAGTGTCAGCTGAGCGCCAGGCTCAAAGTAAGGTGCAGGAACATGGTGGTGGACGTGTGTACCACAAGTGGCATCTGTGCCTGCTGAGCACCCTCGAGCCACATGGGTTTTGGGCTCTACTGTTTGGGACGCAGAAGGCCGGGCAACAAAGTCTTTCCTCCATCGGAGAGCTAGGTTTCCAGGGCTTGGAAGAAGCCTGAAGATCACGTTTCTAACCGGGCTTCTGGGCAATGTAAGGGGGTCGTCATTTTGTAAACCTGAGGCGCTTTGAGAGAAACGCCATGCTTGACCGGCTTCTCGGCATTCACACCTGACCTCTTGCTCCCGCAAGCAGCACCTCGACCCCGGACACAGTGAGAGAGCTGTGCAGTCGTCCTCGGAAGTTTGCTAGCCCTTTGCAAGATATACCGTGACCGGGGGGAAACGAAGGCGTTCCCTTACTCGTGCAATTCAGGAGGAACACATGTTTCCCAAAGTGCTCTCAGGGAAGGGGGCCAGTGTGCGACCCGTGTCTCTTTTGGCTGCTCGGGCACTTCAGCTACATGAGCTGGGTGTCAGTCGTGAAAAGGGCGTCGGACGAGAAAAGTGGAATTTGGCCTGTTGGCAACCCAGAGAGCTGCGTCCTCAGAGCTCCCTGAAAAACAGTCCCGTCGCCTGTCTTGGATTCGCCGTAGGAGTTCCCTGGGAGGCAAAGTGAGGCAGAATGGGTTTTCTCGAAAGAACGTGGGTGCATGCCGTTCAGTGCTCAGAGCTCATCCCCAAGCCTTCTGGCTCGTGGTTAGGAAACCTGCCCACATGCTGCAAAAGGAAGGTCCGCGTGTGCCATGGCAAGTGTTGGAGTGCATTACGGTTCCCGAGAAGGCTTAGTGAATGTGCTGCTTTAACTCTGGTAGGCCTCTCAGGACTGCGAGTTCCCTCGCGCCTAGACCCGGCTCGTGGAAGAGCACGGGGTCCCCAACGTGTTATCTGTGGCCTCCGAGCCACCTCCAGCCCCATGGGTCATTGCGTTCCACTCTAGGCATGCAGAGGGCACGGCACCACGCGACCTGCTCTGGCAGAGAGCCAGATCTCCACCTCTGGAAACCAGTATCAGGAACACGGTGGCGGACGGTGTCACGTGCAATGCTTGTCAGACTCCCAGCGAAGTTCTGAAATGCGCTGAACCTTACTCGCTGATCAGCATTGCTTCGACGAACTCCAAGCTGACGACCCCTTTACCTCAAGCAGAAACGTGACTTTGGAACCAGCCCGAAATGATGGACGCATTTTCCGAAGCACTGCTAGGCCACTGAACTTTCCAGTGTCGCCAAGGCCTGACGGAAGCACTGTTCTGGCTAGGCACCCCACCTGTCGCAGTCCCTCTGCTTACAAAAATGTCCTCACGGGAGAGCCTAGTGTGTCGCATGGCTCTCTGATCCCCTGGCAGAAGGTGCCCGTCCACAGGCTGAGGTCCACGTAGAAGCTGGAGCCTGAAGGGTCAAGCATTATTTGCCCCTTTGGAAAGCAGGAGACTTGGGGCAGAAAACGGAAGGGAAAGCACAGGGGTCGCTCATCCTGGACACCCTGCAGGAATTCCCCGGGAGGAAAAGTGAGATTTCTCGAGAGAAACAGTGCGCCTGCCAGTCCTTGCCCGGAGCTCATCCAGCAGAGTACTTCAGCTAAGGCGAAAGTCGGCAAAGGAAGGGGCAGGGTTACCATCAGCAGAGTTGATGGTCACAAGTTGACCCGAGGCTTTCGTCACCGAAGTGCTGTAATGCTGGTGTGCCTTTCACAAGTCTGAGGAGCGTCTCGTCAGCACCGTTCTCCCAGGAAAGTCACTGTGTACCGAAAGTGTCAACTGTGCCTTCTGAGCAACCTCCAGCCCCATGGTCTTTGAGCTCTTGGTATGCAGAAGGCCAGGCAACAAAGTGTTTCCTCTGTCAGAGAGCTGGATACCCAGAGCTTACAGGACTCTCCAGGCACACGTTTCTCCCTGGTCGTCCGGGCAAAGCAAGGGGGACCGCAGATTGTAAACCTGAGCTGCACTGGGGAAATCCTGCGATTACAAGGCTTCTCGGAATTTATAGGGGACGTCTTGCTCCCACAAGGAGCACATCGACTTCTGGTCCAGCTGGAGAAATGTGCTCTCATCCTCTGATGGTTGTTAGGCTGTAGTGTGGCAAGGAAAGTCCGCATATGCCTTGGTCAGCGCTCGAGGGTGGCAGCTTCCAAGAAGCCTTAGTGAGTGCAGTGGCTGAATGCCTTTATCCCTCCCAGGGTGGCGCGGCCTCTCGCGGCTGGGCCCTGGTCATGCCAGGACACGGAGTACCCCAAAGGGTCATCAGTGGCTTCCGAACAACTTCAGGCCCCGGGGGACATTGGGCTGAACCTGATGCCTGCAGAGGGAAGGGCCACTAAGCAGCCAGCTCCTGCTACAACTACACTCCTGGACACCAGCCTCAGGAGCATGCTGGTGGACGGTCTCGTGTACAATTCATGTCAGCCTTCGGCCGAAAATCTCAGATGCCCTGAGACTTCCACGGTGCAGGGCAGAGAACCTAGGAACTCAAAGCTGACGGCGCTTAACCTCACGCAGAACCTTCACTCGGTATCCCTCCCCTCACCCCCTATGATGAAGAACACATTTCCGTTTCCATTGCTAGGTGTTTGAAAGGGGCACCGTCACCGAGGCCTGACTGAGGCATTGTCTCGGCTAAGCCCCTCACCTCACGCAGAAACACTGCTTACCAAAGGGGCCTCACGGAAGCGCCTAGTTTCTTGCGTGTGTTTCTTTTCACTCCGGTAGAAGGGGCTGCTACCCAGGCTACGTGTCCACAACGACAGTGGAGCCTGATGGGAAAGAATTATTTACCCATTTGAAAACTAGGATGCTTGAGGCCGAAAGACTGAATAAAAAGCCCTGCGCTCCTCACCTACTACACCCTGCAGGAATACCCGGGGAGGAACGCAGGGTTTCCTCAAAGAAAGAGCGTGCTTGCAAGTTCTTGCTAGGAGCACATCCAGCAGTTGACTTCATCTAGGGCGAGTGTCAGCTGAGCGCCAGGCTCAAAGTAAGGTGCAGGAACATGGTGGTGGACGTGTGTACCACAAGTGGCATCTGTGCCTGCTGAGCACCCTCGAGCCACATGGGTTTTGGGCTCTACTGTTTGGGACGCAGAAGGCCGGGCAACAAAGTCTTTCCTCCATCGGAGAGCTAGGTTTCCAGGGCTTGGAAGAAGCCTGAAGATCACGTTTCTAACCGGGCTTCTGGGCAATGTAAGGGGGTCGTCATTTTGTAAACCTGAGGCGCTTTGAGAGAAACGCCATGCTTGACCGGCTTCTCGGCATTCACACCTGACCTCTTGCTCCCGCAAGCAGCACCTCGACCCCGGACACAGTGAGAGAGCTGTGCAGTCGTCCTCGGAAGTTTGCTAGCCCTTTGCAAGATATACCGTGACCGGGGGGAAACGAAGGCGTTCCCTTACTCGTGCAATTCAGGAGGAACACATGTTTCCCAAAGTGCTCTCAGGGAAGGGGGCCAGTGTGCGACCCGTGTCTCTTTTGGCTGCTCGGGCACTTCAGCTACATGAGCTGGGTGTCAGTCGTGAAAAGGGCGTCGGACGAGAAAAGTGGAATTTGGCCTGTTGGCAACCCAGAGAGCTGCGTCCTCAGAGCTCCCTGAAAAACAGTCCCGTCGCCTGTCTTGGATTCGCCGTAGGAGTTCCCTGGGAGGCAAAGTGAGGCAGAGTGGGTTTTCTCGAAAGAACGTGGGTGCATGCCGTTCAGTGCTCGGAGCTCATCCCCAAGCCTTCTGGCTCGTGGTTAGGAAACCTGCCCACATGCTGCAAAAGGAAGGTCCGCGTGTGCCATGGCAAGTGTTGGAGTGCATTACGGTTCCCGAGAAGGCTTAGTGAATGTGCTGCTTTAACTCTGGTAGGCCTCTCAGGACTGCGAGTTCCCTCGCGCCTAGACCCGGCTCGTGGAAGAGCACGGGGTCCCCAACGTGTTATCTGTGGCCTCCGAGCCACCTCCAGCCCCATGGGTCATTGCGTTCCACTCTAGGCATGCAGAGGGCACGGCACCACGCGACCTGCTC
Source organism: Mesoplodon densirostris (assembly GCF_025265405.1). Lineage (NCBI taxonomy): Eukaryota > Metazoa > Chordata > Mammalia > Artiodactyla > Ziphiidae > Mesoplodon > Mesoplodon densirostris. Next base: position 104,404,383 of record NC_082672.1, read on the forward strand.
TGGCAGAGAGCCAGATCTCCACCTCTGGAAACCAGTATCAGGAACACGGTGGCGGACGGTGTCACGTGCAATGCTTGTCAGACTCCCAGCGAAGTTCTGAAATGCGCTGAACCTTACTCGCTGATCAGCATTGCTTCGACGAACTCCAAGCTGACGACCCCTTTACCTCAAGCAGAAACGTGACTTTGGAACCAGCCCGAAATGATGGACGCATTTTCCGAAGCACTGCTAGGCCACTGAACTTTCCAGTGTCGCCAAGGCCTGACGGAAGCACTGTTCTGGCTAAGCACCCCACCTGTCGCAGTCCCTCTGCTTACAAAAATGTCCTCACGGGAGAGCCTAGTGTGTCGCATGGCTCTCTGATCCCCTGGCAGAAGGTGCCCGTCCACAGGCTGAGGTCCACGTAGAAGCTGGAGCCTGAAGGGTCAAGCATTATTTGCCCCTTTGGAAAGCAGGAGACTTGGGGCAGAAAACGGAAGGGAAAGCACAGGGGTCGCTCATCCTGGACACCCTGCAGGAATTCCCCGGGAGGAAAAGTGAGATTTCTCGAGAGAAACAGTGCGCCTGCCAGTCCTTGCCCGGAGCTCATCCAGCAGAGTACTTCAGCTAAGGCGAAAGTGGGCAAAGGAAGGGGCAGGGTTACCATCAGCAGAGTTGATGGTCACAAGTTGACCCGAGGCTTTCGTCACCGAAGTGCTGTAATGCTGGTGTGCCTTTCACAAGTCTGAGGAGCGTCTCGTCAGCACCGTTCTCCCAGGAAAGTCACTGTGTACCGAAAGTGTCAACTGTGCCTTCTGAGCAACCTCCAGCCCCATGGTCTTTGAGCTCTTGGTATGCAGAAGGCCAGGCAACAAAGTGTTTCCTCTGTCAGAGAGCTGGATACCCAGAGCTTACAGGACTCTCCAGGCACACGTTTCTCCCTGGTCGTCCGGGCAAAGCAAGGGGGACCGCAGATTGTAAACCTGAGCTGCACTGGGGAAAGCCTGCGATTACAAGGCTTCTCGGAATTTATAGGGGACGTCTTGCTCCCACAAGGAGCACATCGACTTCTGGTCCAGCTGGAGAAATGTGCTCTCATCCTCTGATGGTTGTTAGGCTGTAGTGCGGCAAGGAAAGTCCGCATATGCCTTGGTCAGCGCTCGAGGGTGGCAGCTTCCAAGAAGCCTTAGTGAGTGCAGTGGCTGAATGCCTTTATCCCTCCCAGGGTGGCGCGGCCTCTCGCGGCTGGGCCCTGGTCATGCCAGGACACGGAGTACCCCAAAGGGTCATCAGTGGCTTCCGAACAACTTCAGGCCCCGGGGGACATTGGGCTGAACCTGATGCCTGCAGAGGGAAGGGCCACTAAGCAGCCAGCTCCTGCTACAACTACACTCCTGGACACCAGCCTCAGGAGCATGCTGGTGGACGGTCTCATGTACAATTCATGTCAGCCTTCAGGCGAAAATCTCAGATGCCCTGAGACTTCCACGGTGCAGGGAAGAGAACCTAGGAACTCAAAGCTGACGGCGCTTAACCTCACGCAGAACCTTCACTCGGTATCCCTCCCCTCACCCCCTATGATGAAGAACACATTTCCGTTTCCATTGCTAGGTCTTTGAAAGGGGCACCGTCACCGAGGCCTGACTGAGGCATTGTCTCGGCTAAGCCCGTCACCTCACGCAGAAACACTGCTTACCAAAGGGGCCTCACGGAAGCGCCTAGTTTCTTGCGTGTGTTTCTTTTCACTCCGGTAGAAGGGGCTGCTACCCAGGCTACGTGTCCACAACGACAGCGGAGCCTGATGGGAAAGAATTATTTACCCATTTGAAAACTAGGATGCTTGAGGCCGAAAGACTGAATAAAAAGCCCTGCGCTCCTCACCTACTACACCCTGCAGGAATACCCGGGGAGGAACGCAGGGTTTCCTCAAAGAAAGAGCGTGCTTGCAAGTTCTTGCTAGGAGCACATCCAGCAGTTGACTTCATCTAGGGCGAGTGTCAGCTGAGCGCCAGGCTCAAAGTAAGGTGCAGGAACATGGTGGTGGACGTGTGTACCACAAGTGGCATCTGTGCCTGCTGAGCACCCTCGAGCCACATGGGTTTTGGGCTCTACTGTTTGGGACGCAGAAGGCCGGGCAACAAAGTCTTTCCTCCATCGGAGAGCTAGGTTTCCAGGGCTTGGAAGAAGCCTGAAGATCACGTTTCTAACCGGGCTTCTGGGCAATGTAAGGGGGTCGTCATTTTGTAAACCTGAGGCGCTTTGAGAGAAACGCCATGCTTGACCGGCTTCTCGGCATTCACACCTGACCTCTTGCTCCCGCAAGCAGCACCTCGACCCCGGACACAGTGAGAGAGCTGTGCAGTCGTCCTCGGAAGTTTGCTAGCCCTTTGCAAGATATACCGTGACCGGGGGGAAACGAAGGCGTTCCCTTACTCGTGCAATTCAGGAGGAACACATGTTTCCCAAAGTGCTCTCAGGGAAGGGGGCCAGTGTGCGACCCGTGTCTCTTTTGGCTGCTCGGGCACTTCAGCTACATGAGCTGGGTGTCAGTCGTGAAAAGGGCGTCGGACGAGAAAAGTGGAATTTGGCCTGTTGGCAACCCAGAGAGCTGCGTCCTCAGAGCTCCCTGAAAAACAGTCCCGTCGCCTGTCTTGGATTCGCCGTAGGAGTTCCCTGGGAGGCAAAGTGAGGCAGAATGGGTTTTCTCGAAAGAACGTGGGTGCATGCCGTTCAGTGCTCGGAGCTCATCCCCAAGCCTTCTGGCTCGTGGTTAGGAAACCTGCCCACATGCTGCAAAAGGAAGGTCCGCGTGTGCCATGGCAAGTGTTGGAGTGCATTACGGTTCCCGAGAAGGCTTAGTGAATGTGCTGCTTTAACTCTGGTAGGCCTCTCAGGACTGCGAGTTCCCTCGCGCCTAGACCCGGCTCGTGGAAGAGCACGGGGTCCCCAACGTGTTATCTGTGGCCTCCGAGCCACCTCCAGCCCCATGGGTCATTGCGTTCCACTCTAGGCATGCAGAGGGCACGGCACCACGCGACCTGCTCTGGCAGAGAGCCAGATCTCCACCTCTGGAAACCAGTATCAGGAACACGGTGGCGGACGGTGTCACGTGCAATGCTTGTCAGACTCCCAGCGAAGTTCTGAAATGCGCTGAACCTTACTCGCTGATCAGCATTGCTTCGACGAACTCCAAGCTGACGACCCCTTTACCTCAAGCAGAAACGTGACTTTGGAACCAGCCCGAAATGATGGACGCATTTTCCGAAGCACTGCTAGGCCACTGAACTTTCCAGTGTCGCCAAGGCCTGACGGAAGCACTGTTCTGGCTAGGCACCCCACCTGTCGCAGTCCCTCTGCTTACAAAAATGTCCTCACGGGAGAGCCTAGTGTGTCGCATGGCTCTCTGATCCCCTGGCAGAAGGTGCCCGTCCACAGGCTGAGGTCCACGTAGAAGCTGGAGCCTGAAGGGTCAAGCATTATTTGCCCCTTTGGAAAGCAGGAGACTTGGGGCAGAAAACGGAAGGGAAAGCACAGGGGTCGCTCATCCTGGACACCCTGCAGGAATTCCCCGGGAGGAAAAGTGAGATTTCTCGAGAGAAACAGTGCGCCTGCCAGTCCTTGCCCGGAGCTCATCCAGCAGAGTACTTCAGCTAAGGCGAAAGTCGGCAAAGGAAGGGGCAGGGTTACCATCAGCAGAGTTGATGGTCACAAGTTGACCCGAGGCTTTCGTCACCGAAGTGCTGTAATGCTGGTGTGCCTTTCACAAGTCTGAGGAGCGTCTCGTCAGCACCGTTCTCCCAGGAAAGTCACTGTGTACCGAAAGTGTCAACTGTGCCTTCTGAGCAACCTCCAGCCCCATGGTCTTTGAGCTCTTGGTATGCAGAAGGCCAGGCAACAAAGTGTTTCCTCTGTCAGAGAGCTGGATACCCAGAGCTTACAGGACTCTCCAGGCACACGTTTCTCCCTGGTCGTCCGGGCAAAGCAAGGGGGACCGCAGATTGTAAACCTGAGCTGCACTGGGGAAAGCCTGCGATTACAAGGCTTCTCGGAATTTATAGGGGACGTCTTGCTCCCACAAGGAGCACATCGACTTCTGGTCCAGCTGGAGAAATGTGCTCTCATCCTCTGATGGTTGTTAGGCTGTAGTGCGGCAAGGAAAGTCCGCATATGCCTTGGTCAGCGCTCGAGGGTGGCAGCTTCCAAGAAGCCTTAGTGAGTGCAGTGGCTGAATGCCTTTATCCCTCCCAGGGTGGCGCGGCCTCTCGCGGCTGGGCCCTGGTCATGCCAGGACACGGAGTACCCCAAAGGGTCATCAGTGGCTTCCGAACAACTTCAGGCCCCGGGGGACATTGGGCTGAACCTGATGCCTGCAGAGGGAAGGGCCACTAAGCAGCCAGCTCCTGCTACAACTACACTCCTGGACACCAGCCTCAGGAGCATGCTGGTGGACGGTCTCGTGTACAATTCATGTCAGCCTTCAGGCGAAAATCTCAGATGCCCTGAGACTTCCACGGTGCAGGGAAGAGAACCTAGGAACTCAAAGCTGACGGCGCTTAACCTCACGCAGAACCTTCACTCGGTATCCCTCCCCTCACCCCCTATGATGAAGAACACATTTCCGTTTCCATTGCTAGGTCTTTGAAAGGGGCACCGTCACCGAGGCCTGACTGAGGCATTGTCTCGGCTAAGCCCGTCACCTCACGCAGAAACACTGCTTACCAAAGGGGCCTCACGGAAGCGCCTAGTTTCTTGCGTGTGTTTCTTTTCACTCCGGTAGAAGGGGCTGCTACCCAGGCTACGTGTCCACAACGACAGTGGAGCCTGATGGGAAAGAATTATTTACCCATTTGAAAACTAGGATGCTTGAGGCCGAAAGACTGAATAAAAAGCCCTGCGCTCCTCACCTACTACACCCTGCAGGAATACCCGGGGAGGAACGCAGGGTTTCCTCAAAGAAAGAGCGTGCTTGCAAGTTCTTGCTAGGAGCACATCCAGCAGTTGACTTCATCTAGGGCGAGTGTCAGCTGAGCGCCAGGCTCAAAGTAAGGTGCAGGAACATGGTGGTGGACGTGTGTACCACAAGTGGCATCTGTGCCTGCTGAGCACCCTCGAGCCACATGGGTTTTGGGCTCTACTGTTTGGGACGCAGAAGGCCGGGCAACAAAGTCTTTCCTCCATCGGAGAGCTAGGTTTCCAGGGCTTGGAAGAAGCCTGAAGATCACGTTTCTAACCGGGCTTCTGGGCAATGTAAGGGGGTCGTCATTTTGTAAACCTGAGGCGCTTTGAGAGAAACGCCATGCTTGACCAGCTTCTCGGCATTCACACCTGACCTCTTGCTCCCGCAAGCAGCACCTCGACCCCGGACACAGTGAGAGAGCTGTGCAGTCGTCCTCGGAAGTTTGCTAGCCCTTTGCAAGATATACCGTGACCGGGGGGAAACGAAGGCGTTCCCTTACTCGTGCAATTCAGGAGGAACACATGTTTCCCAAAGTGCTCTCAGGGAAGGGGGCCAGTGTGCGACCCGTGTCTCTTTTGGCTGCTCGGGCACTTCAGCTACATGAGCTGGGTGTCAGTCGTGAAAAGGGCGTCGGACGAGAAAAGTGGAATTTGGCCTGTTGGCAACCCAGAGAGCTGCGTCCTCAGAGCTCCCTGAAAAACAGTCCCGTCGCCTGTCTTGGATTCGCCGTAGGAGTTCCCTGGGAGGCAAAGTGAGGCAGAGTGGGTTTTCTCGAAAGAACGTGGGTGCATGCCGTTCAGTGCTCGGAGCTCATCCCCAAGCCTTCTGGCTCGTGGTTAGGAAACCTGCCCACATGCTGCAAAAGGAAGGTCCGCGTGTGCCATGGCAAGTGTTGGAGTGCATTACGGTTCCCGAGAAGGCTTAGTGAATGTGCTGCTTTAACTCTGGTAGGCCTCTCAGGACTGCGAGTTCCCTCGCGCCTAGACCCGGCTCGTGGAAGAGCACGGGGTCCCCAACGTGTTATCTGTGGCCTCCGAGCCACCTCCAGCCCCATGGGTCATTGCGTTCCACTCTAGGCATGCAGAGGGCACGGCACCACGCGACCTGCTCTGGCAGAGAGCCAGATCTCCACCTCTGGAAACCAGTATCAGGAACACGGTGGCGGACGGTGTCACGTGCAATGCTTGTCAGACTCCCAGCGAAGTTCTGAAATGCGCTGAACCTTACTCGCTGATCAGCATTGCTTCGACGAACTCCAAGCTGACGACCCCTTTACCTCAAGCAGAAACGTGACTTTGGAACCAGCCCGAAATGATGGACGCATTTTCCGAAGCACTGCTAGGCCACTGAACTTTCCAGTGTCGCCAAGGCCTGACGGAAGCACTGTTCTGGCTAGGCACCCCACCTGTCGCAGTCCCTCTGCTTACAAAAATGTCCTCACGGGAGAGCCTAGTGTGTCGCATGGCTCTCTGATCCCCTGGCAGAAGGTGCCCGTCCACAGGCTGAGGTCCACGTAGAAGCTGGAGCCTGAAGGGTCAAGCATTATTTGCCCCTTTGGAAAGCAGGAGACTTGGGGCAGAAAACGGAAGGGAAAGCACAGGGGTCGCTCATCCTGGACACCCTGCAGGAATTCCCCGGGAGGAAAAGTGAGATTTCTCGAGAGAAACAGTGCGCCTGCCAGTCCTTGCCCGGAGCTCATCCAGCAGAGTACTTCAGCTAAGGCGAAAGTCGGCAAAGGAAGGGGCAGGGTTACCATCAGCAGAGTTGATGGTCACAAGTTGACCCGAGGCTTTCGTCACCGAAGTGCTGTAATGCTGGTGTGCCTTTCACAAGTCTGAGGAGCGTCTCGTCAGCACCGTTCTCCCAGGAAAGTCACTGTGTACCGAAAGTGTCAACTGTGCCTTCTGAGCAACCTCCAGCCCCATGGTCTTTGAGCTCTTGGTATGCAGAAGGCCAGGCAACAAAGTGTTTCCTCTGTCAGAGAGCTGGATACCCAGAGCTTACAGGACTCTCCAGGCACACGTTTCTCCCTGGTCGTCCGGGCAAAGCAAGGGGGACCGCAGATTGTAAACCTGAGCTGCACTGGGGAAAGCCTGCGATTACAAGGCTTCTCGGAATTTATAGGGGACGTCTTGCTCCCACAAGGAGCACATCGACTTCTGGTCCAGCTGGAGAAATGTGCTCTCATCCTCTGATGGTTGTTAGGCTGTAGTGCAGCAAGGAAAGTCCGCATATGCCTTGGTCAGCGCTCGAGGGTGGCAGCTTCCAAGAAGCCTTAGTGAGTGCAGTGGCTGAATGCCTTTATCCCTCCCAGGGTGGCGCGGCCTCTCGCGGCTGGGCCCTGGTCATGCCAGGACACGGAGTACCCCAAAGGGTCATCAGTGGCTTCCGAACAACTTCAGGCCCCGGGGGACATTGGGCTGAACCTGATGCCTGCAGAGGGAAGGGCCACTAAGCAGCCAGCTCCTGCTACAACTACACTCCTGGACACCAGCCTCAGGAGCATGCTGGTGGACGGTCTCGTGTACAATTCATGTCAGCCTTCAGGCGAAAATCTCAGATGCCCTGAGACTTCCACGGTGCAGGGAAGAGAACCTAGGAACTCAAAGCTGACGGCGCTTAACCTCACGCAGAACCTTCACTCGGTATCCCTCCCCTCACCCCCTATGATGAAGAACACATTTCCGTTTCCATTGCTAGGTCTTTGAAAGGGGCACCGTCACCGAGGCCTGACTGAGGCATTGTCTCGGCTAAGCCCGTCACCTCACGCAGAAACACTGCTTACCAAAGGGGCCTCACGGAAGCGCCTAGTTTCTTGCGTGTGTTTCTTTTCACTCCGGTAGAAGGGGCTGCTACCCAGGCTACGTGTCCACAACGACAGCGGAGCCTGATGGGAAAGAATTATTTACCCATTTGAAAACTAGGATGCTTGAGGCCGAAAGACTGAATAAAAAGCCCTGCGCTCCTCACCTACTACACCCTGCAGGAATACCCGGGGAGGAACGCAGGGTTTCCTCAAAGAAAGAGCGTGCTTGCAAGTTCTTGCTAGGAGCACATCCAGCAGTTGACTTCATCTAGGGCGAGTGTCAGCTGAGCGCCAGGCTCAAAGTAAGGTGCAGGAACATGGTGGTGGACGTGTGTACCACAAGTGGCATCTGTGCCTGCTGAGCACCCTCGAGCCACATGGGTTTTGGGCTCTACTGTTTGGGACGCAGAAGGCCGGGCAACAAAGTCTTTCCTCCATCGGAGAGCTAGGTTTCCAGGGCTTGGAAGAAGCCTGAAGATCACGTTTCTAACCGGGCTTCTGGGCAATGTAAGGGGGTCGTCATTTTGTAAACCTGAGGCGCTTTGAGAGAAACGCCATGCTTGACCGGCTTCTCGGCATTCACACCTGACCTCTTGCTCCCGCAAGCAGCACCTCGACCCCGGACACAGTGAGAGAGCTGTGCAGTCGTCCTCGGAAGTTTGCTAGCCCTTTGCAAGATATACCGTGACCGGGGGGAAACGAAGGCGTTCCCTTACTCGTGCAATTCAGGAGGAACACATGTTTCCCAAAGTGCTCTCAGGGAAGGGGGCCAGTGTGCGACCCGTGTCTCTTTTGGCTGCTCGGGCACTTCAGCTACATGAGCTGGGTGTCAGTCGTGAAAAGGGCGTCGGACGAGAAAAGTGGAATTTGGCCTGTTGGCAACCCAGAGAGCTGCGTCCTCAGAGCTCCCTGAAAAACAGTCCCATCGCCTGTCTTGGATTCGCCGTAGGAGTTCCCTGGGAGGCAAAGTGAGGCAGAGTGGGTTTTCTCGAAAGAACGTGGGTGCATGCCGTTCAGTGCTCGGAGCTCATCCCCAAGCCTTCTGGCTCGTGGCTAGGAAACCTGCCCACATGCTGCAAAAGGAAGGTCCGCGTGTGCCATGGCAAGTGTTGGAGTGCATTACGGTTCCCGAGAAGGCTTAGTGAATGTGCTGCTTTAACTCTGGTAGGCCTCTCAGGACTGCGAGTTCCCTCGCGCCTAGACCCGGCTCGTGGAAGAGCACGGGGTCCCCAACGTGTTATCTGTGGCCTCCGAGCCACCTCCAGCCCCATGGGTCATTGCGTTCCACTCTAGGCATGCAGAGGGCACGGCACCACGTGACCTGCTCTGGCAGAGAGCCAGATCTCCACCTCTGGAAACCAGTATCAGGAACACGGTGGCGGACGGTGTCACGTGCAATGCTTGTCAGACTCCCAGCGAAGTTCTGAAATGCGCTGAACCTTACTCGCTGATCAGCATTGCTTCGACGAACTCCAAGCTGACGACCCCTTTACCTCAAGCAGAAACGTGACTTTGGAACCAGCCCGAAATGATGGACGCATTTTCCGAAGCACTGCTAGGCCACTGAACTTTCCAGTGTCGCCAAGGCCTGACGGAAGCACTGTTCTGGCTAGGCACCCCACCTGTCGCAGTCCCTCTGCTTACAAAAATGTCCTCACGGGAGAGCCTAGTGTGTCGCATGGCTCTCTGATCCCCTGGCAGAAGGTGCCCGTCCACAGGCTGAGGTCCACGTAGAAGCTGGAGCCTGAAGGGTCAAGCATTATTTGCCCCTTTGGAAAGCAGGAGACTTGGGGCAGAAAACGGAAGGGAAAGCACAGGGGTCGCTCATCCTGGACACCCTGCAGGAATTCCCCGGGAGGAAAAGTGAGATTTCTCGAGAGAAACAGTGCGCCTGCCAGTCCTTGCCCGGAGCTCATCCAGCAGAGTACTTCAGCTAAGGCGAAAGTCGGCAAAGGAAGGGGCAGGGTTACCATCAGCAGAGTTGATGGTCACAAGTTGACCCGAGGCTTTCGTCACCGAAGTGCTGTAATGCTGGTGTGCCTTTCACAAGTCTGAGGAGCGTCTCGTCAGCACCGTTCTCCCAGGAAAGTCACTGTGTACCGAAAGTGTCAACTGTGCCTTCTGAGCAACCTCCAGCCCCATGGTCTTTGAGCTCTTGGTATGCAGAAGGCCAGGCAACAAAGTGTTTCCTCTGTCAGAGAGCTGGATACCCAGAGCTTACAGGACTCTCCAGGCACACGTTTCTCCCTGGTCGTCCGGGCAAAGCAAGGGGGACCGCAGATTGTAAACCTGAGCTGCACTGCGGAAAGCCTGCGATTACAAGGCTTCTCGGAATTTATAGGGGACGTCTTGCTCCCACAAGCAGCACATCGACTTCTGGTCCAGCTGGAGAAATGTGCTCTCATCCTCTGATGGTTGTTAGGCTGTAGTGCGGCAAGGAAAGTCCGCATATGCCTTGGTCAGCGCTCGAGGGTGGCAGCTTCCAAGAAGCCTTAGTGAGTGCAGTGGCTGAATGCCTTTATCCCTCCCAGGGTGGCGCGGCCTCTCGCGGCTGGGCCCTGGTCATGCCAGGACACGGAGTACCCCAAAGGGTCATCAGTGGCTTCCGAACAACTTCAGGCCCCGGGGGACATTGGGCTGAACCTGATGCCTGCAGAGGGAAGGGCCACTAAGCAGCCAGCTCCTGCTACAACTACACTCCTGGACACCAGCCTCAGGAGCATGCTGGTGGACGGTCTCGTGTACAATTCATGTCAGCCTTCAGGCGAAAATCTCAGATGCCCTGAGACTTCCACGGTGCAGGGAAGAGAACCTAGGAACTCAAAGCTGACGGCGCTTAACCTCACGCAGAACCTTCACTCGGTATCCCTCCCCTCACCCCCTATGATGAAGAACACATTTCCGTTTCCATTGCTAGGTCTTTGAAAGGGGCACCGTCACCGAGGCCTGACTGAGGCATTGTCTCGTCTAAGCCCGTCACCTCACGCAGAAACACTGCTTACCAAAGGGGCCTCACGGAAGCACCTAGTTTCTTGCGTGTGTTTCTTTTCACTCCGGTAGAAGGGGCTGCTACCCAGGCTACGTGTCCACAACGACAGTGGAGCCTGATGGGAAAGAATTATTTACCCATTTGAAAACTAGGATGCTTGAGGCCGAAAGACTGAATAAAAAGCCCTGCGCTCCTCACCTACTACACCCTGCAGGAATACCCGGGGAGGAACGCAGGGTTTCCTCAAAGAAAGAGCGTGCTTGCAAGTTCTAGCTAGGAGCACATCCAGCAGTTGACTTCATCTAGGGCGAGTGTCAGCTGAGCGCCAGGCTCAAAGTAAGGTGCAGGAACATGGTGGTGGACGTGTGTACCACAAGTGGCTTCTGTGCCTGCTGAGCACCCTCGAGCCACATGGGTTTTGGGCTCTACTGTTTGGGACGCAGAAGGCCGGGCAACAAAGTCTTTCCTCCATCGGAGAGCTAGGTTTCCAGGGCTTGGAAGAAGCCTGAAGATCACGTTTCTAACCGGGCTTCTGGGCAATGTAAGGGGGTCGTCATTTTGTAAACCTGAGGCGCTTTGAGAGAAACGCCATGCTTGACCGGCTTCTCGGCATTCACACCTGACCTCTTGCTCCCGCAAGCAGCACCTCGACCCCGGACACAGTGAGAGAGCTGTGCAGTCGTCCTCGGAAGTTTGCTAGCCCTTTGCAAGATATACCGTGACCGGGGGGAAACGAAGGCGTTCCCTTACTCGTGCAATTCAGGAGGAACACATGTTTCCCAAAGTGCTCTCAGGGAAGGGGGCCAGTGTGCGACCCGTGTCTCTTTTGGCTGCTCGGGCACTTCAGCTACATGAGCTGGGTGTCAGTCGTGAAAAGGGCGTCGGACGAGAAAAGTGGAATTTGGCCTGTTGGCAACCCAGAGAGCTGCGTCCTCAGAGCTCCCTGAAAAACAGTCCCGTCGCCTGTCTTGGATTCGCCGTAGGAGTTCCCTGGGAGGCAAAGTGAGGCAGAGTGGGTTTTCTCGAAAGAACGTGGGTGCATGCCGTTCAGTGCTCGGAGCTCATCCCCAAGCCTTCTGGCTCGTGGTTAGGAAACCTGCCCACATGCTGCAAAAGGAAGGTCCGCGTGTGCCATGGCAAGTGTTGGAGTGCATTACGGTTCCCGAGAAGGCTTAGTGAATGTGCTGCTTTAACTCTGGTAGGCCTCTCAGGACTGCGAGTTCCCTCGCGCCTAGACCCGGCTCGTGGAAGAGCACGGGGTCCCCAACGTGTTATCTGTGGCCTCCGAGCCACCTCCAGCCCCATGGGTCATTGCGTTCCACTCTAGGCATGCAGAGGGCACGGCACCACGCGACCTGCTCTGGCAGAGAGCCAGATCTCCACCTCTGGAAACCAGTATCAGGAACACGGTGGCGGACGGTGTCACGTGCAATGCTTGTCAGACTCCCAGCGAAGTTCTGAAATGCGCTGAACCTTACTCGCTGATCAGCATTGCTTCGACGAACTCCAAGCTGACGACCCCTTTACCTCAAGCAGAAACGTGACTTTGGAACCAGCCCGAAATGATGGACGCATTTTCCGAAGCACTGCTAGGCCCCTGAACTTTCCAGTGTCGCCAAGGCCTGACGGAAGCACTGTTCTGGCTAGGCACCCCACCTGTCGCAGTCCCTCTGCTTACAAAAATGTCCTCACGGGAGAGCCTAGTGTGTCGCATGGCTCTCTGATCCCCTGGCAGAAGGTGCCCGTCCACAGGCTGAGGTCCACGTAGAAGCTGGAGCCTGAAGGGTCAAGCATTATTTGCCCCTTTGGAAAGCAGGAGACTTGGGGCAGAAAACGGAAGGGAAAGCACAGGGGTCGCTCATCCTGGACACCCTGCAGGAATTCCCCGGGAGGAAAAGTGAGATTTCTCGAGAGAAACAGTGCGCCTGCCAGTCCTTGCCCGGAGCTCATCCAGCAGAGTACTTCAGCTAAGGCGAAAGCCGGCAAAGGAAGGGGCAGGGTTACCATCAGCAGAGTTGATGGTCACAAGTTGACCCGAGGCTTTCGTCACCGAAGTGCTGTAATGCTGGTGTGCCTTTCACAAGTCTGAGGAGCGTCTCGTCAGCACCGTTTTCCCAGGAAAGTCACTGTGTACCGAAAGTGTCAACTGTGCCTTCTGAGCAACCTCCAGCCCCATGGTCTTTGAGCTCTTGGTATGCAGAAGGCCAGGCAACAAAGTGTTTCCTCTGTCAGAGAGCTGGATACCCAGAGCTTACAGGACTCTCCAGGCACACGTTTCTCCCTGGTCGTCCGGGCAAAGCAAGGGGGACCGCAGATTGTAAACCTGAGCTGCACTGGGGAAAGCCTGCGATTACAAGGCTTCTCGGAATTTATAGGGGACGTCTTGCTCCCACAAGGAGCACATCGACTTCTGGTCCAGCTGGAGAAATGTGCTCTCATCCTCTGATGGTTGTTAGGCTGTAGTGCGGCAAGGAAAGTCCGCATATGCCTTGGTCAGCGCTCGAGGGTGGCAGCTTCCAAGAAGCCTTAGTGAGTGCAGTGGCTGAATGCCTTTATCCCTCCCAGGGTGGCGCGGCCTCTCGCGGCTGGGCCCTGGTCATGCCAGGACACGGAGTACCCCAAAGGGTCATCAGTGGCTTCCGAACAACTTCAGGCCCCGGGGGACATTGGGCTGAACCTGATGCCTGCAGAGGGAAGGGCCACTAAGCAGCCAGCTCCTGCTACAACTACACTCCTGGACACCAGCCTCAGGAGCATGCTGGTGGACGGTCTCGTGTACAATTCATGTCAGCCTTCAGGCGAAAATCTCAGATGCCCTGAGACTTCCACGGTGCAGGGAAGAGAACCTAGGAACTCAAAGCTGACGGCGCTTAACCTCACGCAGAACCTTCACTCGGTATCCCTCCCCTCACCCCCTATGATGAAGAACACATTTCCGTTTCCATTGCTAGGTCTTTGAAAGGGGCACCGTCACCGAGGCCTGACTGAGGCATTGTCTCGGCTAAGCCCGTCACCTCACGCAGAAACACTGCTTACCAAAGGGGCCTCACGGAAGCGCCTAGTTTCTTGCGTGTGTTTCTTTTCACTCCGGTAGAAGGGGCTGCTACCCAGGCTACGTGTCCACAACGACAGCGGAGCCTGATGGGAAAGAATTATTTACCCATTTGAAAACTAGGATGCTTGAGGCCGAAAGACTGAATAAAAAGCCCTGCGCTCCTCACCTACTACACCCTGCAGGAATACCCGGGGAGGAACGCAGGGTTTCCTCAAAGAAAGAGCGTGCTTGCAAGTTCTAGCTAGGAGCACATCCAGCAGTTGACTTCATCTAGGGCGAGTGTCAGCTGAGCGCCAGGCTCAAAGTAAGGTGCAGGAACATGGTGGTGGACGTGTGTACCACAAGTGGCTTCTGTGCCTGCTGAGCACCCTCGAGCCACATGGGTTTTGGGCTCTACTGTTTGGGACGCAGAAGGCCGGGCAACAAAGTCTTTCCTCCATCGGAGAGCTAGGTTTCCAGGGCTTGGAAGAAGCCTGAAGATCACGTTTCTAACCGGGCTTCTGGGCAATGTAAGGGGGTCGTCATTTTGTAAACCTGAGGCGCTTTGAGAGAAACGCCATGCTTGACCAGCTTCTCGGCATTCACACCTGACCTCTTGCTCCCGCAAGCAGCACCTCGACCCCGGACACAGTGAGAGAGCTGTGCAGTCGTCCTCGGAAGTTTGCTAGCCCTTTGCAAGATATACCGTGACCGGGGGGAAACGAAGGCGTTCCCTTACTCGTGCAATTCAGGAGGAACACATGTTTCCCAAAGTGCTCTCAGGGAAGGGGGCCAGTGTGCGACCCGTGTCTCTTTTGGCTGCTCGGGCACTTCAGCTACATGAGCTGGGTGTCAGTCGTGAAAAGGGCGTCGGACGAGAAAAGTGGAATTTGGCCTGTTGGCAACCCAGAGAGCTGCGTCCTCAGAGCTCCCTGAAAAACAGTCCCGTCGCCTGTCTTGGATTCGCCGTAGGAGTTCCCTGGGAGGCAAAGTGAGGCAGAGTGGGTTTTCTCGAAAGAACGTGGGTGCATGCCGTTCAGTGCTCGGAGCTCATCCCCAAGCCTTCTGGCTCGTGGTTAGGAAACCTGCCCACATGCTGCAAAAGGAAGGTCCGCGTGTGCCATGGCAAGTGTTGGAGTGCATTACGGTTCCCGAGAAGGCTTAGTGAATGTGCTGCTTTAACTCTGGTAGGCCTCTCAGGACTGCGAGTTCCCTCGCGCCTAGACCCGGCTCGTGGAAGAGCACGGGGTCCCCAACGTGTTATCTGTGGCCTCCGAGCCACCTCCAGCCCCATGGGTCATTGCGTTCCACTCTAGGCATGCAGAGGGCACGGCACCACGTGACCTGCTCTGGCAGAGAGCCAGATCTCCACCTCTGGAAACCAGTATCAGGAACACGGTGGCGGACGGTGTCACGTGCAATGCTTGTCAGACTCCCAGCGAAGTTCTGAAATGCACTGACCCTTACTCGCTGATTAGCATTGCTTCGACGAACTCCAAGCTGACGACCCCTTTACCTCAAGCAGAAACGTGACTTTGGAACCAGCCCGAAATGATGGACGCATTTTCCGAAGCACTGCTAGGCCACTGAACTTTCCAGTGTCGCCAAGGCCTGACGGAAGCACTGTTCTGGCTAGGCACCCCACCTGTCGCAGTCCCTCTGCTCACAAAAATGTCCTCACGGGAGAGCCTAGTGTGTCGCATGGCTCTCTGATCCCCTGGCAGAAGGTGCCCGTCCACAGGCTGAGGTCCACGTAGAAGCTGGAGCCTGAAGGGTCAAGCATTATTTGCCCCTTTGGAAAGCAGGAGACTTGGGGCAGAAAACGGAAGGGAAAGCACAGGGGTCGCTCATCCTGGACACCCTGCAGGAATTCCCCGGGAGGAAAAGCGAGATTTCTCGAGAGAAACAGTGCGCCTGCCAGTCCTTGCCCGGAGCTCATCCAGCAGAGTACTTCAGCTAAGGCGAAAGTCGGCAAAGGAAGGGGCAGGGTTACCATCAGCAGAGTTGATGGTCACAAGTAGACCCGAGGCTTTCGTCACCGAAGTGCTGTAATGCTGGTGTGCCTTTCACAAGACTGAGGAGCGTCTCGTCAGCACCGTTTTCCCAGGAAAGTCACTGTGTACCGAAAGTGTCAACTGTGCCTTCTGAGCAACCTCCAGCCCCATGGTCTTTGAGCTCTTGGTATGCAGAAGGCCAGGCAACAAAGTGTTTCCTCTGTCAGAGAGCTGGATACCCAGAGCTTACAGGACTCTCCAGGCACACGTTTCTCCCTGGTCGTCCGGGCAAAGCAAGGGGGACCGCAGATTGTAAACCTGAGCTGCACTGCGGAAAGCCTGCGATTACAAGGCTTCTCGGAATTTATAGGGGACGTCTTGCTCCCACAAGGAGCACATCGACTTCTGGTCCAGCTGGAGAAATGTGCTCTCATCCTCTGATGGTTGTTAGGCTGTAGTGCGGCAAGGAAAGTCCGCATATGCCTTGGTCAGCGCTCGAGGGTGGCAGCTTCCAAGAAGCCTTAGTGAGTGCAGTGGCTGAATGCCTTTATCCCTCCCAGGGTGGCGCGGCCTCTCGCGGCTGGGCCCTGGTCATGCCAGGACACGGAGTACCACAAAGGGTCATCAGTGGCTTCCGAACAACTTCAGGCCCCGTGGGACATTGGGCTGAACCTGATGCCTGCAGAGGGAAGGGCCACTAAGCAGCCAGCTCCTGCTACAACTACACTCCTGGACACCAGCCTCAGGAGCATGCTGGTGGACGGTCTCGTGTACAATTCATGTCAGCCTTCAGGCGAAAATCTCAGATGCCCTGAGACTTCCACGGTGCAGGGAAGAGAACCTAGGAACTCAAAGCTGACGGCGCTTAACCTCACGCAGAACCTTCACTCGGTATCCCTCCCCTCACCCCCTATGATGAAGAACACATTTCCGTTTCCATTGCTAGGTCTTTGAAAGGGGCACCGTCACCGAGGCCTGACTGAGGCATTGTCTCGGCTAAGCCCGTCACCTCACGCAGAAACACTGCTTACCAAAGGGGCCTCACGGAAGCGCCTAGTTTCTTGCGTGTGTTTCTTTTCACTCCGGTAGAAGGGGCTGCTACCCAGGCTACGTGTCCACAGCGACAGTGGAGCCTGATGGGAAAGAATTATTTACCCATTTGAAAACTAGGATGCTTGAGGCCGAAAGACTGAATAAAAAGCCCTGCGCTCCTCACCTACTACACCCTGCAGGAATACCCGGGGAGGAACGCAGGGTTTCCTCAAAGAAAGAGCGTGCTTGCAAGTTCTTGCTAGGAGCACATCCAGCAGTTGACTTCATCTAGGGCGAGTGTCAGCTGAGCGCCAGGCTCAAAGTAAGGTGCAGGAACATGGTGGTGGACGTGTGTACCACAAGTGGCATCTGTGCCTGCTGAGCACCCTCGAGCCACATGGGTTTTGGGCTCTACTGTTTGGGACGCAGAAGGCCGGGCAACAAAGTCTTTCCTCCATCGGAGAGCTAAGTTTCCAGGGCTTGGAAGAAGCCTGAAGATCACGTTTCTAACCGGGCTTCTGGGCAATGTAAGGGGGTCGTCATTTTGTAAACCTGAGGCGCTTTGAGAGAAACGCCATGCTTGACCGGCTTCTCGGCATTCACACCTGACCTCTTGCTCCCGCAAGCAGCACCTCGACCCCGGACACAGTGAGAGAGCTGTGCAGTCGTCCTCGGAAGTTTGCTAGCCCTTTGCAAGATATACCGTGACCGGGGGGAAACGAAGGCGTTCCCTTACTCGTGCAATTCAGGAGGAACACATGTTTCCCAAAGTGCTCTCAGGGAAGGGGGCCAGTGTGCGACCCGTGTCTCTTTTGGCTGCTCGGGCACTTCAGCTACATGAGCTGGGTGTCAGTCGTGAAAAGGGCGTCGGACGAGAAAAGTGAAATTTGGCCTGTTGGCAACCCAGAGAGCTGCGTCCTCAGAGCTCCCTGAAAAACAGTCCCGTCGCCTGTCTTGGATTCGCCGTAGGAGTTCCCTGGGAGGCAAAGTGAGGCAGAGTGGGTTTTCTCGAAAGAACGTGGGTGCATGCCGTTCAGTGCTCGGAGCTCATCCCCAAGCCTTCTGGCTCGTGGTTAGGAAACCTGCCCACATGCTGCAAAAGGAAGGTCCGCGTGTGCCATGGCAAGTGTTGGAGTGCATTACGGTTCCCGAGAAGGCTTAGTGAATGTGCTGCTTTAACTCTGGTAGGCCTCTCAGGACTGCGAGTTCCCTCGCGCCTAGACCCGGCTCGTGGAAGAGCACGGGGTCCCCAACGTGTTATCTGTGGCCTCCGAGCAACCTCCAGCCCCATGGGTCATTGCGTTCCACTCTAGGCATGCAGAGGGCACGGCACCACGTGACCTGCTCTGGCAGAGAGCCAGATCTCCACCTCTGGAAACCAGTATCAGGAACACGGTGGCAGACGGTGTCACGTGCAATGCTTGTCAGACTCCCAGCGAAGTTCTGAAATGCACTGACCCTTACTCGCTGATTAGCATTGCTTCGACGAACTCCAAGCTGACGACCCCTTTACCTCAAGCAGAAACGTGACTTTGGAACCAGCCCGAAATGATGGACGCATTTTCCGAAGCACTGCTAGGCCACTGAACTTTCCAGTGTCGCCAAGGCCTGACGGAAGCACTGTTCTGGCTAGGCACCCCACCTGTCGCAGTCCCTCTGCTTACAAAAATGTCCTCACGGGAGAGCCTAGTGTGTCGCATGGCTCTCTGATCCCCTGGCAGAAGGTGCCCGTCCACAGGCTGAGGTCCACGTAGAAGCTGGAGCCTGAAGGGTCAAGCATTATTTGCCCCTTTGGAAAGCAGGAGACTGGGGGCAGAAAACGGAAGGGAAAGCACAGGGGTCGCTCATCCTGGACACCCTGCAGGAATTCCCCGGGAGGAAAAGTGAGATTTCTCGAGAGAAACAGTGCGCCTGCCAGTCCTTGCCCGGAGCTCATCCAGCAGAGTACTTCAGCTAAGGCGAAAGTCGGCAAAGGAAGGGGCAGGGTTACCATCAGCAGAGTTGATGGTCACAAGTTGACCCGAGGCTTTCGTCACCGAAGTGCTGTAATGCTGGTGTGCCTTTCACAAGTCTGAGGAGCGTCTCGTCAGCACCGTTTTCCCAGGAAAGTCACTGTGTACCGAAAGTGTCAACTGTGCCTTCTGAGCAACCTCCAGCCCCATGGTCTTTGAGCTCTTGGTATGCAGAAGGCCAGGCAACAAAGTGTTTCCTCTGTCAGAGAGCTGGATACCCAGAGCTTACAGGACTCTCCAGGCACACGTTTCTCCCTGGTCGTCCGGGCAAAGCAAGGGGGACCGCAGATTGTAAACCTGAGCTGCACTGGGGAAAGCCTGCGATTACAAGGCTTCTCGGAATGTATAGGGGACGTCTTGCTCCCACAAACAGCACATCGACTTCTGGTCCAGCTGGAGATATGTGCTCTCATCCTCTGATGGTTGTTAGGCTGTAGTGCGGCAAGGAAAGTCCGCATATGCCTTGGTCAGCGCTCGAGGGTGGCAGCTTCCAAGAAGCCTTAGTGAGTGCAGTGGCTGAATGCCTTTATCCCTCCCAGGGTGGTGCGGCCTCTCGCGGCTGGGCCCTGGTCATGCCAGGACACGGAGTACCCCAAAGGGTCATCAGTGGATTCCGAACAACTTCAGGCCCCGGGGGACATTGGGCTGAACCTGATGCCTGCAGAGGGAAGGGCCACTAAGCAGCCAGCTCCTGCTACAACTACACTCCTGGACACCAGCCTCAGGAGCATGCTGGTGGACGGTCTCGTGTACAATTCATGTCAGCCTTCAGGCGAAAATCTCAGATGCCCTGAGACTTCCACGGTGCAGGGAAGTGAACCTAGGAACTCAAAGCTGACGGCGCTTAACCTCACGCAGAACCTTCACTCGGTATCCCTCCCCTCACCCCCTATGATGAAGAACACATTTCCGTTTCCATTGCTAGGTCTTTGAAAGGGGCACCGTCACCGAGGCCTGACTGAGGCATTGTCTCGGCTAAGCCCGTCACCTCACGCAGAAACACTGCTTACCAAAGGGGCCTCACGGAAGCACCTAGTTTCTTGCGTGTGTTTCTTTTCACTCCGGTAGAAGGGGCTGCTACCCAGGCTACGTGTCCACAGCGACAGTGGAGCCTGATGGGAAAGAATTATTTACCCATTTGAAAACTAGGATGCTTGAGGCCGAAAGACTGAATAAAAAGCCCTGCGCTCCTCACCTACTACACCCTGCAGGAATACCCGGGGAGGAACGCAGGGTTTCCTCAAAGAAAGAGCGTGCTTGCAAGTTCTTGCTAGGAGCACATCCAGCAGTTGACTTCATCTAGGGCGAGTGTCAGCTGAGCGCCAGGCTCAAAGTAAGGTGCAGGAACATGGTGGTGGACGTGTGTACCACAAGTGGCATCTGTGCCTGCTGAGCACCCTCGAGCCACATGGGTTTTGGGCTCTACTGTTTGGGACGCAGAAGGCCGGGCAACAAAGTCTTTCCTCCATCGGAGAGCTAGGTTTCCAGGGCTTGGAAGAAGCCTGAAGATCACGTTTCTAACCGGGCTTCTGGGCAATGTAAGGGGGTCGTCATTTTGTAAACCTGAGGCGCTTTGAGAGAAACGCCATGCTTGACCGGCTTCTCGGCATTCACACCTGACCTCTTGCTCCCGCAAGCAGCACCTCGACCCCGGACACAGTGAGAGAGCTGTGCAGTCGTCCTCGGAAGTTTGCTAGCCCTTTGCAAGATATACCGTGACCGGGGGGAAACGAAGGCGTTCCCTTACTCGTGCAATTCAGGAGGAACACATGTTTCCCAAAGTGCTCTCAGGGAAGGGGGCCAGTGTGCGACCCGTGTCTCTTTTGGCTGCTCGGGCACTTCAGCTACATGAGCTGGGTGTCAGTCGTGAAAAGGGCGTCGGACGAGAAAAGTGGAATTTGGCCTGTTGGCAACCCAGAGAGCTGCGTCCTCAGAGCTCCCTGAAAAACAGTCCCGTCGCCTGTCTTGGATTCGCCGTAGGAGTTCCCTGGGAGGCAAAGTGAGGCAGAGTGGGTTTTCTCGAAAGAACGTGGGTGCATGCCGTTCAGTGCTCGGAGCTCATCCCCAAGCCTTCTGGCTCGTGGTTAGGAAACCTGCCCACATGCTGCAAAAGGAAGGTCCGCGTGTGCCATGGCAAGTGTTGGAGTGCCTTACGGTTCCCGAGAAGGCTTAGTGAATGTGCTGCTTTAACTCTGGTAGGCCTCTCAGGACTGCGAGTTCCCTCGCGCCTAGACCCGGCTCGTGGAAGAGCACGGGGTCCCCAACGTGTTATCTGTGGCCTCCGAGCCACCTCCAGCCCCATGGGTCATTGCGTTCCACTCTAGGCATGCAGAGGGCACGGCACCACGTGACCTGCTCTGGCAGAGAGCCAGATCTCCACCTCTGGAAACCAGTATCAGGAACACGGTGGCGGACGGTGTCACGTGCAATGCTTGTCAGACTCCCAGCGAAGTTCTGAAATGCACTGACCCTTACTCGCTGATTAGCATTGCTTCGACGAACTCCAAGCTGACGACCCCTTTACCTCAAGCAGAAACGTGACCTTGGAACCAGCCCGAAATGATGGACGCATTTTCCGAAGCACTGCTAGGCCACTGAAATTTCCAGTGTCGCCAAGGCCTGACGGAAGCACTGTTCTGGCTAGGCACCCCACCTGTCGCAGTCCCTCTGCTCACAAAAATGTCCTCACGGGAGAGCCTAGTGTGTCGCATGGCTCTCTGATCCCCTGGCAGAAGGTGCCCGTCCACAGGCTGAGGTCCACGTAGAAGCTGGAGCCTGAAGGGTCAAGCATTATTTGCCCCTTTGGAAAGCAGGAGACTTGGGGCAGAAAACGGAAGGGAAAGCACAGGGGTCGCTCATCCTGGACACCCTGCAGGAATTCCCCGGGAGGAAAAGTGAGATTTCTCGAGAGAAACAGTGCGCCTGCCAGTCCTTGCCCGGAGCTCATCCAGCAGAGTACTTCAGCTAAGGCGAAAGTCGGCAAAGGAAGGGGCAGGGTTACCATCAGCAGAGTTGATGGTCACAAGTTGACCCGAGGCTTTCGTCACCGAAGTGCTGTAATGCTGGTGTGCCTTTCACAAGTCTGAGGAGCGTCTCGTCAGCACCGTTCTCCCAGGAAAGTCACTGTGTACCGAAAGTGTCAACTGTGCCTTCTGAGCAACCTCCAGCCCCATGGTCTTTGAGCTCTTGGTATGCAGAAGGCCAGGCAACAAAGTGTTTCCTCTGTCAGAGAGCTGGATACCCAGAGCTTACAGGACTCTCCAGGCACACGTTTCTCCCTGGTCGTCCGGGCAAAGCAAGGGGGACCGCAGATTGTAAACCTGAGCTGCACTGGGGAAAGCCTGCGATTACAAGGCTTCTCGGAATTTATAGGGGACGTCTTGCTCCCACAAGGAGCACATCGACTTCTGGTCCAGCTGGAGAAATGTGCTCTCATCCTCTGATGGTTGTTAGGCTGTAGTGCGGCAAGGAAAGTCCGCATATGCCTTGGTCAGCGCTCGAGGGTGGCAGCTTCCAAGAAGCCTTAGTGAGCGCAGTGGCTGAATGCCTTTATCCCTCCCAGGGTGGCGCGGCCTCTCGCGGCTGGGCCCTGGTCATGCCAGGACACGGAGTACCCCAAAGGGTCATCAGTGGCTTCCGAACAACTTCAGGCCCCGGGGGACATTGGGCTGAACCTGATGCCTGCAGAGGGAAGGGCCACTAAGCAGCCAGCTCCTGCTACAACTACACTCCTGGACACCAGCCTCAGGAGCATGCTGGTGGACGGTCTCGTGTACAATTCATGTCAGCCTTCAGGCGAAAATCTCAGATGCCCTGAGACTTCCACGGTGCAGGGAAGAGAACCTAGGAACTCAAAGCTGACGGCGCTTAACCTCACGCAGAACCTTCACTCGGTATCCCTCCCCTCACCCCCTATGATGAAGAACACATTTCCGTTTCCATTGCTAGGTCTTTGAAAGGGGCACCGTCACCGAGGCCTGACTGAGGCATTGTCTCGTCTAAGCCCGTCACCTCACGCAGAAACACTGCTTACCAAAGGGGCCTCACGGAAGCACCTAGTTTCTTGCGTGTGTTTCTTTTCACTCCGGTAGAAGGGGCTGCTACCCAGGCTACGTGTCCACAACGACAGTGGAGCCTGATGGGAAAGAATTATTTACCCATTTGAAAACTAGGATGCTTGAGGCCGAAAGACTGAATAAAAAGCCCTGCGCTCCTCACCTACTACACCCTGCAGGAATACCCGGGGAGGAACGCAGGGTTTCCTCAAAGAAAGAGCGTGCTTGCAAGTTCTTGCTAGGAGCACATCCAGCAGTTGACTTCATCTAGGGCGAGTGTCAGCTGAGCGCCAGGCTCAAAGTAAGGTGCAGGAACATGGTGGTGGACGTGTGTACCACAAGTGGCATCTGTGCCTGCTGAGCACCCTCGAGCCACATGGGTTTTGGGCTCTACTGTTTGGGACGCAGAAGGCCGGGCAACAAAGTCTTTCCTCCATCGGAGAGCTAGGTTTCCAGGGCTTGGAAGAAGCCTGAAGATCACGTTTCTAACCGGGCTTCTGGGCAATGTAAGGGGGTCGTCATTTTGTAAACCTGAGGCGCTTTGAGAGAAACGCCATGCTTGACCGGCTTCTCGGCATTCACACCTGACCTCTTGCTCCCGCAAGCAGCACCTCGACCCCGGACACAGTGAGAGAGCTGTGCAGTCGTCCTCGGAAGTTTGCTAGCCCTTTGCAAGATATACCGTGACCGGGGGGAAACGAAGGCGTTCCCTTACTCGTGCAATTCAGGAGGAACACATGTTTCCCAAAGTGCTCTCAGGGAAGGGGGCCAGTGTGCGACCCGTGTCTCTTTTGGCTGCTCGGGCACTTCAGCTACATGAGCTGGGTGTCAGTCGTGAAAAGGGCGTCGGACGAGAAAAGTGGAATTTGGCCTGTTGGCAACCCAGAGAGCTGCGTCCTCAGAGCTCCCTGAAAAACAGTCCCGTCGCCTGTCTTGGATTCGCCGTAAGAGTTCCCTGGGAGGCAAAGTGAGGCAGAGTGGGTTTTCTCGAAAGAACGTGGGTGCATGCCGTTCAGTGCTCGGAGCTCATCCCCAAGCCTTCTGGCTCGTGGTTAGGAAACCTGCCCACATGCTGCAAAAGGAAGGTCCGCGTGTGCCATGGCAAGTGTTGGAGTGCATTACGGTTCCCGAGAAGGCTTAGTGAATGTGCTGCTTTAACTCTGGTAGGCCTCTCAGGACTGCGAGTTCCCTCGCGCCTAGACCCGGCTCGTGGAAGAGCACGGGGTCCCCAACGTGTTATCTGTGGCCTCCGAGCCACCTCCAGCCCCATGGGTCATTGCGTTCCACTCTAGGCATGCAGAGGGCACGGCACCACGCGACCTGCTCTGGCAGAGAGCCAGATCTCCACCTCTGGAAACCAGTATCAGGAACACGGTGGCGGACGGTGTCACGTGCAATGCTTGTCAGACTCCCAGCGAAGTTCTGAAATGCGCTGAACCTTACTCGCTGATCAGCATTGCTTCGACGAACTCCAAGCTGACGACCCCTTTACCTCAAGCAGAAACGTGACTTTGGAACCAGCCCGAAATGATGGACGCATTTTCCGAAGCACTGCTAGGCCACTGAACTTTCCAGTGTCGCCAAGGCCTGACGGAAGCACTGTTCTGGCTAGGCACCCCACCTGTCGCAGTCCCTCTGCTTACAAAAATGTCCTCACGGGAGAGCCTAGTGTGTCGCATGGCTCTCTGATCCCCTGGCAGAAGGTGCCCGTCCACAGGCTGAGGTCCACGTAGAAGCTGGAGCCTGAAGGGTCAAGCATTATTTGCCCCTTTGGAAAGCAGGAGACTTGGGGCAGAAAACGGAAGGGAAAGCACAGGGGTCGCTCATCCTGGACACCCTGCAGGAATTCCCCGGGAGGAAAAGTGAGATTTCTCGAGAGAAACAGTGCGCCTGCCAGTCCTTGCCCGGAGCTCATCCAGCAGAGTACTTCAGCTAAGGCGAAAGTCGGCAAAGGAAGGGGCAGGGTTACCATCAGCAGAGTTGATGGTCACAAGTTGACCCGAGGCTTTCGTCACCGAAGTGCTGTAATGCTGGTGTGCCTTTCACAAGTCTGAGGAGCGTCTCGTCAGCACCGTTTTCCCAGGAAAGTCACTGTGTACCGAAAGTGTCAACTGTGCCTTCTGAGCAACCTCCAGCCCCATGGTCTTTGAGCTCTTGGTATGCAGAAGGCCAGGCAACAAAGTGTTTCCTCTGTCAGAGAGCTGGATACCCAGAGCTTACAGGACTCTCCAGGCACACGTTTCTCCCTGGTCGTCCGGGCAAAGCAAGGGGGACCGCAGATTGTAAACCTGAGCTGCACTGGGGAAAGCCTGCGATTACAAGGCTTCTCGGAATTTATAGGGGACGTCTTGCTACCACAAGGAGCACATCGACTTCTGGTCCAGCTGGAGAAATGTGCTCTCATCCTCTGATGGTTGTTAGGCTGTAGTGCGGCAAGGAAAGTCCGCATATGCCTTGGTCAGCGCTCGAGGGTGGCAGCTTCCAAGAAGCCTTAGTGAGTGCAGTGGCTGAATGCCTTTATCCCTCCCAGGGTGGCGCGGCCTCTCGCGGCTGGGCCCTGGTCATGCCAGGACACGGAGTACCCCAAAGGGTCATCAGTGGCTTCCGAACAACTTCAGGCCCCGGGGGACATTGGGCTGAACCTGATGCCTGCAGAGGGAAGGGCCACTAAGCAGCCAGCTCCTGCTACAACTACACTCCTGGACACCAGCCTCAGGAGCATGCTGGTGGACGGTCTCGTGTACAATTCATGTCAGCCTTCAGGCGAAAATCTCAGATGCCCTGAGACTTCCACGGTGCAGGGAAGAGAACCTAGGAACTCAAAGCTGACGGCGCTTAACCTCACGCAGAACCTTCACTCGGTATCCCTCCCCTCACCCCCTATGATGAAGAACACATTTCCGTTTCCATTGCTAGGTCTTTGAAAGGGGCACCGTCACCGAGGCCTGACTGAGGCATTGTCTCGGCTAAGCCCGTCACCTCACGCAGAAACACTGCTTACCAAAGGGGCCTCACGGAAGCGCCTAGTTTCTTGCGTGTGTTTCTTTTCACTCCGGTAGAAGGGGCTGCTACCCAGGCTACGTGTCCACAGCGACAGTGGAGCCTGATGGGAAAGAATTATTTACCCATTTGAAAACTAGGATGCTTGAGGCCGAAAGACTGAATAAAAAGCCCTGCGCTCCTCACCTACTACACCCTGCAGGAATACCCGGGGAGGAACGCAGGGTTTCCTCAAAGAAAGAGCGTGCTTGCAAGTTCTAGCTAGGAGCACATCCAGCAGTTGACTTCATCTAGGGCGAGTGTCAGCTGAGCGCCAGGCTCAAAGTAAGGTGCAGGAACATGGTGGTGGACGTGTGTACCACAAGTGGCTTCTGTGCCTGCTGAGCACCCTCGAGCCACATGGGTTTTGGGCTCTACTGTTTGGGACGCAGAAGGCCGGGCAACAAAGTCTTTCCTCAATCGGAGAGCTAGGTTTCCAGGGCTTGGAAGAAGCCTGAAGATCACGTTTCTAACCGGGCTTCTGGGCAATGTAAGGGGGTCGTCATTTTGTAAACCTGAGGCGCTTTGAGAGAAACGCCATGCTTGACCGGCTTCTCGGCATTCACACCTGACCTCTTGCTCCCGCAAGCAGCACCTCGACCCCGGACACAGTGAGAGAGCTGTGCAGTCGTCCTCGGAAGTTTGCTAGCCCTTTGCAAGATATACCGTGACCGGGGGGAAACGAAGGCGTTCCCTTACTCGTGCAATTCAGGAGGAACACATGTTTCCCAAAGTGCTCTCAGGGAAGGGGGCCAGTGTGCGACCCGTGTCTCTTTTGGCTGCTCGGGCACTTCAGCTACATGAGCTGGGTGTCAGTCGTGAAAAGGGCGTCGGACGAGAAAAGTGGAATTTGGCCTGTTGGCAACCCAGAGAGCTGCGTCCTCAGAGCTCCCTGAAAAACAGTCCCGTCGCCTGTCTTGGATTCGCCGTAGGAGTTCCCTGGGAGGCAAAGTGAGGCAGAGTGGGT
The DNA here is from genome assembly GCF_025265405.1 of Mesoplodon densirostris. NCBI lineage: Eukaryota > Metazoa > Chordata > Mammalia > Artiodactyla > Ziphiidae > Mesoplodon > Mesoplodon densirostris. The sequence continues at coordinate 104,431,247 of NC_082672.1, forward strand.
TTTCTCGAAAGAACGTGGGTGCATGCCGTTCAGTGCTCGGAGCTCATCCCCAAGCCTTCTGGCTCGTGGTTAGGAAACCTGCCCACATGCTGCAAAAGGAAGGTCCGCGTGTGCCATGGCAAGTGTTGGAGTGCCTTACGGTTCCCGAGAAGGCTTAGTGAATGTGCTGCTTTAACTCTGGTAGGCCTCTCAGGACTGCGAGTTCCCTCGCGCCTAGACCCGGCTCGTGGAAGAGCACGGGGTCCCCAACGTGTTATCTGTGGCCTCAGAGCAACCTCCAGCCCCATGGGTCATTGCGTTCCACTCTAGGCATGCAGAGGGCACGGCACCACGTGACCTGCTCTGGCAGAGAGCCAGATCTCCACCTCTGGAAACCAGTATCAGGAACACGGTGGCGGACGGTGTCACGTGCAATGCTTGTCAGACTCCCAGCGAAGTTCTGAAATGCACTGACCCTTACTCGCTGATTAGCATTGCTTCGACGAACTCCAAGCTGACGACCCCTTTACCTCAAGCAGAAACGTGACCTTGGAACCAGCCCGAAATGATGGACGCATTTTCCGAAGCACTGCTAGGCCACTGAACTTTCCAGTGTCGCCAAGGCCTGACGGAAGCACTGTTCTGGCTAGGCACCCCACCTGTCGCAGTCCCTCTGCTCACAAAAATGTCCTCACGGGAGAGCCTAGTGTGTCGCATGGCTCTCTGATCCCCTGGCAGAAGGTGCCCGTCCACAGGCTGAGGTCCACGTAGAAGCTGGAGCCTGAAGGGTCAAGCATTATTTGCCCCTTTGGAAAGCAGGAGACTTGGGGCAGAAAACGGAAGGGAAAGCACAGGGGTCGCTCATCCTGGACACCCTGCAGGAATTCCCCGGGAGGAAAAGTGAGATTTCTCGAGAGAAACAGTGCGCCTGCCAGTCCTTGCCCGGAGCTCATCCAGCAGAGTACTTCAGCTAAGGCGAAAGTCGGCAAAGGAAGGGGCAGGGTTACCATCAGCAGAGTTGATGGTCACAAGTTGACCCGAGGCTTTCGTCACCGAAGTGCTGTAATGCTGGTGTGCCTTTCACAAGTCTGAGGAGCGTCTCGTCAGCACCGTTCTCCCAGGAAAGTCACTGTGTACCGAAAGTGTCAACTGTGCCTTCTGAGCAACCTCCAGCCCCATGGTCTTTGAGCTCTTGGTATGCAGAAGGCCAGGCAACAAAGTGTTTCCTCTGTCAGAGAGCTGGATACCCAGAGCTTACAGGACTCTCCAGGCACACGTTTCTCCCTGGTCGTCCGGGCAAAGCAAGGGGGACCGGAGATTGTAAACCTGAGCTGCACTGGGGAAAGCCTGCGATTACAAGGCTTCTCGGAATTTATAGGGGACGTCTTGCTCCCACAAGGAGCACATCGACTTCTGGTCCAGCTGGAGAAATGTGCTCTCATCCTCTGATGGTTGTTAGGCTGTAGTGCGGCAAGGAAAGTCCGCATATGCCTTGGTCAGCGCTCGAGGGTGGCAGCTTCCAAGAAGCCTTAGTGAGTGCAGTGGCTGAATGCCTTTATCCCTCCCAGGGTGGCGCGGCCTCTCGCGGCTGGGCCCTGGTCATGCCAGGACACGGAGTACCCCAAAGGGTCATCAGTGGCTTCCGAACAACTTCAGGCCCCGGGGGACATTGGGCTGAACCTGATGCCTGCAGAGGGAAGGGCCACTAAGCAGCCAGCTCCTGCTACAACTACACTCCTGGACACCAGCCTCAGGAGCATGCTGGTGGACGGTCTCGTGTACAATTCATGTCAGCCTTCAGGCGAAAATCTCAGATGCCCTGAGACTTCCACGGTGCAGGGAAGAGAACCTAGGAACTCAAAGCTGACGGCGCTTAACCTCACGCAGAACCTTCACTCGGTATCCCTCCCCTCACCCCCTATGATGAAGAACACATTTCCGTTTCCATTGCTAGGTTTTGAAAGGGGCACCGTCACCGAGGCCTGACTGAGGCATTGTCTCGGCTAAGCCCGTCACCTCACGCAGAAACACTGCTTACCAAAGGGGCCTCACGGAAGCGCCTAGTTTCTTGCGTGTGTTTCTTTTCACTCCGGTAGAAGGGGCTGCTACCCAGGCTACGTGTCCACAACGACAGTGGAGCCTGATGGGAAAGAATTATTTACCCATTTGAAAACTAGGATGCTTGAGGCCGAAAGACTGAATAAAAAGCCCTGCGCTCCTCACCTACTACACCCTGCAGGAATACCCGGGGAGGAACGCAGGGTTTCCTCAAAGAAAGAGCGTGCTTGCAAGTTCTTGCTAGGAGCACATCCAGCAGTTGACTTCATCTAGGGCGAGTGTCAGCTGAGCGCCAGGCTCAAAGTAAGGTGCAGGAACATGGTGGTGGACGTGTGTACCACAAGTGGCATCTGTGCCTGCTGAGCACCCTCGAGCCACATGGGTTTTGGGCTCTACTGTTTGGGACGCAGAAGGCCGGGCAACAAAGTCTTTCCTCCATCGGAGAGCTAGGTTTCCAGGGCTTGGAAGAAGCCTGAAGATCACGTTTCTAACCGGGCTTCTGGGCAATGTAAGGGGGTCGTCATTTTGTAAACCTGAGGCGCTTTGAGAGAAACGCCATGCTTGACCGGCTTCTCGGCATTCACACCTGACCTCTTGCTCCCGCAAGCAGCACCTCGACCCCGGACACAGTGAGAGAGCTGTGCAGTCGTCCTCGGAAGTTTGCTAGCCCTTTGCAAGATATACCGTGACCGGGGGGAAACGAAGGCGTTCCCTTACTCGTGCAATTCAGGAGGAACACATGTTTCCCAAAGTGCTCTCAGGGAAGGGGGCCAGTGTGCGACCCGTGTCTCTTTTGGCTGCTCGGGCACTTCAGCTACATGAGCTGGGTGTCAGTCGTGAAAAGGGCGTCGGACGAGAAAAGTGGAATTTGGCCTGTTGGCAACCCAGAGAGCTGCGTCCTCAGAGCTCCCTGAAAAACAGTCCCGTCGCCTGTCTTGGATTCGCCGTAAGAGTTCCCTGGGAGGCAAAGTGAGGCAGAGTGGGTTTTCTCGAAAGAACGTGGGTGCATGCCGTTCAGTGCTCGGAGCTCATCCCCAAGCCTTCTGGCTCGTGGTTAGGAAACCTGCCCACATGCTGCAAAAGGAAGGTCCGCGTGTGCCATGGCAAGTGTTGGAGTGCATTACGGTTCCCGAGAAGGCTTAGTGAATGTGCTGCTTTAACTCTGGTAGGCCTCTCAGGACTGCGAGTTCCCTCGCGCCTAGACCCGGCTCGTGGAAGAGCACGGGGTCCCCAACGTGTTATCTGTGGCCTCCGAGCCACCTCCAGCCCCATGGGTCATTGCGTTCCACTCTAGGCATGCAGAGGGCACGGCACCACGCGACCTGCTCTGGCAGAGAGCCAGATCTCCACCTCTGGAAACCAGTATCAGGAACACGGTGGCGGACGGTGTCACGTGCAATGCTTGTCAGACTCCCAGCGAAGTTCTGAAATGCGCTGAACCTTACTCGCTGATCAGCATTGCTTCGACGAACTCCAAGCTGACGACCCCTTTACCTCAAGCAGAAACGTGACTTTGGAACCAGCCCGAAATGATGGACGCATTTTCCGAAGCACTGCTAGGCCACTGAACTTTCCAGTGTCGCCAAGGCCTGACGGAAGCACTGTTCTGGCTAGGCACCCCACCTGTCGCAGTCCCTCTGCTTACAAAAATGTCCTCACGGGAGAGCCTAGTGTGTCGCATGGCTCTCTGATCCCCTGGCAGAAGGTGCCCGTCCACAGGCTGAGGTCCACGTAGAAGCTGGAGCCTGAAGGGTCAAGCATTATTTGCCCCTTTGGAAAGCAGGAGACTTGGGGCAGAAAACGGAAGGGAAAGCACAGGGGTCGCTCATCCTGGACACCCTGCAGGAATTCCCCGGGAGGAAAAGTGAGATTTCTCGAGAGAAACAGTGCGCCTGCCAGTCCTTGCCCGGAGCTCATCCAGCAGAGTACTTCAGCTAAGGCGAAAGTCGGCAAAGGAAGGGGCAGGGTTACCATCAGCAGAGTTGATGGTCACAAGTTGACCCGAGGCTTTCGTCACCGAAGTGCTGTAATGCTGGTGTGCCTTTCACAAGTCTGAGGAGCGTCTCGTCAGCACCGTTTTCCCAGGAAAGTCACTGTGTACCGAAAGTGTCAACTGTGCCTTCTGAGCAACCTCCAGCCCCATGGTCTTTGAGCTCTTGGTATGCAGAAGGCCAGGCAACAAAGTGTTTCCTCTGTCAGAGAGCTGGATACCCAGAGCTTACAGGACTCTCCAGGCACACGTTTCTCCCTGGTCGTCCGGGCAAAGCAAGGGGGACCGCAGATTGTAAACCTGAGCTGCACTGGGGAAAGCCTGCGATTACAAGGCTTCTCGGAATTTATAGGGGACGTCTTGCTCCCACAAGGAGCACATCGACTTCTGGTCCAGCTGGAGAAATGTGCTCTCATCCTCTGATGGTTGTTAGGCTGTAGTGCGGCAAGGAAAGTCCGCATATGCCTTGGTCAGCGCTCGAGGGTGGCAGCTTCCAAGAAGCCTTAGTGAGTGCAGTGGCTGAATGCCTTTATCCCTCCCAGGGTGGCGCGGCCTCTCGCGGCTGGGCCCTGGTCATGCCAGGACACGGAGTACCCCAAAGGGTCATCAGTGGCTTCCGAACAACTTCAGGCCCCGGGGGACATTGGGCTGAACCTGATGCCTGCAGAGGGAAGGGCCACTAAGCAGCCAGCTCCTGCTACAACTACACTCCTGGACACCAGCCTCAGGAGCATGCTGGTGGACGGTCTCGTGTACAATTCATGTCAGCCTTCAGGCGAAAATCTCAGATGCCCTGAGACTTCCACGGTGCAGGGAAGAGAACCTAGGAACTCAAAGCTGACGGCGCTTAACCTCACGCAGAACCTTCACTCGGTATCCCTCCCCTCACCCCCTATGATGAAGAACACATTTCCGTTTCCATTGCTAGGTCTTTGAAAGGGGCACCGTCACCGAGGCCTGACTGAGGCATTGTCTCGGCTAAGCCCGTCACCTCACGCAGAAACACTGCTTACCAAAGGGGCCTCACGGAAGCGCCTAGTTTCTTGCGTGTGTTTCTTTTCACTCCGGTAGAAGGGGCTGCTACCCAGGCTACGTGTCCACAACGACAGTGGAGCCTGATGGGAAAGAATTATTTACCCATTTGAAAACTAGGATGCTTGAGGCCGAAAGACTGAATAAAAAGCCCTGCGCTCCTCACCTACTACACCCTGCAGGAATACCCGGGGAGGAACGCAGGGTTTCCTCAAAGAAAGAGCGTGCTTGCAAGTTCTAGCTAGGAGCACATCCAGCAGTTGACTTCATCTAGGGCGAGTGTCAGCTGAGCGCCAGGCTCAAAGTAAGGTGCAGGAACATGGTGGTGGACGTGTGTACCACAAGTGGCTTCTGTGCCTGCTGAGCACCCTCGAGCCACATGGGTTTTGGGCTCTACTGTTTGGGACGCAGAAGGCCGGGCAACAAAGTCTTTCCTCCATCGGAGAGCTAGGTTTCCAGGGCTTGGAAGAAGCCTGAAGATCACGTTTCTAACCGGGCTTCTGGGCAATGTAAGGGGGTCGTCATTTTGTAAACCTGAGGCGCTTTGAGAGAAACGCCATGCTTGACCGGCTTCTCGGCATTCACACCTGACCTCTTGCTCCCGCAAGCAGCACCTCGACCCCGGACACAGTGAGAGAGAGCTGTGCAGTCGTCCTCGGAAGTTTGCTAGCCCTTTGCAAGATATACCGTGACCGGGGGGAAACGAAGGCGTTCCCTTACTCGTGCAATTCAGGAGGAACACATGTTTCCCAAAGTGCTCTCAGGGAAGGGGGCCAGTGTGCGACCCGTGTCTCTTTTGGCTGCTCGGGCACTTCAGCTACATGAGCTGGGTGTCAGTCGTGAAAAGGGCGTCGGACGAGAAAAGTGGAATTTGGCCTGTTGGCAACCCAGAGAGCTGCGTCCTCAGAGCTCCCTGAAAAACAGTCCCGTCGCCTGTCTTGGATTCGCCGTAGGAGTTCCCTGGGAGGCAAAGTGAGGCAGAGTGGGTTTTCTCGAAAGAACGTGGGTGCATGCCGTTCAGTGCTCGGAGCTCATCCCCAAGCCTTCTGGCTCGTGGTTAGGAAACCTGCCCACATGCTGCAAAAGGAAGGTCCGCGTGTGCCATGGCAAGTGTTGGAGTGCATTACGGTTCCCGAGAAGGCTTAGTGAATGTGCTGCTTTAACTCTGGTAGGCCTCTCAGGACTGCGAGTTCCCTCGCGCCTAGACCCGGCTCGTGGAAGAGCACGGGGTCCCCAACGTGTTATCTGTGGCCTCCGAGCCACCTCCAGCCCCATGGGTCATTGCGTTCCACTCTAGGCATGCAGAGGGCACGGCACCACGCGACCTGCTCTGGCAGAGAGCCAGATCTCCACCTCTGGAAACCAGTATCAGGAACACGGTGGCGGACGGTGTCACGTGCAATGCTTGTCAGACTCCCAGCGAAGTTCTGAAATGCGCTGAACCTTACTCGCTGATCAGCATTGCTTCGACGAACTCCAAGCTGACGACCCCTTTACCTCAAGCAGAAACGTGACTTTGGAACCAGCCCGAAATGATGGACGCATTTTCCGAAGCACTGCTAGGCCACTGAACTTTCCAGTGTCGCCAAGGCCTGACGGAAGCACTGTTCTGGCTAGGCACCCCACCTGTCGCAGTCCCTCTGCTCACAAAAATGTCCTCACGGGAGAGCCTAGTGTGTCGCATGGCTCTCTGATCCTCTGGCAGAAGGTGCCCGTCCACAGGCTGAGGTCCACGTAGAAGCTGGAGCCTGAAGGGTCAAGCATTATTTGCCCCTTTGGAAAGCAGGAGACTTGGGGCAGAAAACGGAAGGGAAAGCACAGGGGTCGCTCATCCTGGACACCCTGCAGGAATTCCCCGGGAGGAAAAGCGAGATTTCTCGAGAGAAACAGTGCGCCTGCCAGTCCTTGCCCGGAGCTCATCCAGCAGAGTACTTCAGCTAAGGCGAAAGTCGGCAAAGGAAGGGGCAGGGTTACCATCAGCAGAGTTGATGGTCACAAGTTGACCCGAGGCTTTCGTCACCGAAGTGCTGTAATGCTGGTGTGCCTTTCACAAGACTGAGGAGCGTCTCGTCAGCACCGTTTTCCCAGGAAAGTCACTGTGTACCGAAAGTGTCAACTGTGCCTTCTGAGCAACCTCCAGCCCCATGGTCTTTGAGCTCTTGGTATGCAGAAGGCCAGGCAACAAAGTGTTTCCTCTGTCAGAGAGCTGGATACCCAGAGCTTACAGGACTCTCCAGGCACACGTTTCTCCCTGGTCGTCCGGGCAAAGCAAGGGGGACCGCAGATTGTAAACCTGAGCTGCACTGGGGAAAGCCTGCGATTACAAGGCTTCTCGGAATTTATAGGGGACGTCTTGCTCCCACAAGGAGCACATCGACTTCTGGTCCAGCTGGAGAAATGTGCTCTCATCCTCTGATGGTTGTTAGGCTGTAGTGCGGCAAGGAAAGTCCGCATATGACTTGGTCAGCGCTCGAGGGTGGCAGCTTCCAAGAAGCCTTAGTGAGTGCAGTGGCTGAATGCCTTTATCCCTCCCAGGGTGGCGCGGCCTCTCGCGGCTGGGCCCTGGTCATGCCAGGACACGGAGTACCCCAAAGGGTCATCAGTGGCTTCCGAACAACTTCAGGCCCCGTGGGACATTGGGCTGAACCTGATGCCTGCAGAGGGAAGGGCCACTAAGCAGCCAGCTCCTGCTACAACTACACTCCTGGACACCAGCCTCAGGAGCATGCTGGTGGACGGTCTCGTGTACAATTCATGTCAGCCTTCAGGCGAAAATCTCAGATGCCCTGAGACTTCCACGGTGCAGGGAAGAGAACCTAGGAACTCAAAGCTGACGGCGCTTAACCTCACGCAGAACCTTCACTCGGTATCCCTCCCCTCACCCCCTATGATGAAGAACACATTTCCGTTTCCATTGCTAGGTCTTTGAAAGGGGCACCGTCACCGAGGCCTGACTGAGGCATTGTCTCGTCTAAGCCCGTCACCTCACGCAGAAACACTGCTTACCAAAGGGGCCTCACGGAAGCACCTAGTTTCTTGCGTGTGTTTCTTTTCACTCCGGTAGAAGGGGCTGCTACCCAGGCTACGTGTCCACAACGACAGTGGAGCCTGATGGGAAAGAATTATTTACCCATTTGAAAACTAGGATGCTTGAGGCCGAAAGACTGAATAAAAAGCCCTGCGCTCCTCACCTACTACACCCTGCAGGAATACCCGGGGAGGAACGCAGGGTTTCCTCAAAGAAAGAGCGTGCTTGCAAGTTCTTGCTAGGAGCACATCCAGCAGTTGACTTCATCTAGGGCGAGTGTCAGCTGAGCGCCAGGCTCAAAGTAAGGTGCAGGAACATGGTGGTGGACGTGTGTACCACAAGTGGCATCTGTGCCTGCTGAGCACCCTCGAGCCACATGGGTTTTGGGCTCTACTGTTTGGGACGCAGAAGGCCGGGCAACAAAGTCTTTCCTCCATCGGAGAGCTAGGTTTCCAGGGCTTGGAAGAAGCCTGAAGATCACGTTTCTAACCGGGCTTCTGGGCAATGTAAGGGGGTCGTCATTTTGTAAACCTGAGGCGCTTTGAGAGAAACGCCATGCTTGACCGGCTTCTCGGCATTCACACCTGACCTCTTGCTCCCGCAAGCAGCACCTCGACCCCGGACACAGTGAGAGAGCTGTGCAGTCGTCCTCGGAAGTTTGCTAGCCCTTTGCAAGATATACCGTGACCGGGGGGAAACGAAGGCGTTCCCTTACTCGTGCAATTCAGGAGGAACACATGTTTCCCAAAGTGCTCTCAGGGAAGGGGGCCAGTGTGCGACCCGTGTCTCTTTTGGCTGCTCGGGCACTTCAGCTACATGAGCTGGGTGTCAGTCGTGAAAAGGGCGTCGGACGAGAAAAGTGGAATTTGGCCTGTTGGCAACCCAGAGAGCTGCGTCCTCAGAGCTCCCTGAAAAACAGTCCCGTCGCCTGTCTTGGATTCGCCGTAAGAGTTCCCTGGGAGGCAAAGTGAGGCAGAGTGGGTTTTCTCGAAAGAACGTGGGTGCATGCCGTTCAGTGCTCGGAGCTCATCCCCAAGCCTTCTGGCTCGTGGTTAGGAAACCTGCCCACATGCTGCAAAAGGAAGGTCCGCGTGTGCCATGGCAAGTGTTGGAGTGCATTACGGTTCCCGAGAAGGCTTAGTGAATGTGCTGCTTTAACTCTGGTAGGCCTCTCAGGACTGCGAGTTCCCTCGCGCCTAGACCCGGCTCGTGGAAGAGCACGGGGTCCCCAACGTGTTATCTGTGGCCTCCGAGCCACCTCCAGCCCCATGGGTCATTGCGTTCCACTCTAGGCATGCAGAGGGCACGGCACCACGCGACCTGCTCTGGCAGAGAGCCAGATCTCCACCTCTGGAAACCAGTATCAGGAACACGGTGGCGGACGGTGTCACGTGCAATGCTTGTCAGACTCCCAGCGAAGTTCTGAAATGCGCTGAACCTTACTCGCTGATCAGCATTGCTTCGACGAACTCCAAGCTGACGACCCCTTTACCTCAAGCAGAAACGTGACTTTGGAACCAGCCCGAAATGATGGACGCATTTTCCGAAGCACTGCTAGGCCACTGAACTTTCCAGTGTCGCCAAGGCCTGACGGAAGCACTGTTCTGGCTAGGCACCCCACCTGTCGCAGTCCCTCTGCTTACAAAAATGTCCTCACGGGAGAGCCTAGTGTGTCGCATGGCTCTCTGATCCCCTGGCAGAAGGTGCCCGTCCACAGGCTGAGGTCCACGTAGAAGCTGGAGCCTGAAGGGTCAAGCATTATTTGCCCCTTTGGAAAGCAGGAGACTTGGGGCAGAAAACGGAAGGGAAAGCACAGGGGTCGCTCATCCTGGACACCCTGCAGGAATTCCCCGGGAGGAAAAGTGAGATTTCTCGAGAGAAACAGTGCGCCTGCCAGTCCTTGCCCGGAGCTCATCCAGCAGAGTACTTCAGCTAAGGCGAAAGTCGGCAAAGGAAGGGGCAGGGTTACCATCAGCAGAGTTGATGGTCACAAGTTGACCCGAGGCTTTCGTCACCGAAGTGCTGTAATGCTGGTGTGCCTTTCACAAGTCTGAGGAGCGTCTCGTCAGCACCGTTTTCCCAGGAAAGTCACTGTGTACCGAAAGTGTCAACTGTGCCTTCTGAGCAACCTCCAGCCCCATGGTCTTTGAGCTCTTGGTATGCAGAAGGCCAGGCAACAAAGTGTTTCCTCTGTCAGAGAGCTGGATACCCAGAGCTTACAGGACTCTCCAGGCACACGTTTCTCCCTGGTCGTCCGGGCAAAGCAAGGGGGACCGCAGATTGTAAACCTGAGCTGCACTGGGGAAAGCCTGCGATTACAAGGCTTCTCGGAATTTATAGGGGACGTCTTGCTCCCACAAGGAGCACATCGACTTCTGGTCCAGCTGGAGAAATGTGCTCTCATCCTCTGATGGTTGTTAGGCTGTAGTGCGGCAAGGAAAGTCCGCATATGCCTTGGTCAGCGCTCGAGGGTGGCAGCTTCCAAGAAGCCTTAGTGAGTGCAGTGGCTGAATGCCTTTATCCCTCCCAGGGTGGCGCGGCCTCTCGCGGCTGGGCCCTGGTCATGCCAGGACACGGAGTACCCCAAAGGGTCATCAGTGGCTTCCGAACAACTTCAGGCCCCGGGGGACATTGGGCTGAACCTGATGCCTGCAGAGGGAAGGGCCACTAAGCAGCCAGCTCCTGCTACAACTACACTCCTGGACACCAGCCTCAGGAGCATGCTGGTGGACGGTCTCGTGTACAATTCATGTCAGCCTTCAGGCGAAAATCTCAGATGCCCTGAGACTTCCACGGTGCAGGGAAGAGAACCTAGGAACTCAAAGCTGACGGCGCTTAACCTCACGCAGAACCTTCACTCGGTATCCCTCCCCTCACCCCCTATGATGAAGAACACATTTCCGTTTCCATTGCTAGGTCTTTGAAAGGGGCACCGTCACCGAGGCCTGACTGAGGCATTGTCTCGGCTAAGCCCGTCACCTCACGCAGAAACACTGCTTACCAAAGGGGCCTCACGGAAGCGCCTAGTTTCTTGCGTGTGTTTCTTTTCACTCCGGTAGAAGGGGCTGCTACCCAGGCTACGTGTCCACAACGACAGTGGAGCCTGATGGGAAAGAATTATTTACCCATTTGAAAACTAGGATGCTTGAGGCCGAAAGACTGAATAAAAAGCCCTGCGCTCCTCACCTACTACACCCTGCAGGAATACCCGGGGAGGAACGCAGGGTTTCCTCAAAGAAAGAGCGTGCTTGCAAGTTCTAGCTAGGAGCACATCCAGCAGTTGACTTCATCTAGGGCGAGTGTCAGCTGAGCGCCAGGCTCAAAGTAAGGTGCAGGAACATGGTGGTGGACGTGTGTACCACAAGTGGCTTCTGTGCCTGCTGAGCACCCTCGAGCCACATGGGTTTTGGGCTCTACTGTTTGGGACGCAGAAGGCCGGGCAACAAAGTCTTTCCTCCATCGGAGAGCTAGGTTTCCAGGGCTTGGAAGAAGCCTGAAGATCACGTTTCTAACCGGGCTTCTGGGCAATGTAAGGGGGTCGTCATTTTGTAAACCTGAGGCGCTTTGAGAGAAACGCCATGCTTGACCGGCTTCTCGGCATTCACACCTGACCTCTTGCTCCCGCAAGCAGCACCTCGACCCCGGACACAGTGAGAGAGAGCTGTGCAGTCGTCCTCGGAAGTTTGCTAGCCCTTTGCAAGATATACCGTGACCGGGGGGAAACGAAGGCGTTCCCTTACTCGTGCAATTCAGGAGGAACACATGTTTCCCAAAGTGCTCTCAGGGAAGGGGGCCAGTGTGCGACCCGTGTCTCTTTTGGCTGCTCGGGCACTTCAGCTACATGAGCTGGGTGTCAGTCGTGAAAAGGGCGTCGGACGAGAAAAGTGGAATTTGGCCTGTTGGCAACCCAGAGAGCTGCGTCCTCAGAGCTCCCTGAAAAACAGTCCCGTCGCCTGTCTTGGATTCGCCGTAGGAGTTCCCTGGGAGGCAAAGTGAGGCAGAGTGGGTTTTCTCGAAAGAACGTGGGTGCATGCCGTTCAGTGCTCGGAGCTCATCCCCAAGCCTTCTGGCTCGTGGTTAGGAAACCTGCCCACATGCTGCAAAAGGAAGGTCCGCGTGTGCCATGGCAAGTGTTGGAGTGCATTACGGTTCCCGAGAAGGCTTAGTGAATGTGCTGCTTTAACTCTGGTAGGCCTCTCAGGACTGCGAGTTCCCTCGCGCCTAGACCCGGCTCGTGGAAGAGCACGGGGTCCCCAACGTGTTATCTGTGGCCTCCGAGCCACCTCCAGCCCCATGGGTCATTGCGTTCCACTCTAGGCATGCAGAGGGCACGGCACCACGCGACCTGCTCTGGCAGAGAGCCAGATCTCCACCTCTGGAAACCAGTATCAGGAACACGGTGGCGGACGGTGTCACGTGCAATGCTTGTCAGACTCCCAGCGAAGTTCTGAAATGCGCTGAACCTTACTCGCTGATCAGCATTGCTTCGACGAACTCCAAGCTGACGACCCCTTTACCTCAAGCAGAAACGTGACTTTGGAACCAGCCCGAAATGATGGACGCATTTTCCGAAGCACTGCTAGGCCACTGAACTTTCCAGTGTCGCCAAGGCCTGACGGAAGCACTGTTCTGGCTAGGCACCCCACCTGTCGCAGTCCCTCTGCTCACAAAAATGTCCTCACGGGAGAGCCTAGTGTGTCGCATGGCTCTCTGATCCCCTGGCAGAAGGTGCCCGTCCACAGGCTGAGGTCCACGTAGAAGCTGGAGCCTGAAGGGTCAAGCATTATTTGCCCCTTTGGAAAGCAGGAGACTTGGGGCAGAAAACGGAAGGGAAAGCACAGGGGTCGCTCATCCTGGACACCCTGCAGGAATTCCCCGGGAGGAAAAGCGAGATTTCTCGAGAGAAACAGTGCGCCTGCCAGTCCTTGCCCGGAGCTCATCCAGCAGAGTACTTCAGCTAAGGCGAAAGTCGGCAAAGGAAGGGGCAGGGTTACCATCAGCAGAGTTGATGGTCACAAGTTGACCCGAGGCTTTCGTCACCGAAGTGCTGTAATGCTGGTGTGCCTTTCACAAGACTGAGGAGCGTCTCGTCAGCACCGTTTTCCCAGGAAAGTCACTGTGTACCGAAAGTGTCAACTGTGCCTTCTGAGCAACCTCCAGCCCCATGGTCTTTGAGCTCTTGGTATGCAGAAGGCCAGGCAACAAAGTGTTTCCTCTGTCAGAGAGCTGGATACCCAGAGCTTACAGGACTCTCCAGGCACACGTTTCTCCCTGGTCGTCCGGGCAAAGCAAGGGGGACCGCAGATTGTAAACCTGAGCTGCACTGGGGAAAGCCTGCGATTACAAGGCTTCTCGGAATTTATAGGGGACGTCTTGCTCCCACAAGGAGCACATCGACTTCTGGTCCAGCTGGAGAAATGTGCTCTCATCCTCTGATGGTTGTTAGGCTGTAGTGCGGCAAGGAAAGTCCGCATATGCCTTGGTCAGCGCTCGAGGGTGGCAGCTTCCAAGAAGCCTTAGTGAGTGCAGTGGCTGAATGCCTTTATCCCTCCCAGGGTGGCGCGGCCTCTCGCGGCTGGGCCCTGGTCATGCCAGGACACGGAGTACCCCAAAGGGTCATCAGTGGCTTCCGAACAACTTCAGGCCCCGGGGGACATTGGGCTGAACCTGATGCCTGCAGAGGGAAGGGCCACTAAGCAGCCAGCTCCTGCTACAACTACACTCCTGGACACCAGCCTCAGGAGCATGCTGGTGGACGGTCTCGTGTACAATTCATGTCAGCCTTCAGGCGAAAATCTCAGATGCCCTGAGACTTCCACGGTGCAGGGAAGAGAACCTAGGAACTCAAAGCTGACGGCGCTTAACCTCACGCAGAACCTTCACTCGGTATCCCTCCCCTCACCCCCTATGATGAAGAACACATTTCCGTTCCCATTGCTAGGTCTTTGAAAGGGGCACCGTCACCGAGGCCTGACTGAGGCATTGTCTCGGCTAAGCCCGTCACCTCACGCAGAAACACTGCTTACCAAAGGGGCCTCACGGAAGCGCCTAGTTTCTTGCGTGTGTTTCTTTTCACTCCGGTAGAAGGGGCTGCTACCCAGGCTACGTGTCCACAACGACAGTGGAGCCTGATGGGAAGGAATTATTTACCCATTTGAAAACTAGGATGCTTGAGGCCTAAAGACTGAATAAAAAGCCCTGCGCTCCTCACCTACTACACCCTGCAGGAATACCCGGGGAGGAACGCAGGGTTTCCTCAAAGAAAGAGCGTGCTTGCAAGTTCTAGCTAGGAGCACATCCAGCAGTTGACTTCATCTAGGGCGAGTGTCAGCTGAGTGCCAGGCTCAAAGTAAGGTGCAGGAACATGGTGGTGGACGTGTGTACCACAAGTGGCTTCTGTGCCTGCTGAGCACCCTCGAGCCACATGGGTTTTGGGCTCTACTGTTTGGGACGCAGAAGGCCGGGCAACAAAGTCTTTCCTCCATCGGAGAGCTAGGTTTCCAGGGCTTGGAAGAAGCCTGAAGATCACGTTTCTAACCGGGCTTCTGGGCAATGTAAGGGCGTCGTCATTTTGTAAACCTGAGGCGCTTTGAGAGAAACGCCATGCTTGACCGGCTTCTCGGCATTCACACCTGACCTCTTGCTCCCGCAAGCAGCACCTCGACCCCGGACACAGTGAGAGAGCTGTGCAGTCGTCCTCGGAAGTTTGCTAGCCCTTTGCAAGATATACCGTGACCGGGGGGAAACGAAGGCGTTCCCTTACTCGTGCAATTCAGGAGGAACACATGTTTCCCAAAGTGCTCTCAGGGAAGGGGGCCAGTGTGCGACCCGTGTCTCTTTTGGCTGCTCGGGCACTTCAGCTACATGAGCTGGGTGTCAGTCGTGAAAAGGGCGTCGGACGAGAAAAGTGGAATTTGGCCTGTTGGCAACCCAGAGAGCTGCGTCCTCAGAGCTCCCTGAAAAACAGTCCCGTCGCCTGTCTTGGATTCGCCGTAGGAGTTCCCTGGGAGGCAAAGTGAGGCAGAGTGGGTTTTCTCGAAAGAACGTGGGTGCATGCCGTTCAGTGCTCGGAGCTCATCCCCAAGCCTTCTGGCTCGTGGTTAGGAAACCTGCCCACATGCTGCAAAAGGAAGGTCCGCGTGTGCCATGGCAAGTGTTGGAGTGCATTACGGTTCCCGAGAAGGCTTAGTGAATGTGCTGCTTTAACTCTGGTAGGCCTCTCAGGACTGCGAGTTCCCTCGCGCCTAGACCCGGCTCGTGGAAGAGCACGGGGTCCCCAACGTGTTATCTGTGGCCTCCGAGCCACCTCCAGCCCCATGGGTCATTGCGTTCCACTCTAGGCATGCAGAGGGCACGGCACCACGTGACCTGCTCTGGCAGAGAGCCAGATCTCCACCTCTGGAAACCAGTATCAGGAACACGGTGGCGGACGGTGTCACGTGCAATGCTTGTCAGACTCCCAGCGAAGTTCTGAAATGCACTGACCCTTACTCGCTGATCAGCATTGCTTCGACGAACTCCAAGCTGACGACCCCTTTACCTCAAGCAGAAACGTGACTTTGGAACCAGCCCGAAATGATGGACGCATTTTCCGAAGCACTGCTAGGCCACTGAACTTTCCAGTGTCGCCAAGGCCTGACGGAAGCACTGTTCTGGCTAGGCACCCCACCTGTCGCAGTCCCTCTGCTCACAAAAATGTCCTCACGGGAGAGCCTAGTGTGTCGCATGGCTCTCTGATCCCCTGGCAGAAGGTGCCCGTCCACAGGCTGAGGTCCACGTAGAAGCTGGAGCCTGAAGGGTCAAGCATTATTTGCCCCTTTGGAAAGCAGGAGACTTGGGGCAGAAAACGGAAGGGAAAGCACAGGGGTCGCTCATCCTGGACACCCTGCAGGAATTCCCCGGGAGGAAAAGCGAGATTTCTCGAGAGAAACAGTGCGCCTGCCAGTCCTTGCCCGGAGCTCATCCAGCAGAGTACTTCAGCTAAGGCGAAAGTGGGCAAAGGAAGGGGCAGGGTTACCATCAGCAGAGTTGATGGTCACAAGTTGACCCGAGGCTTTCGTCACCGAAGTGCTGTAATGCTGGTGTGCCTTTCACAAGACTGAGGAGCGTCTCGTCAGCACCGTTTTCCCAGGAAAGTCACTGTGTACCGAAAGTGTCAACTGTGCCTTCTGAGCAACCTCCAGCCCCATGGTCTTTGAGCTCTTGGTATGCAGAAGGCCAGGCAACAAAGTGTTTCCTCTGTCAGAGAGCTGGATACCCAGAGCTTACAGGACTCTCCAGGCACACGTTTCTCCCTGGTCGTCCGGGCAAAGCAAGGGGGACCGCAGATTGTAAACCTGAGCTGCACTGGGGAAAGCCTGCGATTACAAGGCTTCTCGGAATTTATAGGGGACGTCTTGCTCCCACAAGGAGCACATCGACTTCTGGTCCAGCTGGAGAAATGTGCTCTCATCCTCTGATGGTTGTTAGGCTGTAGTGCGGCAAGGAAAGTCCGCATATGCCTTGGTCAGCGCTCGAGGGTGGCAGCTTCCAAGAAGCCTTAGTGAGTGCAGTGGCTGAATGCCTTTATCCCTCCCAGGGTGGCGCGGCCTCTCGCGGCTGGGCCCTGGTCATGCCAGGACACGGAGTACCCCAAAGGGTCATCAGTGGCTTCCGAACAACTTCAGGCCCCGTGGGACATTGGGCTGAACCTGATGCCTGCAGAGGGAAGGGCCACTAAGCAGCCAGCTCCTGCTACAACTACACTCCTGGACACCAGCCTCAGGAGCATGCTGGTGGACGGTCTCGTGTACAATTCATGTCAGCCTTCAGGCGAAAATCTCAGATGCCCTGAGACTTCCACGGTGCAGGGAAGAGAACCTAGGAACTCAAAGCTGACGGCGCTTAACCTCACGCAGAACCTTCACTCGGTATCCCTCCCCTCACCCCCTATGATGAAGAACACATTTCCGTTCCCATTGCTAGGTCTTTGAAAGGGGCACCGTCACCGAGGCCTGACTGAGGCATTGTCTCGGCTAAGCCCGTCACCTCACGCAGAAACACTGCTTACCAAAGGGGCCTCACGGAAGCGCCTAGTTTCTTGCGTGTGTTTCTTTTCACTCCGGTAGAAGGGGCTGCTACCCAGGCTACGTGTCCACAACGACAGTGGAGCCTGATGGGAAGGAATTATTTACCCATTTGAAAACTAGGATGCTTGAGGCCTAAAGACTGAATAAAAAGCCCTGCGCTCCTCACCTACTACACCCTGCAGGAATACCCGGGGAGGAACGCAGGGTTTCCTCAAAGAAAGAGCGTGCTTGCAAGTTCTAGCTAGGAGCACATCCAGCAGTTGACTTCATCTAGGGCGAGTGTCAGCTGAGTGCCAGGCTCAAAGTAAGGTGCAGGAACATGGTGGTGGACGTGTGTACCACAAGTGGCTTCTGTGCCTGCTGAGCACCCTCGAGCCACATGGGTTTTGGGCTCTACTGTTTGGGACGCAGAAGGCCGGGCAACAAAGTCTTTCCTCCATCGGAGAGCTAGGTTTCCAGGGCTTGGAAGAAGCCTGAAGATCACGTTTCTAACCGGGCTTCTGGGCAATGTAAGGGCGTCGTCATTTTGTAAACCTGAGGCGCTTTGAGAGAAACGCCATGCTTGACCGGCTTCTCGGCATTCACACCTGACCTCTTGCTCCCGCAAGCAGCACCTCGACCCCGGACACAGTGAGAGAGCTGTGCAGTCGTCCTCGGAAGTTTGCTAGCCCTTTGCAAGATATACCGTGACCGGGGGGAAACGAAGGCGTTCCCTTACTCGTGCAATTCAGGAGGAACACATGTTTCCCAAAGTGCTCTCAGGGAAGGGGGCCAGTGTGCGACCCGTGTCTCTTTTGGCTGCTCGGGCACTTCAGCTACATGAGCTGGGTGTCAGTCGTGAAAAGGGCGTCGGACGAGAAAAGTGGAATTTGGCCTGTTGGCAACCCAGAGAGCTGCGTCCTCAGAGCTCCCTGAAAAACAGTCCCGTCGCCTGTCTTGGATTCGCCGTAGGAGTTCCCTGGGAGGCAAAGTGAGGCAGAGTGGGTTTTCTCGAAAGAACGTGGGTGCATGCCGTTCAGTGCTCGGAGCTCATCCCCAAGCCTTCTGGCTCGTGGTTAGGAAACCTGCCCACATGCTGCAAAAGGAAGGTCCGCGTGTGCCATGGCAAGTGTTGGAGTGCATTACGGTTCCCGAGAAGGCTTAGTGAATGTGCTGCTTTAACTCTGGTAGGCCTCTCAGGACTGCGAGTTCCCTCGCGCCTAGACCCGGCTCGTGGAAGAGCACGGGGTCCCCAACGTGTTATCTGTGGCCTCCGAGCCACCTCCAGCCCCATGGGTCATTGCGTTCCACTCTAGGCATGCAGAGGGCACGGCACCACGTGACCTGCTCTGGCAGAGAGCCAGATCTCCACCTCTGGAAACCAGTATCAGGAACACGGTGGCGGACGGTGTCACGTGCAATGCTTGTCAGACTCCCAGCGAAGTTCTGAAATGCACTGACCCTTACTCGCTGATCAGCATTGCTTCGACGAACTCCAAGCTGACGACCCCTTTACCTCAAGCAGAAACGTGACTTTGGAACCAGCCCGAAATGATGGACGCATTTTCCGAAGCACTGCTAGGCCACTGAACTTTCCAGTGTCGCCAAGGCCTGACGGAAGCACTGTTCTGGCTAGGCACCCCACCTGTCGCAGTCCCTCTGCTCACAAAAATGTCCTCACGGGAGAGCCTAGTGTGTCGCATGGCTCTCTGATCCCCTGGCAGAAGGTGCCCGTCCACAGGCTGAGGTCCACGTAGAAGCTGGAGCCTGAAGGGTCAAGCATTATTTGCCCCTTTGGAAAGCAGGAGACTTGGGGCAGAAAACGGAAGGGAAAGCACAGGGGTCGCTCATCCTGGACACCCTGCAGGAATTCCCCGGGAGGAAAAGTGAGATTTCTCGAGAGAAACAGTGCGCCTGCCAGTCCTTGCCCGGAGCTCATCCAGCAGAGTACTTCAGCTAAGGCGAAAGTGGGCAAAGGAAGGGGCAGGGTTACCATCAGCAGAGTTGATGGTCACAAGTTGACCCGAGGCTTTCGTCACCGAAGTGCTGTAATGCTGGTGTGCCTTTCACAAGTCTGAGGAGCGTCTCGTCAGCACCGTTCTCCCAGGAAAGTCACTGTGTACCGAAAGTGTCAACTGTGCCTTCTGAGCAACCTCCAGCCCCATGGTCTTTGAGCTCTTGGTATGCAGAAGGCCAGGCAACAAAGTGTTTCCTCTGTCAGAGAGCTGGATACCCAGAGCTTACAGGACTCTCCAGGCACACGTTTCTCCCTGGTCGTCCGGGCAAAGCAAGGGGGACCGCAGATTGTAAACCTGAGCTGCACTGGGGAAAGCCTGCGATTACAAGGCTTCTCGGAATTTATAGGGGACGTCTTGCTCCCACAAGGAGCACATCGACTTCTGGTCCAGCTGGAGAAATGTGCTCTCATCCTCTGATGGTTGTTAGGCTGTAGTGCGGCAAGGAAAGTCCGCATATGCCTTGGTCAGCGCTCGAGGGTGGCAGCTTCCAAGAAGCCTTAGTGAGTGCAGTGGCTGAATGCCTTTATCCCTCCCAGGGTGGCGCGGCCTCTCGCGGCTGGGCCCTGGTCATGCCAGGACACGGAGTACCCCAAAGGGTCATCAGTGGCTTCCGAACAACTTCAGGCCCCGGGGGACATTGGGCTGAACCTGATGCCTGCAGAGGGAAGGGCCACTAAGCAGCCAGCTCCTGCTACAACTACACTCCTGGACACCAGCCTCAGGAGCATGCTGGTGGACGGTCTCGTGTACAATTCATGTCAGCCTTCAGGCGAAAATCTCAGATGCCCTGAGACTTCCACGGTGCAGGGCAGAGAACCTAGGAACTCAAAGCTGACGGCGCTTAACCTCACGCAGAACCTTCACTCGGTATCCCTCCCCTCACCCCCTATGATGAAGAACACATTTCCGTTCCCATTGCTAGGTCTTTGAAAGGGGCACCGTCACCGAGGCCTGACTGAGGCATTGTCTCGGCTAAGCCCGTCACCTCACGCAGAAACACTGCTTACCAAAGGGGCCTCACGGAAGCGCCTAGTTTCTTGCGTGTGTTTCTTTTCATTCCGGTAGAAGGGGCTGCTACCCAGGCTACGTGTCCACAACGACAGTGGAGCCTGATGGGAAGGAATTATTTACCCATTTGAAAACTAGGATGCTTGAGGCCTAAAGACTGAATAAAAAGCCCTGCGCTCCTCACCTACTACACCCTGCAGGAATACCCGGGGAGGAACGCAGGGTTTCCTCAAAGAAAGAGCGTGCTTGCAAGTTCTAGCTAGGAGCACATCCAGCAGTTGACTTCATCTAGGGCGAGTGTCAGCTGAGTGCCAGGCTCAAAGTAAGGTGCAGGAACATGGTGGTGGACGTGTGTACCACAAGTGGCTTCTGTGCCTGCTGAGCACCCTCGAGCCACATGGGTTTTGGGCTCTACTGTTTGGGACGCAGAAGGCCGGGCAACAAAGTCTTTCCTCCATCGGAGAGCTAGGTTTCCAGGGCTTGGAAGAAGCCTGAAGATCACGTTTCTAACCGGGCTTCTGGGCAATGTAAGGGCGTCGTCATTTTGTAAACCTGAGGCGCTTTGAGAGAAACGCCATGCTTGACCGGCTTCTCGGCATTCACACCTGACCTCTTGCTCCCGCAAGCAGCACCTCGACCCCGGACACAGTGAGAGAGCTGTGCAGTCGTCCTCGGAAGTTTGCTAGCCCTTTGCAAGATATACCGTGACCGGGGGGAAACGAAGGCGTTCCCTTACTCGTGCAATTCAGGAGGAACACATGTTTCCCAAAGTGCTCTCAGGGAAGGGGGCCAGTGTGCGACCCGTGTCTCTTTTGGCTGCTCGGGCACTTCAGCTACATGAGCTGGGTGTCAGTCGTGAAAAGGGCGTCGGACGAGAAAAGTGGAATTTGGCCTGTTGGCAACCCAGAGAGCTGCGTCCTCAGAGCTCCCTGAAAAACAGTCCCGTCGCCTGTCTTGGATTCGCCGTAGGAGTTTCCTGGGAGGCAAAGTGAGGCAGAGTGGGTTTTCTCGAAAGAACGTGGGTGCATGCCGTTCAGTGCTCGGAGCTCATCCCCAAGCCTTCTGGCTCGTGGTTAGGAAACCTGCCCACATGCTGCAAAAGGAAGGTCCGCGTGTGCCATGGCAAGTGTTGGAGTGCATTACGGTTCCCGAGAAGGCTTAGTGAATGTGCTGCTTTAACTCTGGTAGGCCTCTCAGGACTGCGAGTTCCCTCGCGCCTAGACCCGGCTCGTGGAAGAGCACGGGGTCCCCAACGTGTTATCTGTGGCCTCCGAGCCACCTCCAGCCCCATGGGTCATTGCGTTCCACTCTAGGCATGCAGAGGGCACGGCACCACGTGACCTGCTCTGGCAGAGAGCCAGATCTCCACCTCTGGAAACCAGTATCAGGAACACGGTGGCGGACGGTGTCACGTGCAATGCTTGTCAGACTCCCAGCGAAGTTCTGAAATGCACTGACCCTTACTCGCTGATCAGCATTGCTTCGACGAACTCCAAGCTGACGACCCCTTTACCTCAAGCAGAAACGTGACTTTGGAACCAGCCCGAAATGATGGACGCATTTTCCGAAGCACTGCTAGGCCACTGAACTTTCCAGTGTCGCCAAGGCCTGACGGAAGCACTGTTCTGGCTAGGCACCCCACCTGTCGCAGTCCCTCTGCTCACAAAAATGTCCTCACGGGAGAGCCTAGTGTGTCGCATGGCTCTCTGATCCCCTGGCAGAAGGTGCCCGTCCACAGGCTGAGGTCCACGTAGAAGCTGGAGCCTGAAGGGTCAAGCATTATTTGCCCCTTTGGAAAGCAGGAGACTTGGGGCAGAAAACGGAAGGGAAAGCACAGGGGTCGCTCATCCTGGACACCCTGCAGGAATTCCCCGGGAGGAAAAGTGAGATTTCTCGAGAGAAACAGTGCGCCTGCCAGTCCTTGCCCGGAGCTCATCCAGCAGAGTACTTCAGCTAAGGCGAAAGTGGGCAAAGGAAGGGGCAGGGTTACCATCAGCAGAGTTGATGGTCACAAGTTGACCCGAGGCTTTCGTCACCGAAGTGCTGTAATGCTGGTGTGCCTTTCACAAGTCTGAGGAGCGTCTCGTCAGCACCGTTCTCCCAGGAAAGTCACTGTGTACCGAAAGTGTCAACTGTGCCTTCTGAGCAACCTCCAGCCCCATGGTCTTTGAGCTCTTGGTATGCAGAAGGCCAGGCAACAAAGTGTTTCCTCTGTCAGAGAGCTGGATACCCAGAGCTTACAGGACTCTCCAGGCACACGTTTCTCCCTGGTCGTCCGGGCAAAGCAAGGGGGACCGCAGATTGTAAACCTGAGCTGCACTGGGGAAAGCCTGCGATTACAAGGCTTCTCGGAATTTATAGGGGACGTCTTGCTCCCACAAGGAGCACATCGACTTCTGGTCCAGCTGGAGAAATGTGCTCTCATCCTCTGATGGTTGTTAGGCTGTAGTGCGGCAAGGAAAGTCCGCATATGCCTTGGTCAGCGCTCGAGGGTGGCAGCTTCCAAGAAGCCTTAGTGAGTGCAGTGGCTGAATGCCTTTATCCCTCCCAGGGTGGCGCGGCCTCTCGCGGCTGGGCCCTGGTCATGCCAGGACACGGAGTACCCCAAAGGGTCATCAGTGGCTTCCGAACAACTTCAGGCCCCGGGGGACATTGGGCTGAACCTGATGCCTGCAGAGGGAAGGGCCACTAAGCAGCCAGCTCCTGCTACAACTACACTCCTGGACACCAGCCTCAGGAGCATGCTGGTGGACGGTCTCGTGTACAATTCATGTCAGCCTTCAGGCGAAAATCTCAGATGCCCTGAGACTTCCACGGTGCAGGGCAGAGAACCTAGGAACTCAAAGCTGACGGCGCTTAACCTCACGCAGAACCTTCACTCGGTATCCCTCCCCTCACCCCCTATGATGAAGAACACATTTCCGTTTCCATTGCTAGGTCTTTGAAAGGGGCACCGTCACCGAGGCCTGACTGAGGCATTGTCTCGGCTAAGCCCGTCACCTCACGCAGAAACACTGCTTACCAAAGGGGCCTCACGGAAGCGCCTAGTTTCTTGCGTGTGTTTCTTTTCACTCCGGTAGAAGGGGCTGCTACCCAGGCTACGTGTCCACAACGACAGTGGAGCCTGATGGGAAAGAATTATTTACCCATTTGAAAACTAGGATGCTTGAGGCCGAAAGACTGAATAAAAAGCCCTGCGCTCCTCACCTACTACACCCTGCAGGAATACCCGGGGAGGAACGCAGGGTTTCCTCAAAGAAAGAGCGTGCTTGCAAGTTCTAGCTAGGAGCACATCCAGCAGTTGACTTCATCTAGGGCGAGTGTCAGCTGAGCGCCAGGCTCAAAGTAAGGTGCAGGAACATGGTGGTGGACGTGTGTACCACAAGTGGCTTCTGTGCCTGCTGAGCACCCTCGAGCCACATGGGTTTTGGGCTCTACTGTTTGGGACGCAGAAGGCCGGGCAACAAAGTCTTTCCTCCATCGGAGAGCTAGGTTTCCAGGGCTTGGAAGAAGCCTGAAGATCACGTTTCTAACCGGGCTTCTGGGCAATGTAAGGGGGTCGTCATTTTGTAAACCTGAGGCGCTTTGAGAGAAACGCCATGCTTGACCGGCTTCTCGGCATTCACACCTGACCTCTTGCTCCCGCAAGCAGCACCTCGACCCCGGACACAGTGAGAGAGAGCTGTGCAGTCGTCCTCGGAAGTTTGCTAGCCCTTTGCAAGATATACCGTGACCGGGGGGAAACGAAGGCGTTCCCTTACTCGTGCAATTCAGGAGGAACACATGTTTCCCAAAGTGCTCTCAGGGAAGGGGGCCAGTGTGCGACCCGTGTCTCTTTTGGCTGCTCGGGCACTTCAGCTACATGAGCTGGGTGTCAGTCGTGAAAAGGGCGTCGGACGAGAAAAGTGGAATTTGGCCTGTTGGCAACCCAGAGAGCTGCGTCCTCAGAGCTCCCTGAAAAACAGTCCCGTCGCCTGTCTTGGATTCGCCGTAGGAGTTCCCTGGGAGGCAAAGTGAGGCAGAGTGGGTTTTCTCGAAAGAACGTGGGTGCATGCCGTTCAGTGCTCGGAGCTCATCCCCAAGCCTTCTGGCTCGTGGTTAGGAAACCTGCCCACATGCTGCAAAAGGAAGGTCCGCGTGTGCCATGGCAAGTGTTGGAGTGCATTACGGTTCCCGAGAAGGCTTAGTGAATGTGCTGCTTTAACTCTGGTAGGCCTCTCAGGACTGCGAGTTCCCTCGCGCCTAGACCCGGCTCGTGGAAGAGCACGGGGTCCCCAACGTGTTATCTGTGGCCTCCGAGCCACCTCCAGCCCCATGGGTCATTGCGTTCCACTCTAGGCATGCAGAGGGCACGGCACCACGCGACCTGCTCTGGCAGAGAGCCAGATCTCCACCTCTGGAAACCAGTATCAGGAACACGGTGGCGGACGGTGTCACGTGCAATGCTTGTCAGACTCCCAGCGAAGTTCTGAAATGCGCTGAACCTTACTCGCTGATCAGCATTGCTTCGACGAACTCCAAGCTGACGACCCCTTTACCTCAAGCAGAAACGTGACTTTGGAACCAGCCCGAAATGATGGACGCATTTTCCGAAGCACTGCTAGGCCACTGAACTTTCCAGTGTCGCCAAGGCCTGACGGAAGCACTGTTCTGGCTAGGCACCCCACCTGTCGCAGTCCCTCTGCTCACAAAAATGTCCTCACGGGAGAGCCTAGTGTGTCGCATGGCTCTCTGATCCCCTGGCAGAAGGTGCCCGTCCACAGGCTGAGGTCCACGTAGAAGCTGGAGCCTGAAGGGTCAAGCATTATTTGCCCCTTTGGAAAGCAGGAGACTTGGGGCAGAAAACGGAAGGGAAAGCACAGGGGTCGCTCATCCTGGACACCCTGCAGGAATTCCCCGGGAGGAAAAGCGAGATTTCTCGAGAGAAACAGTGCGCCTGCCAGTCCTTGCCCGGAGCTCATCCAGCAGAGTACTTCAGCTAAGGCGAAAGTCGGCAAAGGAAGGGGCAGGGTTACCATCAGCAGAGTTGATGGTCACAAGTTGACCCGAGGCTTTCGTCACCGAAGTGCTGTAATGCTGGTGTGCCTTTCACAAGACTGAGGAGCGTCTCATCAGCACCGTTTTCCCAGGAAAGTCACTGTGTACCGAAAGTGTCAACTGTGCCTTCTGAGCAACCTCCAGCCCCATGGTCTTTGAGCTCTTGGTATGCAGAAGGCCAGGCAACAAAGTGTTTCCTCTGTCAGAGAGCTGGATACCCAGAGCTTACAGGACTCTCCAGGCACACGTTTCTCCCTGGTCGTCCGGGCAAAGCAAGGGGGACCGCAGATTGTAAACCTGAGCTGCACTGGGGAAAGCCTGCGATTACAAGGCTTCTCGGAATTTATAGGGGACGTCTTGCTCCCACAAGGAGCACATCGACTTCTGGTCCAGCTGGAGAAATGTGCTCTCATCCTCTGATGGTTGTTAGGCTGTAGTGCGGCAAGGAAAGTCCGCATATGCCTTGGTCAGCGCTCGAGGGTGGCAGCTTCCAAGAAGCCTTAGTGAGTGCAGTGGCTGAATGCCTTTATCCCTCCCAGGGTGGCGCGGCCTCTCGCGGCTGGGCCCTGGTCATGCCAGGACACGGAGTACCCCAAAGGGTCATCAGTGGCTTCCGAACAACTTCAGGCCCCGTGGGACATTGGGCTGAACCTGATGCCTGCAGAGGGAAGGGCCACTAAGCAGCCAGCTCCTGCTACAACTACACTCCTGGACACCAGCCTCAGGAGCATGCTGGTGGACGGTCTCGTGTACAATTCATGTCAGCCTTCAGGCGAAAATCTCAGATGCCCTGAGACTTCCACGGTGCAGGGAAGAGAACCTAGGAACTCAAAGCTGACGGCGCTTAACCTCACGCAGAACCTTCACTCGGTATCCCTCCCCTCACCCCCTATGATGAAGAACACATTTCCGTTCCCATTGCTAGGTCTTTGAAAGGGGCACCGTCACCGAGGCCTGACTGAGGCATTGTCTCGGCTAAGCCCGTCACCTCACGCAGAAACACTGCTTACCAAAGGGGCCTCACGGAAGCGCCTAGTTTCTTGCGTGTGTTTCTTTTCACTCCGGTAGAAGGGGCTGCTACCCAGGCTACGTGTCCACAACGACAGTGGAGCCTGATGGGAAGGAATTATTTACCCATTTGAAAACTAGGATGCTTGAGGCCTAAAGACTGAATAAAAAGCCCTGCGCTCCTCACCTACTACACCCTGCAGGAATACCCGGGGAGGAACGCAGGGTTTCCTCAAAGAAAGAGCGTGCTTGCAAGTTCTAGCTAGGAGCACATCCAGCAGTTGACTTCATCTAGGGCGAGTGTCAGCTGAGTGCCAGGCTCAAAGTAAGGTGCAGGAACATGGTGGTGGACGTGTGTACCACAAGTGGCTTCTGTGCCTGCTGAGCACCCTCGAGCCACATGGGTTTTGGGCTCTACTGTTTGGGACGCAGAAGGCCGGGCAACAAAGTCTTTCCTCCATCGGAGAGCTAGGTTTCCAGGGCTTGGAAGAAGCCTGAAGATCACGTTTCTAACCGGGCTTCTGGGCAATGTAAGGGCGTCGTCATTTTGTAAACCTGAGGCGCTTTGAGAGAAACGCCATGCTTGACCGGCTTCTCGGCATTCACACCTGACCTCTTGCTCCCGCAAGCAGCACCTCGACCCCGGACACAGTGAGAGAGCTGTGCAGTCGTCCTCGGAAGTTTGCTAGCCCTTTGCAAGATATACCGTGACCGGGGGGAAACGAAGGCGTTCCCTTACTCGTGCAATTCAGGAGGAACACATGTTTCCCAAAGTGCTCTCAGGGAAGGGGGCCAGTGTGCGACCCGTGTCTCTTTTGGCTGCTCGGGCACTTCAGCTACATGAGCTGGGTGTCAGTCGTGAAAAGGGCGTCGGACGAGAAAAGTGGAATTTGGCCTGTTGGCAACCCAGAGAGCTGCGTCCTCAGAGCTCCCTGAAAAACAGTCCCGTCGCCTGTCTTGGATTCGCCGTAGGAGTTCCCTGGGAGGCAAAGTGAGGCAGAGTGGGTTTTCTCGAAAGAACGTGGGTGCATGCCGTTCAGTGCTCGGAGCTCATCCCCAAGCCTTCTGGCTCGTGGTTAGGAAACCTGCCCACATGCTGCAAAAGGAAGGTCCGCGTGTGCCATGGCAAGTGTTGGAGTGCATTACGGTTCCCGAGAAGGCTTAGTGAATGTGCTGCTTTAACTCTGGTAGGCCTCTCAGGACTGCGAGTTCCCTCGCGCCTAGACCCGGCTCGTGGAAGAGCACGGGGTCCCCAACGTGTTATCTGTGGCCTCCGAGCCACCTCCAGCCCCATGGGTCATTGCGTTCCACTCTAGGCATGCAGAGGGCACGGCACCACGTGACCTGCTCTGGCAGAGAGCCAGATCTCCACCTCTGGAAACCAGTATCAGGAACACGGTGGCGGACGGTGTCACGTGCAATGCTTGTCAGACTCCCAGCGAAGTTCTGAAATGCACTGACCCTTACTCGCTGATCAGCATTGCTTCGACGAACTCCAAGCTGACGACCCCTTTACCTCAAGCAGAAACGTGACTTTGGAACCAGCCCGAAATGATGGACGCATTTTCCGAAGCACTGCTAGGCCACTGAACTTTCCAGTGTCGCCAAGGCCTGACGGAAGCACTGTTCTGGCTAGGCACCCCACCTGTCGCAGTCCCTCTGCTCACAAAAATGTCCTCACGGGAGAGCCTAGTGTGTCGCATGGCTCTCTGATCCCCTGGCAGAAGGTGCCCGTCCACAGGCTGAGGTCCACGTAGAAGCTGGAGCCTGAAGGGTCAAGCATTATTTGCCCCTTTGGAAAGCAGGAGACTTGGGGCAGAAAACGGAAGGGAAAGCACAGGGGTCGCTCATCCTGGACACCCTGCAGGAATTCCCCGGGAGGAAAAGTGAGATTTCTCGAGAGAAACAGTGCGCCTGCCAGTCCTTGCCCGGAGCTCATCCAGCAGAGTACTTCAGCTAAGGCGAAAGTGGGCAAAGGAAGGGGCAGGGTTACCATCAGCAGAGTTGATGGTCACAAGTTGACCCGAGGCTTTCGTCACCGAAGTGCTGTAATGCTGGTGTGCCTTTCACAAGTCTGAGGAGCGTCTCGTCAGCACCGTTCTCCCAGGAAAGTCACTGTGTACCGAAAGTGTCAACTGTGCCTTCTGAGCAACCTCCAGCCCCATGGTCTTTGAGCTCTTGGTATGCAGAAGGCCAGGCAACAAAGTGTTTCCTCTGTCAGAGAGCTGGATACCCAGAGCTTACAGGACTCTCCAGGCACACGTTTCTCCCTGGTCGTCCGGGCAAAGCAAGGGGGACCGCAGATTGTAAACCTGAGCTGCACTGGGGAAAGCCTGCGATTACAAGGCTTCTCGGAATTTATAGGGGACGTCTTGCTCCCACAAGGAGCACATCGACTTCTGGTCCAGCTGGAGAAATGTGCTCTCATCCTCTGATGGTTGTTAGGCTGTAGTGCGGCAAGGAAAGTCCGCATATGCCTTGGTCAGCGCTCGAGGGTGGCAGCTTCCAAGAAGCCTTAGTGAGTGCAGTGGCTGAATGCCTTTATCCCTCCCAGGGTGGCGCGGCCTCTCGCGGCTGGGCCCTGGTCATGCCAGGACACGGAGTACCCCAAAGGGTCATCAGTGGCTTCCGAACAACTTCAGGCCCCGGGGGACATTGGGCTGAACCTGATGCCTGCAGAGGGA
This sequence comes from Mesoplodon densirostris, assembly GCF_025265405.1. NCBI lineage: Eukaryota > Metazoa > Chordata > Mammalia > Artiodactyla > Ziphiidae > Mesoplodon > Mesoplodon densirostris. The sequence goes on from NC_082672.1 coordinate 104,460,136, forward strand.
AGGGCCACTAAGCAGCCAGCTCCTGCTACAACTACACTCCTGGACACCAGCCTCAGGAGCATGCTGGTGGACGGTCTCGTGTACAATTCATGTCAGCCTTCAGGCGAAAATCTCAGATGCCCTGAGACTTCCACGGTGCAGGGCAGAGAACCTAGGAACTCAAAGCTGACGGCGCTTAACCTCACGCAGAACCTTCACTCGGTATCCCTCCCCTCACCCCCTATGATGAAGAACACATTTCCGTTCCCATTGCTAGGTCTTTGAAAGGGGCACCGTCACCGAGGCCTGACTGAGGCATTGTCTCGGCTAAGCCCGTCACCTCACGCAGAAACACTGCTTACCAAAGGGGCCTCACGGAAGCGCCTAGTTTCTTGCGTGTGTTTCTTTTCACTCCGGTAGAAGGGGCTGCTACCCAGGCTACGTGTCCACAACGACAGTGGAGCCTGATGGGAAGGAATTATTTACCCATTTGAAAACTAGGATGCTTGAGGCCTAAAGACTGAATAAAAAGCCCTGCGCTCCTCACCTACTACACCCTGCAGGAATACCCGGGGAGGAACGCAGGGTTTCCTCAAAGAAAGAGCGTGCTTGCAAGTTCTAGCTAGGAGCACATCCAGCAGTTGACTTCATCTAGGGCGAGTGTCAGCTGAGTGCCAGGCTCAAAGTAAGGTGCAGGAACATGGTGGTGGACGTGTGTACCACAAGTGGCTTCTGTGCCTGCTGAGCACCCTCGAGCCACATGGGTTTTGGGCTCTACTGTTTGGGACGCAGAAGGCCGGGCAACAAAGTCTTTCCTCCATCGGAGAGCTAGGTTTCCAGGGCTTGGAAGAAGCCTGAAGATCACGTTTCTAACCGGGCTTCTGGGCAATGTAAGGGCGTCGTCATTTTGTAAACCTGAGGCGCTTTGAGAGAAACGCCATGCTTGACCGGCTTCTCGGCATTCACACCTGACCTCTTGCTCCCGCAAGCAGCACCTCGACCCCGGACACAGTGAGAGAGCTGTGCAGTCGTCCTCGGAAGTTTGCTAGCCCTTTGCAAGATATACCGTGACCGGGGGGAAACGAAGGCGTTCCCTTACTCGTGCAATTCAGGAGGAACACATGTTTCCCAAAGTGCTCTCAGGGAAGGGGGCCAGTGTGCGACCCGTGTCTCTTTTGGCTGCTCGGGCACTTCAGCTACATGAGCTGGGTGTCAGTCGTGAAAAGGGCGTCGGACGAGAAAAGTGGAATTTGGCCTGTTGGCAACCCAGAGAGCTGCGTCCTCAGAGCTCCCTGAAAAACAGTCCCGTCGCCTGTCTTGGATTCGCCGTAGGAGTTCCCTGGGAGGCAAAGTGAGGCAGAGTGGGTTTTCTCGAAAGAACGTGGGTGCATGCCGTTCAGTGCTCGGAGCTCATCCCCAAGCCTTCTGGCTCGTGGTTAGGAAACCTGCCCACATGCTGCAAAAGGAAGGTCCGCGTGTGCCATGGCAAGTGTTGGAGTGCATTACGGTTCCCGAGAAGGCTTAGTGAATGTGCTGCTTTAACTCTGGTAGGCCTCTCAGGACTGCGAGTTCCCTCGCGCCTAGACCCGGCTCGTGGAAGAGCACGGGGTCCCCAACGTGTTATCTGTGGCCTCCGAGCCACCTCCAGCCCCATGGGTCATTGCGTTCCACTCTAGGCATGCAGAGGGCACGGCACCACGTGACCTGCTCTGGCAGAGAGCCAGATCTCCACCTCTGGAAACCAGTATCAGGAACACGGTGGCGGACGGTGTCACGTGCAATGCTTGTCAGACTCCCAGCGAAGTTCTGAAATGCACTGACCCTTACTCGCTGATCAGCATTGCTTCGACGAACTCCAAGCTGACGACCCCTTTACCTCAAGCAGAAACGTGACTTTGGAACCAGCCCGAAATGATGGACGCATTTTCCGAAGCACTGCTAGGCCACTGAACTTTCCAGTGTCGCCAAGGCCTGACGGAAGCACTGTTCTGGCTAGGCACCCCACCTGTCGCAGTCCCTCTGCTCACAAAAATGTCCTCACGGGAGAGCCTAGTGTGTCGCATGGCTCTCTGATCCCCTGGCAGAAGGTGCCCGTCCACAGGCTGAGGTCCACGTAGAAGCTGGAGCCTGAAGGGTCAAGCATTATTTGCCCCTTTGGAAAGCAGGAGACTTGGGGCAGAAAACGGAAGGGAAAGCACAGGGGTCGCTCATCCTGGACACCCTGCAGGAATTCCCCGGGAGGAAAAGTGAGATTTCTCGAGAGAAACAGTGCGCCTGCCAGTCCTTGCCCGGAGCTCATCCAGCAGAGTACTTCAGCTAAGGCGAAAGTGGGCAAAGGAAGGGGCAGGGTTACCATCAGCAGAGTTGATGGTCACAAGTTGACCCGAGGCTTTCGTCACCGAAGTGCTGTAATGCTGGTGTGCCTTTCACAAGTCTGAGGAGCGTCTCGTCAGCACCGTTCTCCCAGGAAAGTCACTGTGTACCGAAAGTGTCAACTGTGCCTTCTGAGCAACCTCCAGCCCCATGGTCTTTGAGCTCTTGGTATGCAGAAGGCCAGGCAACAAAGTGTTTCCTCTGTCAGAGAGCTGGATACCCAGAGCTTACAGGACTCTCCAGGCACACGTTTCTCCCTGGTCGTCCGGGCAAAGCAAGGGGGACCGCAGATTGTAAACCTGAGCTGCACTGGGGAAAGCCTGCGATTACAAGGCTTCTCGGAATTTATAGGGGACGTCTTGCTCCCACAAGCAGCACATCGACTTCTGGTCCAGCTGGAGAAATGTGCTCTCATCCTCTGATGGTTGTTAGGCTGTAGTGCGGCAAGGAAAGTCCGCATATGCCTTGGTCAGCGCTCGAGGGTGGCAGCTTCCAAGAAGCCTTAGTGAGTGCAGTGGCTGAATGCCTTTATCCCTCCCAGGGTGGCGCGGCCTCTCGCGGCTGGGCCCTGGTCATGCCAGGACACGGAGTACCCCAAAGGGTCATCAGTGGCTTCCGAACAACTTCAGGCCCCGGGGGACATTGGGCTGAACCTGATGCCTGCAGAGGGAAGGGCCACTAAGCAGCCAGCTCCTGCTACAACTACACTCCTGGACACCAGCCTCAGGAGCATGCTGGTGGACGGTCTCGTGTACAATTCATGTCAGCCTTCAGGCGAAAATCTCAGATGCCCTGAGACTTCCACGGTGCAGGGAAGAGAACCTAGGAACTCAAAGCTGACGGCGCTTAACCTCACGCAGAACCTTCACTCGGTATCCCTCCCCTCACCCCCTATGATGAAGAACACATTTCCGTTTCCATTGCTAGGTCTTTGAAAGGGGCACCGTCACCGAGGCCTGACTGAGGCATTGTCTCGTCTAAGCCCGTCACCTCACGCAGAAACACTGCTTACCAAAGGGGCCTCACGGAAGCACCTAGTTTCTTGCGTGTGTTTCTTTTCACTCCGGTAGAAGGGGCTGCTACCCAGGCTACGTGTCCACAACGACAGTGGAGCCTGATGGGAAAGAATTATTTACCCATTTGAAAACTAGGATGCTTGAGGCCGAAAGACTGAATAAAAAGCCCTGCGCTCCTCACCTACTACACCCTGCAGGAATACCCGGGGAGGAACGCAGGGTTTCCTCAAAGAAAGAGCGTGCTTGCAAGTTCTAGCTAGGAGCACATCCAGCAGTTGACTTCATCTAGGGCGAGTGTCAGCTGAGCGCCAGGCTCAAAGTAAGGTGCAGGAACATGGTGGTGGACGTGTGTACCACAAGTGGCTTCTGTGCCTGCTGAGCACCCTCGAGCCACATGGGTTTTGGGCTCTACTGTTTGGGACGCAGAAGGCCGGGCAACAAAGTCTTTCCTCCATCGGAGAGCTAGGTTTCCAGGGCTTGGAAGAAGCCTGAAGATCACGTTTCTAACCGGGCTTCTGGGCAATGTAAGGGGGTCGTCATTTTGTAAACCTGAGGCGCTTTGAGAGAAACGCCATGCTTGACCGGCTTCTCGGCATTCACACCTGACCTCTTGCTCCCGCAAGCAGCACCTCGACCCCGGACACAGTGAGAGAGCTGTGCAGTCGTCCTCGGAAGTTTGCTAGCCCTTTGCAAGATATACCGTGACCGGGGGGAAACGAAGGCGTTCCCTTACTCGTGCAATTCAGGAGGAACACATGTTTCCCAAAGTGCTCTCAGGGAAGGGGGCCAGTGTGCGACCCGTGTCTCTTTTGGCTGCTCGGGCACTTCAGCTACATGAGCTGGGTGTCAGTCGTGAAAAGGGCGTCGGACGAGAAAAGTGGAATTTGGCCTGTTGGCAACCCAGAGAGCTGCGTCCTCAGAGCTCCCTGAAAAACAGTCCCGTCGCCTGTCTTGGATTCGCCGTAGGAGTTCCCTGGGAGGCAAAGTGAGGCAGAGTGGGTTTTCTCGAAAGAACGTGGGTGCATGCCGTTCAGTGCTCGGAGCTCATCCCCAAGCCTTCTGGCTCGTGGTTAGGAAACCTGCCCACATGCTGCAAAAGGAAGGTCCGCGTGTGCCATGGCAAGTGTTGGAGTGCATTACGGTTCCCGAGAAGGCTTAGTGAATGTGCTGCTTTAACTCTGGTAGGCCTCTCAGGACTGCGAGTTCCCTCGCGCCTAGACCCGGCTCGTGGAAGAGCACGGGGTCCCCAACGTGTTATCTGTGGCCTCCGAGCCACCTCCAGCCCCATGGGTCATTGCGTTCCACTCTAGGCATGCAGAGGGCACGGCACCACGCGACCTGCTCTGGCAGAGAGCCAGATCTCCACCTCTGGAAACCAGTATCAGGAACACGGTGGCGGACGGTGTCACGTGCAATGCTTGTCAGACTCCCAGCGAAGTTCTGAAATGCGCTGAACCTTACTCGCTGATCAGCATTGCTTCGACGAACTCCAAGCTGACGACCCCTTTACCTCAAGCAGAAACGTGACTTTGGAACCAGCCCGAAATGATGGACGCATTTTCCGAAGCACTGCTAGGCCCCTGAACTTTCCAGTGTCGCCAAGGCCTGACGGAAGCACTGTTCTGGCTAGGCACCCCACCTGTCGCAGTCCCTCTGCTTACAAAAATGTCCTCACGGGAGAGCCTAGTGTGTCGCATGGCTCTCTGATCCCCTGGCAGAAGGTGCCCGTCCACAGGCTGAGGTCCACGTAGAAGCTGGAGCCTGAAGGGTCAAGCATTATTTGCCCCTTTGGAAAGCAGGAGACTTGGGGCAGAAAACGGAAGGGAAAGCACAGGGGTCGCTCATCCTGGACACCCTGCAGGAATTCCCCGGGAGGAAAAGTGAGATTTCTCGAGAGAAACAGTGCGCCTGCCAGTCCTTGCCCGGAGCTCATCCAGCAGAGTACTTCAGCTAAGGCGAAAGCCGGCAAAGGAAGGGGCAGGGTTACCATCAGCAGAGTTGATGGTCACAAGTTGACCCGAGGCTTTCGTCACCGAAGTGCTGTAATGCTGGTGTGCCTTTCACAAGTCTGAGGAGCGTCTCGTCAGCACCGTTCTCCCAGGAAAGTCACTGTGTACCGAAAGTGTCAACTGTGCCTTCTGAGCAACCTCCAGCCCCATGGTCTTTGAGCTCTTGGTATGCAGAAGGCCAGGCAACAAAGTGTTTCCTCTGTCAGAGAGCTGGATACCCAGAGCTTACAGGACTCTCCAGGCACACGTTTCTCCCTGGTCGTCCGGGCAAAGCAAGGGGGACCGCAGATTGTAAACCTGAGCTGCACTGGGGAAAGCCTGCGATTACAAGGCTTCTCGGAATTTATAGGGGACGTCTTGCTCCCACAAGGAGCACATCGACTTCTGGTCCAGCTGGAGAAATGTGCTCTCATCCTCTGATGGTTGTTAGGCTGTAGTGCGGCAAGGAAAGTCCGCATATGCCTTGGTCAGCGCTCGAGGGTGGCAGCTTCCAAGAAGCCTTAGTGAGTGCAGTGGCTGAATGCCTTTATCCCTCCCAGGGTGGCGCGGCCTCTCGCGGCTGGGCCCTGGTCATGCCAGGACACGGAGTACCCCAAAGGGTCATCAGTGGCTTCCGAACAACTTCAGGCCCCGTGGGACATTGGGCTGAACCTGATGCCTGCAGAGGGAAGGGCCACTAAGCAGCCAGCTCCTGCTACAACTACACTCCTGGACACCAGCCTCAGGAGCATGCTGGTGGACGGTCTCGTGTACAATTCATGTCAGCCTTCAGGCGAAAATCTCAGATGCCCTGAGACTTCCACGGTGCAGGGAAGAGAACCTAGGAACTCAAAGCTGACGGCGCTTAACCTCACGCAGAACCTTCACTCGGTATCCCTCCCCTCACCCCCTATGATGAAGAACACATTTCCGTTCCCATTGCTAGGTCTTTGAAAGGGGCACCGTCACCGAGGCCTGACTGAGGCATTGTCTCGGCTAAGCCCGTCACCTCACGCAGAAACACTGCTTACCAAAGGGGCCTCACGGAAGCGCCTAGTTTCTTGCGTGTGTTTCTTTTCACTCCGGTAGAAGGGGCTGCTACCCAGGCTACGTGTCCACAACGACAGTGGAGCCTGATGGGAAGGAATTATTTACCCATTTGAAAACTAGGATGCTTGAGGCCTAAAGACTGAATAAAAAGCCCTGCGCTCCTCACCTACTACACCCTGCAGGAATACCCGGGGAGGAACGCAGGGTTTCCTCAAAGAAAGAGCGTGCTTGCAAGTTCTAGCTAGGAGCACATCCAGCAGTTGACTTCATCTAGGGCGAGTGTCAGCTGAGTGCCAGGCTCAAAGTAAGGTGCAGGAACATGGTGGTGGACGTGTGTACCACAAGTGGCTTCTGTGCCTGCTGAGCACCCTCGAGCCACATGGGTTTTGGGCTCTACTGTTTGGGACGCAGAAGGCCGGGCAACAAAGTCTTTCCTCCATCGGAGAGCTAGGTTTCCAGGGCTTGGAAGAAGCCTGAAGATCACGTTTCTAACCGGGCTTCTGGGCAATGTAAGGGCGTCGTCATTTTGTAAACCTGAGGCGCTTTGAGAGAAACGCCATGCTTGACCGGCTTCTCGGCATTCACACCTGACCTCTTGCTCCCGCAAGCAGCACCTCGACCCCGGACACAGTGAGAGAGCTGTGCAGTCGTCCTCGGAAGTTTGCTAGCCCTTTGCAAGATATACCGTGACCGGGGGGAAACGAAGGCGTTCCCTTACTCGTGCAATTCAGGAGGAACACATGTTTCCCAAAGTGCTCTCAGGGAAGGGGGCCAGTGTGCGACCCGTGTCTCTTTTGGCTGCTCGGGCACTTCAGCTACATGAGCTGGGTGTCAGTCGTGAAAAGGGCGTCGGACGAGAAAAGTGGAATTTGGCCTGTTGGCAACCCAGAGAGCTGCGTCCTCAGAGCTCCCTGAAAAACAGTCCCGTCGCCTGTCTTGGATTCGCCGTAGGAGTTCCCTGGGAGGCAAAGTGAGGCAGAGTGGGTTTTCTCGAAAGAACGTGGGTGCATGCCGTTCAGTGCTCGGAGCTCATCCCCAAGCCTTCTGGCTCGTGGTTAGGAAACCTGCCCACATGCTGCAAAAGGAAGGTCCGCGTGTGCCATGGCAAGTGTTGGAGTGCATTACGGTTCCCGAGAAGGCTTAGTGAATGTGCTGCTTTAACTCTGGTAGGCCTCTCAGGACTGCGAGTTCCCTCGCGCCTAGACCCGGCTCGTGGAAGAGCACGGGGTCCCCAACGTGTTATCTGTGGCCTCCGAGCCACCTCCAGCCCCATGGGTCATTGCGTTCCACTCTAGGCATGCAGAGGGCACGGCACCACGTGACCTGCTCTGGCAGAGAGCCAGATCTCCACCTCTGGAAACCAGTATCAGGAACACGGTGGCGGACGGTGTCACGTGCAATGCTTGTCAGACTCCCAGCGAAGTTCTGAAATGCACTGACCCTTACTCGCTGATCAGCATTGCTTCGACGAACTCCAAGCTGACGACCCCTTTACCTCAAGCAGAAACGTGACTTTGGAACCAGCCCGAAATGATGGACGCATTTTCCGAAGCACTGCTAGGCCACTGAACTTTCCAGTGTCGCCAAGGCCTGACGGAAGCACTGTTCTGGCTAGGCACCCCACCTGTCGCAGTCCCTCTGCTCACAAAAATGTCCTCACGGGAGAGCCTAGTGTGTCGCATGGCTCTCTGATCCCCTGGCAGAAGGTGCCCGTCCACAGGCTGAGGTCCACGTAGAAGCTGGAGCCTGAAGGGTCAAGCATTATTTGCCCCTTTGGAAAGCAGGAGACTTGGGGCAGAAAACGGAAGGGAAAGCACAGGGGTCGCTCATCCTGGACACCCTGCAGGAATTCCCCGGGAGGAAAAGTGAGATTTCTCGAGAGAAACAGTGCGCCTGCCAGTCCTTGCCCGGAGCTCATCCAGCAGAGTACTTCAGCTAAGGCGAAAGTGGGCAAAGGAAGGGGCAGGGTTACCATCAGCAGAGTTGATGGTCACAAGTTGACCCGAGGCTTTCGTCACCGAAGTGCTGTAATGCTGGTGTGCCTTTCACAAGTCTGAGGAGCGTCTCGTCAGCACCGTTCTCCCAGGAAAGTCACTGTGTACCGAAAGTGTCAACTGTGCCTTCTGAGCAACCTCCAGCCCCATGGTCTTTGAGCTCTTGGTATGCAGAAGGCCAGGCAACAAAGTGTTTCCTCTGTCAGAGAGCTGGATACCCAGAGCTTACAGGACTCTCCAGGCACACGTTTCTCCCTGGTCGTCCGGGCAAAGCAAGGGGGACCGCAGATTGTAAACCTGAGCTGCACTGGGGAAAGCCTGCGATTACAAGGCTTCTCGGAATTTATAGGGGACGTCTTGCTCCCACAAGGAGCACATCGACTTCTGGTCCAGCTGGAGAAATGTGCTCTCATCCTCTGATGGTTGTTAGGCTGTAGTGCGGCAAGGAAAGTCCGCATATGCCTTGGTCAGCGCTCGAGGGTGGCAGCTTCCAAGAAGCCTTAGTGAGTGCAGTGGCTGAATGCCTTTATCCCTCCCAGGGTGGCGCGGCCTCTCGCGGCTGGGCCCTGGTCATGCCAGGACACGGAGTACCCCAAAGGGTCATCAGTGGCTTCCGAACAACTTCAGGCCCCGGGGGACATTGGGCTGAACCTGATGCCTGCAGAGGGAAGGGCCACTAAGCAGCCAGCTCCTGCTACAACTACACTCCTGGACACCAGCCTCAGGAGCATGCTGGTGGACGGTCTCGTGTACAATTCATGTCAGCCTTCAGGCGAAAATCTCAGATGCCCTGAGACTTCCACGGTGCAGGGCAGAGAACCTAGGAACTCAAAGCTGACGGCGCTTAACCTCACGCAGAACCTTCACTCGGTATCCCTCCCCTCACCCCCTATGATGAAGAACACATTTCCGTTCCCATTGCTAGGTCTTTGAAAGGGGCACCGTCACCGAGGCCTGACTGAGGCATTGTCTCGGCTAAGCCCGTCACCTCACGCAGAAACACTGCTTACCAAAGGGGCCTCACGGAAGCGCCTAGTTTCTTGCGTGTGTTTCTTTTCATTCCGGTAGAAGGGGCTGCTACCCAGGCTACGTGTCCACAACGACAGTGGAGCCTGATGGGAAGGAATTATTTACCCATTTGAAAACTAGGATGCTTGAGGCCTAAAGACTGAATAAAAAGCCCTGCGCTCCTTACCTACTACACCCTGCAGGAATACCCGGGGAGGAACGCAGGGTTTCCTCAAAGAAAGAGCGTGCTTGCAAGTTCTAGCTAGGAGCACATCCAGCAGTTGACTTCATCTAGGGCGAGTGTCAGCTGAGTGCCAGGCTCAAAGTAAGGTGCAGGAACATGGTGGTGGACGTGTGTACCACAAGTGGCTTCTGTGCCTGCTGAGCACCCTCGAGCCACATGGGTTTTGGGCTCTACTGTTTGGGACGCAGAAGGCCGGGCAACAAAGTCTTTCCTCCATCGGAGAGCTAGGTTTCCAGGGCTTGGAAGAAGCCTGAAGATCACGTTTCTAACCGGGCTTCTGGGCAATGTAAGGGCGTCGTCATTTTGTAAACCTGAGGCGCTTTGAGAGAAACGCCATGCTTGACCGGCTTCTCGGCATTCACACCTGACCTCTTGCTCCCGCAAGCAGCACCTCGACCCCGGACACAGTGAGAGAGCTGTGCAGTCGTCCTCGGAAGTTTGCTAGCCCTTTGCAAGATATACCGTGACCGGGGGGAAACGAAGGCGTTCCCTTACTCGTGCAATTCAGGAGGAACACATGTTTCCCAAAGTGCTCTCAGGGAAGGGGGCCAGTGTGCGACCCGTGTCTCTTTTGGCTGCTCGGGCACTTCAGCTACATGAGCTGGGTGTCAGTCGTGAAAAGGGCGTCGGACGAGAAAAGTGGAATTTGGCCTGTTGGCAACCCAGAGAGCTGCGTCCTCAGAGCTCCCTGAAAAACAGTCCCGTCGCCTGTCTTGGATTCGCCGTAGGAGTTTCCTGGGAGGCAAAGTGAGGCAGAGTGGGTTTTCTCGAAAGAACGTGGGTGCATGCCGTTCAGTGCTCGGAGCTCATCCCCAAGCCTTCTGGCTCGTGGTTAGGAAACCTGCCCACATGCTGCAAAAGGAAGGTCCGCGTGTGCCATGGCAAGTGTTGGAGTGCATTACGGTTCCCGAGAAGGCTTAGTGAATGTGCTGCTTTAACTCTGGTAGGCCTCTCAGGACTGCGAGTTCCCTCGCGCCTAGACCCGGCTCGTGGAAGAGCACGGGGTCCCCAACGTGTTATCTGTGGCCTCCGAGCCACCTCCAGCCCCATGGGTCATTGCGTTCCACTCTAGGCATGCAGAGGGCACGGCACCACGTGACCTGCTCTGGCAGAGAGCCAGATCTCCACCTCTGGAAACCAGTATCAGGAACACGGTGGCGGACGGTGTCACGTGCAATGCTTGTCAGACTCCCAGCGAAGTTCTGAAATGCACTGACCCTTACTCGCTGATCAGCATTGCTTCGACGAACTCCAAGCTGACGACCCCTTTACCTCAAGCAGAAACGTGACTTTGGAACCAGCCCGAAATGATGGACGCATTTTCCGAAGCACTGCTAGGCCACTGAACTTTCCAGTGTCGCCAAGGCCTGACGGAAGCACTGTTCTGGCTAGGCACCCCACCTGTCGCAGTCCCTCTGCTCACAAAAATGTCCTCACGGGAGAGCCTAGTGTGTCGCATGGCTCTCTGATCCCCTGGCAGAAGGTGCCCGTCCACAGGCTGAGGTCCACGTAGAAGCTGGAGCCTGAAGGGTCAAGCATTATTTGCCCCTTTGGAAAGCAGGAGACTTGGGGCAGAAAACGGAAGGGAAAGCACAGGGGTCGCTCATCCTGGACACCCTGCAGGAATTCCCCGGGAGGAAAAGTGAGATTTCTCGAGAGAAACAGTGCGCCTGCCAGTCCTTGCCCGGAGCTCATCCAGCAGAGTACTTCAGCTAAGGCGAAAGTGGGCAAAGGAAGGGGCAGGGTTACCATCAGCAGAGTTGATGGTCACAAGTTGACCCGAGGCTTTCGTCACCGAAGTGCTGTAATGCTGGTGTGCCTTTCACAAGTCTGAGGAGCGTCTCGTCAGCACCGTTCTCCCAGGAAAGTCACTGTGTACCGAAAGTGTCAACTGTGCCTTCTGAGCAACCTCCAGCCCCATGGTCTTTGAGCTCTTGGTATGCAGAAGGCCAGGCAACAAAGTGTTTCCTCTGTCAGAGAGCTGGATACCCAGAGCTTACAGGACTCTCCAGGCACACGTTTCTCCCTGGTCGTCCGGGCAAAGCAAGGGGGACCGCAGATTGTAAACCTGAGCTGCACTGGGGAAAGCCTGCGATTACAAGGCTTCTCGGAATTTATAGGGGACGTCTTGCTCCCACAAGGAGCACATCGACTTCTGGTCCAGCTGGAGAAATGTGCTCTCATCCTCTGATGGTTGTTAGGCTGTAGTGCGGCAAGGAAAGTCCGCATATGCCTTGGTCAGCGCTCGAGGGTGGCAGCTTCCAAGAAGCCTTAGTGAGTGCAGTGGCTGAATGCCTTTATCCCTCCCAGGGTGGCGCGGCCTCTCGCGGCTGGGCCCTGGTCATGCCAGGACACGGAGTACCCCAAAGGGTCATCAGTGGCTTCCGAACAACTTCAGGCCCCGGGGGACATTGGGCTGAACCTGATGCCTGCAGAGGGAAGGGCCACTAAGCAGCCAGCTCCTGCTACAACTACACTCCTGGACACCAGCCTCAGGAGCATGCTGGTGGACGGTCTCGTGTACAATTCATGTCAGCCTTCAGGCGAAAATCTCAGATGCCCTGAGACTTCCACGGTGCAGGGCAGAGAACCTAGGAACTCAAAGCTGACGGCGCTTAACCTCACGCAGAACCTTCACTCGGTATCCCTCCCCTCACCCCCTATGATGAAGAACACATTTCCGTTTCCATTGCTAGGTCTTTGAAAGGGGCACCGTCACCGAGGCCTGACTGAGGCATTGTCTCGGCTAAGCCCGTCACCTCACGCAGAAACACTGCTTACCAAAGGGGCCTCACGGAAGCGCCTAGTTTCTTGCGTGTGTTTCTTTTCACTCCGGTAGAAGGGGCTGCTACCCAGGCTACGTGTCCACAACGACAGTGGAGCCTGATGGGAAAGAATTATTTACCCATTTGAAAACTAGGATGCTTGAGGCCGAAAGACTGAATAAAAAGCCCTGCGCTCCTCACCTACTACACCCTGCAGGAATACCCGGGGAGGAACGCAGGGTTTCCTCAAAGAAAGAGCGTGCTTGCAAGTTCTAGCTAGGAGCACATCCAGCAGTTGACTTCATCTAGGGCGAGTGTCAGCTGAGCGCCAGGCTCAAAGTAAGGTGCAGGAACATGGTGGTGGACGTGTGTACCACAAGTGGCTTCTGTGCCTGCTGAGCACCCTCGAGCCACATGGGTTTTGGGCTCTACTGTTTGGGACGCAGAAGGCCGGGCAACAAAGTCTTTCCTCCATCGGAGAGCTAGGTTTCCAGGGCTTGGAAGAAGCCTGAAGATCACGTTTCTAACCGGGCTTCTGGGCAATGTAAGGGGGTCGTCATTTTGTAAACCTGAGGCGCTTTGAGAGAAACGCCATGCTTGACCGGCTTCTCGGCATTCACACCTGACCTCTTGCTCCCGCAAGCAGCACCTCGACCCCGGACACAGTGAGAGAGAGCTGTGCAGTCGTCCTCGGAAGTTTGCTAGCCCTTTGCAAGATATACCGTGACCGGGGGGAAACGAAGGCGTTCCCTTACTCGTGCAATTCAGGAGGAACACATGTTTCCCAAAGTGCTCTCAGGGAAGGGGGCCAGTGTGCGACCCGTGTCTCTTTTGGCTGCTCGGGCACTTCAGCTACATGAGCTGGGTGTCAGTCGTGAAAAGGGCGTCGGACGAGAAAAGTGGAATTTGGCCTGTTGGCAACCCAGAGAGCTGCGTCCTCAGAGCTCCCTGAAAAACAGTCCCGTCGCCTGTCTTGGATTCGCCGTAGGAGTTCCCTGGGAGGCAAAGTGAGGCAGAGTGGGTTTTCTCGAAAGAACGTGGGTGCATGCCGTTCAGTGCTCGGAGCTCATCCCCAAGCCTTCTGGCTCGTGGTTAGGAAACCTGCCCACATGCTGCAAAAGGAAGGTCCGCGTGTGCCATGGCAAGTGTTGGAGTGCATTACGGTTCCCGAGAAGGCTTAGTGAATGTGCTGCTTTAACTCTGGTAGGCCTCTCAGGACTGCGAGTTCCCTCGCGCCTAGACCCGGCTCGTGGAAGAGCACGGGGTCCCCAACGTGTTATCTGTGGCCTCCGAGCCACCTCCAGCCCCATGGGTCATTGCGTTCCACTCTAGGCATGCAGAGGGCACGGCACCACGCGACCTGCTCTGGCAGAGAGCCAGATCTCCACCTCTGGAAACCAGTATCAGGAACACGGTGGCGGACGGTGTCACGTGCAATGCTTGTCAGACTCCCAGCGAAGTTCTGAAATGCGCTGAACCTTACTCGCTGATCAGCATTGCTTCGACGAACTCCAAGCTGACGACCCCTTTACCTCAAGCAGAAACGTGACTTTGGAACCAGCCCGAAATGATGGACGCATTTTCCGAAGCACTGCTAGGCCACTGAACTTTCCAGTGTCGCCAAGGCCTGACGGAAGCACTGTTCTGGCTAGGCACCCCACCTGTCGCAGTCCCTCTGCTCACAAAAATGTCCTCACGGGAGAGCCTAGTGTGTCGCATGGCTCTCTGATCCCCTGGCAGAAGGTGCCCGTCCACAGGCTGAGGTCCACGTAGAAGCTGGAGCCTGAAGGGTCAAGCATTATTTGCCCCTTTGGAAAGCAGGAGACTTGGGGCAGAAAACGGAAGGGAAAGCACAGGGGTCGCTCATCCTGGACACCCTGCAGGAATTCCCCGGGAGGAAAAGCGAGATTTCTCGAGAGAAACAGTGCGCCTGCCAGTCCTTGCCCGGAGCTCATCCAGCAGAGTACTTCAGCTAAGGCGAAAGTCGGCAAAGGAAGGGGCAGGGTTACCATCAGCAGAGTTGATGGTCACAAGTTGACCCGAGGCTTTCGTCACCGAAGTGCTGTAATGCTGGTGTGCCTTTCACAAGACTGAGGAGCGTCTCATCAGCACCGTTTTCCCAGGAAAGTCACTGTGTACCGAAAGTGTCAACTGTGCCTTCTGAGCAACCTCCAGCCCCATGGTCTTTGAGCTCTTGGTATGCAGAAGGCCAGGCAACAAAGTGTTTCCTCTGTCAGAGAGCTGGATACCCAGAGCTTACAGGACTCTCCAGGCACACGTTTCTCCCTGGTCGTCCGGGCAAAGCAAGGGGGACCGCAGATTGTAAACCTGAGCTGCACTGGGGAAAGCCTGCGATTACAAGGCTTCTCGGAATTTATAGGGGACGTCTTGCTCCCACAAGGAGCACATCGACTTCTGGTCCAGCTGGAGAAATGTGCTCTCATCCTCTGATGGTTGTTAGGCTGTAGTGCGGCAAGGAAAGTCCGCATATGCCTTGGTCAGCGCTCGAGGGTGGCAGCTTCCAAGAAGCCTTAGTGAGTGCAGTGGCTGAATGCCTTTATCCCTCCCAGGGTGGCGCGGCCTCTCGCGGCTGGGCCCTGGTCATGCCAGGACACGGAGTACCCCAAAGGGTCATCAGTGGCTTCCGAACAACTTCAGGCCCCGTGGGACATTGGGCTGAACCTGATGCCTGCAGAGGGAAGGGCCACTAAGCAGCCAGCTCCTGCTACAACTACACTCCTGGACACCAGCCTCAGGAGCATGCTGGTGGACGGTCTCGTGTACAATTCATGTCAGCCTTCAGGCGAAAATCTCAGATGCCCTGAGACTTCCACGGTGCAGGGAAGAGAACCTAGGAACTCAAAGCTGACGGCGCTTAACCTCACGCAGAACCTTCACTCGGTATCCCTCCCCTCACCCCCTATGATGAAGAACACATTTCCGTTCCCATTGCTAGGTCTTTGAAAGGGGCACCGTCACCGAGGCCTGACTGAGGCATTGTCTCGGCTAAGCCCGTCACCTCACGCAGAAACACTGCTTACCAAAGGGGCCTCACGGAAGCGCCTAGTTTCTTGCGTGTGTTTCTTTTCACTCCGGTAGAAGGGGCTGCTACCCAGGCTACGTGTCCACAACGACAGTGGAGCCTGATGGGAAGGAATTATTTACCCATTTGAAAACTAGGATGCTTGAGGCCTAAAGACTGAATAAAAAGCCCTGCGCTCCTCACCTACTACACCCTGCAGGAATACCCGGGGAGGAACGCAGGGTTTCCTCAAAGAAAGAGCGTGCTTGCAAGTTCTAGCTAGGAGCACATCCAGCAGTTGACTTCATCTAGGGCGAGTGTCAGCTGAGTGCCAGGCTCAAAGTAAGGTGCAGGAACATGGTGGTGGACGTGTGTACCACAAGTGGCTTCTGTGCCTGCTGAGCACCCTCGAGCCACATGGGTTTTGGGCTCTACTGTTTGGGACGCAGAAGGCCGGGCAACAAAGTCTTTCCTCCATCGGAGAGCTAGGTTTCCAGGGCTTGGAAGAAGCCTGAAGATCACGTTTCTAACCGGGCTTCTGGGCAATGTAAGGGCGTCGTCATTTTGTAAACCTGAGGCGCTTTGAGAGAAACGCCATGCTTGACCGGCTTCTCGGCATTCACACCTGACCTCTTGCTCCCGCAAGCAGCACCTCGACCCCGGACACAGTGAGAGAGCTGTGCAGTCGTCCTCGGAAGTTTGCTAGCCCTTTGCAAGATATACCGTGACCGGGGGGAAACGAAGGCGTTCCCTTACTCGTGCAATTCAGGAGGAACACATGTTTCCCAAAGTGCTCTCAGGGAAGGGGGCCAGTGTGCGACCCGTGTCTCTTTTGGCTGCTCGGGCACTTCAGCTACATGAGCTGGGTGTCAGTCGTGAAAAGGGCGTCGGACGAGAAAAGTGGAATTTGGCCTGTTGGCAACCCAGAGAGCTGCGTCCTCAGAGCTCCCTGAAAAACAGTCCCGTCGCCTGTCTTGGATTCGCCGTAGGAGTTCCCTGGGAGGCAAAGTGAGGCAGAGTGGGTTTTCTCGAAAGAACGTGGGTGCATGCCGTTCAGTGCTCGGAGCTCATCCCCAAGCCTTCTGGCTCGTGGTTAGGAAACCTGCCCACATGCTGCAAAAGGAAGGTCCGCGTGTGCCATGGCAAGTGTTGGAGTGCATTACGGTTCCCGAGAAGGCTTAGTGAATGTGCTGCTTTAACTCTGGTAGGCCTCTCAGGACTGCGAGTTCCCTCGCGCCTAGACCCGGCTCGTGGAAGAGCACGGGGTCCCCAACGTGTTATCTGTGGCCTCCGAGCCACCTCCAGCCCCATGGGTCATTGCGTTCCACTCTAGGCATGCAGAGGGCACGGCACCACGTGACCTGCTCTGGCAGAGAGCCAGATCTCCACCTCTGGAAACCAGTATCAGGAACACGGTGGCGGACGGTGTCACGTGCAATGCTTGTCAGACTCCCAGCGAAGTTCTGAAATGCACTGACCCTTACTCGCTGATCAGCATTGCTTCGACGAACTCCAAGCTGACGACCCCTTTACCTCAAGCAGAAACGTGACTTTGGAACCAGCCCGAAATGATGGACGCATTTTCCGAAGCACTGCTAGGCCACTGAACTTTCCAGTGTCGCCAAGGCCTGACGGAAGCACTGTTCTGGCTAGGCACCCCACCTGTCGCAGTCCCTCTGCTCACAAAAATGTCCTCACGGGAGAGCCTAGTGTGTCGCATGGCTCTCTGATCCCCTGGCAGAAGGTGCCCGTCCACAGGCTGAGGTCCACGTAGAAGCTGGAGCCTGAAGGGTCAAGCATTATTTGCCCCTTTGGAAAGCAGGAGACTTGGGGCAGAAAACGGAAGGGAAAGCACAGGGGTCGCTCATCCTGGACACCCTGCAGGAATTCCCCGGGAGGAAAAGTGAGATTTCTCGAGAGAAACAGTGCGCCTGCCAGTCCTTGCCCGGAGCTCATCCAGCAGAGTACTTCAGCTAAGGCGAAAGTGGGCAAAGGAAGGGGCAGGGTTACCATCAGCAGAGTTGATGGTCACAAGTTGACCCGAGGCTTTCGTCACCGAAGTGCTGTAATGCTGGTGTGCCTTTCACAAGTCTGAGGAGCGTCTCGTCAGCACCGTTCTCCCAGGAAAGTCACTGTGTACCGAAAGTGTCAACTGTGCCTTCTGAGCAACCTCCAGCCCCATGGTCTTTGAGCTCTTGGTATGCAGAAGGCCAGGCAACAAAGTGTTTCCTCTGTCAGAGAGCTGGATACCCAGAGCTTACAGGACTCTCCAGGCACACGTTTCTCCCTGGTCGTCCGGGCAAAGCAAGGGGGACCGCAGATTGTAAACCTGAGCTGCACTGGGGAAAGCCTGCGATTACAAGGCTTCTCGGAATTTATAGGGGACGTCTTGCTCCCACAAGGAGCACATCGACTTCTGGTCCAGCTGGAGAAATGTGCTCTCATCCTCTGATGGTTGTTAGGCTGTAGTGCGGCAAGGAAAGTCCGCATATGCCTTGGTCAGCGCTCGAGGGTGGCAGCTTCCAAGAAGCCTTAGTGAGTGCAGTGGCTGAATGCCTTTATCCCTCCCAGGGTGGCGCGGCCTCTCGCGGCTGGGCCCTGGTCATGCCAGGACACGGAGTACCCCAAAGGGTCATCAGTGGCTTCCGAACAACTTCAGGCCCCGGGGGACATTGGGCTGAACCTGATGCCTGCAGAGGGAAGGGCCACTAAGCAGCCAGCTCCTGCTACAACTACACTCCTGGACACCAGCCTCAGGAGCATGCTGGTGGACGGTCTCGTGTACAATTCATGTCAGCCTTCAGGCGAAAATCTCAGATGCCCTGAGACTTCCACGGTGCAGGGCAGAGAACCTAGGAACTCAAAGCTGACGGCGCTTAACCTCACGCAGAACCTTCACTCGGTATCCCTCCCCTCACCCCCTATGATGAAGAACACATTTCCGTTCCCATTGCTAGGTCTTTGAAAGGGGCACCGTCACCGAGGCCTGACTGAGGCATTGTCTCGGCTAAGCCCGTCACCTCACGCAGAAACACTGCTTACCAAAGGGGCCTCACGGAAGCGCCTAGTTTCTTGCGTGTGTTTCTTTTCACTCCGGTAGAAGGGGCTGCTACCCAGGCTACGTGTCCACAACGACAGTGGAGCCTGATGGGAAGGAATTATTTACCCATTTGAAAACTAGGATGCTTGAGGCCTAAAGACTGAATAAAAAGCCCTGCGCTCCTCACCTACTACACCCTGCAGGAATACCCGGGGAGGAACGCAGGGTTTCCTCAAAGAAAGAGCGTGCTTGCAAGTTCTAGCTAGGAGCACATCCAGCAGTTGACTTCATCTAGGGCGAGTGTCAGCTGAGTGCCAGGCTCAAAGTAAGGTGCAGGAACATGGTGGTGGACGTGTGTACCACAAGTGGCTTCTGTGCCTGCTGAGCACCCTCGAGCCACATGGGTTTTGGGCTCTACTGTTTGGGACGCAGAAGGCCGGGCAACAAAGTCTTTCCTCCATCGGAGAGCTAGGTTTCCAGGGCTTGGAAGAAGCCTGAAGATCACGTTTCTAACCGGGCTTCTGGGCAATGTAAGGGCGTCGTCATTTTGTAAACCTGAGGCGCTTTGAGAGAAACGCCATGCTTGACCGGCTTCTCGGCATTCACACCTGACCTCTTGCTCCCGCAAGCAGCACCTCGACCCCGGACACAGTGAGAGAGCTGTGCAGTCGTCCTCGGAAGTTTGCTAGCCCTTTGCAAGATATACCGTGACCGGGGGGAAACGAAGGCGTTCCCTTACTCGTGCAATTCAGGAGGAACACATGTTTCCCAAAGTGCTCTCAGGGAAGGGGGCCAGTGTGCGACCCGTGTCTCTTTTGGCTGCTCGGGCACTTCAGCTACATGAGCTGGGTGTCAGTCGTGAAAAGGGCGTCGGACGAGAAAAGTGGAATTTGGCCTGTTGGCAACCCAGAGAGCTGCGTCCTCAGAGCTCCCTGAAAAACAGTCCCGTCGCCTGTCTTGGATTCGCCGTAGGAGTTCCCTGGGAGGCAAAGTGAGGCAGAGTGGGTTTTCTCGAAAGAACGTGGGTGCATGCCGTTCAGTGCTCGGAGCTCATCCCCAAGCCTTCTGGCTCGTGGTTAGGAAACCTGCCCACATGCTGCAAAAGGAAGGTCCGCGTGTGCCATGGCAAGTGTTGGAGTGCATTACGGTTCCCGAGAAGGCTTAGTGAATGTGCTGCTTTAACTCTGGTAGGCCTCTCAGGACTGCGAGTTCCCTCGCGCCTAGACCCGGCTCGTGGAAGAGCACGGGGTCCCCAACGTGTTATCTGTGGCCTCCGAGCCACCTCCAGCCCCATGGGTCATTGCGTTCCACTCTAGGCATGCAGAGGGCACGGCACCACGTGACCTGCTCTGGCAGAGAGCCAGATCTCCACCTCTGGAAACCAGTATCAGGAACACGGTGGCGGACGGTGTCACGTGCAATGCTTGTCAGACTCCCAGCGAAGTTCTGAAATGCACTGACCCTTACTCGCTGATCAGCATTGCTTCGACGAACTCCAAGCTGACGACCCCTTTACCTCAAGCAGAAACGTGACTTTGGAACCAGCCCGAAATGATGGACGCATTTTCCGAAGCACTGCTAGGCCACTGAACTTTCCAGTGTCGCCAAGGCCTGACGGAAGCACTGTTCTGGCTAGGCACCCCACCTGTCGCAGTCCCTCTGCTCACAAAAATGTCCTCACGGGAGAGCCTAGTGTGTCGCATGGCTCTCTGATCCCCTGGCAGAAGGTGCCCGTCCACAGGCTGAGGTCCACGTAGAAGCTGGAGCCTGAAGGGTCAAGCATTATTTGCCCCTTTGGAAAGCAGGAGACTTGGGGCAGAAAACGGAAGGGAAAGCACAGGGGTCGCTCATCCTGGACACCCTGCAGGAATTCCCCGGGAGGAAAAGTGAGATTTCTCGAGAGAAACAGTGCGCCTGCCAGTCCTTGCCCGGAGCTCATCCAGCAGAGTACTTCAGCTAAGGCGAAAGTGGGCAAAGGAAGGGGCAGGGTTACCATCAGCAGAGTTGATGGTCACAAGTTGACCCGAGGCTTTCGTCACCGAAGTGCTGTAATGCTGGTGTGCCTTTCACAAGTCTGAGGAGCGTCTCGTCAGCACCGTTCTCCCAGGAAAGTCACTGTGTACCGAAAGTGTCAACTGTGCCTTCTGAGCAACCTCCAGCCCCATGGTCTTTGAGCTCTTGGTATGCAGAAGGCCAGGCAACAAAGTGTTTCCTCTGTCAGAGAGCTGGATACCCAGAGCTTACAGGACTCTCCAGGCACACGTTTCTCCCTGGTCGTCCGGGCAAAGCAAGGGGGACCGCAGATTGTAAACCTGAGCTGCACTGGGGAAAGCCTGCGATTACAAGGCTTCTCGGAATTTATAGGGGACGTCTTGCTCCCACAAGCAGCACATCGACTTCTGGTCCAGCTGGAGAAATGTGCTCTCATCCTCTGATGGTTGTTAGGCTGTAGTGCGGCAAGGAAAGTCCGCATATGCCTTGGTCAGCGCTCGAGGGTGGCAGCTTCCAAGAAGCCTTAGTGAGTGCAGTGGCTGAATGCCTTTATCCCTCCCAGGGTGGCGCGGCCTCTCGCGGCTGGGCCCTGGTCATGCCAGGACACGGAGTACCCCAAAGGGTCATCAGTGGCTTCCGAACAACTTCAGGCCCCGGGGGACATTGGGCTGAACCTGATGCCTGCAGAGGGAAGGGCCACTAAGCAGCCAGCTCCTGCTACAACTACACTCCTGGACACCAGCCTCAGGAGCATGCTGGTGGACGGTCTCGTGTACAATTCATGTCAGCCTTCAGGCGAAAATCTCAGATGCCCTGAGACTTCCACGGTGCAGGGAAGAGAACCTAGGAACTCAAAGCTGACGGCGCTTAACCTCACGCAGAACCTTCACTCGGTATCCCTCCCCTCACCCCCTATGATGAAGAACACATTTCCGTTTCCATTGCTAGGTCTTTGAAAGGGGCACCGTCACCGAGGCCTGACTGAGGCATTGTCTCGTCTAAGCCCGTCACCTCACGCAGAAACACTGCTTACCAAAGGGGCCTCACGGAAGCACCTAGTTTCTTGCGTGTGTTTCTTTTCACTCCGGTAGAAGGGGCTGCTACCCAGGCTACGTGTCCACAACGACAGTGGAGCCTGATGGGAAAGAATTATTTACCCATTTGAAAACTAGGATGCTTGAGGCCGAAAGACTGAATAAAAAGCCCTGCGCTCCTCACCTACTACACCCTGCAGGAATACCCGGGGAGGAACGCAGGGTTTCCTCAAAGAAAGAGCGTGCTTGCAAGTTCTAGCTAGGAGCACATCCAGCAGTTGACTTCATCTAGGGCGAGTGTCAGCTGAGCGCCAGGCTCAAAGTAAGGTGCAGGAACATGGTGGTGGACGTGTGTACCACAAGTGGCTTCTGTGCCTGCTGAGCACCCTCGAGCCACATGGGTTTTGGGCTCTACTGTTTGGGACGCAGAAGGCCGGGCAACAAAGTCTTTCCTCCATCGGAGAGCTAGGTTTCCAGGGCTTGGAAGAAGCCTGAAGATCACGTTTCTAACCGGGCTTCTGGGCAATGTAAGGGGGTCGTCATTTTGTAAACCTGAGGCGCTTTGAGAGAAACGCCATGCTTGACCGGCTTCTCGGCATTCACACCTGACCTCTTGCTCCCGCAAGCAGCACCTCGACCCCGGACACAGTGAGAGAGCTGTGCAGTCGTCCTCGGAAGTTTGCTAGCCCTTTGCAAGATATACCGTGACCGGGGGGAAACGAAGGCGTTCCCTTACTCGTGCAATTCAGGAGGAACACATGTTTCCCAAAGTGCTCTCAGGGAAGGGGGCCAGTGTGCGACCCGTGTCTCTTTTGGCTGCTCGGGCACTTCAGCTACATGAGCTGGGTGTCAGTCGTGAAAAGGGCGTCGGACGAGAAAAGTGGAATTTGGCCTGTTGGCAACCCAGAGAGCTGCGTCCTCAGAGCTCCCTGAAAAACAGTCCCGTCGCCTGTCTTGGATTCGCCGTAGGAGTTCCCTGGGAGGCAAAGTGAGGCAGAGTGGGTTTTCTCGAAAGAACGTGGGTGCATGCCGTTCAGTGCTCGGAGCTCATCCCCAAGCCTTCTGGCTCGTGGTTAGGAAACCTGCCCACATGCTGCAAAAGGAAGGTCCGCGTGTGCCATGGCAAGTGTTGGAGTGCATTACGGTTCCCGAGAAGGCTTAGTGAATGTGCTGCTTTAACTCTGGTAGGCCTCTCAGGACTGCGAGTTCCCTCGCGCCTAGACCCGGCTCGTGGAAGAGCACGGGGTCCCCAACGTGTTATCTGTGGCCTCCGAGCCACCTCCAGCCCCATGGGTCATTGCGTTCCACTCTAGGCATGCAGAGGGCACGGCACCACGCGACCTGCTCTGGCAGAGAGCCAGATCTCCACCTCTGGAAACCAGTATCAGGAACACGGTGGCGGACGGTGTCACGTGCAATGCTTGTCAGACTCCCAGCGAAGTTCTGAAATGCGCTGAACCTTACTCGCTGATCAGCATTGCTTCGACGAACTCCAAGCTGACGACCCCTTTACCTCAAGCAGAAACGTGACTTTGGAACCAGCCCGAAATGATGGACGCATTTTCCGAAGCACTGCTAGGCCCCTGAACTTTCCAGTGTCGCCAAGGCCTGACGGAAGCACTGTTCTGGCTAGGCACCCCACCTGTCGCAGTCCCTCTGCTTACAAAAATGTCCTCACGGGAGAGCCTAGTGTGTCGCATGGCTCTCTGATCCCCTGGCAGAAGGTGCCCGTCCACAGGCTGAGGTCCACGTAGAAGCTGGAGCCTGAAGGGTCAAGCATTATTTGCCCCTTTGGAAAGCAGGAGACTTGGGGCAGAAAACGGAAGGGAAAGCACAGGGGTCGCTCATCCTGGACACCCTGCAGGAATTCCCCGGGAGGAAAAGTGAGATTTCTCGAGAGAAACAGTGCGCCTGCCAGTCCTTGCCCGGAGCTCATCCAGCAGAGTACTTCAGCTAAGGCGAAAGCCGGCAAAGGAAGGGGCAGGGTTACCATCAGCAGAGTTGATGGTCACAAGTTGACCCGAGGCT